>NC_136907.1:23655437-24287696 GCF_949606895.1 Notothenia rossii | reverse complement strand
ATCTGCCACAACATAAGTAACCGGATCAAAGTAACATTACAGTCCGCGGCACTGTGAGTGCAGACGTCGATGTACCCCATTATCATTTATATCACATCATATCACATCATAATGTATATTTCCTTATCTGAGTCAGCTTCTTGAGCCGTATCTGGCCGTGCAACAATCACAGTGTCACATACTGTATGCAGAAGTATTATTTTAAGCAACACATTAAGTTGACAAAACACTCGAGTCAAATGTAATTAAAGTCAGATCGTGTCTTAGACGGGGCATTGATATCATAAACCTGTTAATGTACGCATTCAAACACTTTTTCGTTTACCAGGTGTATTAACCTTTCAGGTTACTATGCTATAGCTATGCTATGTGGCTTTTATCCTGGATAAAGTGTTTAAGTCATGGATGTTTAAAGTTTAACTTCTTCATATTTGTCTAATATTACAGTTTTATTTTCATTCAGGAAGTATGACGCTGCGCTGTCAGTACGCTTCTCCATGTTTGTGATTGGTCAAATGTTGCTAACCCCGCCACTTTCATGTGAACACTCAGCCGGACAGAGAAACCCTGGCTTGGGTTACTGAGTTGATAACCAGCGTCATAGGACCGCTTAGCGAGATCGCGTTTGCTTTCGGTTAGTTAAGCCAGATAACTCAAACATATCCAGGGTATGTTGAACTGGATTCGTAGTACAGGCCTCAGGTATGTTTATATAGCATTCTGGGATGAATTGTCCATTCATTTGATTTTTTTTATCGGAACACATAGTAACTATTTCTTAGATCTGCAGGCAGCCCCTGGTGGTTTGAGCTTCATGTAGCATAACTGAAAAAGAATCTCTACCAGTCAGCTATAGGCTTCAAAGAGTTTGCAGTTGTGATGTGGATACTACGAAGCAGAAACTATGCTTTCAAGTTTTTTTGGGGATAGAGAAAACCAAAAACATTGAGTTCTGCCAGGGAATATTTCCTGCAGCACACAGACGGACATAACAATTTAAGATCCTTGAATTCAGTCATGAGCTGAAAACAGTCCAAATGTTTGTTATTTAAAACATAATAAACTTGCATGTCTGATTATATTATGTGCACATCCTCAAAATGCCATTATGCATATATATTGCAGGTCATATGTGAGGCAAAAGGTGAAAGTAAAAGGATTATTGAAATTATTCTGTAAAATATAGGTTTTGTTGTAGACGCTGTTTCCCACGTTAAGTAGGACAAATGTGATGAATTCAAAAGATGAAGAGAAAAATAAGCTTTTCTAGAAAGAGGAGATACTGCATGTCCTGAGAGGCTGCAACTCTTGTTTTTCTGTGGATAGGCTTGGCACTGTCAGCATAGCCATTTGCCGCAGAGCATGGAAGTAGTAATTCAAAGTAAACCAACAGAAATTAAATATTGATGTGTTATGAGAGACAACCATACATCATTATGGCGTTTTAGGTTGAAAATAAATAAGAAATAATTATTGAGTAAGCACAAGTTAGGTCAGCCTGGGTACAGAAGGGAATGGGAAATGCAAGCATACCAAATCAACTTCCTGTCATGCCAAAGGAAACAAACAGCTGCCTGTAAGACCTGCCCTTCCACAGCAGTCCACCTTTCAGCTTTCTGTTTTCTTTGGATAGCTCAATATGCCATAGGAAGATGCAGTAAACTTTAGAACAGGCGCATGCAAAAAAAAGCATAAGGACAGCTGGCGGAAACACTCTGAGCCTGCAACCAAGGCTGGACAGTGAACAGTTTACAGCTTGAAACAAATGAAGCCACAGTTTCATCAAGAAAGTGCCTGTTATGGAACAACTATGTGGGACCCACAGTCTGAAAATCTGCACTGTATATGTTTGTAATATACAGTAATGGAAGGTTGTGAGTAGTAAAACACACTTATTGAAAGACAAAGGGGCCCTATTATGCTAATTTCAAGGTTTCATATTTGTGTTTTGCGGCTCTTCTGTGACATGTCTCCATACTTTAATGTTCAAAAAGGCCTTTATTTTCCTCAGTGCCTGTGCTGCAACACCTCTTTTCACCCTCTGTCTGAAACCAGAGCCCAGTCTGCTCTGATTTGTTAGCTGGCTGGCTCTGTTTTGATTGGTCAACTGCTTAGTGATGTCCCACCCTTGCCTATCACGTCTCATGTCTTGGAGCGCTAGCCAAAAGAAAATTGAGTGTTACATAGTGATTTCACTATTTTGCAGGATGGAGTCCAATGGAGGTGTTTCAGGCAGGGGGGAGTGTGTTGGAGAGGAACTCCCTCTTTGGGATTTTTGCCTTTGCAGACCATTTACATGCACACAAACCTATATAACACACTACAGGAAAGGGAAAACCCCTAAAAAGCATAATAGGGCCTCTTTAATCTCCATTTATATATGGATCCAATTGTTTCTAGTTGTAATTCCCATAGGTTTACATAAACCTCCATTTGGACCTTTGATTGATTACATTAAGAAAATGATTGATTATTATTTTACATTTCTGACAATGAATAAAGGCTGTGTGATGAGTAGCATTGATCTACAAGGTGGCAGGAAGAGGCTGACAAAAAGGGTCATGACCTTTACAATCACTGAAGGAGTCATGGTAATGAAAGGCTCTGAAGTAATTATCTTGTCAGCTCTAGGTTTCTCTGTTTGATCAATGGACCAGTATGGCGTCATTTCTACAATCACCATAAGTCTTCAGCAGGCTGCACAATGTGTTGGACCTGTCAGAGCTAACAGTGCAATAATCAACACTGAGCTTTTTGTATGACTCAAAGCCCCGGTTCAAATGTCACAACTCAAAGCACATCAGCACAGCCGCTGCAAGATCACAGACAAATGCTGGTTTGAGAAATGTTGTTTGTTTGTGTCACAGACGAATGTGTGGGTTTGACAATAGCCAGTGTGTCCGTGTGCAGCAGCGAGAAGTCCAGTGGAGCATATTAAATGCACCAAAGCAACTCTGTGGTAGGTCTTAGTCATCCTGTGGTTTTTAGCAATACTTGTGAACAGTGGTCGTTGTCAGTCAAGATAATATTTTTGTTTTGATTATGGAGGAATCCTCTAGTTTCAACATTTCATAAAATAGTAAAACATTAATAAAAGGCATTATATGTGTTCTATCAACAGTCTAAATCCCAGAAATATGTGGTTAAATCTGATATAAAACTGAGAAAAGCAGCAAATCCTCAATTAAAAGATCAGTGAATCTTGATAAATAATATATGATTATCTATTATTAAAACTAGGGGTGTCACATTATACATTATAAAACGTGAAATATTAATATCATTTTAATAATAATACCCATTTGATAATACCTTGTTTTCGTTAGATATTACAACAACATTGTGATTAGGGATTATTTTGGCCAGGATGGCTGTGAGAATCTCTGATATTGACAGCTCTATTAAAAACGTTGCATATCATTTTTCTGTTACTAAACTTGTGAATTCAGCTTCACTAAGCCAGATTTCAATGCAGCGCAGGTGTGCCTGATGGAAAGGAAACTGTACATCAAAGAAAACATGAAGCTGTTAGAGGAGGAAATTGATACCACACACATGTGTAGGCTAAGACTAAGTACGAATACCACCAGCAGCCAGCCAATTTAGCATGGCGAAAATAATGGGAATGTCAATTTTACCCTTTTTATAACGCTTTTAAATGGATTAACAAAAATGACAATGTGTTATGTAGTAAGCTCTAGAGGTTCTAGTAAGCTGATTTTGTTAGTTTTTAACAGAGCAGGGCTAGCTTTTCCCTGTTTCCAATTTGTATGCTGGTTGTGGCTTCAGATAAACAAAACAGATCAAAAGTGCTATTCATCTTTTTTTTGCAATAAGCATATTTCCCTAAATAAAGTGCTAGTCCTTCCAGCGCCGTCCCTGGCCAACTTGAGGCCCTCTGTTCCGCGATCGTCGTCGACGGGGTGTGCTAGTGGAGCCTCGCAGCGTGGCCCCCTCCTTAGGGTGAGTCTGCATAGGGAGGGACGGCCCTGAGTCCTTCTATAGATAGAAGGACCATATTTTCTTTTACATGTAGGTCCACTGTTTTTCCTGTCAGAACAAGTAAATAAGAAAAGCTGCTACATTTCAACAAAGACTCACAATGTTGCTGGAATTTTAACAAAAGGGCTTATTTTGTTTAGATCTCAATGCATTTACTTCTCTGATAACAGTACTTATGGAAATGCAGCTCTGTTTTCTGAATGGAAAGACTGTAGCTAATTATACTCTCTGGTTCACCAAAGCTCCCTGGAACCATTTTTCCTCTTTATACATTCCCACAAGGCATAATTAGCAGAAAACCGTGTCAGGTTTTCACACTGACTCATCTGAGACCGTACACATGACCCGACATTTAAGGACTCTCCGTCCTCTGAATTTGATGCATGAATATTTTTGATAATAAGGTAGCTGTGCCATCACACTGCAGGACATTATTTGGAGTAACACATTTCAAATTGAACGACAGCCCATGTTTTCTTTTGGCACAGATATAAACTGTATCAAGCTATTTTGTCACCAATTTAATTCACTATCGCTGGAGCCATGGGGTTGAAATATCAAGGTGGGAAATGCAGACTTGACCCTCGAAGGCATCAACTACTAATGATCAGATTCTCCAGGAATATATGTGTGGAGTAGGGGATGAGTAACACTCTACCTCAGAGGTTTGACAATGTGGAATTTCTACTGTACCAGGAGTCAAGACTGCTCTTATTAAACCCACACTAGAAACATAATTATTTGTTGTAAAAAAAGAAAGGAAAAAACCTGGAACAATGGCTGATTCTTGTTAACCTGGCACTATAGATGTGCTTATTCTCCTCTGCCTGTGGCGCTTTTGGGCAGCAGCTTTCCTCTCAGTCCAAATGCATGTTATTGCCCACTTCTATTGTTGGTGTAGCTCCCCTTGAAATATCACAAACCACTACATTTCTAAATAATTGGAAGAATTGAATGGCTGTAATTGCTGTAATTATGTTCGGCTGGTAATGGTTACCCTGCTGTTTCACATAAATGTTTTAGCCTCATCGATAGCAATGTTGGTTAGTCAATCATTTCTGGTCAGACTGACATATTTCAACAGCTGTTGGGAGGATTTCTATGAAATTTGGTACTGATATTCATGTTCCAAGAAGGAGTCTATAGACCACCAACAGTCCAAAATAATAAATGCAAAATGAATTACGTTCTATGAGTCAGCATCAGCTGTACTTTGTGACCAGAGCTATTTTACAAATGTGAGCCTGCTGAAATAACATGGTGAGCATTGAAAACATTGTACATGCTAAAAATCAGCATGCTATTAATCACTATGTTGAAAAGGTTATCAAGTTTACTTTAGCATTTAGCTTAAGCCTAAAACTAATATTTAATGATTACACTTCTGATGTTGACTCCTCCTGAGAATTCACATCAAGAGAAAGAGATACTGTAAGCATTGTTTTTTTGTATCAGTTTTTGATTTTTTCTGATAGTCAATGTGAATTAATTCTGTACATTTGATTAAATGGAAGCATATGTGTAGCTAAATACAGCTTTCTACACTTTTGGGTATGGCCTATTCCAAATTCTGTCCTCTGTTCTTCTCTTCCCTCAACTGATCACATACTGTACATGACGTGTCTACCGTATATCTTAATGCCGTAGTTTATTGATAGTTTTCCTCTATCTCTTGCCTAGCCCCATAATCTACTGCTTATGTTCTACTGTATACTCTAAGGTGCGGATAAACAAAGGATTGTGCAGTTTTTTCTGCCACTAAACGTAGACAAATAGGACAAAAACAAACATATACATCTCAAAGCCCCTGCAAAGGGCTCCAAAGAAAGCAGCGTAGATGTGCTACCTTGTTTTGGTGAACATATTTTAATGTGGTTAAAAGCACACATTGTGAGCAAAAATTGCCCTTTTCATCATTGCAATAACAGTCCAAGATTCAGATCAGGGCTAATAGCCAAACACAGTTAGAGTGTAATCATCAGCATCTTCAGAGAGTTGGCAGTAACCGAAGCACGGGTGGGGGGGGGAGTCACTACCTTATCCCCTTATCACTGATGCATAGGCCTCAAGGTTTTTTTTTATTTGCCACATAGATAATTGCACTCAAAATAATTGTATGGGTGTGTTTGCATCATGAGCAAAATATGTGATTGTGACCTTGAGACAGGGCAAATGATTCCCAATGTACAGTAGTAGCAGTACATTTTTGGTGAAATATGCAGTTACAGTACAAAGGATTCCAAAACTTTCTCCATAAAGAAAAGGTCAGTCCCATCCTCTGTTTCAAACTGGACATTTGAGCAGCAAAAAATAAACGTGCCAATTTATGGAAATATTGTCAGAAGAACCCATTTTCCCTGACACAAAGTGAGTTCAAATGTTCCTGATGGCTGGACGGCACACAGGTGTACATCGTGGAATCACTGTCTCCCTCTTTTAGTATATTCTCTACATAATGTTTCTCTTGTTCAGAGTAAGAGCTGACATGTTGCAGTGCATTCCATCTGACAACATGAGTGCACTTGCCTTGTCAGTGCTGCTTCCCAAGCAGTGCAGATGGTTGAACAGCATAAATAGTGAGAGCCTGTCAGGGATCCTTCCACAAACAGCAGTACGGTTTCTGTGCTAGGATATAAATGTGATGGTGTGCGTGGACTGCTAGCTGCAAATGCTTATTACCTCTGGCTGGGAGTGGGAAGAGGCTGCAACACAGTTATGTACTTTAAGAAGCCCCTTAAGAATAACCGTCTTAATAATGAACAATAAGTCAGTACACATTTTTTTGGTAGATTAAAAGGTGAGTCATACATTTTTTAACAGTAATCTTGGACATTTATTTTCTTGCCGAAAGGCAGAATTGATTGAGGGAAAATGGAGGCTGCAACAATGAGATGCTGCTTTCATGGTACACGCTTTAGTGAGTTAAGCCACTAGGAGGGCCATTCCAATCTCTGTTTTAATGATCAAATGTAGAGGGGGGGTTCAGTCTTACTCTTTCTCCTTTATTATCCCTTGCTGACCTAAGGAAAGCTATCGTTGCTTTCATCTCTCCTTGTTTAGATTAGTTGATTTCATCCTCTACTCCAACTTTTGCAATTAGTGCAACATGCAGCCACTGTACATCTATCATATCACGCCTATGGAAGCCCCACTCTAGATAACTTCAGATAGTATACCACAATTAAACCTGTAATGCCTTGTTAACCCTGTGTGCAACCTCAGTTTTTCTTTAGTTGGAGACCCCAGGGTCTATAGGGCTCAATGGGGAGTTCCCTGTAGTAGAAATCCCGTTAATATTCTGACTCAAGGATTTTAATTATGTTGTTCTCATTCACGATTGGTGGAGCTTGCTGTTACCATACGCATTTGAAGTCAAATTGCATAGAAGTCTATGAAAAATGTAACCTACTTCGTATTTGATTTAGTACCTTGTTTACCATATTTCTAATTAGATTATGGTCTCAGTAGCAAGTGCAAATACAACATTTGTGTATGTTATGTAAATGATGGTCACATCAAAAGGAATAATTGACACTAAAGAAGCATCTGCTTTAGAACAATGCTACCTTTTCATTGAAAATACAGTACCATGGTGTTGTTTGGGTGTTGACCATGTTTTCACTTAGAATGTTATCCTTTATAAAATGTGTTTTCTATTCATAAAAGCTAATTGTAACGTTTGAGTTGCCTTTTCTTTTCTTGTTGATGTCAAGAGGCAAATATCACGTTAGAGATGGCCAAAATGCCAAACACAAATTAAAATGTTCGTCCACAACTCATTTTCTGAGGACTATGTCATGGTGATATGTTATGAACAGAATGCAACACTAGCTGCTGATAGTCCAGTCAGGATAGTCCAGTCAGAGATACGGGTGTTTTCACTAATGGTTGATGCAGCCTTGAGCTTGCCTCTAAACAGAATGTTGAGGAGAGTTTTGTTGCCTCACTTTTTAATAACTGCACACCCCAGGATATTTTTCATTTTCAGTCTTCTAGCCCAAACAGACTAAAATGTCTTGAGGCAGGTTAATATAGCTCCCACTGGAGCCACAATAGGTTTTTATTGCTTATTTTTTAACATATTCAGTGTTACTTCCCAAGACCAATAAACACTTTTAAAAGTGTAAAACCAGTCCTTGCAAGATTACTTCCTCTTGTTTATGGTTAAAGAAATCAGGAAAAATATGAGTGGTAACTGCTAGTGAGATAAGAAACTTGCAGAAGATTTTGGAGACAGGGTCGATAACCTACAGTATTAACTATCTACTGTACACTAAAATATTTACTTACTGTGACTTTCTACTTTCCATCAAGCCCTGCAGAGCTGTCCAGCATTGAGTAGCTGTGGTGTTTTAGTGGGAAAAGTGAGCACAGCTTGACAAGGCAGAAAGAGGCAGCTCAAAGTCAGATTCCAACAGCACATCATGTATCTGCATCACGCAAAGTGTGTTTTCATCAACAACAAAGAAAAGGAAAACATCCCATTTTTCACATCACAAAACTGGAGGAGCCCCAACTATGAATGCATCCCAGAAGCATCATCCAAGCACCGGCCAAATGTTTTTTTTTTAATCACAGCTGATAGTAAGAATACATGTTAGCCTTTTCTTTGTATCTAACTGGAACAACCCCTCCATCTGCCAACAGCTGAACTCAGGAGAGAGGCTTGTTTCATTGTTGAAAATAAACAGCCATTCTGGAAGGATTTTCCATCAGATGTGTTGCAATTAAAATATTTGGCAGGGATTTAATATTTTAGATATTCAATACTAGATTTAATCCACATAGCATTACGATGGGAAAATATAAGGCATAGTGCAAGTTACTTTAAATTATTTAAAATATATTTATTTAATATTAAAGAGGTTTATCTATTCTCTACATGTGCTGTATTTTTTCTCTTTAAACTCATAGCTTTTGTCCTTTTTTGGCATTCTTTAATGGAATCAAATAATAATAATAGTCAATGTGAGCTTTAATGCTTTGTCCCGGTTTACATCACCAACCAAAACATGAATATTCAGCCTTCACCTTTCAAGTTTCAGGGGTTTGCGTAATGTTAAGATTTTACCGTGTTTAAACAATAAGAAAGATACAATTGGGGAAATATTATATAATTTTTAAGATCAAATGGCATTCTTGGTTACAAAATAACTCCTGCACCCCCTAATCATATGCTGAGCTGTAATGTTGGGGATTAGCCTTGGCCTATTTTTCCTTCTCACTCTCACTACAGTACAGAAGCTTTTCCAGCGCTTCACACGTCTGCCTTTCCCTTCCTCAACCTGCCCCTTGCTCTTGTATCACTGTATCACAACCCTCAGTGATCTTGCAGACGTGCAACACACATGATAATTTAATCGTGGTGCAGCTTTAATGCTAAGCTTAGATTTAAACCACTGCAAAGCTGAAGCTATTTTAGTGTGTGTGCCCTTCTTTCAATACAATTCTTCTACCATTTTCCTAGTGCTTAAATACATTTGTGTTCACATGACCCAGTGTCGCTTTGATTATAACAAAGTATATAATGGAGAGGTGAGTTTTTCTTTCACCCACTGTAAAACGCTCATCACAGTATAGCATTTCCACTCGGGTTGATTGGCCTGTCCTGTTCCATCAGAGGCCATTTCATCGTTACACACTTTAATCCGGGGTGGCATTCTGGGTTTGTTGCCTTGTTACTGTATTTGTCCTCTTGTAGCACTCGGTGAAATCGCTGCGTATAGCTGCGGTAATTGTTTTTCGCTATCAGCAGCTAACATCCCAACTGAATATTTGAATTCTACAAAGAGGACTTGCTGCTCTTCTCTTAAATCACTGCAGAGTGAATATCTGGACTAATCAAGACATAATGATTCCTTTACCGTGGCATTATGCTGACTTTTTCTTGACTTAAAATAACTATTAATTTAATAGAAATGGGCTGCAAAAACAGAATATATATAATATTCACGAACAATAAATCCCAGCATTTATTGGTGATTTGAAGCTCAAAGCATAAAAAAAGCTCAGTTGTGGTTTTAAAGTGATAGTTTTAGACATGACTTAATACAAATAATATATTTTAATAAGGATTCTTGTCAGGGCTAATAAATGACTATGTGGAATAAAAACATCACATGCATGTATCAGCCTGTTGTTAACCTCATATATGATGTTGCTAGTTCAGATACAGAAGGCTATGAATAGGACTGTGAAAGATGAAATCCAGTGAGTCGCTTTCGACCTTAGATGGCATACAGACCTCTCTCACACCTGCTGAGGTGAACGACCTCCTGGCCGACGGCCCCCTGAGCCCCCCTCGCTGGGGAAGTAGCGGGTGGCGAGCAATAAGCGGGCCTCAGGGGAGTCGCTCCCCCACCCCTTCGCTGGGAGGCGGAGGAACCCCGCTGGATTCCATCTTCACAGGTGGTCACAGCACATTTGATCACACTCCTCTCGGGGATTTCTCACTACTCCTTGACACGTCACAGACTCAATGATTAAAAGATGAATTAAGAAGGCTAGGAAAAGTGTAATGAAAAAATAATTAGGTGGTTGCAGTCAGACTTGTTGTGCAGACCTGTAGCTCAGGAGTAATGGTGGTGATGTGGCGTTGCTTTTGCTAACTCATCAGTGAGTCTCAGGATAATTTGCGTGGACAAAGGGAACACCTGACGCTGTCCAACAACAGGTTGTCTCTAAAATCCTTTTTCGTTATCCCTCCACAACATTGTTCTATTTCCAAAGTTTTGGAGAAAATAATTTATAATCAACTGTCACATTATCTCAATACTTATAATATTTTATCTCCGGTTCAATCTGGTTTCAGGCCTAATCACTGCACAACAACTGCCCTACTTAAATGTACGAAGGACTTGTACTCTGCTGCAGATGATGGTGAACTCACAAGTGCCATTTTTATTGACTTGACAAAAGCCTTTGATTTCGTTGAATGATATCTGCTCTTGGATAAACTTCACGGCATTGGCCTTTCTAATAATACAGTGTTATGGTTTAACTCGTACCTTCACAGTAGAAAGCAATGTGTGGTTGTTCATGGAAAACAGTCTGACCTGTTGATCCAACAAAAGGGTGTACCCCAAGGATCAACTCTGGGCCCACTTCTCTTCTCTATTTACATAAATGATTTATCTTCTTGTCTCATTAATTGTTGTACTCACCTTTATGCTGATGACACTGTCATACATACATCCAAATCAGATTCTTCACAAATTCAGATCTCTCTTCAATCGGATTTTAATATCTTACAGGACTGGCTATCACACAATAAACTACTGCTTAACAAAACAGAATCTTATACCATGGTCTTTGGTACCAGGCAGAAACTCAAATCCAAACCTAATGTAGTAATAACATGTAAGGATGGCACTTATCTGCATAAAGTTGATAGCTTTAAATATCTTGGTGTATGTCTAGACTCTGAACTTTCATTTAAGCTACATATAAAGCATGTAATACAAAAAGTCAATTACGGAATCGGTGTTTTACACCGCTCTCGCAATTGTTTTACGCTCAGTGTCCGAAAGAGAATTGCTTCTCAACTTATTCTTCCGATTATGGACTATTGTGATGTTGTCTACCAAAATGCACATAAATCAGATCTTGCTCCACTCAATATAGCCTACAACAGACTATGCAGATTTGTTCTTGGTTGTCCTTTTCGTACACATCACTGCACAATGTATAACCAGCTTAAATGGCCTTCTTTAAATGTAAGAAGACACACACATTGGCTTCAGCTGATATTTAATTGCATTTATCTTAACTATCCCCCTTATTTAAAGCAGTATTTTGTACCCTACTCACCAAATCATCAAGTTAGACATTCTGTTCAGATTTATTTCTCTGTCCCCTCTGCTAGAAAATGTATTGGCAGAAGAGCGTTCATGTTCAAAGCCCCAACTGACTGGAATACTTTACCTGCTGCTATTAGATCTCTTGCAACATTGGGTATATTTAAACATGCATTGTTATCTCACTTTCAACTGGTCTGTACTTGTTATTAACTGATATTGATGAAATTGATTTGCTCGACTGTCTCAAATTATAATGATTGTGTGCATTGCTTGAATTTTACTTAACAGACTATATGTGGTTTGTCTTGTGTGTTATGTTTTGCATTTTGTCTTTTTGTTTATGTATGTCTGTAAGTTGTTGCTATTGTCGGGACCCCCTTGAAAACGAGATGATGCATCTCAAGGGGTTTATCCCAATGAATACAAATTTCTATATATCAAAACACAAATCACAAACCATATGTTCCTCCTTATGTCATATGTTCCTCTTAATTCAGATTTTAGCATCTTATTTTTTGGTTTAAACAAGTCATTCGGTTTTTTTGTTAATGTCTTTTTAATGTTCGTATCTAGGACAAATAAAAAGTGCTCATGCTAATGTTTCTGATCACAGTGCTTTCCTTTTCAGCTGTCTGCTCTGCTGGTAAATATCACAGTCTTACTGTAATGAGTCATAAAATGTAAGGGTATTATTCCATGATGAATGCTTTAACGTAGCTTATTTTGCAGAGGAATATTCATGTAGACAAATAGAAGTGATTGTTTGTGTCTATATTGCGTTACAAACATATATTTTAGTTTACTCATAGCACCGAAAAAGTATAAGCATTACAAATGAATAACCATTCATTACAATAATCCTTATGATGTAATTTGTTATAAGGTCAAGTGTCATATTATTTTACAATTGCTGCTCACTTCCTCAAGGTTTATTATCATTCCCATAGTTAGAATACATTCAAATGTGTTCATTTTGCACTGTAACAATTAATAGGATTCATTATAATGTGATTATCAGTTGTATAGGGCTCATTGTTGGTTTTAATTAGAACAATTTACAAAATCTAGGCAATAACAGACAACACGTTATAAAAATAATGTATTCTCTCCTTAAAGCTCCAATTGGTAACTTTAATTGTTGACATATCTGCGGAAATTCTCACTATATCTCGATAGTCTTGCAGGAGACAGGTAATCTGTGAAAAAAAAATGTTCTTCTATCTCCCCCAGTGCTCTTAACAGTATTTGCAATAGTCCAGCGCACACGATAGAGCATCCGATCAGAGCCGAGAGTCTGGAACGCAGCGTCAATCTCTGAACTCCCATCAAACTGCCAAACGCTGCCAAACTGTCACACTATGCAGCTCGGATCAAAAAACAATCAAGACTATGTTGCTGCATTGCCTATTTCTCACATCAGAAGTTTTCCCAGACTTGT
Source organism: Notothenia rossii (assembly GCF_949606895.1). Lineage (NCBI taxonomy): Eukaryota > Metazoa > Chordata > Actinopteri > Perciformes > Nototheniidae > Notothenia > Notothenia rossii. The sequence continues at coordinate 24,274,457 of NC_136907.1, read as the reverse complement.
TTCAATCTACTATTAAGATATAAAATGTGAAAGTTTGCTCCTGGCGGTGAGCGGTGTATGGTTTTGTTTTTTCTGCTTTCAACATGGCGACAGAGTCACAAACCTTCTCATTTTAAACACAGTATGACAGTTAGGTTTCTGAAAACATATGAGGCACTAGTTGGAGGCAGAGGAAAATGTTTTGTTTCACAGATTATGGTCTCATGCACTTCTGTCAGGGCATACAAACAGTCACAGCAAGTAAGACACATTTTTCTTTTTGAGGAAGTTGCCAACTGAAACTTTAAAGAAGCCCTATTATGCACATTTTCAGGTTCATATTTGCATTCTGTGCCTCTACTGTGACATGTCTCCATGGTTTAATGTTCAAATAGTTATTTATTTGTCTCATAGTGCACCTCTTTTCACCCTCTGTCTGAAACCAGAGCCCAGTCTGCTCTGATTGGTTAGCTGTCTGGTTCTGTTGTGATTGGTCAACCGCTTAGAGATGTCCCGCCCCTTAGCCTCTTACGTACAATTAATTGGAGTGCTTGCCTGTAGAAGTGCAATTGTTGCATACTGTGTTGCGGAATAAACCAAAGGGGTCCAATGGGAGCTTTGGGATTTTAGCTTTGCAGACCATTTACATGCACTAAAACCTATATAACATACTACAGGAAAGGGAACACCCCAGAAAGCATATAGGGGCCCCTTTAAGTCATTACAGAATGTGTTATGGTTAGTGTTATTAAGCCTTTAGAATATTTGCATGGGGCTATGTATGTGTATAATACATAGTAGACATGGGCATCATATAAAGTTACCCAAATAGCCAGTTGCTATGCAGACAGAGTCCCAGGTAATATATATATATATATTTATATATATGTCATGCACGTCATGCACAGAGACAGCATGGAGCCTTTTCCTCTTTATGGACAGAGGGCCTTAATGTTAACAGCCAAGGATGGACAGACTATCTGTCGGATTCGGGGGCAAGTGACCTTGGCCACGTCTGGAGTGGTGATGCAGGAGAGACCTGACAGTGAATGTAAATCACGCTCCCCGTTTAGCTGATTGGAGTGCCTCATGTCGTCTAACAAGACGAAATATGTAGGACCAGCCTGTGGGTGCAAAAAGAGCGAAAAATAATGCATCTGCCCACAGTAGGTTTCAAGAGCCAATGACCGTTTCATGCGCAGATTTTTAATGGTGGGTGTCCTTCGTAAAGACAGCGTGCACAGAGTGCTCTCAGACCGACTTGCCATCATAACCAAAGTGACAAAACTGAGGCGGAAGCTGCGAATACCAAACTATAGAAAAAGGACTGGCTTTTATCACAGACAGACCGCTGAAATGTGAGGAAGTAAACGCGGCGGCACAAGTGTTTGGATGGCTGTACTATACTGTACTGAGTGCGTGTTGTACCCATCTCTAAAAACGTCCTCATACATAAAGGCCCCAGGGAAATTAGAGTGATGAGAGGCTACGAGGTGGCTTTTTGCAGTGAAGGCTGTGGGAGATGTTGTGTGAATAGTCTCTGAGAGGGGGGGCTCTCGGCAATCTGGCTGCATTGAGGCAGTTATTTTGTCTAGCTCTTCACCATGAAATGTAATTCAGTGTGCGATAATGAGGCAGCTTTTTTTGCAATTGTGATCAATTGCAGAAACACCCAGCTAGACACTAACCAATATGTGTCTGCTCTGTGTGTGTCTGCCTAAAGAACACTTTAAATGAGAGGCAACCCTAAAATGTAGCCCCACTATTTAGCCATGACTCTGGAGGTCTCTGTGCAAGATGACAAATAGTTCACAACAGTGAACTCATATTTATCTCCCCTGAAGCCAGCTCTGTAAAGTCATGAATCACCATCACTATTCAAATAAGAGCTTTCATTGTCTCCACTGCTACATTTCCAGTCACTGCACACAAATATGTTTCCGGAGTGAATAATATCTTAGACGAAAGGTTTTCTCAGATATAGGATCTTGGGAATAACAGCTTAGTGCAGGTTTATTTGAATCATTTTCTGTTAAGTTACATCTTTGAGTTGCACATTATTTATTTGGATCCACATTCTCAAGAGCTCAGGCGCAAGTAATTGTACAAAGGCAAACCAGAAATAAATCATGTGATATTATTGATTGATCTGTAATCATTTCTCGAATAAACATGCAGTATGTTGATTAGCATTTATCAAAATATACAGAAGTGGTGAAACTTAAAAAGTCACTGATGCCTTTTGGGCACTTGATGACATCACCACCCGTCTTCAAACATCCCAATGTTTTGCCAGTCTCATGCAGTCCACCACCACTTTCCACTCTCCCTCTCTCTCTGCTTCTACTTACAATTAGGAGCCAACATACAGTATGTACTTTTACTCCAACTTGAAAACGTTTTATTCAGCTATTAAAACTAACATATATATATATATATATATATATATAATGTATAAAAGCAGCCACAGGGGAAACTTTCTGCAGATCTAAAACATTGACTTATGTATGGTTAGTATGCATTTAACTTTTAGAACTGTATTGTCCATTTCTGTATTGTTACCTTTGCTGAAGTAAGTGAAGTGAAGATGTGACTTCTTCTTTGTTAACAGCATGATGTTTGACAAATTGTGCAAATGTACCCAAACCCAAAACTAAATTAAATGGATTCCCTTTTATATTTTAATCATGATTTAACCTTCAGCACAGGACAGATGTTTTCATTTTGTCTGCTGTCAAAGAACAGGATCAAAGTTAGTTTTTCGGTGTAAAAAAATATTCACCCTTATTATTTGTAGGCTTCTTTGTGCCAAGTGTTACTAGGCCAAGCATTGCTAATTTTATCTCGCCTAAAATAAAGATGAAGCAGATCACGTTGTGAGAAGAGCAGCCTCTGCCTCTGATAGCAGAACCTCGACATACAGAGGATCAGAACGCGGTGCTCTGGGTTAGCAAAGTGTTATGCCTAACTTTGTGTCATCTAATAATAACAGCTGTGCTCTATAAGTTCAACGCTCTTTTAGGTATCACGCTCTAAAAACACTTTCAAACATCATCCACAAAAGATGTGACAATGGACAACATAATTCAGCTCATTTAATTTCCCTCTTACTTCATTTTGTATAGTTGGACTTCAGAATGAATGTATTTTTAATCTAACGTATCATTTACATACATCTAACTAGTGTACTACTGATAAGAGACATTCCTTATTGTTTCCTAAAGCCCAAAAAGTCTCACGGTATTTCTCTTTAACATTTGGGTCTTAACCATATATTTTAATATATGAATATTCATTTAAATGCAAGTTATCCCGATAAAAAAAAAATGCCAGAACCAGTTACTTGAATAATAAAATGCTGTGTCACTCTTAATATTATTAAAGCTTGTTCTCACCTCCCCCTTTAAGAGAGGTCAGAGGTCAGGGTCAGCTGTGAGTGTCATCACCCCGGCTGGTGGCCTTCCAGACGCAGTGTGAAATGGGGAAATGCAACGGTGAACATTTTTTTATTTAATGAAGTGAATTATTTAGCCAATTAATTAGGGCTGCAGATTCTTGTCATGTTGATAATTTTGTCAAATGATTAATTGTTTATTCTATTTAATGTCAGAAAAAGGCAACAAAAATATATGAATTGGTCCTTTACCAAAGCCTAAGAGGACGTCCTCAAATGTGTTTGAGATATTAATTTTACTTTCATAGAGGAGTGAAAAATGATTGGATGATATCAGAGAATGTTTTTCAATAAAATAATTAAAAACGATAAATCCATTATCAAAAAACAAGATGATTAATTAACAAAAACATTACATAGAATACTGTTGCTTTTAGTAGGTAATTGGTGGAAAATGTCATAATAAACCATAAAGCGGTATTACAAATCTGTTCATCTTTTAAGGTCTGATTGAAATATTTTTTCGTACCACATACTCTACAAATTAAAAGAAAATTAACATTATTAAAAGAATATTTCATTTTTTTTTTCTTACAGTACACATTAGTGTCTTTTAAGGTGTCAGAATGAACCTGCTCAGCAGCTTTCTTCACAGCTGTTGGTGGAGGTGAGATAATAACAGGGGCCAAGCGAGGACCAACACATAATGGCGACCGTGCCGTATATGTGCCGAGGTTTGTGAAAATGAAGCGAAGAAGAAGTTACTTCTTTGAGCCAAATTATGGACAGCACATATATGCATGTGATGACTATGGAGGATTTCATCCATATGTGGCAAAGAATAATAGCTTTAGGAGGAACTGTGCCAAGAAAGGAGCAGAAAAGTATAATAATAATCCCGTTGGTTGTCTGGGTGCATTTTCTAAAACCCCTCTGACGGATCAGTGAGGAGGAAGGACACAGGTTTGAGACACCATCCAGAGGATCAGAGTGGTATTACAGGTGGGAAGCAAACACATGTGAGGGGGTTGAATTTCTCTTCTCTTCATTCATCTGCGAGAAGGCTCCCTGAATCACGGCAGTGGTCACCAGATGGTGCTGCAAAGGCAGGTTTGATCCATGTGTTGCTCGTCCAGGAGCAGGATGGAGGAATGAGGAAGTGGAGGGTTCACTCGCATCACGATAATCATCATAACTCCGCTGCCTGTGACTGATGGCAGCCATAAATCCGGCACAATAGAAAAGAGGCTATTATGCTGCGGAGGAGAGTGATGCTTTGCACTTTAGAAATTAGAGAAGGTGTGGGGGGACAATGCTCCTCACTTGTTAATGGAGGCTCCGTATCATTACGGCAGACAATCCCTGCTCTGGAAGTTGTGGCGTGGCTCTGATGGATGGACTGCTGCTGGGACTGCATCGAAGACAGAAAATGCTTATCAAAATATGCCTTTATTTTTATGAGATGTCACAAACGTGGTTATTGAGGCTTTTAGAATGTGCCAAAGACAATTTACAACATAGTGAGAAGGAACACAAACAGTAATACAGAATATAAAATGGATCCAGAATAAAAGTAAAAAGGTAAAAATAGGATGAACTTGTCACTCACCTTTCTTCCTTAAGAGTTTTGGTCTTTCGTTTATTCATTTTCTTTTTTCAAACTTAAATGTTGTTGTTATAAAGCCTCATAACTGCAGTGAGAGTTGCCAAATAAATGTTGTATTATTTGTATGATGACAATAAAGGTATATTCTATTATATTCTATTCTACATGGCATGTGGCTATCCAAATATAAAGTTTTTAGTAAAAGTAAAAGCGCAAAGTTGTTAGTATCCTCAATTGTTAACTAAATGCACTGCCTGCCGCTGATCATTTGCCATCTGATTTCATGCACTAGAAGTTTGGGTGTCAGGACATTGTGAAGTTTGGGTAAATAATGTTATGAGATGATAGATGCCAAACAGCAGGGGAGCTCAGGATATTTTCCAGAACCACAGAGGTTGGCACTGGGATGGGCGGTGGGCAGAAGAACGGGAGCAGCAGATGGGGCGTCCCATTAGCAGTTGTCCTGTTAGCTAGGCCCAGCTGCCACTCTCAGCTCCTCTCTGTGGGCCCCTCTTTTCCCCTGAGTCGACAAAATAAACCCATTTAGATTTTAGGTTAGTCGTTTTGATGGCTTACTAGTGCACATGAAACTTGCAAACATGAGGCTGAGGGCACAAAGCAGACAAGTTGATCTGTACTCAGTCTCTTCTGCAGTCATTAGGAGTCTTTTCACAGTTTGTGTTCAGTTTTAGAGAGTACCTCAGAATAGGTCCTCTTTCTCTTTTTAAAAGTTTAAATTCTCTTTCACCTTCGATTACATCAAACGTAAAAAGTGTTCTGTGTTGAACCTGTAACCCCACCCAACAGTGAAGTCACAGCGTCCTCGAGTCACAGTGTACGTCACCACTACAGGCTGACAAGTGGAGGTCAGCAAAAACACATTTTTAAATAAATTCAGGGCGTTTTAAATTACTCTTTGAAAAGCTCAAAACACCAGGTTTTTCCACAAGGGCTAGCCTCCGGGCTGAAGTGAAACCCATGCGGACCTGTTGCAAACTTGCATTCACTCTCATTAACTGGCTAATCCACTTGTTAAAGGAATGCAATTGTATAGATGGCTATAATAAATTTGCCTTACTTCTTTCTTGATTTATTACCAGAGAAAACCTTTTTCTAATGAGCGTATGGTCTCAATTGCTAGTTTCAAGGCTTTTTCAATACACTACAATAAAATACTTTAAAACCATAGTCCAGAAACCAGTGGGTGACTTCATGTTGACAACATCTACTTCATATATACAGTCTTTGTTTTTTCCCCTGATATGAACCTTACCACAACTTATTTGTTTTCGCTGTGAGCAGCAGCTCCATTTCCTTTTTGCTTTGCTTTAAAGGAGAGTAGTGTGCCTCAACATCACACTCCAAAATTTACCAAATTTGTTCAGCATACTGTCTGCTTTGAGCACACTTAATTTGGTCACCTTTTTCCTCAGAACCAATGCTTTCAAAACCTGCTAAGAAGCTGTATGTAGTGTGAAATAATAGCACACTTATCAAAAATGTCAACAAAAAAAAAACCTGGTCTATTTTTCAAACAACTTAATTACATTAAAATGATTGCGTATTTAACGGAGCAGTAACATAGAAGTCAATGAAATAATATTCCTCAAATCAAAAACAAAATGTAGGTTTTGTTGCTATGGTTATACTAATGATTATTATTATAATTAGTAAAAGCAGCAGTGAAAATAAAATTATGATTAAAAATCAATTAGTTGATAAAAGCTATAATGAATAATATAATTTTTGGATCAGAATAGATTACACAGATATATTTTCTCCTTCAATGTACATGATGTTATATGACTATTATTGTTATTATTATTATTATTATTATTATTATTATTATTATTATTATTATTATGATAACTATAAAAATAAGAAGAAATAAAGAAGAAGGAAGAACAAATGACATAAGAATACTGTAATGTAATATTATTTTTTTTAAATAAGAAATTACCTATATTGTTCTTATAAAATAAAAAAATACACAACAGGTGTAAATGCGATCATTGTGGCTAGTGTCAAACCCCCACATTGTTCCTCTGCTACTGTTCTAATAACTAATGTTAATGATGAGATTTCCTTTCCCAGACAGGCGGGTTCTGTCTATCACTCACTCCGCTCCACCATTTGACAGAGGCATGGTTGTTCCTTCACTCCATTTCCTTCAATAATCCAACACTCAGATACACACTCACACATGCACTTCTTACACACATGTCCCAATTTTTTTTCCACAACCTTTCTTCTTCAATCATCTTGTCCTTTTTTTTTTCTTTTTTTTTTAAATAGCTCTTTGTTCTCTGTCCATGTCTATTTTTATCCCAGCGTTCACGGGAGGAGTCAGAGAAATGACGAGGCTTGGGAGACTTGCTCATCTCCATGGCAACTATATTGCAAGCCTTCATTGTCTAATACATCCTTTTCTTCCGCGTTCTATACCTTGTTTGGCTCTCGTCTCATTATCAGATTTGTTCAGGTCCATATGTTATTGCATTTCCCCTCGCCATGCTTTATGGGGGTCTTATTTTCCTCATGTAGCTTCTTCTCCTGGATCCTCATCTCGCCACGCTGTCCACCCCTCACCAGCCCCCTCCCCCCAGGAGTGGATTGAGCTGTCTACTCCTTTCTGAGCCAATGGGCGTGCTGTTGTAGAGTAAGTCTGTGCAAACCCACGCCTCGCTCATGAGACACAGTTTGGATGCCGTTCGTTTTGCCACCACTGTGAGGCCCACTTCCATGAGACCGAAAATCTCTGTGGGCTTTGTTCGGTTCAAGGGGGTTTCCCAATTCCCCCCCCCCTTTTACTGAATCCTGCTGAGAAATGCAAATGTACTGGTATCTTCCCTTGTCAATGACTGCAGTATGGCACAATCTTTTGAAACACACGCCGTACTACTGGCCTTGTTTATGATTTGATTAGAAGAGGACATGCATCACTTGTTAGATTACTATACCTCATATACACCATATGCACATGGAAGTATAATCTTGTGAAATATTTATCTTGTTGGTGCAGTATTTTTAAAGATATTTTAATTTCTTGTCGAATTATTTCATAACGCCATTTGAAACCCTGTCACTGTTTGCACTTAATTGCAGCGCAAACAAACCAGCATCCTCATCATTCCATCATGTGTTTCCCAGCCACAACTCAGCTCCTCGTCAAAATATGTTCAGCCATTGTAGCTCACTGTCTGTTGGAGGAACAAGACATGCATTCAGTTCCACGTGCGGGATTCCTTCCAGTCACGTGGCCAGGCAGCACAAACATATGCTGTCAGTGGCAGCTTCTGCGTTCAGTGGCATAAGATGCAAAAAAAACACACATAGAGGGAGAAGTACAGTCTTAGGAGCTATAATGGTAGCAACATGAGTAGAGTGGGGGAGGCGCTCCTAAGCAGGAGACAGAAATATACCATAGCCCTCATATTATATACAGCCTGCACACAGGATAAAAGAATATGCTTGCACCCACGCTAACAATGCCAGGTGAGATAATGAAGTTAATTATGTGTTGCCTTTTGTGCCAGCCCGCCATCGCAGACAGATGCCAGTAGCCCTGAGGAACTAAGTGCTCACCCATGGCCCTCCAGATTGCCCCCTAAAAAAAAAATCCTTTCACTGTTCCGCCCGTTCCCTGTGGCAACATTTGGCCCCCTCAGCGTCACATGCCAGCCAGTGAGCAGGTGGACCCAGCGGGGCCAGGTGGAGGCTTCACCTGTCACACTTCCAGAGCTGTCCCACGCATGCCAACACAAACACAAACGAAGGCACAAACCTGCGATATTTCAAGACTGTTTCATTATGCAAAACACATGGAACCTGCTGCACACACACCCACACGTGCTAACACACAGGCTTTTATAAATAGGCCTATTAACATGTGATTAGAGCACACACAAATGCAATAAATAACATAGACTGTAGGTGCGGATTTAAATACGCTTTTTTCCACAAACTCTCTAACAACATGTATTGAAGTTTGTTTGGATATCACGGCCAATTTTATTTTGTAAATAGTTTTATTGCTGTAAAATATTTATATTATGCTGTACCTTTTTGCTTAAAATAGCTATTTAATTGTTAGTGTCTTTAAGGCTTGATGATGTTGTAATTAAATGAATGTTGCAAAATATGAAGGATCATCAGAGAACGACTGTGCCTATTATTGGTCATCCTTTTATGCAGCTAAAATATTTCTGTACAATTGACTTATTTTTTCTTGCAACCAAATCTCCTTATCTTTCTGATTTTCATTTCATCGACTACCAGGGCTCGTTTGGTTGTTTGATAAAGTGATCAGCATTGATTTTAATCTGTGGTCTGCTGTGTATGCAGAGCCTGCATGTCACTTGCTATTAACAAACTGTGTGTATCCAAGGACCTTTACATCAGAGCGGACAGACTTCCCTTTTTAGATTGATGGCACATTATGCAAGTGGTCCACAATCAAAAAAGTAGTAGTATGACATGTTGGAGATACATTTCCAGCTTGACAACACAAGTCCTGCATTGTGACCAATGTTGATTTTGAAATATTGTGCAGCCTTAATTGTCTTTATTATCGGTTTCCTGGCTGACATTCGCATTTCTATATGGACATTTAGTTCCATCCCTAATTGTAAGGTTGTACATTGAGCCAAAAAGAAGGCATCACACCAGAGGTTACGCCATGGTTTAATCAGATAGAGTGCTCACCATGAACAATTGAAGGAGCAATCTTTTGCCAGGGTTGTTTCAGGGCCGCGTGTGACCCTTGACGTGAAGTGAGTAACAGTCAGGCAATCCACAATAGTACCTAAGGTCACAGCCCCCACCCTGAAATGAAGCGCAATCAATACTGGCAATGAGATGCGTTGTGATCAGTGGTCTATCAGCACGTGCACACATAGACATCAAAGTGGGCTTGAGAAAGTGCCCCTTTTTTCTTCCTTTTAAAAAACAAATCTGCTGCTGTTGGCGCACAGTTTCCCTTTCCAAAAATATATTGATTGAATACAAAATAAGAATGTCAGGTAGGGAGATTAGACTGTGAAGTTCCGATGCTCTCTCTACCCTCCCTCCACGTCTCGCGCACAGCGGTGCGGACATCGGCAGTCACTTCAGAACGACAGTTAGCAGCACCTCCCACCTACAGTCTCATCTTATGCCGGCTTTTCTTGGCTTGTTTGAAGGTTAGTGGTGATGAACAAATGACTAAACTGCCAATGTCTCAAGTTTACAGCTAATTAGCCAGAAGACAAAAACAAATAAGTTAACTAGGCTACTAGCTAATGGATAAGTTAGCTCAAGGTTTAGCTATGGCAATTTATCATGGCTAATGTACTGTACTTAAGGGGAGACACTAAAGGTGAATACAGTAAAATGTGTATCTAATAACACCATCACAATCGTCACATTGATATGTAAATTAGGCGTTAAAGGTAGGGTAAGAATGGAGAAACCAGCTCGAGTGAGCTAGAATTTGAAACTATGCAACCGAAAAAAATCTGCACCTTCCTTCAGACTTTCTTACAGAGCCCCTCCTCCAACACACACGAATGTGCACATGACCAATGAGGGCACGAGATAAGTATGTGCACGAGATGAAAGGCTGGCAGGTAGGTAGGCCATCCAGTTATTTTAGCCAGGCCGGCTAAAATAATTGTTCATGCTTTTTTTTTCACCCTACCCTTAGTACCATCCTTCGAATTCCTCGCCTTCAAAGCCCCTCCCTCGCTGACAGTTATCCTCATTTACCGCCCCCCCAAACCACAGCCCTCCTTCCTCTCTGATCTCACTGAACCCCTCACCATTGCTTCATCCCTCTCCCCACGTCTGTTACTCCTCGGCGACCTCAACATCCACATGGACTCCCCCACCTGCAGATTCTCCGCCACTGCAACCTGGGCTTTCACTGTTATGCTGACGACACACAGATTTACCTCAGCACCAAATCCCCCCACAACCCGTCCCCTCCTCACCCACATCGAATCCTGTCTGACTTCAATAAAATCCTGGATGCAACACAACTTCCTCAAACTCAACAGCAATAAAACTGAACTCCTCCTCATCTTCTCCAAATCCACCCTCAGAAAAACCCCCAACCTGACACTCACCATTGATGGCACCCCTGTTTCCCCCTCCACCCAGGCATGCAACCGTGGCGTTATATTTGACCCCACCCTCTCCCTCAAGCCCCACATCCGCCAAGTTGTAAAAACCAAATTTTTCCACTGTTAAGAACTCAGACACTTAGGAGGTAGGACCCAATTGCACGACCCAGGATACAGATGTAAAGTATTTGTAAGATACTTTATTTTTTCAAGAACAGCAAAAATGAACAACAAAAAATGGTCTCTACAAAAATGGAGAACAAAATGAAAACGCTCACGTAGTGAGGATCAAAACTGTCACAAGGGCACAGAGAGCATAGACCTGACTGTGGCAAAAGACAAGAGCAAAGATCTGACCATGGCAATAGACAAAAACGAACTGGGACTACAACCCAGAGGCAAAGCACAGTCCATGATGGGTGTCTCGGGCGGACGACCCAGGGGCAAGGCAGAGTCCATGATGGGTGTCTCGGGCGGACGACCCAGGGGCAAGGCAGAGTCCATGATGGGTGTCTCGGGCGGACGACCCAGGGGCAAGGCAGAGTCTATGATGGAGCTCTCGGGCGGACGGCCCGGAGGCAAGGCAGAGCCCATGATGGAGTTCTCGAGCGGATGGCCCGGGGGCAAGGCAGAGTTCATGGTGAAGTCCTCGGCTGGGGAACTCAGGAGACCGGGCTCACGGGCAGGAGCTGGTGGAATCTATGGCGGGTCAGGCGTAGACGAGACCCTGGACGGAACCTGGGCTGGTGTCAGTGGGACCCACGACGGAGCAAGGGCTGGTGTCGAAGGGACCCGAAACAGGACAGGACACGGTGTTGGCAGGAAACTCGGCGGAGCAAGTCTCGGCGGGATCCCCAAGGGAACAGGACATGGAGCTGGCAGGACCCCCGACAAAACAGGTTTCGGCTGGACCTCCAATGGCACAGGACATAGGGTTGGCAGGACCCCCATCAGAAGAGTAGTCGGCGGGGTCTCCAACGACACAGAACATAGGATTGGCAGAACCCCCGACAGAATAGTAGTCGGCGGGGCCTCCAACGGCACAGGGCATAGGGTTGGCAGGACCTCCGGCATAACAGTAGTCGGCGTGGCCTCCAATGGCTCAGGGCATAGGGTTGGCAGGAACCCCGGCAGAAGAGTGGTCGGCGGGGTTTCCAACAGCACAGAACATAGGATTGGCAGGACCCCCGGCAGAAGAGTAATCGGCGGGGCCTCCAACGGCACAGGACATGGAGTTAGCAGGACCCCCAGCGTAACCTCCAACCTACCAGGACATTGGGTAGGGACTTGAGAGGGAACTTGAGAGGAGACTCGAGAAGGAACTCGAGAGGAGACTTGAGAGGTGCCTTGAGAAGGAACTCGAGAGGAGACTTGAGAGGTGACTTGAGAGGGCACTCGAGAGGTGACTTGAAAGGGAACTCGAGAGGAGACTCGAGAGGGGACTTGAGAGGGAACTTGAGTGGGGACTCGAGGGGGAAACTGAGAGGTGGCTTGAGAGGGAACTCGAGAGGAGTCTCAAGAGGGGACCTGAGAAGGAACTTGACAGGGGACTCGAGAGGGAACTTGAGAGGTGACTTGAGAGGAGACTTGAGAGGAGACTTGAGAGGGCTCTTGAGAGATTACTTGAAAGGGAACTTGAGAGGGGACTGGAGAGGGAATTTGAAAAGGACCTTGACAGGGGACTCGAGAGGGGACTTGAGAAGGAACCTGACAGGGAACTCGAGAGGAGACTCGAGAGGGGACTTGAGAGGTGACTTGAGAGGTGACTTGAGAGGTGACTTGAGGGGAGACTTGAGAGGGCAATCGAGAGATGACTTGAAAGGGAACTCGAGAGGGGACTGGAGAGGGAACTTGACAGGGGACTCGAGAGGAGACTCGAGAGGGGACTTGAGAAGGAACTTGACAGGGGACTTGAGAGGAGACTTGAGGGGGCTCTCAAGAGATGACTTAAAAGGGAACTCAAGAGATGACTGGAGAGGGAATTTGAAAAAGACCTTGACAGGGGACTCAAGAGGGGACTTGAGAAGGAACTTGACAGGGGACTCGAGAGGAGACTCATGAGGGAACTTGACAGGGGACTCGAGAGGGAACTTGAAAAGGAACTTGACAGGGGACTCGAAAGGAGACTTGAGACGGCCGGTAAGCCGACAGGGCACAGGAAGCTGGCATCGGCCGAAGAGCCAGTACTGGAGCCGAAACTGGAGTCGGGACCATGACTACTGGGGCCGGTAGTGAAGCCGGAAGCATGGCTGCTGGGGCCGGCACTGGAGCAGTCCGCAGGTGAGGGATCAAACGATTCATCTTTTCAGCCAGCTTATGCAGCTGTGTAGAGATGTCTTCCTGAATCTCTGCCTGGCGTCCTCCCAGCTCTTGTATTCTCTGGGTGGCCATACCCAGCTGTTCCTCGTGGTGAAACACTTTCACGCCGTGTGCTGACAGAGCGGCGTGAAGTGTTCTTGGGTCGGCTGGGTCCATAATGGTCAGTTTGTTCTGTTAAGAACTCAGACACTTAGGAGGTAGGACCCAATTGCACGACCCGGGAGACAGAGGTAAAGTATTTGTAAGATACTTTCTTTTTTCAAGAACAGCAAAAATGAACAACAAAAAATTGTCTCTACAAAAATGGAGAACAAAATGAAAACGCTCACGTGGTGAGGATCAAAACTTTCACAAGAGCACATATAGAGCATAGACCTGACTGTGGCAAAAGACAAGAGCAAAGATCTGACCAGGGCAATAGACAAAAACGAACTGACACTGAACACTGGGAGACTGGGAATTTAAACACAGGGTAACAAGACACAGGTGGGAATAATCAGGGGCGGGACTGACGCTGATTAGCACAGGAGACACAGAAGGGGTGACAGGTGAAAAGAATCAGGAAATTAGACACACCAGGGAAACTAAGGACAGACATGAAAACACAGGGAAAAAAGACCAGACAATAGACAGGGAGGAAAAAATGACTAGGAGAAAAGCAAAACACCCACTACCAGACATACAAAACTAAAAACGTGACACAACACAACAATCGTGACATCCACCTCCGCAATATTGCCAAATTCCGTCCCTCTCTCACCCGCCCTGCAGCTGGGCGACTCATTCACGCCTTCATCTCCTCCCGCCTTGACTATTGCAACTCACTCCTCTACGGCATCAGCACTACATCCCTCAATAGACTCCAGCGTGTCCAGAACCTAGCCGCCAGACTCCTCACCCACACCAAATCATGGCATCACATCACCCCGGTCCTCAAAGAACTCCACTGGGTCCCCGTTTCACACCGCATCCATTACAAACTCCTGGTCCTCACTTACAAAGCCCTCCACCATCTGCCCCCCCTCCCCCAAAACCTCAGTGAGTCTGAGTCCCTCACCCTCTTCCAGTCCTGCCTCAAAACCCACCTCTTTGACTTTGTATATCCATGTTTTTTTGTCTTTTGTTTAGTTTAGTTTTTTGCCTGTCCTTGTCTGTCTCCCCTCCCTCAAAAAGTAAAGCGTCTTTGGGTTCAAGAAAAGAGCTATAGAAATACAATTTATTATTATTATTATGATAAGGTAGTACCCATAGAGTCCAGTAGAGGGCCACCCCCCAAAATGTCTGTGCACGTCCCTGGTCTATCAATACCTGGAGCAGAAGGAGGCAGATTCATAAATCAATCCTGCCTTTCAGGTTCTGATTGTACAAGAGCAATGACAAAAGCAGGACAATAGGCCATGTCAGCAGGATACTGTTTTTATCCAAACAAAAGCACAGATTTCAAGTGGATATGTTAATACAAGTTATTCAATTGCTGCGTTTATTAACTGCTGCATTATGAAGCAGAAATACATTTTAAACCGATTGTGTAATTTTGCACATACAGTATTTCCCGGAATAAAAGCAAAATGCTGAATGGAGGAAACACAACATTACACTGTAAGCTTTTTTACTTGACAAACAGATTGATGATTTTGACCAGAGAAATGACAATGATGGAATACGCCATGATATTAAAAGACTGGTTCAATGAACAGTACTTGATGTGTTGGCATTGACAACTGAAATCAATTCCAAATGTCATTAAAATTATATATTTTCTTCTTTTTCATTCCCCGGCCTTGCTTGCTATCCCTCAGCGGTAACGGCATGATAAATGTGTAGGGAGAGAGTTGCACGCCACTTCTGCTGGGCTGACAGTGTGGGACGAATGATGTAGTGGCTCCTAATGCTCTTTACCGTAAAAGAAGCAATAGCTTTACTGGACCAATACTTGACTAACCAGAGGATGCCAAGGGTTCCTGATTGGAATCACCTCGCGCGATCTATCTGGTTTCAAAATGTTCTTTAAGGGCTGAACTCGCTGGTACAGGAGCCCATTAGACTTGAGTGGTGACATGTGTGACAATCTGTGGTTAACACTTTGTCTGCTGCTCACTGTTTGCATTCTATTTACCTAAAAGTGTGCAAGGGCACTGATGGGGTGTGACCTCTTGTCCTGCTGCTACCCTCAGTTGGGACATCAATGAAGCGCGTGTGCAAAAAGGGCTCCCTACGGACAATCCACATCTGCACAAATCAGCTCTGTTTTGTCACCACCATTTTTTCTCAGCTCTGTCAGATGAGATCAGTAGGAACAAATGTGCCACATTTTACGCACCTACTGCCGATCTTCACACACAAATAACCATCAGAAACCCAAGGGACTGGTGATGCTGGCCAAACTTCACACATCGTAAAAAATTATAAATAAATAAGAGAAGAAGGACACACAACTATCATTATTATCAGAATCAGGTTTACTTCCAAGTAGGATTTTGCTTTGTGTAAAATATAAGTAAGAACATTTGTTAATATAAAATAGGAGCAAATTGAGAAATGTAATTTAAAAAACAATGTACAAACCATTATCAAATGAATTTAAAACATGTTTACAAGAAATATATAAAAAAGAAAACAATAGCAATATGAAAAATAACAGTGAAAAATATAAATGCGGTAT
Organism: Notothenia rossii; assembly: GCF_949606895.1. NCBI lineage: Eukaryota > Metazoa > Chordata > Actinopteri > Perciformes > Nototheniidae > Notothenia > Notothenia rossii. The sequence goes on along the minus strand of NC_136907.1, from coordinate 24,258,396 downwards.
ATCCCAATTATTGTATGGTTGACTATTACGATAAAGAAATGCTGCAGTACATACACATGTATCCCTTGGACAGGGGAATTATTGCTTAATATGGCTATAATTAAAATGTTAAACATCAGGTTTTTATAAAAACATGTGTGTTTAAAGTTAAAACCTCTTTTTCTGTCTTCCCTCTTACTGTATGCTGCACATCCATCTGCTTTCCAGGCCCTTCGGTTGGCTGTGGCCTTATCTTTGCTCGATGCTGTACAGTATATGAGTTTCTTGCCTGGGGTCTGTTAGACATGCAGAAAGCTGAGCTGTGCACATTAAGGTTGACAGATTAGTTTACATTTGGTTTGACACAACAAGAGAAGGCCTCAGCTTGCCTGCAGTGATGGCCGCTGCTCCCTGAGTTGCTTCAGTGTGAAAGCATGGGCCTGCCAAGAGACATATGGAGGTCCAAACCCTGACCAAGTAGAACCTGCCCATGGGTTCACAGCCCCCGTGCCCTGAACCACAAGGTGAATCATCTATATGGGAATCCATACATACCAAGTAAAGCAGAAGGAAGCCCTAGGGAAGATTCTGTTTCTAAATTAGTGTCCACTGGAGGCTGCATTACGGAAGAATGCATAATCAGGCTTGAAGTGCACTTAATTCACAACTGACCATCTCAAAGAGGGGAAACAAGTCAGTCAGTCATGTGCTTATTCGTGAGATTGACTGTGATTCTTCTACACTCATTCTAAGATTAATTATGACATAAATCATGCTGATTGAGTCACATGCTTTTTTTAAACAATGATAAACAGACATATCAAACTAATACACAATGTCCTCCTTACACCTTATTAATTCAGTCCCTTCTCTGTGAGGACACCTCTCTAAAAGTGTAGCGCAGCTGCTTTGAGATGGCTCCGGTCCCATGGCTGAACCCCGCCACACAAACACACACATGCACACAGACATAAACACACACACACACACACACACACACACACACACACACACACACACACACACACACACACACACACACACACACACACACACACACACACACACACACACACACACACACACACACCACACACACACACACACACACACACACACACACACACACACACACACCTTCTTTCCCCTAGAGTGGACTCCGCAGCTGTTCCTGTTGGGAGTCTGCTTGATTTGGATAGGGCTAGAACAAAGTCTACACGATTGTAGGGAAATGTGTTGCCCTGAGGAAGATGAGTAGTGAAAACAAACCTCTGATATTGAACAACATAATAATAATAATTGGAGATAATTGGAGATATCAGAGAAAAGTTTTTGCAGTACTGTTTTTGACTATATGTTACAAGTAACCCAATGAGGTGCCCTTAAGCAAGGCATTTGACCCTGTTTGGCTTTACAGTTTTTCTCAATCGCTAAACCCACTTTTTAGAATCTAAATTCATTTCTTCAAAACAAGAGCATAGCCATCTAAACAGAAACACACTTGCCATAACTCTGAATATCTTTTGCAAAATGCACTTACATGACCAAAACTGAAAATACTGGTCACAAAAAAGAATAAGTCGATCGAAACAGAACAAATTGTCCTCTAATGAGACAAATGTGTTTTCATAACTGAAACTCCGGTCACCATAATAACCCATTCTACCATAACAATATACATTTCTTGCAAAGTGCTCTAAGGCACTCAAAACTAAAAATACCCCTTCCAAAACCAGATACCTTCTCCAAAAACAAACATTTGTCAGCTCATGAGAAGACTATTTGAACAGTCATTACTAAGTGGCACACTAAATACTGACTACAATCATCAATACACAAACCTCAAGCTATCGATATTGGAAACTGAACGGAAAACTGACAAGTTGGGAGAAACAAACTTACATATAGGAAAAACAGAGTCTTACTGTAACTATGCCATTGTTTTTATTTTCTCATTTTCAGAAGAGCACCGTAACAGAAACAAAAGACGAATAGCAATACACTGGAAAAAAATAACATGGGTAAATGATGTAAATCAGCAGTAAAGCAGAGAATGAGATCTATATAACTTTACTGATCTGCTCTTTGGCGTCTGTCTGGCCACATAGCCTCATCTACGTCACAGCGTATGTCTTCCCTTGCAAGGCAGCGTGGGAAATATCTCCTTGCGTGTCGACACCACCCTTGACAGGATTCCGCAGAGATGTCCCGACAGCCAGCATTCATTGCGTCCAAAAGGGGCATTCTGTCATGAGGATGATGGTCATAAACCTTCCATCTCCAGGCAGAGAAGAACTCCTCAATGGGGTTTAGAAATGGGGAGTATGGAGGGAGGAACTCCATGGCCATGTGTGGATGAGCCTCAAACCATGCCCTCACGTCACGAGAGTGGTGGAATGCCACATTGTCCCATATGACCACGTGAACCGACCTCACTTGATCCCTCTCTTCTGGTGGCACAAGTCCGTCATACAGGACATCCAGGAAGGCAAGGACACGTTGCGTGTTATATGCTCCCATTAAAGGGATGTGAGCAAGGACGCCTTGTGTCGAGATAGCCGCACACAATGTTATGTTTCCTCCCCTTTGGCCTGGAACAAAGACTGTCGCTCTTTGCCCAATAAGGTTCCTCCCACGTCTCCTCACTTTGGAGAGGTTGAAGCCTGCTTCATCCACATATACAAAAACATGTGGTAATGCATTGCCTTCCAGCTCCATCATTCGCTAAAGAAAATGAAACAAACAGAGGACCGTTTTACATTACTGTAAGCAGTCAGACATACTAAAAATATAGGCAAGCCATCAGTGTGATTGAGGTCCTTACCTGTACATACCGGTGCCTTAACTCCTTCACACGGTCAGAGTTGCGTTCAAAAGGAACCTTATAGATCTGTTTCATTCTGAGGTGGTGCCTCTTTAACACCCGGTCAATGGTTGCAACACTTATAGACTGAATGTTACTGAAGACATCCTGGTCTGCAATTATTCTGGCCTGAATCTCCCTTAAGCGGATTTCATTGTTGGCCACAACCATATCAACAATGGCAGACTCTTGTTCTGGAGTAAAGGCCTTTCGTCTGCCACCAGAGCGGGGTGCTCTTTCAGTTCTATCAATAAATATTTGAGAATGTTATGTACTGTAATATAAAAACAGTGATCGAAACCTACATCAAAATAGAAATGCATGAAGTGCTGTAAAAAAGGGTTACAGTAGCTTACCTATTTTCGTGCCTGAAGATCCTAATAATGGATGCCACTGTTGATCTCGGTATATTGGGCTGAACCCTTTGGCCAGCCTCACTGAGGGACATGCCATGGTTTATGACGTGGTCCACAATAGTTGCACGGGTGTTGTCCGAAACTACTGTTCGCATTGGTCCCCTTTCAACTCTTCCACCACGCATACGTACAGCCCTCCCTCTTCCTCTCTGAACATGAGGGTTCCCTCTTCCTCTCTGAACATCAGCTCTCCCTCTTCCTCTCTGAACATCAGCTCTCCCTCTTCCTCTCTGAACATCAGCCCTCCCTCTTCCTCGCTGAACAACAGGGTTCCTTCTTCCTCTCAGAGCTCCTCTACCTACTCGATCAGCCATTTTGTTTACACAAACATCTTACTGAAGTGAGGGAGGTCTTTTATAGGATTCTCACTAATTACAATTACTATAGGAAATTCATTGATGTCAGCTGTGAGCAATTCATTTACATGGAAGTGAAGTACTCAATTCACCCCAATACAAAAAAAACATTTCTCAATGTGCAAAAAGGAAAAGACCACAATTACTGACTGTAAAAATGTTGTATCAGCTATAGCTAATCCTCCCCATATGAACATCTCAAAGACCTATGCAAGTCATATCAACACTATTATAGCTTTACCGGCACCATTTAAAAAAATATTTTAAGTACAGTCATGCAAATTCTATCATGTAAATGTTTTCAATGTAACATCATTACTGTAAGGTATACAGTACATTCCATGGAGTTACCTTTTTCAATGGGCTGATTGACTGATAACAAGTGTTAATATTTTGCACATCAAGTGTCAATTAGTGTAGCTATGGTCTAAGTTTATGAGGAAGTGTTATCCACTGTGAGAAGATTATTTGTTGTTTTGTAGACATGAGTTACACAACAGATTTTTGATCTTTGTGTAGAGAATTGTAACTTCAGTTAGAGAATTGTGTGATCTGTTTTGCAAAACACTGCTTAGCATCTGCATTTTGTGTGATATCAATGAGAAATGGTATACTGTTGTAGAGAAATGGTTTTCTGTTTCGATGGCTGTGCTGTTGGTTTGATGAAAGGAATTTTGATTCTAAATAGTGGGTTTAGCGATTGAGAAAAACTGTAATGACAATCCCTGATGCCTTATGTTTAGATCACAGCTGTACTTGTGGGCTCCTTTATGACTGTATGAAACTGGGCATTTAAAACAAAAAAATGTTTTGAATTATGCCAACAAAGCTCAATAATAGATCTACAAAATTGTTAATTTATGAAGTAAAACTGCAGACAGAAAAGTTCTAACCCAACTAATAATATAATATAATATATATAATATAATATTTGTAGTTTTATTCTCTCATTCAAGCTACAGGTGCAGATTGTGTGCTCAGTCTTGGGGTTGCTTTTGGTGGGATTGATTCTAGCATTTGGGAGAAAAACAATTGTTCACCTGCACTGGTAGCTTCTTTGACACTTATAGTATTGTACTATGTGCAATATATTTTTGTTTCTTTGCAGATGATACTCCACTGTATCTTTCTGAAACGGTTCACAAAATGTAGGTTATCAAGTAAAACAAATATTGCATTTGTTTGTATGTTTGGTAGTGAATCTATCTTATTGTGAGTTGGCTTCTTGGAAGACAACTGTAATAATGAATTTTTATTGTTTTTATACTGCATGTCCTATCTGCACTACTTTCCTAGCTTTTTTCAACCTTTTCAATATTAGATCAGTCAAGTCCCTTTTCCGCAACAACAACTGTATTTATTTCTATACATTTAAATGAATACTTTAAATATATAAATACACAACATTCTAATTTGGAATTGTAATCACTTTCTATTTGGCCCTACTGCTCGTGAGATTTCAAAGTGGTGAAAACAGCACCATGCATTGCTCTGCATCAACTGACTTCGGTTAAGCAGTGCTACACTGCACATAATGGGAGTAAAAGCTATAGTTAGCATGCCTCACAGACAAATGGCATGTCCCAATTACATAATATACAGTACTAATTCAAAGCATATCTTTATTAGGCACTGGTTATGATAAATACATATAAATAAAGTAAACTGAAACAGCTTCATGTTATCTACCATGTTTTGTCATTTTATTTAATGTGTGTTTTATACTCAATGGTAAAACAGTACACAACGATGACCACTATAGACCTTGTATATGGGATTTGTTCTAGACCAATGGTTTAATTGATAGTTTTATAAACTGGCTTATTGCTAGCATGACAAGGCACATTATAACATTGATTTTATTTAATCAAACCCTAATAAATATGTTACTGTAGGTTTAAAATCATGTTATATAACTAATCAGTATTTACATCGTTCTATAAATTATGATAATTATTATTATTTCGTCTTTACTGACATATATAGGTGAAGTATTAAAGGAAAATAAGGGACATATTTAACATCCAGCCTCCCCTCGTCCAGTGTATCCCCTTATTGATCTCATCACAATCAGGGAGGCCAATGAGGCGTGAACAGAGCAGGGCTTTCTGATTGCGACTGAAACAACACTGACCAGAGGTCATTTCATACTTCTGTTACATATTATGAAAAACATACAATGTTTGACTTAACCTCAAATACAATATGAGAAAAAAAAAAAGTTATTTGTTTCAGGATAAATATAGAAAAAAATAACTCTTATAGTACCGTTCTCAGCCTGACAAAACTAAATGTATCTGCAATTTCAAAGTAATGCCTTAATTACATTAGCCAGGGTGATAGCTGCAGAGCGACAACATCCCATTCATTATCTATGCAGACAAGCAGAGAGGGAAGAGGGCAAGAAATCTTTACAAAAATGTCAACAACTGAATTGAAAGTGGCAATATGCCACTACAGCTATGCATATGTTGGTGTCAAACACGAGAGCTCTTGGCATAGTTAGCATGGGGCCAAATGGGCAGGCAATGCTGGCCTCAGTTGTTTCACTGCCATTTCTATCATCCACTTATGCCAGGGTAGATGAAGTGGTGGATCTGCATATGTGGATTGTGATTTGATGAGCCAGAAGATGTGCTTTAGTGGACAAGAGAAAGGGACCTGTATAGTGAATAGATCTATGCTAGTGGCTCCAGTCACCTCCCTGCTTCTCGGATCTCAGTTGGAGAGGGTACCTGGTTGTAAATTCATTACTTGTGAGATATGAGCGGCCATCAGCGAGTCAATATGATGGGTTAAAATGCGTGTCCTTGCATTTTTGTTAATTTGCGCTCGGCTGCATTCATTGCCAGTACACGTCCAGATCTGTTGGCCAGGTAACAGGCCACTACTTGTGAAGATGTGTTTAAGCAAGAGAGACAGTTAGACACTTTCAAATTATTCATTTGGAGTGCACTGTGCTCCATTGACCAAGGCCATTCACTTACATTCCCTCAGACACAGTGTCACAGTGTGTGAAGGAGGCACCTGCTGTCACCACTACATCTGAGATCAAAAGAGTTTAGCTAAATGCGTGTATTTGTTTGAATATAAGTATTCAAAAATGCAGACGTTTTAGCACTTAAATATCAGCAATGTATTTCTGCCACGAAACCTTTCTGATCTCCTGTTTCATCAGCATGAGGGATTGCCTCTTTGAAAGTGACTCGTGTGCCATTCCTGCTGCTGATGCTATCAAATGGCAGATTGTAGTACATCGCAGCGGTCTACTACCTGTCTGATTTAAGATAGTGGTGTGCAGGACGTCAGAAATGGCTATTGCTGATAGCTGATGCAATTTATACTCATAGATAGATTACAAGATGATGGGTCTGGGTCTTGGGGCAGATTCACCTTCCTACCTGATCATAAAGGTGTCATGGTGGCTACTTCACTGCACAGTCCTCAATATGAAGATGTTTTTCAGAAGGGCTCATATGCATTTGAGTTTGTGTCAAATAATGATTTATTTGGTGATTTTGTTTAGACTAATTTCAGAGTTAATATTAAACTTGTCAATACAACTTATTGTACGGTGTTTAATGATCGGAAAACATATTGTAAAGCATTGGTAACCATTTAACCTGTGAGGTCAAATGGTTTGCTCGTGGCTGAAAGTAAAAAGAAATCCAATAAATAGAATAAATGTCTGTAAGATTAACATGGTATTTCACACCATTTACAGTTATCACAATGGACAATACATTTGTGGAGTTTGACAGCCAAGTAAGTTCTTATAGCCATTCAGTTAAAGAGGCATGATGCAATGCATGTTGGGGTTTTCCCTTGACTGTATTGTGTTATATAGATTTTTGTGCATGTAAAAATGAGCCTGGAAATTAGCATTAAATGTCCATTTATTTGATAATCTGGACGGTGGCTCTCAGCTTGTCATATTTCTTATGGTACCTAATTGGATGAATATATATATCTTGACTCTACTGCAAACCAAATGATGGTGGATATTGTGAGTCATTATATATTATTATAACAGATGATCTATTACAGTATTGGCCTTCTGCAATAGTGGCCCACCGCTGTCTGTGCCACCCCCTCAATGAAAGTTATTAAATTAGACAGATGGTTAACGGTTCTTGATTGCAATGACCATTCAGGGCTTGGTGTTCCTCTCCTTTGACCGACCTTTGGTACAGGTCAGACAGTAACATAAAGTACAATAGCTAGTCTAGAGTGTGCACATTGTTCTGGTTTGTGTGTGGGCGCAGTCATTTATCTGTCCAGATGAATGGCCGGGGAGATACAAAGGCCTTCCTCAGAACTGTGGGTGCAGACATTTGGCCTTTGGAAGCCAAATGGTTAGCCTGCCTGGTTTTACTTGTGATTGAGAGGGGAAATGTTGGTATCTTCTGGTCATCGGTAAAGGTACAGCAATGAAGACTGGCCACTAGAAAACATGGTTGTGCTCCAGACTGAGATGTGGCCTATAGCTTCAGAATAAATAAAAAAAAGCGTTTAGCTTATGTGAAGATATGAATATTCAGTTTTTTCTAATGTATACTGTACAGCTAGATTCAGATCTCTTGTCATTTTGGCAGAAACCTGTAGATATGTCAACACATTCTCCAAGTAGAATAATTACACCAGTGGTCATTTACATTATGTAACACTTATTACATAACTGGCATTTTACTCTAGAAAAAAGGCAAAGTTTACATCCTTTGTATCTCTTACAGTCCGGTTCACAACAATGACACTCCTGTATTTTACTCACTTATCTTTATACTCCAATACATCAAAATAACACCATTTGAAATACAACAGAAGAAGAAAAAAGGCAACGTTTGCTTGTGACACCCAAAATTGATAGGGTTGCATTCGTCTAGTTGCACTTTTTGCATTTAAATTGAATAATGTTTGTAAATTAATTTGAATGACATCGGCATAAGAACTCAAAGAACAATGAAGAAATTGTTTTAGTGTTTTTGGCTTACATAGTGTACTGTTTGTTTAGTAGTCTACTCACTGTGTAATTTGTAATTTAGCACTTAATATTAAATAAAGGAAATCCACAAAATAATGTAGAATGTCGTGAAGCAAAGGACACTGCAGAGGCAGCCCTTTTTTTTCAGAATGCTTCCGCCCAGCTATAGAAATAGGTTTATTGTATTCACACCAAAAGAAATATAAGTCATCAATTTAACTGAAATTTCATTTCAGTAGAACATTGTCATTGTTTTATTTGAATTCTTCTTTAGGAAATGCATTGTTGTTGAAAAGTCAAATGTAGGATTTTCTAACACATGTACATATATGAAAGAAGGGTTGGTGATAATACAGAGGCTCAAGGTCAGCACACAACCGGAGCTGATCCAAAAGCGAATATCAGGCTAAATAATGTCTGCAATAAATAACATCTCCACATTACTGTAAAGGGCTAATAAGTAAGATTGTACTGCCTCGTCGCACAAAATGACCATAATATATCTGCGGTGGGTTGATGGGATTATTGATCAATACAAGTGAATCAACACAACTCACCAGGTGCCCAGATTTCCTCTACAATTTCTAGTTTAGGCTTGCTGTCCATTGGAATCTCAAGAGATGTCCTCCTTTCTACGAATTTCTATTTGCACCTGGTTCAAGATTGAGGATGTTTTAAGCAACATACCGCCATCTCATTTTATTTTCAAAACTGAAATAGTGCCTTTGTGTTACTTAATAATTATATTTATTTTGCAACTCATTCCCAGGTGGCTCAAGTGTTTGGGAAATAATTGAGAATTCTGAATGTGACTTCATGTCAGGCACAGCCTGTAATCGTTATTGTGTAGGTTTGGTTGATGGAGACTTGTGACCGGAGGACACTTGTGAAAAACCCCTGCTTGCTAAAATACAGTCACAACAACTTCTATAACTGTGTGAACCATTATTTCCTAATGCAATCTGTGTAGGGTGTTAAGGGCCAGTCTGACATCTGAGGTGCTAAATGCTTAACCATTAGAGGTTGCTTAAAGGATGAGCATGAATTTGATAGGTGAACTTCCTCTTTAATTAAGATGAATAAAGAACCTCTGTTTCTTACTAGTTCTGTTCATTTAAATAAAATGTATCCATTAATTAATGGAGTCAGTGAGACAGACTCCAGTCACAAATTTGATGTCAAAATTTTAAAAAGACTTGCAATTCGACTTGTACCTCTACTTGGACTTCAACACGTATGACTTCATGGAATTGAGCCTTTTGACTGAATATATTTAGTACCTTCCCCCAGCACAAAGATTAAAATGTTTTTTGAAAAAAGTGTGCCACGAATGAATGAATATTCCTGAATTTTCTTAGAAAAAAACAGCCAGACGTCACTGTTATCGACTCCCAACAAAAAATTGACTTATTGGAAAGCATATCAAGTGACATGAGAGAACCTTAAAATAGCTTTTGCAAACACAAATTATTTGTTGGTCAACAAAAAAATAAAATCGGTAGGCCTATACAAAATCTACAGGTCCAAAATAGCATTAAATGTGTAAAATAACACATGACTTCCTAAGACTCTAAACTCAAAGTTTGGGACTTGAGTCCTGAGTAGCAAAACAAATTCAGTCCTACCTCTGGTCCTAAATAGAAATGTGACAGGGTGTCAGCTCAGGAAAAAACTGTGTCATTGAGAATGGAGGGCCCGCCGGACGTATAATGTGTTTTTAACTTTGGAAGACAATCAGGGTGACGACGGGACATTAAGAAGTCACTGCACTGACCAAGAAATAGTCCCGCACAAACCCCATGTCCATTCTTTATGCTAAGCTAAGCTAACCAGCTGCTGTCTGAAGCATCATATTTGTCGTAGAGGCTTTATAATGTTATAGAACTAACTCTCATCAAGAAAGCAAAAAATCCTATATCCCAAAATGTCGGAGTTTTCTCTAAAGGCGAGACACGGCCTTTTTTTCTTTCAGGCTTTTGGAAGGAAAACGTACGAAATACACATTTAAGTGTTTATTTGACAATAGTTTGTCTATTTGCGTCAGTAGATTTCTCCTAAATTCACCAAAAGTTAGCTTTCTAACGTAACATAAAGTACCGCGACCGCTGTGTGCACCATGTCAACATAGATATCGTTGGAAAGCTCTGTCTCTCCTGCACAATCTCATTGGATCCAAATATGGTCATTTCCTTTGTATCAGCGACCAATCGGGAAAGCACAAAGGGGTCTTAAACCAAGAAATGAAATCTCATTGGCTGGTGTCAATTTCAGACAACGTGATTCGTTCAGATGCGTCACGTGGTGTGCTAAAACACTTCCTGGTTAGCTTTCCGCTAGAAATTGAAATCTCAAAATGGCAAAAGAACGGCGAAAAAAAAGTTTACAGAGAAGACGACAACAATTATCCCTTGCACGAAGCAAGATTATACAAAAAACAAATGACCCCGAACATGAAATACCTTCACGGAGTGCGTCGAGGCGCAAGCTGTCATCCAGAGAACAGGAGGGCTTAGCTAGCGCCTCGCTGCAATCTTTAAAGTCCATGTAATGTCCAAAATAAATTTTATTCTGTGTTAATAAATCGCTTCATCACTTTCCACTGTTTCATTTGACATATCAACATCAATGATTCTTTCCATAAATACCCCCCAAATAACATGAAATGTGTGCCACTTTCCCGTGTTATTCCGCTCCGGTAGCGAAAAGCTTGCCAGCCATTAACCCAGCTGTGTGACGTCACACGTGGCAAACACCAGCCTCGTCTGGATTGTTTGTTTTGTATCCTTCCGCTATTTTCGCTCAACATATGTGTAACCGGACCTCGCTAAACTTTTTTTATCTAACAATTCATGATGGGGAAGCGATGTGTAGTTGTGAGCTGTGAATGTTTCCTGATTGCTATAAACATTGATCATGGGTGCTGGAAGATTGTGCACAAAACTCGGGTCAGAATTAAGTTACTACAGGTGTTATGCCAGCTTGAGCTAAATGTCACCAGAGTACAGTGAACTTGCCTAGTGACTGAAATATATAAAAGTTGAAGTGAAATAAGTAAGGCCAAAAATGAATTACGTCTGAATATCTTTATTATTTTTACCACTTTTAATTATTTGTGGGCTCGCACATATACCAAAAAGACTAATGTACACTGCAATAAAGATAAAAATGTTACAAGTGAAAAATTAACAAAAGAACCCTTTTTTATTTATCAAACAGTAAATTAATACAATCTTACAAATTTGTGATTTGGAAAATGTTGTTATATTTACATGTTTTTTTGGAAAAATAATATTGTAAATGATGTACTTTGTAAATTATTTACATCATGCGAAACCATTTTAACCAGTTCAGCTGCATGACTTATGTCAAATTACAGATTTGGCCATTGAAATCCCTGATAGCGGCCTCCCGGTTCAGGGTAAGTCTTCCGTATCTCGGTTACTGCACATGCAGGCAGCGGGACTCTGATTTTTGGGCCGAGTACACCCCAGCACCAACGTACAAACTGTCGATAAGCTGTATATCGATGCTTCCTAATGAAAAAAAAGTATACAGATTATAAATATATTTGGAGAAAAATAAAATGTTATGTAGTACTATTATGTAGCAATGGTTACAAATTGGCTTACATGATATTTGTATTTTACTTGTACAAAATAAATATGAGGTTATACATGACTGCTTGACAGAATCATAGACCTCTTATATATTTCCTCACCTGTGTAGTTGTTTCTTTTCCCAAGCATACATTGAACTTGCATACACAGAAAAAATAAAAGCCAAGCTGTTTTTGACTGCTTGAAAGAGTTTAATGGTATCTTTAAAAGTGTACCATATCTGTAGCGACTAAAAGTATTATATGAAAGCAAAGCTGCAATAGGCAGTTGGGTCAATCAATATTTACTTACTGGTGTAGTGGGCCATCAACTGCTATGTGTTGTTGTTTGTATTGAAGATACGCTATTTTCAGTGTCCAAACACTGAGACAGCCTTCTCTAAAGCCTGGGTGGCTAATAATGCACCTTGGTTTCTCGTCGGTGTCTTCTATCTGGCAGAGTCCTGCACGGGTCTGATTTTCAAGACCCGCTCCCGCCCCGCACCCGTGACGTGCAGTACCGAACCCGCCCCGCTACCCGCACATATTGCCAATTAGTTCCGCAACCCGACCCGACCCGCCGGCACATGATCCGCAACCCGACCCGAACCCGCATATAAGCAGTGACAACGTGCAATTATTAACACACGCAGTTGCATATTTGGCTCAAAAAGCCTGGGATGTTGTTTATTTTCTCCATCTAGGATGACACCAAAAGCCTCCCAGACGTTGGATTTCGCTCTTGAGGAAGAGTTATTGAAAATGCTGTATTCTCCGCTAGAGAGCTTCACCTCAGCCATTCAGAATGTGGTGCGCTCAGCAGCAGATAGATGCACTGCAGAGGTTATGATTATGCTCGGTACCGCGGAGGAGAGGTCTGAGGATTTAAACATTAAACTAAATTATTATTGTTTAAATATATTTATTATGCAACACCCGCAACCGGAACCGCATCATCTTTGTTTTACCCAGAAGCGAACCCGGAAAAAAGCGTTTGAAAAAATACCACCTGCAAATCACCTTTTTTGCGGGTCACCCGTCGGGTACCCGCGGATACCTGACCCGATGCAGGACTCTGCTATCTGGTCAGTAGGTTGCAAACTGTCTATTTGTTCCATCACCTGCCAGATCTCTCTGCAGCAAACACATTCATCTGCAGTGGGCATGCTTTCACAGCATTGACATGTACACCTGAATATTGTACATAACATTAAAAAACAAAACAATATCTGCCGGACGTGTGAGGAACAGATGACAAATTAAGATCGACATTTAGTGCAGGTCAAATTAAATAAAACAGAATTTACCATTCAGTATTGCCGACTCGAGTCTCGCCGGCTGCGGAATCCGCTTCTCTTTCACAAGTTTCTGCCTCGTTGTTCGATTGCTGGGCAGGAGGCTCGTACTTATAAGGCAAGATGCCTTGAAGTGAAAGGCTAGCTGGTTCACTCTCTACTTCTGTAACTGAATCCAGATAACCCACCGAATCTGAGCTTGAATGATCGCTGTCGCTGTCGCTGTCTGAAGTTATCGCGTTGCTTGCCATTTGGACTGATTTGATCAAAATGGCAATGTTTGCCACGTGTGACGTCACCGCTCGTTCGGGAGTGATCGGGGGCGTACTCGGCAAACTTCGGAACCAACATCGGTTTTTAACGTATATGTCATTTAATTATGACGAAACTTTAAACATTTTTATTTATTTTCATTCTGGTGATATCTAAACTACATGTTAAAAAACACCTGTGTTAGATGCATTACATGGCCTTTAAAGGTCGTTTTCTCCAAATGAGTTTTTTTCCTACTCTGAGTTCGAAATTTCAACTTCAGTAGCACGTAGACACACCAAACCTTCCAGTTATATTCTTATCAATATTATGAAGGCTTTTACAGAAGGGTTTGTTCATATATCATTCATAGCCTTAATTATACAACATTGTATATCTAAAAACATGGCAAAAATTGATATTTTAGGGCTGTTGACAGTATTTTCTGATTTATGGAGTGATAAAAAGAGATATCCAAAATCCCTTCTGTAAAAGCCTTAGATACTAATATGACTACAAAATGAAACAAGAATTTTGAACCTGGCTTTATCCAAAGTTCAGATTTCGATTCCTGAAATGTGTTAAAATATGCACATATTTGATGACATAATGAGTAATTTGCATATTTAAACATGATATTTCAGAAAACTTGTAATACAAAAGACAATTGCCTTATTGTAAGTAATTAACTGGAGAAATTTCTAGCTGATACCTTTAAGTTAAAAAAATTACCGTATTCACCTGGGGTGTCTCGCCTTAGACTTTCCTTGATTAAAGTGTGTACCTTTTTTAAATACCCTAATATGTGTTATCAAATTGGGTGTAACTTCGTGATTGCTTTGTGTAGCTGTGATACGCTGTCAGCACGGTTAGGCACAATGTTTACGTCATTGACTTTTACATTTTACGTGTCATTGATAATTAAACTAAAATAATAAAAAAAATGCCTAAGAAATGGACCTTTAATGTTTTACCTGTGTGTCACCATTAAGCCTGACATGTAATGTCTAGCTATAAAAAATGATAGTGTCCATCCATGGCTCATTTAGCAAATAAGATAATATCTCTTCACGTACCTGCCTGACAGTCACAGAGCCTCCCACAAATTTTCTATATGACTTACTTCTCTATGCTTATGTGATAAGCCTTGATAGTCACCTAATCTTGTAACTTCTTGGCAGCTGTGAGCTATCTCATCAATTACAAAATCCCAGCGGAGGATTAATTCCCAAAAGGAATAAGTAAAATATTATTATCCAATTACGATCTGCTTACAGCTGTGTAATTATACTTGACCACTGTTCTTCCTGCTGTGTGATGAGGGGATTGCTGAAGTCCATCTCTTTTTAATTAACCTGCATGCATGTGGCCCTGAAAATTCACAGAATGGGCTGATGCATTGGTGTTAACTCCAATTATCAATCAATCCAATTCAAGCCAAAACATGTAACATTTACCAACCACTAACAGATGGTTGATCTCTTAAAATAGAGTTTTTTCGTGAACAATTGAAGTGATTTAATTCATCTTTGCCTTTTTTGGGATTGTTATTTTAACAAGAAACACATGAAAAGAAACATCACACTCTAAAAGTAGTTTTTTGCATATTTATCTTTTTCAAAAGAATCTTAAAACAAATCAAAAATGGCCCCACATCTTAAAATAGCTAATGTGAAAATAACAGAATTAACTGATCCTTTATTATTTAAGAGAGCCTGCTCCTCCTACAGCTGCACTACTGTACATTACGTTGCTATATTGCTTTTAACATGAAGCATGAAGGAAGTTGTTGTTGTCATTAAATATGGTGTATGTACCTGATAAAAGTGGAACATTCACTCTACATCCAGCCTAATGGACAGGACACATGCTGATGGAATGTGGTCCATTGGGAGAATTCCCCTCGCTTGTTTCTGATTGGAGCAGAAGAAAAACCACCCTGTATGAATGAGAACCTTTTAGGCCAAAATGCCACATACATTTCTGCAAGTCACAATAAGAAACAGCTTATCCGTGTTTTTAATGTTTCTGCTAGTCCCTGTTTATTCATCTTTTTTTATTTTTGTTTGTTTACTCACACTCCACACTCCATGCTTGCTCCAACAGTCCCTTGCATCACTATTCTAACCCCTCTCTATGGACTTAAAAGCTTTTTCAATGCATCTCAAAATATTTATGAATCTAAATACAGTTATTTTGCTTCAGCAACTGAGTGCAAGTGAATGCTGCAGCAGAAACCGACCTATAGAGCCATATTTGCAGACTCAAGCATAAGAGTCCATTTGGCCAGTGCGAGAGACTATTGACTCTCTATCGGAGGATGGCTAATGGCACTGAGAGAACATGTTTTTTGCGTGGAAATGGATTAGGTCATCCCAGCGGCTCATAGTGCACTGTGCCACCTACTCTGCAAACAGGGGCAGGATTGTAAAATCTCGAGGGACAAATCATTATTGCATGTACATGAGTGTATGTGTATGTGTGTGTGTGTGCAGCCATGCATGGTTGTGTGTATTTGTACATTTTTTGTATGTGAAAGCGTAATAAGCATCACAGCCCTCAATCTATTCCTTCTTCCCGGCTCAACCGCCAGGCACATCGCCTTAGGTCTGTTTCATATTGTGAATTAATTATTCTCTGCTGGAATTGTGTTAGAGCTTGTGTCTGTGTGTGCATGTGTGTGTTTGAGTGACTGTGTGTGTACTTTGTTATTGCAAAATAAATGACAGAGCATAGTATTATTTCCCATGTAGCACATCCAGACCTCACATGTTTGAATGCATTACCTCCTTTTGCAAATGCTTCTCCAATGCCAATCACATTCTTTTGAATTTGAAAGATGGAGAGGAAGAGAAAAAGGGAGGAGTATTGGGGGTGAGGGTGTAAGGTGGCTACTCCTCACTCTTTGTGGCGCCGTGCTTGTTAATAAGGAAAAAAAAAATCTTAAATGCAGCTATGTGCACTGGAAAGCCTCTGCTTGCTGAATTTTAAAATACCTTTGGCACCATTGTTTTTTTTTCCTCCTGTGTGTATACAAGCTGCAAGCAGTCACGCAGCTGTTTCCATGGCAATATCTATCTGTGTGAGGAATTCATTAACCCTTTCTCGTAGGAGTTCCGTGTAGAAACCCCACGTAGAATACAGATAGGAAAAGAGGAACGGAGGCTACACGGGGCTATTCTTTCACAAAATGCTACTATTTATGAAATGCTCAATATTTTGGGCGTGTAGTGGTTGAATCCATGTTTTCTCTGGGAGTTGACATTCATTGTTCCCGTTTTCTGGAGACAACTTAAGGCTGTTTCATTAGGCTTTGACATTCGAATTTTTTAGGGAAACTTAAATGAGGACACTTTGAATGCAAATAAGGGAATCACACGCCAGAGGAGCAAAAATAATGACCATGTAGCCTCTACATTTCAGCCAATGGCATGCTGAGATCCACCTAGCTGAAAGACAGTGTTGTATAAAAGATACATGGAGTACAAAGAGGAATCTATGACATAAACATGTGGACAGCATGTACTTATTCGCACATGCAAAGAAAAACAAGGATACTTAGACATGCACTCACTCTCAAGAGGGAGAGAGCGGTAACACTGTCACAGACTAAAGACTTGCTGGACGACACGCAACACAGACGTGCTGTTTTCATATTGATAAACCATTGAGAAGATTAACCTCATGCCAGACCTTTACAAACACTTAATTAATTATTTTTGATTGTATCAATAAAAGGCCACGAGGGTCTGTTTAAATATGCACCACCCCAAATGTTCTATAAATGAAGAGAGTTGCAAAGGGACATGAGTGAGGTACGGGACAGAATTGCAGATTCTTATTAGTGTTTGTCCTCCATCAATAGCTATTTAGCATCAAGTGTTGTGCCGCGCCCATGCTAATTTTGGAGCCGGCGAGCCATGTGCACTCCTTCTGTGTGGAGGACGGATGAGTGTTTCAGGTCAGTTAGTGGAGTAATGCTTAGGTTTCTCTCTTAAGGGTGAACAGGTGTGTTAAGCTGCAGGACACACATGTCATTTCACAACATAAAAATACTTATTTTACAGCAGGTTTTTTGACACATCTTGCCTTTTTCTAGTCTGATTAGTATTATTCAGACCCCCTGAGGACAGAACGCGTCATCATTATTGATCTTCTTGAAATATGTATTACATTTTCCCTGCCTTTCTTCAAGGGCCATGACTTCCTTGTTTATGGTCGATCAGGATCATGTTAATTAATTTTCAATTATGTTGGAACATTGCTGTGAGCCATCCAACATAAGAATTGAACAATCAAGCATGAAACCGAGTGGTAAATATTATAGCTGAATGTCTTTCATTTTTACAGCCATGTTTAATAATCGGAGGTCATAAATCATAAACAGGATTTCCATCTGCCACCCTGTGGTGTGTATATACTACAAAATGGTCAATAGAGGATATTATTCATGTGATGCATCATTCTGGCTTGTTTACATCATTGTTTTTTTTCCTGCAGAGATGGACAAAGCGGAAGCATTAGCATGCATTTCCCTTCTCTCTCTATCTATACGGTTTGAGTATAAACAGCGCTCGTCACAAGTATTTGGAACATTGTGGTGCAGTTCAGCCTCAACGAGCAACACACTGCACTTTGATTGGGCTTTCTGCGGTATCATAGCAACAATTGCCTGGTAGCCTGCTTGGAGGTAGTGCTTCAGAGCCGTGTGTTTTCAAAGCCTCCAATCTCATCACTGCGGTCAATGAATGGCGTGATGTACATTGAAGTTGAGGGATAATTTTCTCAGAGCTTGTCAGGAGCACCGTTACACAGCGGGGGGGTGAGCTCTCGCAGTGTATGATAGCATGCTGAACAGTGGATAATCATGGAGTTTAGTACCCCCGTACATATTAAAGCTGATTCAGCTGCTGTTAAATGCCTATTTATAGAACCTGGCACGGTTCTTGGATGGATCACACATTTTAGCTTGACTTTACACGAAGTTCATTTGGTCATGAGGGTCAGCTCAGGTCTCAATTTGTAAGCGTTTAGCTTGTGTGTGGCCAGGGGAATCATGAAAACACCTGTGGATCCTAGAACCTGCTGGCAAAGAGTGTCTCAATGGATACTTATTTACTTAATCTTTTTTTGGTGGCAACTTCTCTGAAGCAAAGACTTTTACCTTAACACCTCATCGCTGAATCTGAAAAGGCAATTATTTTCTGGAAGCCCCCGACGTACCTTCCTTAAAGTTAAACCATTTTGGTGGTTAAACATAACAGATGTAAACACGCGTGTTGTGTTTATGTTCTAAGCATGTTGGGGGCTCATGACAGCATCTTCCTGCCGAGTTTTGTTGTCCACTTCATTTACTGTGACATCACCTCTGAAAAACGATTGGCCATTTTTCGAACCCATGGCTATATAAGGGTAATACACACAGAATAAGAATATGTTTGATTTTAAGCGCAGTGGATAAATAATGAAAGCTTTATATTAAATGTGTCTGATTATTAGGTCTGTTTATCTTTTAAATGTCACTTCTAAATACAGGAATGTAATCAAGGCAGGCTAGTCAAACCAAAGTCTGGACATAGGACTGTCCATCTATTCCATTTGAGTCAAGTCTTGGCAACACAATGCTAAAAAGACACAGGTCATCGAGTTCAGACCTAAATCAGGGCAATACTGCAGTCTCTGTGTCTCCAGGGAGGATTCCTGCTCTGTTTTCACAAACCAGGATGAGAAAGTGTTGAAACAGACTTTATTTAACCAGTAAAGGAGAGCTCTTTCACAGTGAGGTTGACCAAACATGAACTTGAGCCCCCATTGAACCTCGTAGTTACAGCCTGCTTTGCCTTAAATTAAACTTAACTTCTGCATGAGAAGCCCTGATTGTGTTCTCTAATCAAAGGGAGTACACAAAGTCCCTCAGCACATTAACGTTAAGTGAACTCTCATTAAGTCAGCCCCTTTTATAAAACGCATACATCCACTCGTGTCACAGACTCCAGGAGAAGTTGCGCTAGGAAAGAGGGAAACCTGTTAAAAAATGTCTAAACACATGGGTTAAATATATGGTGTGTTGGGGTGTTTGACAGGTATGAACAGTAGGAAGAACAGGGAGTGACTGGAAGGCACCAATGCATTAACCATGTGATACTATTTATATCATAGGAGCAAGGGTGACCCAGTAACTCACATGTGTTATGCAACATATGAATGGAGCAGAAAAGAGCATGTGAGATACACATCTCTGGGGCTTGGGTCTCCTTGTCATAGATGTCAAATAAAGATAATTGCAATAATCAGGGAGTTATTTTGAAGTTAATGGCGGGAAACACAGACTGAACATTCACAGATATAGGGGGATCCAACATGGTGCCACACAGGTTCTAACTCCATATTGGACTCCATTACTGTACTGTACTGACACTGCTCTTCTCTTATCTATAACATGGGATGGACTCTCTTCAAAGAATACATTTATGGATTAGTCAGCACACAATTACCGTTGCCTTGGCACCTATGCATTAATTACATATTACTTGTTAGACACTTTTATCCAAAGCGACTTACATACTCAATACTGTGGACAATCCCCACAGGAGCAATTTTGGGGTGTAGTGTCTCAGGGACACAACGACATGCTGACTGCAGTGGGGTTTGAACCTGTGACCCCCTAATCCCAACACCAAGGCTCTACCCACTGCGCCACATGCCTCCCTTAATAAAATGATAAAAAAATCAGAGTACGTCAATCTATTTTTTTTCTTAAATTGCCTGGTGAATAATTTGCATTTAAATCACTAAATCCCATTCTGAAAACCAATCTAAGATAAGATAAGATAAGATGGTACTTTATTGATCCCAATTTGGGAAATTGTTTTTGTTGCAGCATCATAAAAGACAAGGCATTTTACAATAAAACAAAACTACAAATCAACAAGAATAGAAAGAAAAGAAAAGAAAATAGAAAATATACATGTTGAAATAGAAAATATACATGTAGATATTATATATGCAAATATATATATTCAAAAATATATGACATATGAAATATGGAATATTAAATATTGAACAGATTATATATGTGTAAAATGTACAGCAAGGTTTTATTACAAGAGAAACTATGGAGCAGAGATTTCTCTTCCAGCCAGAGGTGATTTATTGTACAGAGTTATTGCAGTGGGCAGGAATGTGTTCCTGTATCGGTCCTTGTGACAGCTTCAAAGGGGTCCAGCTTGATGCCGATGACAGACCCAGCTTTCCTGATCAGTTTATTGATCCTGCTGGTGTCACCGGCTCTTATGCTGCCCCCCCCCCCCCCCCCCCCCCCCCAGCAGACCGCAGCAAAGAAGAGTGCACTGGCCACAAAAGACTGGAAGAAGATCTCCAGCATCTTGCTGCACACGTGGAAGGATCTCAGCTTCCTCAGAAAATAGAGTCGGCTCATCCCCTTCTTGTACACAGCGTCAGTGTTGATCCTCCAGTTCAGTCAGTTGTCTAAGTGCACTCCCAGGTACTTGTAGTCCTCCACAACAGCCACATCCTCTCCTAGAATGCACAGGGGCAGAGGAGATGTCCTCTTTCTCCTGAAATCAATGACCATCTCTCTGGTCTTGGCCACATTCAGAAGCAGATGATTTCCTCCAGTCCACTCTACAAAATCACTCTGTCCTCCCGTCCATCCCTTATACACTCTACCACTGCAGAGTCATCCAAAAACTTCTGCAGGTGGCATGACTCTGAGTTGTATTGGAAGTCAGAGGTGTATAAGGTGAAAAGGAAAGGAGACAGCACAGTCCCCTGTGGGGCTCCTATACTACCAACCACCACATCAGACATACTAGTTAAGTATCTACCCCCGGATTCAAAGGTGAAAGCCCATTGATTTACTAGGTTTAGTTATAAATTAGTATTTCCCTCCATATTGTGTACAAGAAATATATAATATATTCTTCACTTTCGTTACCTTAGAAAAATAGGGCATTTGTGCCTTGTAAAAAGATTAGGAAAAATGAGGTTCCCGACTTGAAAAATTCCCATGAAAACCACCTCAAGTTGGAACATCTCAGGAACAAATATCAATGTGTTGAAAGCTTGCAATTAAATACAAATCACATCTTGTTTGTACTGTCCATGGTGTCTTTACATTTCATCTTCAAACTAACTTCAACTCTGAAAATGGGACCGTCAAAAAGCACCTGAATGCACATGCATGCCATTAATGTTTGGTCTGGAACCTCCTCTTGTCTTATGAAAAATGTAAAACTCTCCCCCATAATTTCTCAACTCAAACCTAATTTAAAGTATAATATGATAATGCGACCATCATATTTGGATACCAACAAGGAATTACCACTCACCAGAATTATGGTAAACGCAACAAAGGGTGTTTCTTGTTGACCAATCATTTTGGAGCTGCTCAATTCATATTTTTCTATTCAGTCACAGTTTTTTATTTTCTTATAATAGTGACTGAATTAGAGAACGGGATGAAGGTTGGGGCAATGTGGTTGCTAAGGGGCTTGAACTCTGTAATATTTTCAATTAACCCATCAGCAGAACAGGTTGTGTGCTGTGAAAGATCATAATATATTTTATTTGTTTGATAATATAATACTTTATTATTAATATAACTTTATTGTAAGGCAGGATACAGTGAAGGCTGCTGTTTATAGTTAAAAAAAAAAAGGACTCAATCTTTAGAGTGATAATATTAAATCCCTGGTTAAAGGTTCACCCTATTCTCAAACTCACAATTATTGCTACTGGCACCTTTAAAATAATGTGATTATTGACCCACTTTGTGTTCCACTGAGCCCCCCCCACATTAAATCCTATAAGAAAAGAACAAATATTAATCTGATGAATAGAAAAAAAAGACCCTGCCTTGCTCTCCTTAACATTTCAGACCCCCCCCCCCCCTTTGACGCTTTTTTAATGTGAGGATTTTAAGTAGTTCATTCAGTATTGCAAATATTCTGTAAGGATTTGAAATGGTGTCCTTGGTGGTTATAGACAATAAAACTTAATTAAACCAACAAGGATACTGCTCTCTGAAGAACCCTTTTACCTTTTGCTACACAGAAAGCTCATACTTCTAACCGGCGTGGTCGTAACCAATCAGATTTTAACTTTAGACTCACACTAAAAGTAGGAAGAGGACCAATCAGCAAATGTTTTTTAGGTCGCAGGCAAAGCATTATGAGCAAGTATTCTCTTAAGAACTCAAGATTCACTAATTCACTTTCTACATAATCTTACACTGATAAGAAATATGTTGGCCTGGATCTACTATTAAACTAATTTGAAATAAAGGTAGAAGGTAGCATATCTTTTGGCATCATGGGCCCAATTACAGAAACAAACCATGTTCAATCTTAAATTATGATTATTTGGGAGGTTTTACAGAAGAAAATACTAATTTAAAGAATATTATCTGATTTTAATGTATCCTTACCAGTACAGGAAATCCTAAACACTGAACTCAACTTTAACAGCACATTAACTTTTCTGTGCGATACCAGCAACATTGGCACATTTCTCTAATCTCGTAGAGCTAAACTGAGCTGTTGTTTGCGTACTGAAACTTACACTTCAAGACAAAATAAGTCAAAGATGTTTGTAACAGAAAGAGAAATCCAAAGATATACTTTTTGGGAAACTTTTGTGTTGTGTTTTGAGCTTCTCCCAGTGCTTATATTGTATTTGCAGCATTTCGTTTATGAAGCACTTTTAGTAAACACTGCACGTGTTTTGTCAAGTTAGTGAATGTTTTATAAATGCTGCACATGTGTTTTGGCATATCTGTGTGTTTATATTTGCATTATTTTTGAGAGTGCAGTGCATTTATCCTAATGTGAGTGTTTTTGGCTGTTGTAGCGTGTTTTCTCCTGTTGGCCACCGTACATTCTATATACAAAATTCTCAATGTCTTGTGGGATGAACCAATTCAGGTTAACTTCACAATTTGATAAATTCATA
Organism: Notothenia rossii; assembly: GCF_949606895.1. Lineage (NCBI taxonomy): Eukaryota > Metazoa > Chordata > Actinopteri > Perciformes > Nototheniidae > Notothenia > Notothenia rossii. The sequence continues at coordinate 24,234,687 of NC_136907.1, read as the reverse complement.
TTAAGATAAATCCTATTATATTGTTAGTGTCACATTCCATTGTTATACATTTATTTTCTTCTTTAGCAAATATTTTTTTTGTTTAGTTTTATATCAAACAATCATCCGTTATGTGAAAGTTCAGCTGTGACATAACTTATGTCACAGCTGAACTTTCACACTCAATTTACTGATATCATTTATAATACTTTGCAATAGATTTACAACCATCAAACAATAAAAGCTTGCAGGCATTACAATTATTTCCTGTGATGCAACAAGTATGAACTGTAAAAGTCTGTCTCGCATATCATGTCATGCTTATAGTTCACCCTTCAGTGCCCGGTCATGGTCAGCACTAGTGTGCACTTTGAGGTAATGTACGTAAATTAAATGCCATCTCTTTTTCTTTTTTGTATACTGCATTATGTCAGTCTAATGATCGTGGGGTTAAATGCCATTCTAAGACATATCTCTTCCAAAGCTGGATCACAAAGCCAAAATACAAATGTATATTCTTCTACTTGTTTTGTATACAAGTTGACATTCATATATGGGTGACATCACCAGGAAAACTCAATTGTCATTTTTCCATATTTTCTGATTCAATACCTTTTACATGTTAGAGAAAAAAAGATTTTTGTTCTCATGTATCCGGGTGCCATCAAAGAATATTTTAAAGCTAAAATAACCTGTTGTGTAACTACGAACAAATCTCAGACTTTAGACTGATTGACTCTGCTTTTTCATCACAGTGTCCCTGACAGTGGTGTTAATTAGGATGATAATGAGAAATAGGACAATGATGATGAAGCAAAAGCAGTGATATCCCTGGCACGCAACATTTCTTTTACATGTATTATTGTTACCCCCCTCCCTCTCCTCCTATCCTATCATCATAACAGAAATGGCTCCATGGTACATCAGTTGCTGTCTGCTTTTGTCCCACTGACACCCCAGTGGTGACAGCATTGGGTCTACTCCTTTAAATGAGCCTTTGCGCATAGCCTTCGAATCACCACAACTGCATCAGTGCTGGATGGGTTGCTTAGCAACTGGACAGCACAGAGATCCCTGAAGAAAACCTCCTCCTCTGTATAAAACACCAAGCTTGTATGATTCTTGCATTGTGTGTTTCCAGTAAGCATGTTTATGTTACAAAAAACAAACAAAGAAACGGCTGGTTTGTTCTAAGGAATTAAATAAGTAAAACAAAAATATTGCGCGTATTCATGATGTGTAATGATAGAGGTGCGTGTCTCTCTCAGGGCGCATGGTTTCCAACATTGTACAAAAGTGGAAGAAATGAATTAAAAGACTCAGTCCTAACACCCTTATGTGTTTTAGAGAGAATAGACAGCGCATGAACAGTTTGTCGCTAAGGAATTCACCTTAGGTGTCCCCCTTTACTCCCCCGGTAGGACATCATTTTAATTTCAACAACAACAACAAAAATCGAAAGGAGACAAGCTTTCCTCATCATGTCTCTCCGGACTGTTGAATGTCTGTCATGTGTGCGCTGTTTGGAGGAGAAGCGGAGCGGACCGCGTTAACGTGTTGAAACGCCATTTAACGTTGGGCAGCGCCAGCGGAGGCAAGTGGACTTTTTCAAAAAGCTTTTGCATCTTTGATATGAAATCTGACGCTGTGATACATGCATCGGCGTATAAGGGGCCATCCATATTTCTCGGCATCTAATTTTTTTTCCACTAGAGGAGTAATATAGCCTTCTCTGACGTCTGCATCAGATATTACCCAGTGCTTTTCAATGTGCATTTTCCCCTCAGTGACTTTGCGCTGATGTACATCATCAGCAGCAGCAGCAACGGGGGAGAGAGAGAGAAAAAAAAAAAGGAATGAAGATTTCATTTTTCTTTTTTTTAAACCCACCGCTCCCCTTCAGACGACCAGCGTTTCCAGCTCAAACAAATATCTTTTAACAACATCACGTTGTGGAATAGTCTGGCGCCGGAGCATCGCTGGAACCATGCCTCTTCTGCAGATTTGGACTGGGAAATTTCATCCACCAATTTGATCATCGGGAGGCTGCTGCTCAGTCATTCATGCCAGTGTTTGTTTTTTTAAGAGGAAGAATACTTGTCATCACTTTTAAAAGTATTGTGTATGCTGTTTTTTAAGCAAGATGTCTGATCTTCTGGTGTTGGTCGAGGGGCTCTGTGACCTGCACGGATTTCCATAGCCGGGGAAAACAGCGGGGGCCAATTACGAGATTTTTTTTAAATCAAGAACCCTATTTTAATGAAGACATCGCATGCGTAGATGTAGGGTAGATTATTCGACATTTAAAAAAAAGACAATTATCTTTTAATTGCCAATTTTTACTTTGTGCATTTTCTGGAGGACCACTGGACTGGTTGGATTATAGAAACTATATATAAGGATTTGTGGAGATGTTGGGTCGTCAAGAAGATAAAATATGTGGAATTTTCTCTGCTCTGGCGGCTTTGTCCTTCTTCTGCTTTGTTCAAAGGTAAGAAAAACGTCGTTTGAGAAAAAAATATTAAACAAAGCTTTCACACCAACAGATGTCATTACCGGTCAATAAAAGGCTGAGATGTGGCAAATCGCATTAACGGGGTACCCACTCAGGCCTACTTATTAGGGGCACTGCTGCCGATATATGCCCTATTAGATAGTGCTGTGGCCCGCGCGAGCGTAAAAACATGCGCGTGCACGGTTCCAAGCCTATTGTGAAAACGTATACTCCCGATATCAAAATGGGGATATTGAAAGGGCGACTTTTTGTTTGATCCTGCTTAAAAGGACAGCCCTCTGTAGGCTGCTGTTGGCCGATGATTAGCCGATCAATCAGCCGGGGATCGATTGATTACTCCGGTGTAAGCAGCTTGAGGTATGATACAGTGCAGCAGCAACACTCTGGAATCTACGTATTGCATTTGTCTCCATAAGTAATATTCCACCTCCTATAATCTTTTTAATTCCCCATTTTATTGACCAGAACCAAATTAATCAAATTGAAAAATAATCCCAGCAGGTCATCATGCTGTTGCTTTCAAGACAGAGGAGGGTGTGAGATATAACGTTTCAATAAATAAGCTCTCATCCATTTGAAATGTTTACAGTATGAATTACTGCATGAACACCATCACAGTCTCCAGATCAATCCCTTTATTGTTTTGATGCTACATGGCGCTGATACATGTCCCTCGTGGCCTACTCCTTTTCCTTGGCTGCAGTAACCTACAGCCTCACTTATGAGATCTAGATGCTCACTGGGAACTGGGTCGCACTTTTCTGATCCCATTTTAATAACCCGGAATAACAAATGAAAGGGGCGTAATCTGGTATCAGGTGTCATTGATATTCCCCCTCCTAATGACGCTCTCAGGTGTCAAACCCACAAGTCCTGTAACCTGCCGGCTTGATGAACAGCTGCACTGCCCATGAGCTAATTGAACAGTGCTTCCCTGACTGAGCCTGACTCCCCCCCCCCCCTATACACTGATTCCAATCCACACCCTCATCCGTAACAAGGAACCTCAGCTGGAGAGCCGGCCTGGTCAGGTGATGTAGGTCCTGGCACCAATGTTATAAGTGTCAGTCAGACGAGTGCGGACTATACATTCCTCCTGGGGATAGTCTGTCTGCGGCCCAGGCTCAGACCAACCAAGCCTCTGTTATAACACAGAGCTTATTTAAATACATGCCCACGAATCAGACTTGGTTCTGTGGGAAAAAAACATCACATTGTTCCGTTTCAACGTCTCTTTATGAAAGAGCGACATCAATGAAACACTTGACAGCTGTATCATCATCACAGCCCCTCAACTGATTAGATGCTGGGATACAATGGGGAGGAAAATGCAAACCAAAGGCACATTTTTATAACCTTCACCATGACAACACCAGAGTCAGCATTCTTTTCATTTATTTGTCTGACAACTGACTGCAACATACAAACAGAGAACACCTCTCCCAGCTAAAAGGCTTCACAGTGTCAATGTTTATGATTTATGAGCCCGGAATGGAAATGATTGTAGTTGACTAATGCAAAAGACACAATAGGACACATTTATTTCTATTATGTGTGTTTTGGGTGCTGTTCAATTAATCCCAAGTGTTATTCCTCTTTCACTGTGCCTCACCACAAGGCTTCTACTTTTAAGGTGGCGTCATTAATGTTGAGAACCGAGAGTATGTGCAGTAATATTTGAGAGTACAGTACGTTTGCTGTAAAAACAATAAGTGTAAAACAAAAGGCTCAGTGTTTTTGCAGTTTCTTTCCCACCACACATCTTAAAATGGCTCTAAAACTTTGTTATTTTCTGCCCCCAGCTCTTCCACGGGAAGCACCGGAATGTCTGTGGCCAAGACCACCGTGGACAAGTTGCTGAAGGGATATGACATCCGATTGAGGCCTGATTTTGGAGGTAAGTGTTGCATCTGTTTCTGGGTTCCCGTTTATTCGAGGGCGAGGGCGAGTGCAAGGCGAGGTGTGTGCACGGCGATATTCACGAGTCATTCCTCTGAAATCTGTCGACGAGCGGGCCTGTGGCAAAATATAATGGAACAGCTTTGATGTGACTGCTACCAAGTCATTACTATGCATCTATTCACATATCGAAGATGGCTGCTCCTCAAGAAGTAGGGCACACACGGAGAAGAGCAATCAAACACTACGTTTTTAAAACCCAGATATGGTAAATGTAACGTATCTTCATCACTTTTCTAATTGGAGGTGTTTTATTGAGTCTTTGTGTTATGTAGCGATGTTTCCGAGCATTTGATTTGCAGATTTGCAGAAAACACTGTTGCCCCATTAACTTTTATTAGAAATTGTGCAACTTGTACATCCGCTCTTTAGAATAATGGTTATTTTGATAATTGCTGAAAATAGAAGGCGTGGGGGACGAGTCATTAGTGTATGTCATTTGGGTTGATTGTTTTACTGAAACTATTTAACCACAATAAATGTTTAGCAATATAAAACTGGTTAGATTTCTCAACAGCATTCTGGTTTATTGCCGAGAGCTAATAACCAGGCTACTTCAATTTCAGAAATAAAGGTATAGGCAATATTTCTTGTTGCAAAGTATGTATGGCCTGAACCTAAAACGTATAGGAGGATTCAAAGAAAATGTTTCCTGTTTCATTGCTCTGGCAATAACATCTGGGGCCCAGTCTGAGCAAGGCCACTCACTGAAGACGTCATAACTCACCGCTGACTGACAGCCACAGTGATGGCTCTAATTGAATAAAGTATGATTGTACCTTTTCATTTCAGCACCAGCTTTATTATTCCTGCTGTACAGATTTTTAAAAAAACGTTGTGTTCAGAAAAGCTTATGGCTGCTTCCAAAAACAAAGAACAAAGGAAGCATTTTACTTCCAGGGCATGTTAACAGAGTGTGATGTTAATTTAATGAGAGCAAGTAACACAACAGTTTGTCTGTCGCCACTAAAATCTGCTCCAGTGTTTCATGGCCAAAATAAAAAAGAAGGCGTAAAAGGAAATAGAAAAACATGCTGAAAACCACTATGCTTGTATTCCTGTGTTAAACCAGAATGACTTTAAATATTATTCAGAAGTGAAAAATATATCTTTCAATGTACTAAAAAATGAAGAATGGTAGGTAAAGATAATGTGGCACAACTCACCCACAAAATATCTGAATATGCAATGCAGTCAACTGATGTATAAAAAAGCCATTCTACAATAAACAAAATCACATGATGTTTACATGATACATGATGATGGTCAACGCCCGAATAAATTCCCATATTTAATTGACTTTGGCAGGTTGGCTTTTTCTGTAATGCTAAATAATTAATTTTATGTATTATAAGAATATTCAGAATAACTCCAAGTACATGTATATACATTTTGTAATCTGTTTGTTTATTAATATATTTAACAGATGCAATCACATGAATAACTATTAAGCTGATACTTCTCACCAGTATCCTTTCTTAAGGAGCCAGTTAGAGCCTACCTCACACTTGATGAGAATGAGAGGGAGCAGTGAAACACATATAGCAGGTGTGCCTCCTCAGATAACCTTCCTCTGGTCGGGTGCTCTGCCAAAAACAGATGCTCTGATGAAGGCGTATGTGCCAAAATATGTTAGCCTGATGTTAGCCATTGTAAAAAAAAGTTATAGTTGAGGTTACATCTTCCTTCTGTGTTTTCGACTGCTGCCATTCCAGAGTTGCTTCATATCTTCAGTGAAAGATATAAGAGCAAGCAGCAAATAGATGTCTCTCTCACAACTCTTTCAGATGCTCAACAACCGTTGTGAAATTTCCACATTTAATTATTTTCAATTGGCAGCCAATTTCTTATCCCTTCTAAGACATATTCACACTTTACTGTGCCTCACTAAAGGCATTTCCTGTAGCGCTTTCATGACAGTTGACAGCAATTTTAACCAATATAAATGACTTGAGAGTTTTTGTCGTCCACACCAGCCACAGTGTTCGTTGTTCACCAGTTCTTCAATTCAAAGCAGAAAAAACGACTAAATGTAACCCAGAACGGCTCAATCTTTGTGCCGCATTTTTGTTGAAAAAAAAGCCGTCAGATGTGAAAAAAGCTACCTTTTTATATAGAATCACACAATTTAAAACTTACTGCGATAAACACCTGGTCCACAATGATTCATGAACAATGCATTAATAATCAGCACAAGATTGGATAAAGATGCATATTTACTGTATATTTCAACGCATTTACGTAAATACATCACTTTCTCCCAATAACACGACTGTGATTTGTCACTGTGATTTTAAGGAAATGGAAGAGAAATTGTTCTAATTTAGTTTTCTAGATCAAGTTATTTTCTGATTTATACATCAGTATTGGCAGCTTTTTTGGACGATGATTCCCACACACTATCTTGCTGTATTTAAATATTTGTCGGCTAAAGCCCACTATTGTCTAGCAGTGTGAATGCACTGGAGTGGGTGCAAGTTTTAAAGAGTATCCCAGGCTGAGAGTAGCTGTTCATTACCCTCAGGCTGGGAGCTATAGTCCATCATGTCTTGATATTTCCAACATCAGTCAGCTACTTCTGTCGTGACACAACTGCTGACGACCTTCAGCTCTCCAGATTCAACGAAGAGTGTTTTAATTTGGAACAATGCCCTGCCAACACCCATATTTGAAATAAAAACTGAATCACTGGACGTTGATTAAATATTTGAATGATCAGAAAGAGGCTGCCAAAAGTGATGCAATAGGATTTTACTCATGTGTTGTGGCGCTAAGCACCAGTATATCAAAATGAAAAGCCCACTCTGCAGTCATTCTATTCAGACTCTGCCCTCTTCTCCCTATTGATCTGTGAGCCAAACAGGAATTCAAGAAATGGTACACAGACCCAAAAAGCTGCTAGCCCAGCATTCAGCGTCTTGCAAGAGAAGTGAAATGCGTGTCTTCTAGTTATTATAATTATCTAATTTTCTGAAAATACTCTAGGATGTATCCACTTTGTGATATTTTCCCAGAATAATGTATCAGTTGCAAATGGTCCTTGTATCTTTTCTCTTTCATCATCTGCGTTGTTTGGATCATAGCCCTTGGATGTAATTTACTAACAAATTGGCCATCGTCATAGAGCTGAATCATAGAAAACAACCCCCATGTAACCTTAGTGATGCATTGCGTTGATGTAGATTCAGCGAGATGACCAGAGCATTGCTGACCCGGCTAACAAAGTTAGAGAACAGCAGCAATGTTGATGTTTAATTTTTATTTTAATCACTTGAGAGAGATATGAGAGTATGCAATTCAAACATGTGCAAACTGGTATCTTTAATACACTACACTTTCTAAGAAACCAGTGTTTTTGGTACGCAAAAGTAAACTAGAACATAAATGGGAGATAGATTCCTCTTTAGGGAGCCGATTCTAGACAATGCATGAGGATATGTTTGGATAATGCGGGCTGTTTGGGAATGTCAGTTAATTTGTGTAGGGAACAAAAGCTTATCAGGAGAATGGGGAGAGATTGGAACACTGGGACATTGCTAATGGGATTACAGATGAGGTTAAGAAGAGCGCTATTCTAGTCGGCTTTTCTGGTGTGTGCGATATACCATATGAGGAAGTGTTCTCTGAACTACATGGTATGAAGCCCTTGGTAGCTCAATATCAAAGTTCACAGCCATTCCAGTAGGTCCAGCGTAGAATATATTGTGGCAGATTTGCACCAGCTCTTTGACTTTTACGTTGTGTTTGATAACATGCTCTAAGACAGGCTAGTGAAGGTTTCATGAGGACTGCATACAGTACAGTGCCTTCTGTTGGGAGAGTGTCCATCCCTGATTTTCGAGAAAGCACTTGAGATTCTACAGGGACCTAATGACGGTGGCAAAACATGCAACACATATTCAGAGGGGACAAGGAGGAGTTTAAATGTCCAGGGTCATTACATTTGAGACTGATTTGTGGTATCATTATCAGTCATCATGATTGGCCCTGATTGGCTCAGAGAACTAACTGAATTGGCGACAATTCAAGTACAGCACTATATCCAAGATACTATGAGGTTTTTAAGAAGGCACTGGGCACACTCAGGGGTTTTAAATTGAGGAAGCACATCGATCAAGAGGCCTACCGATACTTTTACAAGCCTAGTGTGCACTTTATACCATGAAAGGAACATTATAAAAAGAGTTGAAGCATTCGCACAGACTGAGTATGTGCCAGTTCATCTTTCCAAGAGGGTGGCATCCATTGTATTAGAAGAAAGAAAAAATGGACGTTAGACTAACATACACCGCAATCACCTGCAGATGAGGACAACCATTGTGAGCCAGTCTGCTGGTTTTCCAGCCAACCGAATAATACCCTCACTGATTACTACTAACTACTTAAAGTAGAGGAGAAGAAGCCATCGGTAAATTCACCTGCTGAGGTAATCAGATTGTTGGGCCTCAATGGCTCATGGTTGGCCATTCTTGGATTATTATAAGTGTTAGTTGAAGTAGGGGTTAGATGGGAAGCGAATGACCTTATCCTGGATTCAACCTTTGGAGAACCATAATGGTTGTCCCTCCCTGTGACTGATGGTCTACAGATAATGGATAACATACATACAAAATAATGTAGATGCCCAATTGTATGTCTGGTGGCCAACATAGACAAAAAGGTTGTGAACATTTGTTTACAATAAATCTATCAAATAATGGTTTCACCACGTCCTTACACGCCTTAGCCAGTCCATAAAAAAATTGCTTTCCTGAATTGTCCATGAAATTGTGGACGCTCATTCAGAGACAATTGATGGCCCCATCACAACAAAGTGTTTTCAGTCCATGCTCTGCCCGACACTGCAGTGACAGGCAATGGAACAGCACTCACCTGTGACCTTCTATAGTGAGTTCATGAAACAGAATGGTATTATTTATGTGAGTACTGTTTATTGTTTTACCTTCCCCCTACTGGCTTCATAGCACAAGCAGTTCAGACGTTAAAGGAGTGCTTTAAAAGATTACAAGGTTTTCTGCACAGTCTTGCGAGATATTGATATTAGAGGGGCCCCATCTCATGTTTTGTCTAAATGGCAGTATGATGTGGTAAATTACACTAAGACGATCTCCTTTTGGTAACTTACTTAAGACAAGAGATTTAGTTAGATGCACCTGTTACCATCAGTGTTGTTGCCAGAAGAACAGGGACCCACAGACATTTCTGATTCAAAGGCTAGAACCCTCTCACAATGGTGAACCTTTTTTACCACCATCCCCTGATTGTCTTGAGTTTCCTGCACTGTGAAGGCTTCCCGTGACAATGAAGTTCATGCTCAGGTCTTACTTGTAAACATCGTCTTGTTGACATGGTCTTGTTGGAAAGCTCTTTTTTAGGCTGCTTGTCTGTATCATGTCAAGATATTTTGAAAACCCTGCCCCTGCTTTTTCAATCTCTGAGGAGAAGCTCAGTGTCAGCAGACGTCACATAGCATGCTTTCCAACTACAGCTGCCAATTTGATTGTAATGAATATCACTTAAGTGTAACACATTTTGTGTATCATTGTTCCTAGGACCATGCATAGGACCATGCATAATTTACATTAGGCTTTGCATTTAGTAAAAGCTATCACCTTGACTACATAGGAGATTTTTCTTTTGGGTACATATTGAAATTATCAGTATCCCTATTCTAAATAAAAAATGTGTTATGGATGAAATTATTTTCACATGTATTTAAATTGAACTTTTTGCTGCACACTAAGAAAGAAGTAGATGCTTATTAGAACAAGAGCTATTTATGCAATAGTAGCCATTTGTCAATAGGGTAAATTGAAACAAAAAATATCATTGTGGCAATGCACATTTTCGAAATGTATTGCCCGGTTTCTCTGACACATGGCCTAACAGTACATGTTGGCAGGGGAGAAGTTATGCTGTAGGATGAAGTGGTATTCATAAAGGTGGTGACCCATAAAATGTATCTTCTGAATACATTTATTAAGTAGAGTAATGAAATACATGACCTAGCTAAATAAGTTTCACAAGAGGCCCATTTAATTATTAACTAGCCTCTATATAAGAACAAATATGTTAGACAATTATTTGAAGTAAAACACCAACATAATGAATATTTGATGGCCGTATTTTTTAGATTAAAGTAAAGACATGCAAGGCTTGTTGCTTTCGCACATACACTGTACTGTACCCAGCATTTTAATCACAAATTGTAACATGACATTTCACATTTTTCAGAGAAATTGTGCCTTTATTTTTACCTACGGTACTCAACCATAGGTTTTCTGCTCATTTATTGGCCTTTTCCCCAGATTTAACGAAAGACTGTCAATGAAGCAGATATATAAACTTGTAATAATTTTGTGTTTGTTTGTGCCTTATTTGTGCCACTTCCTTATGCCACCTGCTGTTTGTTCACATGTATCTCTTTATCTGTTTCTGCATCTGATCTAAAGATATTTTCTTCACGTGAGCCCTTCTGCTACCAGGGGTCATGGAGGGTGTCGCGGGGGTTTGCACAGTCGGTCAGGAAAGAGGGCGGGGCTATCTAACATTGCCTCAGTCACCATTATTGATTTGCACATGGCAACTGGAATCATGTAGAGTAATGGGTCACCAGTGGGCAGACTTGCTCAGGATTCCGGCAACAGAAGATTCACTGTATTGATTTCTATATTAAAGAACAATCCACAAAAAAAATGCAACATCCAGTAAGTTGGAAGAGATAACACGACCCAGCTCATCTCTCAGCTAAGTCACACATTCGTCCTTCTGGAGGACATATTTCATATCAAGCTGTCATCATCACGGGAATGGGTTTTACGATCTCGGCTACCGCCATTAACATCGCATGAAGGGTGACATATCACAAGTGCTGTGAACATGCCATCCTTCCTGCTGAGCCAGGTGCTGGACATTACTTGAACCAAATGTGTCAAAATGTACACCGTTCAATAGATACACTGAACAAAAATATAAATGCAACACTTTTGTTTTTGCTCCCATTTTTCATGAGATGAACTCAAAGATCTAAAACATTTTCTATCTACACAAAATAACCCTTTCTCTCAAATATTGTTCATAAATCGGAAAAAATCTGAGATAGTGAGCACTTCTCCTTTGCCGAGATAATCCATCCCACTTCACAGGTGTGGCATATCAAGATGCTGATTAGACAGCATGATTATTGCACAGGTGTGCCTTAGGCTGGCCACAATAAAAGGCCACTCTGAAATGTACGGTGGCCCTGAAGTGCAAGACACCACAGCATTTCACAAAACACCACAGCATTTCACAAAACACAACAGCATTTCAGAAAAACGCCGCAGCATTTCACAAAACGCCGCAGCATTTCACAAAACACAACAGCATTTCAGAAAACACCAAAGCATTTCACAAAACACCACAGCATTTCACAAAACGCCGCATCATTTCACAAAACACCACAGCATTTCACATTGGACGGAAAGGGTATTCCTTAGGGAGAACACTTCTTGTTTGTGATTGGACAGAGCCAGCCAGAGAAGCACTGCTGTGATTGGTTGTTTTTGCTGCCAGTCAAGAAATGACGCTTCGTGATTGGTCAACGTCCGACAGCGCAATATGTCCCAACACATCAGCCGTTAGCAAAAACTCAGAGCTCACAGCTCCTATATCTGTTCAGAAACTGGACAAAAGTGAAACATGTACAAACCACAGACTGTCTATGTCATGGCGAATACAATCGCTGCTTTATTTATGTCTGGATGACGTTGTTGTGAGTGTACGGCAGGCTAGGATTTTCACGGCGGCAATGACGGCCATGGCCGTCGTAGCCCCTCGGTCTGGCCGTTATGCCCCACAAATAATTGTACGTCCTACGGCCACCATGGCCTGTGTGCCCCTCACACTGTTAAAATCTCGAAGTTGCTTTAAAAGCGTCAGAACAGTGGTTTCTTAACTGCATTATGCTGCGTTCACAACGGACGCGATGCGAATATCCTCATCGCTCTAACCGCTGGAGTTTCATCGCGGCTGTCAGCTGTGTTTACTCCTGTCATTCAAACAGGACGCGCTGGAGAGGGGGCGGGGCTTATTTCAATATAAATACTGTGGTGGAAACCAACTACGAAAAAATTAACCCATTTTACAGTGATTTAATTGTAATACACGTTTCAAAATGATGCCGAAGTAACTAAATAGTGATACCGGTTAGTAAAAAACATGAATTAATGCTTTGCCAAGTCTGCAGACAAGACGGCAAGCGAAAAACCTTTTAAAATGCGTGTTTTCTGAATGGATCAATCAGGCTAAACTAACCTTTAACTGCTCCGTCCACACTCACAACAACGTCCTAAAGACAGAATTAAAGCAGCGATTGTATTCGCCATGAAAGTCTGTGGTTTGTACATGTTTAACTTTTGTCCAGTTTCTGAACAGAGCTGTGAGGTGTTGATTAAAGAGACTCGTACACACACACACTGAAGGCTGTTTCTTCTGCTCTGAAATTGAATATATTTGTTACATATTAATATAATTTTAGATGTTTTGATTTGATTTTGGATTTGTGAATGGGAGAAGTAGTAGATGGAAAACATACCAAACACTAATTATTCAAAGTAAAGTATTTTATTTTATATACGGTAATACTAAGGAGGCATAGGCCTATAGGATGATATCATGTTTGACATTTTTGATATTAAAACAGTGATTTGTTTTCCATGTCATTCGTGTGTTTTTCTTATCAAAAAGTGAAGTTATTTATTTGTAAGCTCCAAATCCAAATGTTTCCCTCAATGGCCTTTGTGCCCTGGCATGTGCTCTTTGCGCCCTGAAAAAATGTGTGACACCAAAGGCCAAATGGCCTTGCCCCTAAAATGACGAAATTCCAAGCCTGGTGTACGGAGCAGCTACAGGTTAGTTTAGCCTAATGGATCCGATTCCATTCAGAAAACACACATTTTAAAAGCTTTTCGCCTGCCGTCTTTTCCGCAGACTTTTCAAAGCGTTAATTCATGGTTTTTACTAACCGTTATCAGTATGTAGTTACTTTGGCATCACTTTGAAACGTGTATTACAATTAAATCACGGTCAAATATGTTCATTTTGTTGTAGTTGGTATCTCCCATAGGATTTACATGGAGATATGCCCCGCCCCCTCTCCATTGCGTCTTGTTTGAATGACAGGAGCAAACACAGCTGACAGCCGCGGTGAAACTCGAGTGATTAGAGCGATGCGAATATTGGGTAGTCTACCATAGTATTTACATGGAGATAAGCCCCTTAAAAACCATGAATTAATAAAGCATTAATTCTGTGTTTACTGCTGTCATTCAAACAAGACTCTGGAGAGGGGGCGGGTCGTATCTCCATGTAAATCGGGATCGGATCCATCAGGCTAAACTAACCTGTAGCTGCTCCGTCCACACTCACAACAACGTCATACAGACATAAATAAAGCAGCGACTGTATTCGCCATGACATAGACAATCTGTGTTTTGTATAGGTTTAACTTTTGTCCAGTTTCTGAACAGATATGAGGAGCTGTGAGCTCTGAGTGTGTGCTAACAGCTAATGGCTGATGTGCTGGGCCAAGCGTCATTTCTTGACTGGCAGCAAAAACAACCAGCAGCAGTGCTTCTCTGGCTGGCTCTGTCCAATCACAAACAAGAAGTGTTCTCCATAAGGAATACCCTTTTCGTCCAATGTGAAATGCTGTGGTGTTTTGTGAAATGCTGCGGCGTTTTCTGAAATGCTGTGGCGTTTTCTGAAATCCTGTTGTGTTTTGTGAAATGCTGTGGCGTTTTGTGAAAGGCTGTGGCGTTTTGTGAAAGGCTGTGGCGTTTTCTGAAATGCTGTTGTGTTTTGGTGAAATGCTGTAGTGTCTTGCACTTCAGGGCCACCGTAGAACGTGCAGTTTTGCTTTATCGGGGGGGTCTGGGAGGGTCCGAAAACTCTAGGGTTAAACCCTAAGCCTAACCCTAACCCTAACATGTCACCCATCTCCTTCGCATAGAGTTGATCAGGTTGTTGATTGTGGCCTGTGGAATGTTGGTCCACTCCTCTTCAATGGCTGTGCGAAGTTGCTGGATATTGGCAGGAACTGGAACACGCTGTCGTATACGCCGATCCAGAGCATCCAAAACATGCTCAATTGGTGACATGTTAGGGTTAGGGTTAGGGTTTAACCCTAGGGTTTTCGGATCCCCCCAGACCCCCCCAATAAAGCAAAACTGCACGTTTCAGAGTGGCCTGTTATTGTGGCCAGCCTAAGGCACACCTGTGCAATAACATGCTGTCTAATCAGCATCTTGATATGCCACACCTGTGAGGTGGGATGGATTATCTCGGCAAAGGAGAAGTGCTCACTATCACAGATTTTTTCAGATTTGTGAACAATATTTGAGAGAGATGGTTATTTTGTGTACATAGAAAATGTTTTAGATCTTTGAGTTCATCTCATGAAAAATGGGAGCAAAAACAAAAGTGTTGCATTTATATTTTTGTTCAGTGTAGGTAGGGTGTTCTATTCTTTAAAAGTACACCGTATTTAGCTGGTAAAAGACCTGCCAAGATTTGTGCAAGTGCTACTCTTGAAGAGCATAGAGTGAGGTTGAAAGCCCCTCCCACTAAATATAGTTGACAAATGTCCAGGGGGTGTTCTGAGGCAAGCACTTTTAAAATGGTGACTTTGGGATGAGCTTGAAGTCATAGTAATTTTTAAATGACCCACCCCGGTGTACCAGACTTTAATGCTAGCTTTATGTAAGCAGAACTAAATGCTATATCATATGTTTTAACATTTAAAGATGCAACCTGAATTTGATTTGAAGTAAATCAGAAAATAATTAACTTTACAATCAATATTTACATAATTAAATGGGAGTTTCTACACTGTGCGCACAATTCTTTTCCCAATGATCAATGTACAGTACCACTGTGTTTTATGTGATTACTGAAAAGTGCAAGTTGCAGCACATGAGGAGGGCGATCACTCACCAATGGGTTTAAAGCTCTTTAACTGATTGAAGTATACATTTATCTACTTCTCTTCATTACATAGAAAAGCCTGAAAAAAACAAGTTGCCTGATTTTATTGGTCTTTATTGATTAACTAGGTAATCGGACAAACAGATGAGTTAAACTTGGACTCTCATTACTGTAAAACACGCACTGTGCACACTATCACAATGCAGTTTAATAATAAATCCACTTCTACATCATATTACAGATGTAGTTTTGAATATGCTGCATAAGTCATATTTGTATTGCATGTAATGTATTGGGCTGTTTCATACTATTCAGCTTTTTGCAGTGGTTGCTGATTATGTCAGCATTTGCATTGTCTTTCTCTCTTTCCGATACTGAACATGGAAAATAATTTAGATTATCAGCACAAATACAGTTTTCTGATGCTTTCCTAAACTACTCTCCTTCTTTACTTTGTCCTTGTCTGGCGTAATAAACAGTGATACTGGCTTAGTGTGTATTAAATGGTATTCTGTCAGTTGTGCAGCAGAGAGAAAATGAAATTCGCAGAGCATACTGTAGATGTGCATAAACAGGATGACAAAGAAACTGGAGAGCGTGTTAATGTATAACAGAAGGTGCTGAACTGGGGTAATTTATGAAGTGTTGTCAACTGTTGTAGATAGCCCTGCAGATTGTAGACCATGTGAATGCTCTACAAGTGGTAATCTGTTCTGTTGACTATTTCAGATGACTTCAAATGAAATGCATATAGAGAAGCAAAATGTTTCTGTAAAGGACGCATTAACGTTAGTTTACATCTTTTAGGCATTCATATCCTTGGACTGTAATGTCACAAATGAAGCTTCATGTGAGAATATATTCATGCCTAATTTTTACTTTAGACAAGACAATAGTCATTAATATATTTCATATATTTTTTTAACATTACAATATCCATGTATTTTGCTATTATTTTGTCTCAAGTTAGTCATTAGACCAGGGGTAATCATCTCAATTTCATCGTGGGCAACATCATCATTATTATTACTCAAAGGGCTGGTTGTAACTATATAAATAATATACATATATAAATAATATATAATATACAAAAAACATTATATTACATTATTGCCTCTGCATTGGATTATTATCGGATAGGGTGATAACTTCATAAATAACTACGTCTGAAAGCAGAAGTTCAGGCCAAATAATTGCAAGTCTCTTCAATGCGCATGTCACAAAATGAGATGCATTGTGGGGCATTTAGTTTATGGGCAACCTGCTTCTGTAAAGTGGCATGCGACCATATAATAAACATATTATATTCTTTGCAAGCTCTTGCGGGGCCACATAAAATGAAGTTGCTGGCCGGATTTGGCCCCCGGGCCTTGAGTTTGCGACGCTCTAAAAAAGAATGTCTTTATTCACTGGCTACAGTTAGTCAAACATATTTCCCCTTCCCCTTTTGGCTTTGAGATTGCTGTGGCCATACTTTAGTCTACAGCAGCACAGCTGCCTCTCAAGGCTCCATTATGACTGAACTGAGTTTGTTTCGGAATGAACTGTAAGGGATATTCACATGACCCTTTAATGGTTCTTACTGATGATCCATTAGCATATATTTTGCACTTAAAAAGCATCAATAGGTGCCAGGAAGATAGCGGAGTGAAAGCCTGCCTCTATCTTTACCCCAGATTGTAGCCATAACTGTAAGCAGCTGCTTCCTGGCTATAGGTTTAATTAATTAATTAATTAATTAATCCTGCAAGCGTATCATCAAACTACGGTCACCTGTCCCTCTCTGTCGTACGCAGCCTGGCTTTTACTGATCTCATTTCCCATTGACCCAAATGAGCCCCAGCTGCAGCTTGATCTTGTTTGTAATGGAAAAGCAGTAAATGTAGCCCTGAAACTGCAGATCAGTTGCAGTGAGACTGGTGCGTAGAATAGACACTTAATTGACCGAATATAAAAGGGAGAGCCCCGGACGCATGAGTAAAAGCAGGAGGTGCAGCACTTTATATTCAGCATCTAATGTACTATACTGTACGTAGCCTAATGTAGGTGTAATGGATCTTAGGCTACACGTTGTGTCCTGCGAGATAACAGACTAAATGCACTTCACATACTGTATGTGTGCAGCTATTTACACAAATCACATCCCACGAGATAGTTTGGCCCTCTGTGAACATGACCGCTGATTGATGTGCGCAACCGGCAGCCATTAAGTGATATACGGCGGCAGTTCTTTCAAGACCGCTGGACACTTTTGCAATACTGAGGACAGTCTCCCCGTCGTTGTGCTGCCACATGTCAAATGCTGGGCTGCTTTGCATACGGGCAGATAGCACAGGCCATCGTAACTCAGTCTCAAAGTATTGCCTATTCAGCGCAAAACAGGAGTGTGTTGTCAGAGTCCCAGGATGGATGTTGGGGCATGAACAAGTGGTATCTATCCTGATGAAGAGAGAACGCCCAGTGATTTATTTCAGAGGAAACACAGGAAAATGCTCAAGCTGGGCGCTTTTCCCTTCTCCCTTCATTTAGATTTTCTATTTGAATTAAATGAGGTGTGTATGTAGGCAGGCAGAGGGGGGCAAGGGTGGTGAGAGATAGCATGCAGGAGAAAGGACATACTTCATCTTCCCATTCAAAGTGTTGTTTTCAGCAGCTTTGAAATGAAGGAGAAAAATGCTGATCGAATTGCACCAGAATGGATCGCAGTGGACTGCAAAGTACAAAAACCCTGGGTCAGACATTGGTGAGGCGTCCTGCATGCTGGGCTTTTTTTTTCTCCATTTCCACTCTCCTTTTAAGGTCCCCTTTGACTCACTTTTTGAACATACAGTGATTGATGGGAGGTGTACCCTTGACAGGATATGCTGGCCAAGGGCAAGATGCAGCTATCCAATTGTTTCACATAGAAAAACACATGTCATTTATAGCATCTAGAGATAGATGCTGTCATCTTCACTACCAGGAAGCTGGCCTAAAAGCCCAGCTCATTATTGAGCTCTAACATCCAGCCGTAAAAAAGCAGTCTCAACAGAGAAATTATGTTTGCATCATGCGGGGCTGCAGGGAAAAAAACAAGATGGGAGAGTGTAGCCGAAGAAGTCAACATGATGATAAAAACTGCTTATGCTGTACTAATATGCACATTAGAAATGACTGAGTTCAGGGGGCCTAGTCTGCTATTTGGGGTTCCCTTTCCTGTAGTGTGATATATGTGTTTTTGTGAATGTAAATGTTCTGCAAAGGCAAAAATCCCTTTTTACATTTACATTTCTCTCCCACACACTCCCCCCCCCCCCCCCCCCCTCCCCCCCCACCCTGCCTGAAACGCCTCCATTGGACTCCTTTGTTTACTTGCAAAGTGACATCACTACGTAACACTATAAACACTTCTATTGGCTAGCGGGACATCTCTTAGCGGTTGACCAATCACAACAGAGCTGGCTAACCAATCAGAGCAAACTGGGCTCTGGTTCCAGACAGAGGGTGAAAAGAGATGCCGCAGCACAGGCAGTATGAGAAAAATAAAGAGCTTTTTGAAAATTGAAGAATGGGGACATGTCACAGTAGAGGCATAAAATACTAATATGAACCTGAACATTTGCATAATAGTGCCCTTTTAATAGTTGGTCTTTGTATCCTTTTATTATTTTCTACAACTATTGTAGTATCTAACTTCTATTTTAACACTTTACAACAAGTTTGAGATAAGTTGTACAACATGTATACACAACTCAGTATGTGCAGTGTCATGTCTAAAATGTATAGATACTTTTTGTTTGTGAATTATTTTGGTCATTTATTGAAACGTGAGGCCACACAAACGGCAGTAATAGTCCTCAGTTGGACCCTATTCTAATTCCTTGCACAGAGTATACTGAACCATAGCAACAGCACTTTGCTTTTGTGCTGCGTAGACCATGGTATAATCATGATAATGCACTCTCAGGTACTCTGGTATAGAACCTGGATGCAATTAATTCAGTGTCAATTCAGGAAGCAGATTGGTATCCAAGTCCAAGTGGTTTTACAGTCTTCAAACTTCAGTACTTAAGTTTATGTGTTTGGACATTGAGGGGCTGTGATATTGATTTTATATCAATCAATCCCCTTACTCAAATATCATACCACTTTTGTTGTTGCCACGGTTTTTTAAGTGCATGCTTTCAAAAGATGATCCATTATTTAAGATTTTGTGGGTACATTTTACGCTGTGAGTACACAGTAGCTGCTCTTACCGAGTCAACAGTAACAATCGAAGGCCGCTATGCAAACATTAAGAAATTACTTTAACATGTTAGTATGATTACTGTATGTGTTATTTATTTATAAGTCAAATGTACTGTCATTTACTACCTGCAAAGTGCTCATTTAGTTTATAATTTATAACTTCTTTTTTTTTCTTCTTTTAAGGCCACTTGCCTCTTTAGTTCAAATGTAAATATCGAATGACTCTCTTCCTAGAAAAACAACACACCTTCTCCCCGTCTTTGAACACACACTGTCACTTTTTCCTTTTGATTCCGCTCTTCTCATTTCGTCTAAGTTTATTTTGTTTTTCTTACTTTACATTTATGCTGTTTTGTTTTTTTCTTGTTTTTGAGTCTGTCATTTTGAGTCTGTTATCCAGCTGTGTTGACTGTTGTTTGTCTGTTGGTTTATTTTCTTGGTTTCTATTTTTATCTCACTTGCACAATGTGACTTTATCGAGTCCTTTGGTGTATCATCATTTCATGTGCTAATAAATAAACTCTAAACCCTAGATGGCAGTGAAGAATTACAGGGTAGTCAAATTTAAAGGTAAAATAACTGGTATTATGTGCCCATGTTTCTCTTAACTCATACATCCTATCACTCACTAACATCCTGAACTGGTCGACAGAAAAACCCATTGTGTGATTTTGCCTTCTTTTTATCATGTGGTATTTCATGTTGGCCATTTCTTCAAGGCAGGCTTATGTAAATACAGTATAATGGAATTTGCAGGCCATAAAGTGTGTTTTATGTAAAAGCAACTCCCGGAATCCACTTTCATATTCTATCGTCATGGCATTAGAGAGAGGGCGGGAAATATATGGGGGGTGACAAGTAAAGGTCCCGGTCAAGACGTGAACCAAGGACGTTGCAATTCATCGTCGCTGCCATAACGCCAAAGCTTCAAGAGGGCTCCAATATTTCATTTTTTATGAGTTGTCATCTTAGAACGTGCTTTGGTGGCTGTTATTGTCATACCGGCTTGAACTAGCGAGTAAAAATAAGAATCCGCCGTAAGAATATGTCAAAATGGCAGGCAACAACATGATCCCATATTCACTTGCATGCACACTTGAGTGAATGTAATCACCGAAAATTAATATATTAATACAGAATTAATTCATGAATCATACTCTCTTGAGACACATTAACCATGATCGTTGAGGATCTACACATAATTACCACAGGTTAATGTAATTACTCGGGCAGGACTTACATTACACAGCATTCCACTAAAGTAACTGGGATTTATTGCACATGTAGGGTTACTCAGGAGATTAGCTTTGAAGGAGACTGAGACCATCTTTTCAGAAAAAAATACCTACAAATCCTTACTTTTATCATTTGTTCATATCTCAAAATCTTCTCTGGAAAATTAAATATGGAAAAAAATGTGTTACTTCTTGAATAAATTATGTCTATAAATAAATAAAGGATAAGTTGGACCATAATAGACTATTAAATCAATCATACACTTGTTTAGCCAGTTTCCTAATGGCTTCAGGAAAGATCCTGCAATGAGTAGATGTTGTTCTCAAATCCTCACACACTACATGGTCATGCTGACACATTTTCTTCGTCGAGAAATGAACCTTCAATTTCTTTAATTTTTACATGTTTTAGTTCATGTTTAGTTCAGAACCATGACTCACACTATCTTGTACAGTACATACTGTCCTCAGTGTGTGCATCACATTGCAGTCAAATCCAGCTCTGCACTTCTTTTGTTGGTATAAAGCATCATTTTGACCTTTTTCTGATTCTAGTGAAGAAATTGTGGCATGACAGGGAGGAGCTAAGGACAAACGAACGCTAAACATGACATTTTTGGCCAACCAAAATTATACAATTAGACTTTTCTTAAACTGAAACCACATGGTTAAAGTTTTAAAAATATAAATACTGCCGTAACCTGGAACAGACAATTCAACTGTCAATCACAGGGTAGCCACGCCCTTCATCATTCCCTGCTTCATTATTTATTTTACTCCAAATGGGACCATTGTTTACGAAATGAACACCATGTTCTTTTCAATGAAATGTAAAACTAGTAATTAAGACAGCAAACTCCTAAGGAAAATGTTTTCTTAGGTCATGAATCTATTGAAAAGTCATTTTTATTCATAGACTTCTCTACAATCTAAACTAACAAAAACGTATACGCTGATGAAAGCATAGTTATGAATATAACATTCCATTTCCGCCACTACATCCTTCTAAATTCTACACACTGGCCCTTTAAATGAAACTAAACCGTCTACTGTAATTCACTCTTCATCCCTTCGGAGTACTTTAATAATGTGCCTCGAGGGATTGTAATTTATGAGTTGGAGAGGCAGCCGGGTATTATGTGCTGTGTTTTATAATTCACTGACAAAATCTGTGTATGCAAGTGGGAAGCATTGTTCATATGCAGCCTCTTAGTGTTGAATCTAAGTAGGCTTCATATATCAGGTTAGAGGTTCTGACAGGATAGGACGATAAGATGAGGCCACCTTTACTTATCCCCTGTCTCTCCGGCTCCCTGTGATGTACTGCCTCTGCTCTCCTGCGCTACCTCATCATTTTCCGTCTCTTCTGTCCTTTTTTCACTTGTCGTGCCAGATCTGCTTTAATGATTTCCCTTTATTAGCTATCACTAATCTACCTCGCTGTTTCTCAATCAATACAGTTTCTGTAATGTTAGTGCTGGATATTTTACAGGTTGATTGTTTCCCCAGATAAAATTGTAATGATGCTGTGTTCATTTAATACAATTTGAACATTTTGGACAGAGTATTTTTTTGAGATTGGAAATCCGGACCTATTTTCAAGTGAGAGTTGAATACATGTAAAACTATAGGTTACTTACGTAACCCCAGTTCTCAGAGTAACATGAAGTGAGATGTCTCACTATGGGATGCGCCTCAACGCGTATGCAAACAGAAGCATCAATCTCATTACGCCAATCCTGATTGGCTGGTGATCTTGACGTCTACGTCAGGGAATCCACCCACCCTTTAAGTAGCTTGCGCTACGTCGCAGCGTCATTCAAAATAGGAACACAGTGAGGAAATGCCTCAATGTCAATGGGGGTACATGAGACAACATTAAAAAGGCAGGGTTGCAACACTCTCGTTTGCCCCGGGGCAAACTGAGTGCATGAAGGATGTACAGAGAGCGCATGAATGTCAGTGACTCGCTTGGCAGATGTCAGAGCCAGTAACAACACTGTCTTCAGTGACAGGTGTTTCATGTCAGCTTCTTCCAGGGGTTCAATTGGAGGTCGAGTGAGCCCATCTAAAACCACTGTCAAGTCCCATAAGGGCACCAGTGACCTGGAAACAGGGAGGAGCCTGCGAGCTCCCTTCATAAAACGGCAGACCAAAGGATGTTGGCTAGCCGTCTTTCCCTCAAAGCCCACATGGCATGCAGCAATAGCAGCCAGGTACACTTTGATCATAGAGAAAGCTCTGTGTTTATCAATTAGGTCCTGTAGAAATGATAAAATCACCCCGACAGGACATTGAAAAGAGATGTGTATCCTTTGAAGGCACCATTCCTCAAACACCCTCCACTTACAGTCATAGAGGGACCTGGTGGAGGAAGCTCTTGCACTCTGAATAGTGTTTATCACCTTCTGAGGGAGCCCCACTGTATTCAGGTTATACCACTCACGGGCCAGGCCCATAGTGCCAAGCGCTCTGGGTGCGGGTGAAAAATCGTCCCCCCCGCCTGATACAGTATGTCCCTGCGTAGCGGAAGCTGCCACGGCTGCCCGCACAGCAGCTGATATATCTCCGCCAGCCAGTACATTGCAGGTTAGTGCGGAGCTATCAGGATCAGTGTGTGGCGTTGTTCTCTCACTCTGGCCAGAGTTGGGGGTATAAGGGCCAGGGGTGGGAACGCGTACAGGAGGACCGGAGGCCAAACGTGCGCGAGCGCGTCCACGCCTAACGGTGCGTTTAAATCGCGTATTGAAAAGAACAGCTGACATTGAGCATTTTCTTTTGATGCGAACAGATCCACCGCGGCCCGGCCGTAAAGCACCCACAGCTGAGTCACAATTATTGGATGTAGATTCCAGTCTGCATATAGTGGTGCACCTCTGGACAGCAGATCTGCCCCGAGGTTCATCACTCCTGGTACGTGCGTCGCTCTCAGAGAGAGGAGACGTCCGCAGCTCCATAAGATCAGTTTGCGTGCCAGCATGTGTAACTGGAGAGAACGCAAACCCCCTTGACGGTTTATATACGATATTGTGGTCGTGTTGTCTGTCCTCACAAGGACATGATGTCCTCTGAGAAAAGGCAGAAAGCGTTTCAGGGTGAGGAACACCGCTAAAAGCTCCAGATAATTTATGTGTGACCGTTGGAAGTCTCTACTCCAGAGACCCCTCACAGGTCGACCTTCGTAAAAACCTCCCCAGCCCGTCAGACATGCGTCTGTGGTGACCACATTCCGCGATAGGACAGCACCCATAGGCACGCCCCGTACTAGAAAAGTCGGGTGCAGCCAGTGGTGCAGTGCCATTACGCATTTCATAGTGACCATCACTCTCTGAAACTCCCTCATGTGTAAGCGTCCCAGTCGTACCACCAGGATGGCTGACGCCATGAGCCCCAGTAACCGCAGACATGATCTGAAGAGAACATATTTGAATGGCTGGAAATGAGCAAGGCAAGCCCTGAAGGCTTTCACTCTTTCCACTGACAGGCGGGCTGTAAAGGTCACCGAATTCAGGCGTAGGCCCAGGAAGAGTACAGTCTGGGCTGGGGACAACATGCTGTTTTCTGTGTCTATTACGAAACCCAGGTCGAACAGGTGTTTTACGAGGACATTCGTCTGCGTAATAGCCTCTTGCTCCGACTGTGCGAGAAGGAGCCAATCGTCCAGATAAGTTGCCAGGCGAATACCCTGTTGTCTTAACGGGGCTATCGCGGCTTCCGTACACCGTACAAACACTCGTGGGCTGAGAGACAGACCGAAGGGAAGTACTCTGTTCTCGTAACAGACACCCTGAAAGGCGAATCTCAGATATTTCCTGTGTGGATAATATACTGGGATGTGGAAATACGCGTCTTTCAGGTCGACTGATGTGAACCAATCGTTTTGGCGCACGAGACGCAACAGAGATTCTGAATTTGTATCTTTTGAGATATTTGTTCAGAACCTTCAAGTCTAGTATAGGCCGAATTCCGTTCCCTCCCCGTTTGGGAAAGAGGAAATACTTAGCCGGAATAAAAGCCGCTCTGACTCTGTTCGGAGGGTATTATAGATATAGCCTAATTTTCTAGTAGCGAGAGAATCTCTTGCTCCAAAATATGGGCTGACCCTCCCCGGGCTTGCGAATGCAGAATGCCCGAAAAGTGAGGGGGGGTAACAGCAAATTGGAGTCTGTAACCTTGTGCTATTGTCTTGAAAACCCAAGCAGGATCTGTGAGCATCCTCCACTTTTCGCTTCTCAAAGCGAGTGGAGATGTCACATCCCTGTCGTCTGCCCTCTGTGTCTTTATTTGTTGTGTTATGGGACCCTCTAGTGTCTGAACACGGTGGTACCCCAGGTTCACAACCCCGCTCCACACTGCGCATGCTCGTGGTGGTGATGCCTTCACAGCCCCGTCCATCGTCCGCCTTCTGAGAGAGGCAGCAGCCACTCTTAGAAGGGGGGTAGACGTCAGACTGTTTATTGTATTTATTGTTTTTCTTTTCATTTTTATTGACTGCGCCCTTGGCTTTAAGCCTGGAAACGACAGTGGAAAATGATTTATTAAGAAACAATAGTGATGACATGTGTTTGTGTGACTTAAACAAGCATCGGAGCTTGCTGTCTTTGATATTAAGTCCATTTCCCTCATGGCTCGAACTTGAGGATGACGTTCTGACATCACTCGAGACGGCGGGAAGATGGGGGCATGGTTGCACCCCGGATACACATGAGCATCTAACACTGGAACGTGTTCTGGAGTTGGAGAACAGGGAACTTCCAGCTCTTTTATCGAGGAGAGGAGGCTGTCAGGCCGCCCTTTTCTTCTTCCTCGCCTGGTGGCTGAAAGTCTGGACCGGCTGTGCCTGAGCGGCTGCTGCCGGAACCGGAGACTTTCTTGGCCAGCTCGTCCTCTCCTCGTGTCTGGGCTGGAGACCCGGGGCGGGCTGTTTCGGGATCTTGAAACGGGCAGGACGTGAGGCAGCCTGAGCAAAGGACTGCCGCGGGGCCATTGAAGGCGGCGGCTGGACCCTTCGGGGAAGACAAAGCTGGAGAGCCTCATCCTCCTTTTTTTTGGACTCACACCGCTGCTGCATCGAAGCTAGAGCGGAGCCAAATATGCCCTCGGGAACAATAGGCATGTCCAAGACGTCCTCTTTTTCCCGGTCTGGAAGGTTCGTCAGGTTAAGCCACCTGGCTCTCTCCTGTACCACCATTATCCACAGTGCTTTGCCCTTGGCTTGGACTGAACAGCGCTGCACACGGAGGCAAATGTCCGTGATCGCTGCGATTTCGTCCCACACGGCAGGCTCAGGTTTGTTCTTCATGTCCTCGCAGAGCTCCGCCTGGTAGGCGGTCAGCAGCGATTAGACGTTGAGCGTTGAGGTTCCTGCTCGGTGCCGAAGCCATCCGCGGTTGGAGGTGGGCTGTCACCAGCGGCTCCATGGGCGTCATGCGGAGCAGGCCGAGCTTCTCCATGCCGTCACAGTCCAAAGAGGAGGCACCCTGGATTGGGGCCTTGTTGCTGAAAGGGCGGTCTCTCCACGAGACCGACACCTCGTCCAGCATCTCTGGAAAGACTGGGAGAAGCTGCCTCTTTGTCCTCGCTGCTTGGGGCAAGTTCTTCCCCTCATAGTGAGATCTGGAGGTCTCCTTGGCCACTTCAGGCCAGGGGATGTCCAGCCTGGACGCAGCGCGTTGGCACACGGCCTGCAAGTCCATACTGAGGCAGGGCGAAGCTGGTGTGCTTTCGCCCGGGGGAGCGGACATTGCCTCCAGCTTGGCAGCCTGGGCAGATGAAACGAAGATGTCATCTTCGTTTCATCCGAGTCGGATAAGAGGAACTCAGAGGCATCCTCTTCATCCTCCTCCATATAATCCAGTTCCAGGACATCCTCCGCGGGTGGAACCAGGGTGAGGTCCAGTTGGGAGCCCCAGCTTGACACAGCGCGGGGCTCCGCTCTCGCGGCTCTTGCCGCCACCGGGCCCCAGCCTGACACGGCGCAGGGCTCCGATTCCGCGGCTACCGCCGTTGTTGAGCCCCAGCCTGACACAGCGCGGGGCTCAATCTCCGCGGCGGTCGCCACCGTGTCCCGATTGCCGGCCGGCGAATCAACGGACATGAAGGGGTCCCGTCCCGACAGGCTAGCTTGGCACGCTAGCCGTTGGCTGAGGCTCTTGATGGTGAAGCGGGCACAATGCCCGCACGAACCGGGGGTATCGATAGCTTCCTGGGCGTGTTCCAGCCCAAGGCAGGACGAGCAGACCTGGTGTGAGTCCGTGACTGAGATCTTAAACCCGCAGCCTCCGAGCCGAGCCTCCGAGCCTCCGAGCCTCCGACTCCTCTGGTGTGAGGGAGAAAAGGGTCCATCCTCGTTTGCCGGGGTGTCGGCGCGGAGGGACAAGCTAGTAACAGGTATGTTACCGAAAAAAATCCAACCTTATCGTTAATCCGAAAGTAAAAAACGACGGGGTAGATTTTTCTTTTAAAAAATATTAACTGGTGTGTTAATATCTTTCTTATCTCCGTCTCCTCTGGTGTGAGGGAGAGAAGAGTCCGTCCTCGCTCGCCGTGGTGTAGGCGCGGAGGGATAAACTTGCAACAGGTATGTTACTGTTTGAAGAAAAAAATCAAACCTTACTGTTATTTCGAAAGAAAAAACGGCGGGGTAGATTACAATATTAACTGGTGTGTTAATATTTGTTCAATTCTTCTGCAAAGCAAAAAAGCAACAGGCAAGCTCCCGTCGACCGAATTTTAGCTTGGGTTCAGTCTGTGGACAGTTAAGCTAGCCCGGCTACTGATATTCGAGATGTGCTCTGAAGCGAGAAGAGGTGTTTGAATGACGCTGCGACGTAGCGCAAGCTACTTAAAGGGTGGGTGGATTCCCTGACGTAGACGTCAAGATCGCATACGCGTTGAGGCGCATCCCATTGTGAGACATCGAACGGAGTGTTATGAATGAGAACAATAAATAATGTTACAGGTTAATAAATAATTTAATATAGATCAGAAAATATGTGCAGTAGAAAGGTATAGTAATGATTGTGTTCAAGGTGGGAGCAACAGCACTGGGAGGGCAATATTCTTACTGGGTCAAAGACAAATTAAATGAACATGATCATTTTAAGCAAACTTGAAGAATTTTTAAAGGCAGCATTTTTTAGGTTTTAATGGTTTATCCAATTTTTCGTATTTCTTATTTTTTTAAATGTATTGATGTGGAAAATGTACAGGTTAAATTACTAAAGTATGAAATATATGCCACACTCAATTAGGCCTCAAGAAAAACATTAAGCTGTAGAATGATTTGCCGTGGAAAGTCAGGAGTGTCCTGTTGGGCAATAAAACAAACAGCATGGCTTAGATAGAAGAAATCACATTGGGGACGTTATTCAGAAATATCAAGCATACAATTTACAACATTATCCTTTTTATTGTAATTATCAAACACAAATAACTCTTGACTGTGAAAAACAGTGATTACTGCATCGTTGATCAATCAGAAATACAAGAACAATGTTGCACAATCAAATCACAAAGATAAGAAAGACCTGCTATCGTGCCAAGCAGTAAACAAGCATTTTTATTTTTTAAATGGTAACTAGGGACACAGTGGAGAGGAGCCAATAACAGGACTTCTGAATCTATTTGAATATTTATTAAGACCACATGGTGGCTCAGTGGTGAGCGCTGTCGCCTCGCAGCAACAAGTTCCTGGGTTCCAATCGGCCAATCTGTTCAACACTGTGATCATTCTGTGGGCACTTTATGCCCCCCCCCCCCCCTCCCTGTCTGACTGGGTTTCCTCCGGCTGCTCCACTTTCCTCCCACAGTCCAAAGACATGGCGGTTAGGTCAACTGGAAACTCTCAATTGCCCGAAGGTGTGAATGTGTTTGTCAGTCTCTGTGCGTGTTAGCCCTGTGATAGACTGGTGTCCAGTCCAGGGTGCATTCTCGTGCCCAATGCATCTTGGGACAAAAGCTCCTGGCAACCCTGTAGTGAATTTAGAAAATGTATTTAAATTAAAATGAATGATCTAGTCTATTGCTTTGAAGCAATGTAAGAGCTTATTTGTTTCGGCTAAAACTGCTTTTATGATTCTTTAATGATTTCTGAAATTGTCAATGGAACACAGCGCACCACAAGTATTCTCATTTTGTGAACGTCTGGGGATATTTAAGGTCTTGAGGGTGCAGCATGAATAAATTCAGCCAGTGCAGGCAACTCCAGTAGTTCCCTTTGGTGACCTATATATCTTCATTCATAAAGACAATCCACATTCACAATCTGACCTACCAACACTGTAGGACCACCTCTCTCTCTATGTGCTCTCAATGTATATAAACTAGTGACCTCCCTTGTAAGGAATGTGTTTTTTGGTACGATTTCTTGTCGACCATCACCAAGGGAAGAATTAGAGAAGTGTTCAGTTCATAAGTTGTGGTTAGAAATGGATGTTAGTGTCACATCGTGTCTGTACTGTTTACACAAGACGCACAGCAGTACAGTAGGTCAATCCCAGACTGTTCACATGCACAACATCATTATGATCCATCATAATCTACACACAGCAACAACAAGCGCTCATGTCTCAGGAGTGCGCTTCTCTTTTCAGTATCCCCTGGAAACGCTTTCCGTTGTGTTGAGCTTCTCGCAGCGCAATTCTGTATCCGCAGCACTTTTCCTGAATGCCATACGTGTTGTCAAATGGATTTTTCCACGCTTCGTCAAGCGTAAAAAATTGTTTTCTAAATGCTGTGCATGTGTTCCCACATTCGTGAAGATTCCTTTTCCGTGTGCTCCTCTCAGGGCCACAAAACGATTGTAGTAACAATATCGTCTTTACATCACAGCCGAAAGGTAGATGTTTTCTTGAAAAGGGGACATAATGACATTTAAATTGGTAAATTATTGATTTCAATAGACCTGCTGTTAAAATTGTATTCAATAACTGAATTTGAAGGTGTCCTTGTTACATTTATATTTTCTATATTTGGTTACAGTCGATGCCTAACAAAGACAGCGTTTGGTTTTGCAATCCTTTTATATTTTTCTCTGTAATTGCATTGATATATCTCTGTCACAATGGAAATCATTGATGATGACAGTGTATTAAATGCATGGGGAGAATTTGGTGTGAAGTAACATGTTGTTCTATTTGTTAATTACTAAGGAAAAGGGCTTCATGAGGGCAGTGGCCATTGAAAACAAAAGCAAACACAGACTCGACTGGATAAATCATCCTGCTTCTCTTGCAACACTGAAGAGAAAATGCTGCACAGTTGCTATGGAACCCTCTGTTGCTAGGCAATGGGTTGATTATCAGAGTTTTTTTATATATACTGTAAGAGGCAGAGTGGTGTTTTCTTTGATGTCCACCAAATTTGCTTTCAGAACTGACAGGTTTTTACAACTGACAGAATCTGTGGAATAAAATGAAATCCCTATCCACGATTCAAATGCAGTGTATCTAGTTTGATACAATCGTACTCTGGACTGAAATGTGTGGCATACTGAATATTCATACGCCCCATATTTACATGAAATGTAAATCATGAAAGGTTTCACTGGTAAACATAGATGGTTGGGGGGGGGATAGCGCTTCTCCTTCCTTCGTATACCAAACAAAGCCCTATCTGTGATCGTCTTGCTTCCTTAATCAGCCTATTTGAATCAGATTTCATCATGTAAGGATGGTGTATTGGGTGCAATGAGATGTCTTCTTGAGTGCTGAAAACGACTGTCTATTGGCACACGCACAGAATCAACCCAGATATGCCAAAAGATTTAACGCACACCCTAATCTCTTCACCTGTGTGCTGGTAATTTATGCTGCTCCGTTTATTAAAATATCAAATTTCCATGCAGTGAAGATAGTGAGGGAGTGTCATAATGTTGCCCTCTTGTGGTTGCATTCAAATATCAGACTGCCTTTTGGAACTACTTTTGCAGTGTGTGTTTTCTTTGTTATCAGGCACATGTTGAAATCAACGATCTCAGTCATTAATATTGTTGATATTCAAAGAAAATACTTATGTAATATATTTTTGAGGAAATACAAAATTGCAAAATATAAAACACAGGCAAGATATATGATTAGAGAGGTCTGCAATCCCCTCACTCTCTGCCTGAAATCCTTTCTGTTCATGTAGTAGTTACATTGCTCTGACTAGAGAAACACAACCACCCTACTCCCCAAACAACTGATAAAGCCTGCAATTATTTAAAAAAGTTAATGTACAAATTCATGTGTCGCCTAGAAGACTCGGACAATCATGTTATCTCAATTTTAATTAACCCTGTGAAGAGTTCTACTCGGTTCTCTTCCATGATTTGGAGACATTGGTGCAATAGCCTATACAGACAGTGAGCATGTGTGGCTGGCTGTGATTGGACTGATTTTATGTTTTTATCTGTTTGTTTTTATCTGTTTTGTGTTTAGCTTTTTATCTTATTTATTGATGTGTGTCTTGTCTTTTTGTATTTGATATGGACCTTGAGTATTAAATAAAGATTGAATAATATGCATGGCATTCATGTCTAATATTACCATCCATGAGACTCTGCTAACCCTAACAACAACCAGGGTAAGCTTAGGCCAACCCTAAGTGATTCCCCTTGTGGAGTATACCATACCAAACTCCATTATAAAAATCTCCACCAGACAGAATCAAATGTTAGTGCATTGCAAGTTTGCTTATTGGCAAAATACTAAACGATTAAAAAGAAACAGACTCTGTCAAAGACGGAAGATAAAGCCATTAATGTACATGTGTTTTCTCTTTGAGGAACAAATAAATGTACAATAGGGGTTTGGCTGACGTTGACAATCCATAATGGAAGCACTTAATGGTTTTTGCTCATTTGTCAAGCACCCAGTTGGTTGCGCTCTGACAGACTAAGGAGAACCACATTAACTAAAAACTATGACAACCCATTACAGCCTTCTTTACAGCCCAGGGTAAAGCTGGCATTGACTATACAGTGACATGGACGGGCTACATAAATCAGTTTGATTCGCTGTGCAACCAAGCTGCAACCTCCGTGTCTGAAAAGTGAAGCCAATGTATATGTGCCCCTACCCTGCATCTTTTATAATATCCAGCAGCTGGTTTCAGAAACAAGTCAGATTGTATACTGTAGAAGTCTATGAACAAATTACCATATCGCTTACTTGATGTATATACCTCAGTAAACATTATCCTGACAAGGTTCCAGTCTCTATTGCTAGTTTAAAGTCTTCTTAAATAGAGAATGATGTTCATTTTTCAAATTATGGTCACATTTAAAATAAAATGAACATTGAAGCAGGGTATGCTTTAGGGCGTGGCTACTTTATGATTGACAGGTTGATGCACCTGCTAACATTAACCTTTTGTACAGTGTTTTGAATTCTTAAGCATAAAGGTAAATATTTGTAGTGCCTAAAACGTTTTTTTCATCGTTCAGAATGGAAGTCCACAAACAATTGGGTGATATTGTTCTGAATACAACCTATTATTATTATAATAATTATGTTATTTGGATGTTCCTTTCATGACACCCAAGGACACACTTCTTAAATACCCTAAAAGGTAAAGAAAATAAAAATATGCCAAACACATGCAGGGCATGCATAAATAAACACATTCCAATGAACATTCAATCATTTGAATTGGAATGTTTGTCAGATTTCTACAATGGGATTTCGTTGGAGATCTAAGGTCAAGCCATGGTTTGTGGAAAAACAAGATGACCACTCCCTGACACTAAACTTATATAAACATATTGTTTTGATATGAAATGCCTTCAGCAAGGAAATCATTAAGTAGGGCAGCCTCGCCGCCCACTAAATCAGTGTTGCTTGTCTGCCCTAAGGCTCGATGAGACTGTCAGACTTGAAGCACATTGTTCGAGTTGAGAGGACAGCATACATACATTATAAGCAATGGAGGGGACAGCTAGGCTAAATAAAAAAAGGCAACTGTCAACATGGAGTGAAAACACTATAAGCACAGCGAGATGCATGACTGCCTGTTTTTCGAACCATCCGGGGGAATTATTCTCGAAGCTGCATCAACTCGAAGTTCCCGATCTCGCTAAAAATTCGCTCAGCCGTGATCCGGGTCAATCATCCGATGCAGATACACTGTTTAGATGTGGTGAGAATGATATATTAATTGTATACGGTTACCATGGGGATCATAAGGTGGGCAACGCCATTCAGTAAGCACGTAATGTAAATGTTACAGCATTTAGCTCCAAAATGAAGTTATGTTTGTATTATTAAGGACGCATTTCCCATAAAGATAAGAGGGATTAGGCCTGTGACACGCCAGAAGGCTAAGCAATAGTTATTTCCCTCTGTTTACAGTATGTACAATATTCCTTTTAACTGCTTCCGGCATGATTACTTTTGTAAACAGTGAATGCTATTTTGTTATGCAATAAAAATATCATTTGTTTTTTATAAGTTGTTTTATTGATTGCTTGTAGTTTTGCTACATGGCTCTTCTGGGACAAGGTATGGTCAAAGTCATAAGCAAATTATTTACACTTTAATAGTAAGGATATCTGATGAGGTTATGATAGCCTTCGATGCTGCCCAATCAGAGTGATGGATCATAAATAATACTTATGGAACCTCCTCCAAGGATGTTTTCCATTCAGTTTTTTTGTCAGTTTGTCAGCAGGATATCAGATATACAGTATATGTGCTATATTAATGAAACTTGGTTGAAGTGTGTAGCATTGGGCAAGGAGAAACCTATATCCTTTTGGATCAGATCCAAATAACAGGGCAAAAGAAATTGGAAAATATCCCTCCTCGTATGGCAGTTTCTCAATCATTCTGTACGTAGTGATCAATATCTAACTGGCAAGGAACATGATGGTCAATAAGAGAGTCTGAATATCTGAATATGCCCTCACAGTCTTACATGATGGTTGAAGCTTTGAAAATCACCTTATACACAACAGAATGTATAAGGGCAATCTAAAAACAGACATATGGAAAATCTCCTCTTTGCTTGTGGGCTGGAAGACATGCCTTTACTTCTGTCACATAAATGACTCACAATGTAAGTCTGTGTGTTTTCTTTCACATTATTTCTTTCGTCAATCATGATGGAAAGGACCGCAGGGTTCTGACATTTCGTTTTTTGAAGAATTAGACAAACAAGATTTAAACATGTTGGTTAGTGAGCTTTAGAGTCGCTGGCAGGCCTTTTTTTACATTTGAACTGAGCCAGGCTAGCTGTCTCCCTTTATTTCCAATCTTTATGCTTAGTTTAGCTTAGCTTAGCTAATCTACTGCTGACTAGCTGAATATATTTACCGGACAGATATGAGAAGGGTACTGTATCAAACTCACCAAAAAAAAAGCAAATCAGCAATTTCCAAATTGAATCAGAACAAAATGCTGCTATATTTAATTGTATTGCAAGACTAGTTTCGATTGCTGATTAAATGTAGATAGCTCTGTGTAGATTTAAGTGTATGTTGTCCATCTATAAACTCAAAGAGTATGTTTGTGCCTATTGTGACTGAACATGTGCATTCTTATGTGCATGCTGGTAGAACATGGTGAAAAACCCAACAGGGCACCTTTTAAATTAGTAAAATGTCAGTAAATGTGTTCCATGCTCGGAGCGCTGTCCCTGTGCCCAGTCCTGCAGGCAGCCACATGCCGGGTTCAGACAAGAGGCAACACTGGTTGACAATTTTGAGATCAGTGCTTATTGTTTCTTTGTCTGTTCTGTTACTCACATCTACATCCAGGCCATCACCAGGAGTGTGTTGAAAGCTGTTCCTATTGTGATATTGGACTGACATTGGTGTAAAATCACATGCACTCTTTGAAAGGAAATATAAACTGTTAACACACTGACACGATAATGTTCAGAGACAATATGGTGAGCCTGGGACACTGTTCTCTTTCACTCACTCCTTCCTTTTATATCAAATCCAGACAAAGGGATAGACTAAAAGATGACTGCACAGAACACTTTTTATAAGAAGCATTTTTTTAAGAATATCCAAGTTATATGAGAACAAAATCAAGCCTTTTCTAGACAATGTTGAAAATGGTGGTTGACACTGATCGGAGGAATGGTTATTTAAAGATGAGAAGTGTTGATCTGCCAACTTGTGAGTGCAAGTACAGGTAACGTTATTTTGAGAAAGCTGTGGGGACAAAGTGAGGGCCTCTCAGTTTCAATGAAACGGGGTCAACAAATGCAGAGAAAGAGAGACGGAAAGAGATCTGGTGCTTTCTGTTTTCATCTAGCGAACAAATGTACTTTGACATCTCTAGGGAAAACTGTCACTGGTTGCCTTCACAAGTGCGATGGAAGATGGCCCTACTTTTTCCTCTTTTTTTTTTTAATGAGATGGGTCAGGGAATATGACAAAGCTTCAGGGCATTCAGTCTAGTGGGAGGAGTAGGTGGAAGGAAATAGGATTACAAAAAACAGAGAGGATGGTCTTTTGGGTCAAGTGCTTTTCATGTTAATAATTTAGTGTTTGAAAAAAAATATCTTAATCAAGCAATATCTGTACGAAGGGCCCAATTGGAAGACATGTCATTTAAAATGAGGCCTCATGTTAAAGAGGCCTTATTATGCCGATTGGGGTTTTCCATTTTGTTTATTGTGTTTTACACGTTTTTGTGCATGGTCGGCAAAGGCTAAAATCCATTGGACTCCTTTCTGTACTTCCATTACATAGTGACATCACTTTGTAACACTTAGGCTTGTATTTGCTAGCGCCAACACATTATACATGATGGACTAAGGGGCTCTAAGCGAGTGACCAATGACAACCAGCAAGCCAACAAATCAGAGCAGACTGGGCTCTGGTTCCAGTCAGAGGGTGAAAAGAGGTGCTGCAGCTAAGGCAGTCTGAGAAAAATAAAGACTTTATCAAACAGTAAATCCAATCCAATCCTTTTTATTTCTATAGCACATTTAAAAACAACAGAGTTGAACAAAGTGCTGTACGTCAACAACTGTAAAAAAACATAGCATACATACATAAAAAACAGACAGGACATGAAACAAATGTAAAACACGAGGCAATGAAACCAGATAAAAAGCCACAGACTGAAAAACTCTCCTACATGATGTAAAAACAATACAAAACACTAGTAAGATAAAAACCCAAATTTAAAAGCACAAGTGTCATACCTGGCCTGTACAGTAAATGCCAGAAAATAAGTGGGTTTTTAAACGAGATTTAAAAACAGGCATGAAAAAAAAATATATGGACCTGAAAATGAACATATTATGTCCTCTTTAGCAGATAGTTGTTATGGTTTTAATTTTGTTTCACCCCATAATAGTTTTAAGAAAGGGTAGTGTACTTTGGCTTTTGAATATATTGAAGTGAACGGAGGAGTCATTACTGTTCAACTCGAACAGAAAGGGCCTACAGTTTGACATTAGAAGTTCTGAATGTCCCTTAACAGTGTGATGTCATAGATGAGTACAGTCACGACTGTCTCCCCTCAGGCTCTGGGGGAGCATTTCCTGACCCTAATATCTCAGGGTTGTAGGAAGAGTGCAGGATAGTACAGGATATCCTTTCCTTTGCAGCAGAGCTTCCAGATAAATACCTATTACGATTATGTTTTGCTGAACACAATGTTATACACCCAGGTGGGCATTATTACATGCATGTGTACAAATGCAATCATATTAGCAAGCTGCACCCCAATAGCTGTGGACAGTCTAGATAGATTCATGCATTGAAATATGTGCAGTGCATCAAGGGATGTTTCTACGGTGCGTTAATTGGATATTTGCCCTGTAGGTTTTGAACGAACAGTACTAAATAGGTTTTTGCTATGGCTCATCATTATGTAGTGAATTTCCATTGCATAATGTAATGGCTATATAATAAAAACTCTATCTGCAGTTTGATGGTCCCTATGGTATCCCACCTCCTCAGAGAATGAATTAATGGCAAAAAGGAAGTACGTCAACAATTACACAACCAAAACAGGAAGAGGATGGCACTTTAGTTTTTCCTGTTAGCTTTTCCCAGTTACCAGGATGTACCAATATCAGTTCTTTAGTTAGTAACCAACGTTGTGGAAATGGCCGACGGTGGAATTACTAAAGGAACATTTAAAAACAAAACTCAGTCTGTGTTGGTGTTAGTTACTAAGCTCTGTAGAGAACAGAAAGAGACCTGGATGTTTTAACTACAGTAGTTGCCTGTTTCCACGTCATAACTTGTGAATAATTTATTTGGAATAACGCAACAGTTCCTGTGGTCCAAAGTATGATCACATCCTGGCAGTGTGCACTGCTTAGAAACATGTGTTAAACCACCTGTTTAAGACTTTATTCAGTGATGGCTTCTTGTTCGCTTTGGGCCACTGAGCATTTGGTTGAGCATTTGGTTTAGCCTTGCATGGGGTGTTTGGACCCCATTATACTTTTCATGTAAGTCTTGTTTTACAATGCACTTAGTGATCAACCGAGATGAAAAACAAAGAAACATGTATTTTGTTTCATCCAAGCAAACTGCTGTGTCATTAAAACATATTTGATGAGGTTTTACAAATTCACTAGAGTGTTCAATTGTTGGTCTGTTTTGTTTTGTGTTTGGTCAAATGTGTTCATTCCTTTCTCGTTTCATATAAGAAAGTATACATTTAGATCCATGCTATTAGTGATTGAAGCAATACACACAATGTGAGGGTTGATGCTGTTATTACAATAAGAAAGAACTATAGTTAGTGAGAGTGAAGCGCACAGTGACAGCTTTGATTGGAATGTATTTAAGCCATATCCGATAATAGAAAGTATAGTTGTGTCATATGGCCTTTTCATGCACTTTCATGCAGATTAGGGTTATGATAGCAATTGTTAAACATTGTCAAAGATATTTATGGGATCTGATCTGAACAAGTCTGCAACCAACCCATACACATCATCATGACATATGCTGTCTTCAGTAACTGTCAAGAGTTTTGAGAGGATTAGAAGGCAGGGGGCGTTGTAGATCTGTTCTGGTCAAACAGAGATCATGCACTCTTTTATTTATTTTAAACTAAGTCTATATTATGAACCCGTGCACTAGATCCATCAGCTGAGCGTATAGATGAATCACCCCGTTCTCTGAGACCTACCTGACGCTTCAGATGTTGTTAGCTCATGGCTGTCACATTTTGCAGATACGACTGTGTAGGGGGAACGAGACCTTGCAAAGTATTAAAGGAGAGAGAAAATGTGAAAACAAGTGATCTCAACGGATTTTCAAGGACACCTTACTTCATTTTGCTTCTTAACTGTTCAGTTCTTCTCATTAGCATCTTTTTCTAAATGTCTTCTACGATTGTGCAGTGAGTCACAGGAGAGGACCTTCACAAACAGAGTGGCAGGGAGAGAAGCGCTCCATAAGGACGGAAAATAAAACATACAAACAGTACTGTTAAAACCCTGTTTGAGTAAAAGTACCTTTCGATTATGATGATACACGCAAAACGTACATATTGTAGTACAGCTGTTTTCTGTTGTTTATGACCCTTATGCTAATGCCATTTCCACTATAATACAATGAGACATTAAACTGAATTTACTGATTCAGCACTGCCTCATAAACCAATCACTGAGATGTTTCAGCTGTTTCTGTTCACTGTGTCAGCACTTCATATTTTGTGGCCCGATCATTCTCACTGAAGCGATGTAGGGCTGACACGGTTTGGAAAGGAAGGGACGAGGGGACGGGGGGAGCGTGTTTAGGTGATAAGGATAACATAAGGACTAAAAATGCTTAGAAGGAGAAATCATTTGAAATGATAAAACACTGAGAATCAGTGTCAACAAATATGTTCCCTCACAAAACACACTGCCTGGGGTAACGGCTTCTCAAATGCTGGGCGCTAGTTTGCTTTACTTCTCTGCTTGCTAGAAATGTATTAAGTATAAAACAGATAAAAGGAATATCAAACTTCAAATGGACTCCAGCCCTCTCTGAACTTTTGTGTCTAGCTTATTCTGCATTACTGTCTGTCTTTACTAGGTGTGGTTGTACTGTCAGGCCAATTCATTGTGGCAGGAAAACTCTGCTGTTTACCGGCATCATGTTGGATACAATCATGGTGGTATTCTTATGTAGACAAACACATATGTTAACACAAAGGGAAATATCGAGGTGAGCAAAAAATGTCAGTCATGTTCACATATAATACGATAAGTCGTCGTTACATGTACAAATTATCAAGGTTAGTTCCATATATTGTACAATTAGCTTATTAATGTAAACACAATCAAAATCAAGTCATCATATGTAAGTCAAATAAAGTACACTATTATCAAAGTATTTCCATTTATTGCACGATAAGCTGATAACAGAAAACAAATATTGAGGTCATGTCTTTATGCTGACAATAAGCCGATTAATCTAAACACTGTTGAGGTCTTGTCAGTTACGATAAGTCAATAAAGGAACAATTATCGAGATCATTTCTATATACTGAATATACCAATAAGCTGATAAATGATAGAACTATCAACGATGTATCCATATATCGTACGTTAAGGTGATAACATAAAAATAATCAATGTCCTGTCCATAAACGGTTCTGTAAGCCGATAAATAGTAACACTATTACCTTGTCCATATACAGTATAGTAGGATAAGTTGATTAAAGTATAAGTCATTTAGGTAATGCCGATATATCGTAAGCTGATAACGTAAAAATTATCGAGGTCATATCCATATATTGTGCGATAAGCCGATTATGTAAACACTATCGGTCATGTCGTTATAAAGTAAGATAAGTAGAGAATGCAATTATCTTTACAGTCTTAATGACATATGAACAATGACCCTTAGATGAATACTGTTGTATGCTGTACATATGCTTATCTGTGTGCTCATACATAACACAGTGTGTCTGAATTCCTCTTCCCTTGGTTGCAGTGTCTGTGAATAGATAATGGATAAGTTGTGTGAATATGAAAGTGAGCTTAGTGTTATCTGCACATGGAGGGGAGTTCATATGCATAGCTGTTTACATGTCTACAGCATGTACTTTAATCACGTCGATGATGCACAGTCTGCTTTTCCCATTCCTTTCGAGTTTAGAAATTATCTTGGATGAATGCATTTTCCTTGTGTTGTTTCTCAAGCATAACAGGAGAGTAGCTGGTATTTACTCTCTGTTACACATACACCCTCTGGACAGCAAGAACATATTTAAATGTTTCATCAATGTTGTTCAACATGTGCAAATAATGCATAATGCAAATATATATGATGTTGGTCTTTTAACTAGGAATATCTAAAACATGTGTGTGGGTGAAATTGTTTGGTTTGTATACACAATTCTATGGTACCGTGTATGCACCTAAGGTTATGAAAAAGTAAAGGTGATTGCTCTCCACTCTATCTCTTTATGCTGCTTGGCACAAATGAAAGTGCATTCAAATTCCAGTGTTTGCATGTTAGTGACTCGACTTTTTCCTTTGTTTCCTCAGGTCCTCCAGTCATCGTAGGAATGAGCATCAACATTGCGAGCATCGACTCCATCTCAGAAGTAAACATGGTGAGATACAAACACTTTCGTCGTACGACCCCGCACTGGCTTCCCACCCAGAAAACAATCTGGTTATTGGTCTGAAGGATTCAACCAGGCTGAGGATGCTACAGAGTATCTGTGGAGATAGGAAGGACTTTAGACATATTTCCACTAAAGGAAAATAAATATTGCAATGTACTGAACTACTGAAAAATTGCTCATTGATGACGTCATTTTGTCTCTTGGCACTCTCCTTATTTCACTCAGCGTGACTTCACCTATATGGTGATCAAGCCCAAGTTAATAAACATATATATTTTTCATACGTTAAGAGTTCTCCTTTTGCGATTAAAAGTTGAATATCCATAGCAGTCTTTGTTCTTAATGTGTTTGTGATCGGCTTGAGATGTCTTTGTTCTTGTATGACTCTGAATCATGAGTCTTAAGCGGTAACACTTGATAAGTTGTATGTATATTTGATTCTTAATTCATTTTAATGAGGGTGAGGCTTTTAAAAATTGTTCTAATGGTAAAAAAGAAGACAAAATATTAATGTTTGTAATGATGCTCTTTTAAAAACGATGTAAAATAAAGTTTTAGATTAGAGCTCCTTTCATCAAATATGCATTTAAAAACGGCTGATTTTAATAACATTTATGAGCAAGGGGGCTGATTGAGTAGTTTATCAGTTGTATGGTTGAGTGCGTATTAAGACCTGTGTGTTCATTCACTTCATCATGATGGATACTTCTCAATACGAAATACTTTGCTTCATTAATTACAAAGCAGGATGTAAGGGATCCTGACGGTCCCATCATGCATTATGCTCAAACACATGAAGCTAGTTGAACACGCAATTTAAAAAATGATTGGAGATAAATGGCACACAATATTTCAAACCATTGGACTGTGCAGGTTGAAAATGAAGCCCATGGGCCTTTCTCATTTCACTAATTTCCCCTCCTCGACTCCTATCCTTGTGTCTTAGTCCCGCCCACAGGAGACGCGAGCGGAGGAGTCAAGGAGGGGAACCGAGGAAAGAGGAGGGGAAGCAGCAGGCGGTTAGAGAAATGAGAACTCCTCTCCTCTGAGTGGTCATTTTAAAGAGACGTCCATTAATGATGACAGGAGGCACAGCAGCCCTCTGTCTGATGGACAGAACTGTGTTCATGACGACTTATATATTTACTTTTAATTAATTCACAGTGCGGTATAATGAGACAATAACAGGCTACAGATGCGGACATATACACACACATATATATATATATAGGTATATATATTTAAATAAATATATACAATTTCAGAATCAAACAAGTATGAGAGCACTCACAGCATAATAACGTAACACTATCAGAGACTGGATATATCCCCCCTCCCTCTCTGGTCGCTACAATGAGGAAAATAAATTACGGGCCAAAAGTTTTATTTACAAGTATTAAAAGTAAGCATAGGACACCAAACCAACTGAGACAAGTCTGTCTGCCGCATCTACGCATTGTACAACATACACACACACACACACACACACATACACACACACACACACACACACACACACACACACACACTGTACCACATGCACCTACACACTGTACAACACGCACCAACAGCTCCTAAAGCATATAATATCAGGCTACAGCCATTGTGTATTTTATTATGTGAAGCACTAAATGGTTTTAGACAAATATTGACTCTTTGTTTGTAGACATCTACTAAACTAAAGCAAATAAAGAGAATAGGCCTGTTATACTGAGTGATATATATTTTACACACTGCTCTGCTTTCTGCACGGACCTCACAGCTGTTCTCTCTGTAAACATCGCGTAGCGATGAAAGCAGTTAATAAAATAATATCCAGTGCGTCACACGACTCTTTTAAACATCACTGTTGCCGGAAATGCATCCGCGGAGGAGCCGTGGAGGACCCATCAGTGTATCCTCGATTATAGCTCCTCCAGAGAGCCTCCTCGACGCTCGATCCTCGGTCCTCGAAGTGCATTTAGAGAAATTAGATGTCCTTCAACATGGCGCGCCAAAAACCATTTCCGGGTCACTACCGGAGGACCGAGGAGTCGAGGAGGGGAAATTAGAGAAATAAGAAAGGCCCTTTGTCAGTTAGAAACAGTGTAAAACAGGAGTACCAGCACATCAGTATTTATTTGTTTGATGCCCATGTTCTATTTTACAAATCCGGAGCAGTTCGTTTGTCTGATTGCGTAAAAAGATAAAAACAATGTTCATGTTCTGAGAGCATAACAACAGTTTTGAAGTGCCCTTGTAGCAGATGCTTTCTGCTTTTATTGCTGTGGTGGCCTTATCGCAAGTGCTTATTCCTCTCTTTGTCCTTCATTTAATTACATTGTGGTGAACCACTGAATCGACATCTTCATGTCAGCTTAAACTCTGCACATTGACTTAGTGTATCATCTGGTAATTGTGATTTTAAGGCTGAAGTAATAACTTCTACGTTCATGCGTCAAACCATGCACTGGAAGCAAACAATAAGATACAAAGAAAAGCACTTTTGGCCCAATTATTTCATTAGCTTATGGCCTTGTGTTCATCTGAACAGTTATTGTGATTTTGTTTTCCTTCTCCCCAGGACTACACCATCACAATGTATTTCCAGCAGAGCTGGCGGGATAAGCGTCTGGCCTACACTGAGATGAAGCTGAACCTGACTCTGGACAACCGTGTAGCAGACCAGCTGTGGCTCCCTGACACCTACTTCCTTAACGACAAGAAGTCCTTTCTTCATGGGGTGACAGTGAAGAACCGTATGATCCGACTGCATCCAGATGGCACTGTCCTCTACGGGCTGAGGTAAGAACGCTGGAGTCGCTGTTTATTTTCTTATGGTACCCATCA
Source organism: Notothenia rossii (assembly GCF_949606895.1). Taxonomy (NCBI): domain Eukaryota; kingdom Metazoa; phylum Chordata; class Actinopteri; order Perciformes; family Nototheniidae; genus Notothenia; species Notothenia rossii. Next base: position 24,191,446 of record NC_136907.1, on the reverse strand, counting down.
GCATTTGTTGATTGAGGCTAATCAATTCAATACTTTATTTCTTATTGTTTTGGTTTGTATGTGTACTCTGTGATCCTAAACTGGTACTAGTACTAGATGTATTTTGAGATTTTTAACATTTACTAAAATCAAAAAAATGATATGGGTGTCAAAATGTGTGTTGCCAAAACATTTATTTGTAATCAAAATCACAATTTAAGCACAAACGGACAGATGTGCAGCTCAAGAATCAGTACTGTTGAGTAAATGGATTCATCACCACGTGATAAATGTTCATTCTAAATGCATGGCTGCACGTTTGAACTTTTTTTTTAAATGTACGACGTAACAAAAAAAAAGGATTGTTTGACGCTTCTCAAAGTAATCAGAGCGCTGAAAAAAGATGAGGTCAGCTAAACTTTGAGTTGTAGCACGTCCTGCAGCAACAATTGTTGGACGTTGGTTTGTCCCTTACGGTCACCGGCGGTCTGAACGGACAGTGAAGTGTTTTACAGGTTAGAATTACTTATTTAGTCAGCTATTTTGACCCTCCATTTAAAGGCCCTTCCTCCACTCTGTTAATATTGCAGTCCGAAGAAAAATCGGGTCAGGTTAACCGTGAGTATGACTCTGCTGTTACTAGTTATAGCTTGAAAACATAGTAAAGGACTTTCTCTGCCGTTACTAGTTATAGCTTGAAAACATAGTAAAGGGACTTTCTCTGCCGTTTTAACTGTGCATGCTGGCAGATCCCCAGAAAAAAAGAGGATGGTATGGTATAGGGAAGAGATGGATGGATTATTCATGTCCTTTTAAACTTTTCGAAAGATTTAATAATGCAAGGAGATGATGTCTCAGGAGAAAATATTGAGATACAGCGAAAAGATCCACCCATGCTGGGTTAGGCTTTACCCCTCTGTGACCCCAAACAGCATCACTAGTATTTGGAAATCTAGAGCAAGAGCAAACACTTAAATATGAGACCAGAGCAAACGGAAGCACTTATGGGAAGGAGGAGTGATATTTGCCCAGAGTAGACTGCTGAACACCCAGAGAGCCTCGTAATGACTTTAATTAGAGAACTGCTGCCTTTATCATTTGCCTTTGTCATGTGGCAGTTATACAGTAAGTGAAAATGTTGATAACCTCCGAAAGAATGAACTAGACAGATGTATTTTTGGCAAGAAAAACAGCCTTTAAAGCTTTATGTATAAAGTAAATAGTCTACAAAGTGTGACTCAGGACAAACAATAACAATATTTCAGAAGGAGAGGGGTGGATTAAAACCCAAGATTTATTGTCCCAGAAATGCTAAAAAAAAGGTTCAAAGTACTCACTACCAAAATGTCCCAGATCACTGCGAGAAACTAGACAATTCAGTCAACAGCAAATGTGCACACAGGGACCCATTCCAAATCCCTCGGGGGCGGCTAAAAGTACGAAAGCGTCCCGAGGTTTGTTCAAGCTCAGAACGGATCGCTGCTTTTCGTAACCCAAGTCGTTAAAAAAAGCAGTTTGATGGAGGCAGAGGAGCAGGGAAGGTGTTTTGTTCCATAAATAAAATAAAATGGCAGTGATAGGGTGTATAGATCATATGAAGTAATGAATTATTAATGCAATAATCAGTATTCAGAAACTCTGAATTACTGAGTTGGTGCTGACACAAAAAGAGATTTGACGGCACAACGTTTTTCTTTTTTTTCCTTTTATGACTCTTAACAACTTTGTAGAAATGCAATCTCACTGCTGCTGAAGACCGTGCTGCACATGTCTGCCTGCTGGATGAATCTTTGAGCTTTTGTTCATTACCCTTCATGCCAATCGCACATGGGCCTGGCAATGTACAAGTGCAATCTTGGAGCAGCCCTGAGAAGGGTCTGGAGCGGGATGAATATATATCATTTGTCAGAGAAGTACGTCAGCAGGTACCATCGGGGTCTGCTTCAATAAAGACCAATCAAATCCCCCTCTGTCTTCCCCCTTTTGCTGCTGCTGCTGAATGTCTACTGAACTCAAACAGAAGGACCTCCCCACACCATTGTAGATAACAAGACGTTGTGCTAATTTGGCATTAATCAATTATTAAAATGTATTTTAAATGTATACCAGATGAAAAATTCCAATGCGTGTGCCTCCACTAAATAAAGCAGGTGAAAACTGGTTGAATTTTTACACCATTTGGTGCCAAAATGACACCGTGCTAATTTACGTGAATAATCATGCCCATCTGCTTCGCTCATCGTTCGTACCTCATGCACATCCGGGTTCCTTCGGAGCCACAAAAGTGCGAAGCTGGCGCCGCACAAGCATAGTGAAATTACACCTGCATTTGCACCTCTGCTGGCTTAGTGCCTGAAATACAAACAGAGAGCTAAGGCTGTTGCTAGGGACACCAGCCTCCTCCAACATCTCATCTTCAAGCTGAACAGGGGTTTACGGTTCCCATCACCCACTGCAGTAATGGTGAAATCCAGATGGCGTCAGCGTCCAGACCATTTTTATTTAGCCGTGTACAATAATTAGAAGCAGTGAATAATCTACATGCCATGTTGTGTTTGGGACCTTTAAAAGCCTCCTGTAAGCATGCAATTAAATTACTTTGTGAAAATGTTCGACTTTGCCCAAGGGTTGTGTAGACATTTCCTTTTTCAGAGAACAAAATATGTAACTATCACAACAGATGTTGCGTTCTCAGTTCAATTCATTTGAATGCAGCGCCTCTCAAGTTTGACCGCTTGAGGTTTTTTGTTGTCTTAAATGCAATTTATTGTAAAGACCTCCTGTTTGTATCCATCCCCTGTGCCGCTGTTGAGCACAATAGGATGCAAACTGTGGACAATCACATTACACACCCCGCTGCACCTAGCCGCTCTCTGTGAAATGTGCTGCTACTTATGTTTGGCTTGGTTTTTAAAAACCTTTATTTACTGGATTCTTATTGCTTTTAGAGGTTTTAATGTCAGGTCTACTAATTTGTGGATTAATCACAAGCTCTGATTCAGAAGTAGATCCACACATTTTACCCACTGATCTTGTATTAAGCAATAACTGCTACATTCGCTGTACCTGCAGTTTTTTTTCTGTGGACAAACCAAGCAGGTCGCGTATTTTTTTTTTACCAGGTTTGTTTTATTTTCCTACTTAAGAAACGTACATGTATGATGAACAGGATTATTGAATAGATGTCACGATTGTTGTGTTGTGTCACGCTTTTAGTTTTGTGTGTCTGGTAGTGGGTGTTTTGCTTTTCTCCTTGTCATGTTTTCCTCCCTGTGTATTGTCTGGTCTTTTCCCCTGTGTTTTCATGTCTGTCGTTAGTTTCCCTGGTGTGTCTAATTTCCTGATTGTTTTCACCTTTCACTCCTTCTGTGTCTCCTGTGCTAATCAGTTTCAGCCCCACCCCTGATTGTTCCCACCTGTGTCTTGTTACCCTGTGTTTAAATTCCCCTGTCTCCCAGTGTTCAGTGTCAGTTCGTTATTGGCTTTTGCCATGGTCAGTGCTTTGCTCTTGTCTCTTGCCACAGTCAGGTCTATGCTATTTTGAGTTCTCGATAAGTTTGATCCTCACTACGTGAGCGTTTTCCTTTTTGTTCTCCATTTTTTGTCATCTCAGCTAGAGAGTGATAGAGACCGTTTTTTGTTGTTCATTTTTGCTGTTCATGAAAAGATCAAGTATCTTACAAATACTTTACCTCTGTCTCCCGAGTCGGGCAATTGGGTCCTACCTCCTAAGTGTCTGAGCTCGTAACAGAACGAACTGACTATTATGGACCCAGCCGACCCAAGAACACTTCACGCCGCTCTGTCAGCACACGGCGTAAAAGTGTTTCACCACGAGGAACAGCTGGGTATGGCCACCCAGAGAAAACAAGAGCAGAGAAGACGCCAGGCAGAGATTCAGGAAGACATCTCTACACAGCTGCAACAGCTAGCTGAAAAGATGAATCGTTTGATCCCTCACCTGCGGACTGCTCCAGTGCCGGCCCCAGCAGCCATGGTTCCGGCTTCACTACCGGCCCCAGTAGCCATGGTCCCGACTCCAGTTTCGGCTCCATTACTGGCTCTTCGGCCGATGCCAACTTCCTGTGCCCTGTCGGCTTACCGACCGTCTCAAGTCTCCTCTCGAGTCCCCTGTCAAGTTCCTTTTCAAGTTCCCTCTCCAGTCCCCTGTCAAGGTCTTTTTCAAATTCCCTCTCCAGTCATCTCTCGAGTTCACTTTTTACATTACATTACATTACATTGCATTTAGCTGACGCTTTTATCCAAAGCGACTTACAATAAGTGCATTCGACCAGGAAGATACAACCTTTAAGAAAACAGAATCATATAAGTACATCAGGTTTCATAGAGCCAAACATTTCAAGTGCTACTCAACTGGCATTTAGAAAGCCAGCCCTTTATTAGTATATAAGTGCTTTGTTAGTAATTTTATCGCTCGAAGTGGAGTCTAAAGAGATGAGTTTTCAGTTTGCGTCGGAAGATGTGTAAGCTATCTGCTGTCCTGATTTCAATGGGGAGCTCATTCCACCATTTTGGAGCCAGGATAGCAAACCCACGTGTTTTTGCTGACGGGAACTTGGGTCCCCCTCGCAGTGCGGGTGCAGCGAGCTGTTTGGCTGATGCAGAGCGGAGTGCACGTGCTGGGGTGTACGGTTTAACCATGTCCTGGATGTAGGAAGGGCCAGATCCATTCGCAGCATGGTACGCAAGTACCAGTGTCTTGAAGTGGATTCTAGCAGTTACTGGAAGCCAGTGAAGGGAGCGGAGGAGCGGTGTGGTGTGGGAGAATTTGGGAAGGTTGAAGACCAGACGAGCCGCTGCATTCTGGATGAGCTGCAGAGGTCGGATGGCACATGCAGGTAGACCAGCCAGGAGGGAGTTGCAGTAGTCTAGGCGAGAGATGACGAGAGCCTGGACCAGAATCTGCGCTGATGTCTGGGTCAGCTGGGGACGTATCCTCCTGATGTTGTAAAGCGTGTATCTGCAGCAGCGGGTTTCAAGTCATCTCTCGAGAGCCCTCTCAAGTCTCCACTCAAGTCACCTCTCGAGTTCCCTTTCAAGTCATCTCTCGAGAGCCCTCTCAAGTCACCTCTCAAGTCACCTCTCAAGTTCCCTCTCAAGTCCTGTCTCGAGTCTCCTCTCGAGTTCCCTCTCAGACCACCACTCAGTTTCCCCCTCGAGTCCCCGCTCAAGTTCCCTCTCGAGTCCCCTCTCAAGTCACCTCTCGAGTCCCTTCTCAAGTTCCTTCTCAGTTCCCCTCTCGAGTCTCCTCTCGAGTTCCCTCTCAAGTTCCCTCTGGAGTCCTTTTTCAAGTCACCTCTCAAGTCTCCGAGTCACCTCTCAAATCTCCTCTCAAGTCCCCTCTCGAGTCTCCTCTCGAGTTCCCTCTCAAGCCACCACTCGAGTTCCCTCTCAAGTCACCTCTCGAGTTCCCTCTCAAGTCACCTCTCAAGTCACCTCTCAAGTCTCCTCTCGAGTTCCCTCTCAAGTCCCTACCCTATGTCCTGAGCCGTTGGAGGCCCCGACGACTACTGTTCTGCCGGGGGTCCTGCCAACCCTATGCCCTGCGCCGTTAGAGGCCCCGCCGACTACCCTTCTGCCGGGGGTCCTGCCAATCCTATGCTCTGTGCTGTTGGAGACCCCGCCGACTACTCTTCTGCCGGGGGTCCTGCCAATCCTATGTTCTGTGCCGTTGGAGACCCCGCCGACTACTCCTCTGCCGGGGGTCCAGCCAACCCTATGTCCTGTGCCGTTGGAGGCGCCGCCGACTACTCTTCTGACGGGGGTCCTGCCAATCCTATGTCCTGTGCCGTTGGAGGTCCAGCCGACACCTGTTTTGTCGGGGGTCCTGCTGGCTCCATGTCCTGTTCCGTTGGGAGTCCCGCCAAGACCTGCTCCGCCGAGTTTCCTGCCAACACTGTGTCCTGTCCTGTTTCGGGTCCAATCGACACCAGACCTTGCTCCGTCGTGGGTCCCACTGACACCAGCCCAGGTTCCGTCCAGGGTCTCGTCTACGCCTGACCCGCCAGGGGTTCCACCAGCTCCTGCCCGTCCTTGAGCCCGGCCTCCTGAGTTCCCAGCGGCTTTCGCCCTAGAGCCCGTTCTCCTGAGTTCCCCAGCTGAGGACTTCCCTATGAACTCTGCCTTGCCCCCGGACCGTCCGCCCGAGGACTCAGTCATGAACTCTGTCTTGGTCCTGGGCCGTCCGCCCGAGGACTCCATTATGAACTCTGCCTTGCCCCTGGGCCGTCCGCCCGAGACACCCATCATGGACTCTGCCTTGCCCCTGGGTCGTCCGCCCGAGACACCCATCATGAACTGTGCTTTGCCTCTGGGTTGTCGTCCCGGACCCGTCCTCCGGACCCCCCTCCACCCACCCTTTTTGGATTTTTTTTTTTTCGTACGTCTGGAATCCGTCCCTTGAGGGGGGGTTCTGTCACGATTCTTGTGTTGTGTCATGTTTTTAGTTTTGTGTGTCTGGTAGTGGGTGTTTTGCTTTTCTCCTTGTCATGTTTTCCTCAGAGTGTATTGTCTGGTCTTTTCCCCTGTGTTTTCATGTCTGTCGTTGGTTTCCCGTTAGTGTGTCTAATTTCCTGATTGTTTTCACCTGTCACCCCTTCTGTGTCTCCTGTGCTCATCAGTGTCAGCCCCACCCCTGATTGTTCCCACCTGTGTCTTGTTACCCTGTGTTTAAATTCCCCCATCTCCCAGTGTTCAGTGTCAGTTCGTTTTTGTCTTTTGCCATGGTCAGTGCTTTTAGTCCAGCAGATATGTGAAATATCTGAAAGAATTGTGCTTTTGATGATAAAAGCATGAAATTTGGCACACTGTTGTGCATGCCCTAAGGAAGATTTTTGGCTATAGAGCCATCGCAAATTTGTCCAATGGCGCCAATGGTTTTTATTTTAACAGTAGTTTAGGATCTAGACCACCTAGTATCTTGATTCTGGTGGCTAATCCTATATTTTCAAGGATGGGGAATGCATTGGTACTATTTACAACATGCTAGAATGTAGCTAACTATATGTATCTGGTATTCAGGGAACAAAATACACAGTAAACCATTAACATATTTATTATGGTGAAGTCATACATGTTACATAATATATATGAAATATTACAGGTTTTCAATTAAATGCAGAGTTAGTTCTGAAAACACAGTCCACCACAGTGGCAAAGGGCACTGCACTGAATTGCTGCCTTGACACATTTGCATTGTCCACTGCAACCCTTTTTGCATCCACAGCGGAGGAGTTCACAACAGGCCTGGTAATGTGGTCCAGTAAACTTCCCATCCACCTGTGGCCTTCCTCTTCCACCCCCAGTCACCTGGGGATGGGAGTTCATGGGCTGCAAACATCATCTGTCCCCAGCAGTGACCAGCTTTGAAGGCAGCTCTCTTTGTGTGCTGAATTGATGCTCACTTCTCTACTTCCCCTCTTCTACGACCAGGCCAAATATGTGGCCATGATTCGTCATTCCATCGATGAGGTAAGTCAGGCATTAGAGATTCTGAATCCTGGTCAGATCACTCTGGATCAACATCTATACGCTGTGGCAAAACAAACCCAGTGGAGCTGGCCAGCAACTCACAGTGAAGATCATTTTATTGTGACGTTTGTTGGGTTTCACATTGAGATGGTAGCACTCAAGGTACTTGGCGACCTCCTGGAGGGGTAGCGGGTGGACAAGAGCAGTGTTATGTTCCCAGTTCCACTTCTGGTCTATCATCCTGCAGCTGGAAATAGAGTTGATGATCTATGTGCGATCAATAAGAGAGGCCAACTTCCTACTCTACATAAATGCCTTGACCAAGATTGTGCCTTGGTTTATTTCATTTCATTTCAAACCTTTATTTATGCAGGTGAATCCCATTGAGACCATTGATCTCTTTTTCAAGGGTGACCTGAAGGGTCCTTTCCCTAGGACACACCCAATATGTCGGATGGATACCAGTCCACCTACGTGACATGATTGTGCTGAAAGATAACCATCCTGATGTCCATCAACAGTTTCTGAAAGGAAACTTTGCTGTGAAGAAGACGACACGCAGCTTCTCTGCTATTGTCATTGACAGGCCCACAAGCAGAACAATGCCTCTGTGAAAGGTGATGGTGGTGCTGTAGGCCTGACAGAGAACCCTGCAGCTCTGCGATGCTGGATTGTGTCTGGCCCCGAGATGGCATGTGTGGTTGGGGAGTTTAAAGCCTCCACTGAGAAGAGAAAGAAGACTGACACCCTGCACCATGAGCAGACCAAACATGCACAAATGGCATTTGCACAAGATGTTAAAGCACTAATTGGTGCTACATCAGACATGGGCAATCCATTCTGTGAAATAAGCAGTGAATATCTTCTTGTACTGGATACTAGAGACCTTGCAGATGCAGCAGTCATTGATACTCTGAACCAGATTGAGAAAGTCGGACAGGACGGGTATGACACCTACAGTGGAGGAAATAAGTATTTTATCCCTTGCCGATTTTGTAAATTCACCCACTTACAAAGAAATGAACAGTCTATAATTGTAATGGTAGGTTTATTTTAACAGTGAGAGTAAGAATATCAAAAAGAAAAACCAGAAAATGAAATTATATAAAAGATAAACAATTATTTGCATTTAACTGTGGGATATAAGTATTTGATCCCCTTGCAAAAAACAAGGATTCTGGCTCCCACAGACCGGTTACATAAGTCCATTTCCTTTAGGAAAGTGCCCCTCATATCAACTTGTTACCTGTATAAAAGACACCTGTCCACAGAATCAATCTATCAGATTCCAACCTCTCGACCATGGGCAAGACTAAAGTGCTGTCTAAGGACCTCAGGGACAAGATTGTAGACCTGCACTTGGCTGGGGTTGGCTACAAAACCACCTGTAAGCAGCTTGGGGAGAAGGTGACAACTCTTGGTGCGATTATTCGGAAATGGAAGGGAAAAAAATGGACATCAATCAACAATCAATCACCCTCGGTCTGGGAATCCACACAAGATCTCGCCCCTTGGGGTATTGATGATCATGAGAAAGGTGAGGTATCAGCCAAGAACTACAAGGGAGGAATTTGTTAATGATCTCAAGGCAGCTGGGAGCACAGACCCAAGAAAACTATTGGTAACACACTACACCATAATGGATCAAACCCTGCAGCGCCCGCAAGGTCCCCTGCTCAAGAAGAACATGAAAGGCCCTTCTGAAATTTGACAATAAATATCTGAATGATTAAGAGAAGGCTTGGTAGAAGGTGATGTGGTCAGATGACACCAAAATGGAGGTGGAAACATTATAATTTTGGGGTGTTTCTCTGCTAAGGGGACAGGACGACTTCCCTGCATCGAGGAGAGGATGGACGGGGCCATGTACTGTAACATCTTGGCTAATAGCCTCCTTCCCTCAGCCAGGACACTGAAAAGGGTCATGGATGGGTCTTCCAGCAGGACAATACACCTGAACATACGGCCAAGGCAACACAGGAGCTGCTAAAGAAGAAGCACATTTAGGTGATGGATGGGCCTAGCTAGTCTCCGGACCTTAATCCCATAGAAAATCTGTGGAGGGAGCTGAAGTTTTGAGATGCCAAGAATCAGCCTCAACACCTTAAGGATTTGGAGAGGATCTTCAGAGAGGAGTGGACCAAAATCCTTCCTGAGATGTGCACAAACCTGGAGACCAGCTACAAGAAGTGTCTGACCTCTGTGCTGTCCAACAAGGGTTTCTCCACCAAGTACTAACACATGTTTTGCAAAGGGATCAAATACTTATTTCCCACAGTTTAATGCATACCAAATTGTATCTTTTATATAATGTACATTATACACTGGATTTTCTTTTTGATATTCTTACTCTCACTCATAAATTAAACCTACCATTACAATTATAGACTGTTCATTTATTTGTAAGTGGGCAAACTTACAACATCTGCAAGGGATCAAATACTTATTTCCTCCACTGTATGTCAGTGAGCGCCTTGTCGAACAGAAAAAGCCCATCAAAGATCCCATTAAAAGGAAAAACCTCCCTCTATTCAGCCAGCCTCCAGTCCAAGATAAGTCCAGGTCCCAACAACAGCTCTCATCTCTGAAGAATGACTGTTCTCTGTTCTCTAGGCTGTACATTGTATCTGAGATACGTGATGGAAGTCTGGATGAGTTTTTTGGGATTAATTAAGTGAAATATAATAAACTTGAAAACCAGGCATATCCATCATCATTGTCACAAATGGGCAAACTCAGAACTGGTACCAAGTCAGACTTGGTGGGCTGTTTGGAGGACCTGATTTCTTAGAATGCATCCCACCACACAGTTAATGCCTCATCCTTGATGGGGCTACTCTTGTGAACATGCTACGACCTGGTGCTGCTAAGACGTTTTTTTATTATGCGCAGAAAGCGTTCTCACCATACATCCTGTCTTGTGGGACAGTCATCTGTCGTGAACTCCTCCTGAATGTGTCAAGCTAGCAATTCAGTACACTGCCCTTTGCCACTGTGGTGGACTGTGTTTTCAGAACTAAGTCTGAATTTAGTCGAAAACCTGTAATATTTCATATATATTATGTAACATGTATGACTTCACCATAATAAATATGTTAATGGTTTACTGTGTATTTTGTTCCCTGAATACCAGATACATATAGTTAGCTACATTATAGCATGTTGTAAATAGTACCAATGTATTCCCCATCCTTGAAAATGTAGGATTAGCCACCAGAATCATGATCCTAGGTGGTCTAGATCCTAAACTTCTGGTAAAATAACAACCAATGGCCAAATTTGCGATGGCCCTATAGCCAAAAATCTTCCTTAGGGCATGCTCTAACAGTGTGCCAAATGTCATGCTTTTATCATCAAAAGCACAATTCTTTCACATATCTGCTGGACTATTTGTTCTTGTCTCTTGCCACAGTCAGGTCTATGCTCTTTTGAGTTCATGGAAAGTTTGATCCTCACTACGTGTGCGTTTTCATTTTTGTTCTCCATTTTTGTCATCTCAGCTAGAGAGTGATAGAGACCGTTTTTTGTTTTTCATTTTTGCTGTTCATGAAAAAATAAAGTATCTTACAAATACTTTACCTCTGTCTCCTAGGTCGTGCAATTGGGTCCTACCTCCTAAGTGTCTGAGCTCGTAACAATAGATGCTACGTATAGTCGTATTTAAAAAAAAAAAAAAAAAAAACATTTAGTATTTCACAAATACAAATCAAAACTACACATTAAAGAATTACTGTCACATGATGAACTCGGTTTATAGTAGTGCTTATTGTGGAATTTTCCAAATTGTTACTCATTGAAGGTGGATCTGGGAATACAAAAATCTAAATTTCCAGCCAGTGGCTATTTCTAAGAAAAGTCCAATTGTATAGAAGTCTATGAGAATATGACCCTACTTCCTTTATATCATTTAACAAGGACAAAGAAACATCCAAAATGTTTAGATCAAAATAAATGTTCTTGTTAACCCTTCATCTCCCTCAGATGTATCTTTTGACCCCTTTAGAAGGGTCTGACTCCAAGGCAGGGTAGCGCTGGATCGAACTGCTTTAATGCATATCAAGTCATTCAAACTAGCTCCACCACAAAAGTAAAATGCTGAAAAACCGTTGGGACATTTGTTGCAAAACAAGCTCTTATATTTTTGATCTTTAAGAACATTTTTCTGACACTAAATGTTGTACCTTTGAACTTTTAGTTGTAATGGAGCATATTTACATCCGTGTATCAGATAGATTGGAAATTTGAACCATGGTTCATGAATGTGCATTTGCCTGCCCATAATTCCTTTCCCTAGGAGTGACTTTAAACTGCGATAATCAAATGGAGTTAAGACACTGCACTGTAGGTCCAACATTCAAATCAAATCAGGGAAACTGCCCACAATCGTGTTCCTTGAGTAAATGTTGCTTTTGCAAGCATTGCTCAATTTTTTATTTTTGTAAACTTGAGATACACTATAGATTTTGAATCATGTGTAGAGGAAGGGTCTGAAGACTGCTGAGTGGTGCAGGAGAGTGTGTGGGTGTAGCAACAAAGTAATTTGAACCATCAATAAAAGAAGTGTGTGTCAGTAGAAAGTGTCTAACTTCATCGTAAGCACACTGACAATTGAGCGCAGATTCCTAAGACCATTGAAGCCTTGTCCTGATTATGATTTCTTTCTTCCCATCTTGTGTTCCTCTGTTTATTAAACCATGGTGTAGTACTATGATATCCTTTGGTAAGCAAACTGCCTCACAGATAAGGATACAGGAGTAGACTGTGTAGGTGTCAAAACTATTGCTCATATATCTGAAAGCCTCTTGTCTGTAGTGCTGAGCCTCTGGGATCCTCCTCCAGATTGCTTTTAGTCGTCACGTATGCTGGCACGATACATGGTCTGAAAAGACAAGACTGGCCTTTAGAAGTGAGTGGAATGCACCTTGTTGTGGATTCAAATGTGTTTTACTTCCTCAGACGCTACACCTACTAGTAAGCTCTTAGCTTTGGTTTAGCATAAGCATTTTTAATGACATTTAACAAGCCACATTTGCAGCAGTGATTCTGGATAATGAGGTGCTGTGGGTTAGGGGTTCCCCCGCCCTTCACACACAAAATGTCAATCAAAGGGACACACATTGACCACATATTATATACAGCAGAAAAGATCCAAAGACAGCTTCATATTAACTAAGAATCATGCATAAAAAACCAAACCTTTGTATTACTGTGCTAAGAGACCCATTCTCTCATAATCCGTCCATGCTTAGTGATAATTACAAAGCAATACAAACCAGCTAATATTCCGTATGGTGTAGAGTAAGCAGTAAGCAGTGAGTGGGGGGGGTTCAGCGCTCAGGTCTGAGGCTGCTGCTCTCTCTAAGGACAGGAAGGTGCTGACCTACATCTGCTGACATTTCCAAATCCCAGGCCCTCGCTGTGAGCCGTCCCAACTTGTGCCTACTCAATGAAGATTCTCTCCTGACTTGTTAACTGTCACATATGAAGTCAACTTTATTCCCCCTAGGTTATTCCCCCTCTCTCTGCCAGGGGGTGAAATATTCATTCCTGTCCCTTACTCGGAGCTGCTGCAGGTTTCACTGCTGCGCTGTGCTGCCAGGGGTTCTGTCTGTCTCTAACAGCAGTAGCTGAGTCTGTCAGGACTCGTCTTCCCGAGTATGATGACACAGGATACCAGAGTTTGTGCCGCTTTACGTTTCAGACCGCAGGTTTTTTGTCTCTCCATATTTTAGTTTGTTCCATTTTGTCACTGCGTGCCACTATGGCACACACTTTTCTTTTGGTCATGTTTTGATTTTACGTCTCATTTTTTGGAACCAAGGTCTTTTGGTAGATTTGTAAAAAGGCTGTGGTTATAATGTGTTAGAACTATGTTTCTATAGTGCAGTGGTCTTCAGACATATGGGCTGGGCTTATATAATTAGGCGTACACATTTAATTTCTCAATCAACTTCTTAATGTAAAATAAGGGTTAAGTTGTGCAACTAATGCTTATTGTCATTATCAATTATTCTGCGAATTAATTTCTCAATCAATCATTTATTTGTTTGGTTTATGAAATGTGAGGAAATAGTGAAAAACGTCTATTTCAATGTATCTTTTTAACTCATGTATTGGTTTAATAAACAGAGGAAAACATTTGTAAATGTCTTATTTCATCAGTCCAAAACCCATCGACACAAAAGTCTCCTTATTTGAGAGGCAGAGAACAACATTTTCTGACCTCCTCGCACAAAAGATCTTCCACAGATTATATGAAAATGGTTTGCGATAATTTTTCTGTCGAACGACTATTTCATAAATCGACTTATCGTAGCTTACTTATCGTATTTATCGTACTTACTTATCGTACCTTCATAAAGACATACAGATGTATTGCTAAAATTAGAACCATTACATTTTCACATTAGAGATTTCTGTGTGTATGTCTTTGTCTGCACAGTAGCTCTCTTAACTATTTGTATCAAACTGCCGATAATCGCTCCTAATCTCCCTCCATCTAATTATGGAAAAGACATTCTGCAGTTTTCTTTCCTGGAAAATCATGATTTCCAAGTGACCTCCCCTATTATTGTAATAAAGCAGGATGTTGCCTCCTCGCAGTGTGTGAGGAGCAGCCCTGCTATACGCTGAGCGCCGAGGCAGCGGGGGGGTGCAGTACAGTAGAGCGGAGCACAATGCAGTGTGAGCAGCTTAATGCTTGTGCAGCAGAATGCAGCTCAGTGTCATTGTGAATAATACATAAATACCTGACACATTTTGTTCATGCATTATTTTCTTCACCCTTCTGCTATCATGGAGCTAGAGGCCCCACATGCTTGTGTGTTAATCTGGCCCAATCAGCTTTAGCAGGACATATTTTGTTTTCCAATTACCCGCCGACAGCACTCTGTTCACCCACCATGACCAATTTACAAACCCAAGCAATATATTTCCAATGCAAACGGCTTATTATCTACTGTATTACTAATTATACTGTAGATGCTTGTGCAGGCTTGCTTGCTGCATCAACGGACAGACACACACTAAAGCGGCATTAGAAAGATATGGCTTTAACATGATTGATAATGTAACCAAATGTGAAGATAAAAAAACAATCATCAGGCTCCTGTGTCAGAAGCCGCTGGCACGTTCTCGGGGGAGTGTGCCGGTGGCTTCTGACACCGAGATGATGAGCTGAAAATTTATTTTTGTATTTAATTTACACAGGAGGGCAGCAAGCTAGTATGATGAACACATAGCAGCTGGTTCAAACAGCAGAGATGTAATTACTAAAATGTGCTGCAGCGGTTAATATTTCAGTTATATGCCAGAGACCCCTACATGTGTAATTTGTAGCCAAAGCTGTTTTTCCTGGGCTACTGGATTTATTGATATTAATAAACTGCAATGCATACATATTTTACAAAGCTACCTGGCAGAAATGCATATCTTGGAACGAGCAATAAATAACGTGCATTGACAAAACCGCAGATGCTGAGCAGTTAGTGATCCATATAAAAGGAAATACTTCTCCAGACTACTCACAGAAACATGAAGGATAAATCATATTTAAGAGTCTCTGCATGAAGAGGAAAAATACTGCAGAAACTCCCCTCAAAAAGATTTGTAGTTAGGAGAGCAACGGTTTTCCACAAGTACACAGGCACTGCCCAGCTCCCATGACCCTGAACTAAACCGTTACATACATTCAAACCCACTTATGTTTTATTATGAAACATAGTATTAGCTGTGAGTGCTGCAGCTACAAGATAATTACTCTGCAACTGTATTTAGTGATGGACATACTGGTAGTTCATCATATTGTGCAACATGTTCAAGTACATTACATAGGATTCAAACTAAGGACAACAAGAACAGTGCTGATAACTTTACTTCAAACAAGCAATATCATTGTAAGTGGTAGTGCATAAGCACAAATCTTAAGTGCGTTTTTTTGTTTTTTTGTGATTCCTCGCCAAGGTATAAACTAAACAGGTGGGTCTTCAATTTGCGACGGAAGATATGTAGACTCTCCGCTGTCCTGATATCAGTGGGAAGCTCGTTCCACCATTTGGGAGCCAGGATAGCAAACAGGTGTGTCTTTGTTGACGTGTACCTGGATCCACTTCGGAGTGAGGCAGTAGCTAGCCGATTGGCCAATGCAGAACGAAGTGCACATGCTGGAGCGTATGGTTTGACCATGTCTTGGATGTAGGATGGAGCAGATCCCTTTACAGCATGGAAGGCCAGGGGACTGAGCACACACCCTTGGGGGGCCCCCTTGAAGCTTGTTCTGGCAGCCACTGGTACATCTCTCAAACACCATGACTTTTCTCTCAACCATTTCTTTCACTTGTAGGAAAACATTACGTACAACTCGTGTGTATCCACATCTTTAAAATATAACTGAAATATTTTCTGTGTTTCTGTCTGTTTTTCATAGAATAACCACCACCGCTGCATGCATGATGGATCTGAGGAGGTACCCTCTTGATGAACAGAACTGCACCCTGGAGATTGAAAGCTGTGAGTATTTTTTTACTTTACTCCCTTTAACACTAAACTTACAGCAACCTTCAAACACATTTCCTGAACATTGTTTGTACCAGGTTATCTTAAAGGGGGCCCTATTGTGATTCCCTTTCCTGTAGTTTGTATAGGTTTCTGTGCATGTAAATGGTCTGCAAAGGTTAAAATCCCCAAATTCCCTACAGAGGAAGTTTGTCAAAATACGATTATGAAACCTGAAAATTTGCAGAATTGAGCCCCTTTAATATTGTCACATTTCTACCTCTAAAAGCGAATATACTACTTAGTGCTTTCTTGCTGTAAATACATTTGTGTGATATATTCTCAAGGGTTCATTAGTGAGCTATTTCACATCTTTGCCCATATGTACCATTTGTCTGAGATCTCCATTGATGATTGTTTTGAGGGATAGTGAAGAAATCACAGTGCCTGCTGATGCACATTGACACTGGTGAAGGCTAAGTGATAGCATTTTTGTATTAGGGACCTTACTTCACCCTCAAAATGGCTGTTATCCCGTACCATCACATACGTGTCATACTAATGTTGAATAAATACCCCACCGTCCACAAAAAAATGTTCCCTGAATAATTTGCACATGCAACACATATGAATGTGACAAGGAATTAATAATTAATTATTGGCTAAGTGTCATTTAGCACCAGATTAATCAGGAGTGATTCATTAAGGACGTGGTTAGCATGTAGATATCCAAATAAATAGTTCAATAACACACAGTATGCACTAATTTATCATCATACACCATTGATCGAAGGAGATTTTTGGAAATAATTGTATCTGCTTTCTTGTAAAAAGGGAAATAATAACAACACAACAACAAATAGTCTGGATTAGACAAACAAATGGGTATATATCAGTGTTGGGAAGGTGTATTTTTTAAATGTACGGATTGCTTGCTGCCTTATTATTATGAATATAGTATAATAACTATTTCAATAACTTCAAAGAATTATTGTAACTTGATAACATTTCTAATAAGTGTTTTAACCTGTCATCTATTGGAACAGAGCAACAGAATGTTAAATTGAGCTTTTCAATGGTAACTCAGTTACTGTAACTGATTACATTAAATATATTTTTGTCATTTACTAACCTAACTCTAGCTATTCCCTAACACTGTTAATAATGAGGGAAGGAGGTTCTAGTGTGTATTGTTCCCTTTGGGCAGAGCCATGCTAGCTGTTTCCCCTTGTTTCCACTCTTTATGCTAAGCTAAGCTAACCGTCTCCTGGTTGGAGCTTCATATTTACCGTACAGATATGAGAGTGCTGTTAATCGCCTTGACTAACTTTCAACTAGAAAGCACATAAGCCTGATTCTAAAAGTGTCTAAAAATCATTTTAATTCAGAGTTGATATAATTATACTCTTGATTTATTTCAACATAAAACAGGAAACTATTTTCACACGTAGAGTAGTAGTATATTCTCCACAGGTAACTCCTTTATTTTTAGATTTCTGTATGTATAACACATGTAGACATTTTGACAATAAAGCTGACTTTGACTTTGATATGCAAAAATAAAATAAAGAAAACTAGAAGAATTAAAAACAATGTGGAACATGCACAGATATTGCCGTCTGCATCTGTATCTGTAAAATAAATAATCAGGTATGTACATGTACATAAAAATGAGTTAAAATGCAAACTTTCCTGATATCACACAATATAATTTAATTGACTTTTCATGTCTTTTTTTTCCGAATGCATTCATTTAGATACATCAATATCCAGGAGGAAAATGTGCTTGTGTTGTAATTTAAAATGGTATTTGCGTGATCATTTTCATCGACCACGCCATCAGTCAACCCTCTTGCTCAATACAGCAGATATTTGTGGTTCTCGTTGTTCCAGATTGTTTATCCTCGGGGACATCAGTAGGCAATGAAATATGGATATGCCGTGAATTAAAAAGTTGCAGGAATATCTGCTGTTGCTGCTCGTGCTCTGCTCTGCACTGGTGGGAGTCATGCACATTAACCATCACTGTGATTGATTAGGCAGGCAGCTGTTTCAATTTCATGGACAATGTCACATTTCCTTAGCCTATAACCTCAGAGGGAGATTTAATGGTAATGAATCCTGGTCCCTTAGTGAGTTTAATGCCATCCAGGTCTGGACGAGGGGGGGAAGATGTGAAATGTAGTAACACTTCCCGCACTGAGGAATTGCTCTGCAGTGAATGCATACTGGCCTATTGACATAAATCTTCTGCTGTGGTCACTTTCAATTGCACTGCCAGTTGTGAATGTGTGAGAGCGCCATACCAAGTGACACATGTTAATAAATATTCATGCAGGTAGTAATGCATGCAGTGATTTAAAGCTCCACAGGAGTCTGGACAGTTGAGCATGTGATAGCAGATTTAAGTTCTGGGTGGGATTGTTTTCCACTCAAAGAGGTCTTTTGTTTTAGTGCCGTCTTCAGTGCCGCATGGCCCTACTGGAGGAAGCATTTCTCTTCAAACCGCATCTCATCCAATCTTCTAACTGCCATACAAAATGAACCTTTAGGATTCATTTTATAAAGCTGTGATTTCTTCTTTGTTATTTTAAGCAGAAAGATTTAAAATCCCGATTGGAAAGTCTTTTGAAGCATTTTCCATGACGCCAATATCTATCTATTATTATCTATTTAACATACTTATAATGCAATATAATCTAGTTATCCTTTTAACAACCTTTAATTGTTTTTATAATGAATATTAGTTCAAGTTTCATATTATGTTATACATGCTGGTTATTCCCCAACATTTTAGATTTATTATTCTTTTCATTTTACTTAAAACAAACAATGAGCACAAAAATGGCTAATAACCAGCTGTTGATGTATTATACCTGTGTTACACCTCAGGAAAGTAATGCATAATGAATTATGAAACAAGATTATAATGTATAACTACTATTGGAATCATAATCAAATAAGATTACTGCAAAAAAAATGCAATGAGTTACAATTCTGTGTAGTATGATTCTTGACTTTGTCAGTCATAATAAAATGCTTGATAATGTGTTATGATTAATCATTGTAATGCATTTGAACTATGTTTATGACGCATTATACACATGGACGTAATACAAATGATGTTATTCCAACAAGTTGTATTATTTGTATTAATTGTTGATCTTATTGGAAATCTTCAATAATTAAATTAGTGATCAGGTAAATACAGGGTGATGGTAATATGATTATTGGCAACCAAGCATAATGTAATCCCAATGACAGCTGTGGACATTGACAAATCTCACTGTCATTGCTGCTGTGCAACTCATGGCCAAAGGGTACATGACGGAGTATTAGGGCTACACTTAGAAAAAAAAAAACAGAGAGATTTCGAGAATAAAGTCGTAATAATACGAGAATAAAGTCATAGTTACGAGAATAAAGTAATTACGAGATTAAAGTCGTAGTTTCATAAGTGACTTGAGAAGCGGGCTTGGAGAAGATTGTTTCCTTTCTGCAAGAGGAAATGGCTGGTTCTGGACGACTACATTACATTGCATTTAGCTGACGCTTTTATCCAAAGCAACTTACAATAAGTGCATTCGACCAAGAAGATACAAACTTGAAGAAAACAGGATCATATAAGTACATCATGTTTCATAGAGCTAAAACATTTCAAGTGCTACTCAACTGGCTTTAGATAAGCCAGTCCTTTATTAGTATATAAGTGCTTTGTTAATAATTCTATCGCTCAAAGTGGAGTCGAAAGAGATGAGTTTTCAGTCTGCCCCGGAAGATGTGTAAGCTATCTGCTCTCCTGATTTCAATGGGGAGCTCATTCCGATTCCACAACAAGGCTATCCTTCGACTCCTTCTGGATCCAAAGCCTTGATTAAAAGTCTCATCATTTCTTGTGAAACAACAAATCCCCTTTGAACAGCTCGTAGATGTAACCAACGATAGCCTTGTAGTCGGACAGAACCAGCCATTTCCCCCTGCAGAAAGGAGACAATCTCCTCCAAGTCCGTTTGGTTCTTTCTTCGAAATAATAGACATTGTTTCTTGCACAACCTTTTCAAAGTTCTAATACTTATGATAATCTGATGCTGATGTGCCAAAAGATTAAGTATTTCGTTATTTGAGAAACCTAAACTAAAGTACTGCTTCACAAGATGCTCCACATTCCTCATTTTATTGCAGGACGTTGCTGTTGTCTCCTTCTCAAGTCACTTATGAAACCACGACTTTAATCTCGTAATTATGACTTTATTCTCGTATTATTACGACTTTATTCTCGAAATCTCTCTGTTTTTTTTTTCTAAGTGTGGCCCTAATGCTCCGTCGTAGAAATGTATAGGGAATACCAATTTTTTTTTTTTAAACTATAGCTCACAATATGTGCTGTTGGCCCATTTGTATGCATATCTTATGTGTTTTTCATTGCTCTTGTCCAAAATAAAAGAAAATGGGTAGAAAAAAATATATTTTATTGAGTCCTTTAATAGAGGGTATACTTTTGTAATACCTATATATTCTGGTTTGGGGTTAATTTGGGATTAAGATACCACAACTGAGTCACTGTAAGAACATACATAGAAATATACAAGTAGAAAATGTGTACTTTTAGTCGTTATTGTTTAACAGACTTTAAATAGAAACGTCTTTATCTCTCTTCCCCCCTCTCTTCTCCCCTCCTGATTTTGCCCTTTACTTAACACAGACGGATACACCACAGATGACATCGTATTCTTCTGGCAGGGAGGGGACACCGCTGTGACGGGCGTTGACAAGTTGGAGTTACCCCAGTTCTCCATTGTGGAGCTCCGCTTGGTGTCCAGGGAGGTCCGGTTCACTACAGGTGAGGGGACAAACATGCTTCTAATTGGGCTGCAGGTGTCAACCGCCTTCACCAAATGATTGCTACATTGTCTCTAAACACCTCTGGAACTGCTGCGAGTTCTGCGTGAGCACATCCGTAAACACGTCACTGTCCCCACAGGAAGTATAATTATATGTGAGTCGTGCAGGAACTCATTTCCTTTTTCGATGCATAACAGATTGTAGGAGGTCATCTCAGCTTTCTTATGTGCACTTATTTCTAACTACAGTCATTTACTCTGGCATATTTCATCTTCAGGGATTCAATTGGAATCAGACCTTCAGTTAAATACTCTGTTGCCTATTTCTTTTTATGTGTGACGCATGCATTTCCCCAACAATAACAAACAGTAAATACTGTAGATATGTCCTAGTGACATTCTACCTGCAATATTGCACCTTGCACTGCATACTTCAGACATACCGTCAAATAATGTAATGGTTATATTTTTCTCGCCAAATATTATCAATTGAGCAGAAGCTTCTTAAACTTTTTTTTGTCTAAAAGAAATACCCTATAAATTAAATGAAGTCTCTAATGAAAGGAAACATTCTTTATATGATATGAATGACACTTGTGAAGAATAAAAAATCTCAATATAGGTGTCATTGAAATATTTAAATGAAACATTTCAATACAAATTAAATGAAATTGTAAGGAAATACAAAAAAAATTATATTATTGATAGCCATTATTAATTATAAACAAACTCAATGTAGAAAACAGGGCTGTTTATGAATCCAGTCCTTGGATGATGATGGATTCTCACAGCTGGAAGGCTTCATTTATAATGTTTGTTTATGTTTTTCTGCTTTAAATGCAAGAAAATGGCGAAAAACGTCTTCTCTTCTCTCCTCTTCATTTGGTAAACTAATCCAAAAGTTACAGAATGTAATCATGTTACATTTATGGGCTTAGATATGTCTCATAATTATTTGTGTGAACGGAAAAATAATTTGTGTGTAAATATGTGATTTGTAAATGTAAAACACCATCCACAAATGCATTTAAAAGATTTGCAAACTCACAAATAAATTTGCAAATGTAAAACTGACCTGCAAACACGCAAAAATATTTTCACAAATAAAAACATTACAACTTTAGATCAGGCATTTCTGAATCCATTTTGTATTTTTACACCAAAAATGCGCTTGTGGATCTCAAATCTCTGCTCGTGGATGATTGTCTTTTTACACACACAGAGTTTTAAGACAAACTTTCCGCCGGTCTCGGCTAAAATCTACTTGTGTCACTCGGTTATTTTCGGAAACCACGTGATGGTCTGCTGATGACGACATTTCCGCATGATTTCAAAGTAAGAGCATGATGGTTTGTTTAATGCGCTGTTTTTGTATGATAATGAACAGCGGAACGTTAGATGCATTCTTTATCACCATCATCATCATGTTATAGTGATACAGTTAGTTTGTGTTTGTTGGTTCAATACAGCATTGCAGTTCAATGCTGTATTGAACCAATAAACATCTCTGTGTGAATGTGTCAGTAATCTCATTTCAGTTCCACCAAATCGTCCAAGTCCAAGTGTTACCCTCACGTTTGACTTTAATGAAACCCGTGAACATTTGACGCCTCCATTAATCTAGGATGTACTTGGGTGATCTAAGCCACTTGTCTCAGGTTTGATGAAGTATGTATGCTAAGGTATTGATTCATTAAAAGATTTACAGGAACCTGGAGATGATGAGGTCATTCATCATTGTGCGTTCCCCACAGCAAATCGCCTTTTAGATTAAAACCATCACGCTTATCTGAGAACTTTTTTTTCCGTCTGTGACATATTGGAAATAAAATTTAAATGGAATACAAAGAAGGGAATTTAACTATATTTAGAGCAATTTGTATTGTTTCCAGCCTCGTAAATATGTAGTTAGAGCTGAAGCAGATGGAGCCTGCCTTGATGTTTATATTGGTGTTTGCCTCAGCGTTGTATTGTTCAGCGTGTTTAAATTAAAGTGCAGTCAAAAGAGCAATTAACGTCTTGGCGCTAGCTGCTGATATTCTTCCTGTTCACTGGAATGAGTTACCACCTACTGTATATTTTCCTTCCTTTTCTTAGTGTAAAGGCATGCGTTGCAATTATGCGCCTCTAAAATGCCCTTTTGTTAATGTTTGGAGGATGGAGAAAGTGCGAAAGGAAGGCCGAGCAGCGCTCTGTGGCAATTCTCAGAGGGATGCTGAGCTGCCTGCTGAGATAGGGGGTTGCAGAAAAATCTGCCTCGTTTGCGACTTTCTGCCATGTTTAATTGGAATCGAACTTGTCCCTGGAAAGGAATCCGTCGCTTTGGGGAAATTAAGTGCTCCATCTGAACAAATGGAGAAATGACTACCCTGCGCGTTGTCAAAGTGCAGACTTTGGAACTCCTAAGTTGTGCCAGCGACATCTCCCCCCACTTCTCTATTCTCACCTTTTTGTCAATGATTTCACTCTGTCCCTGCCCTTTTTTCCAAACTCTACCTCCATCCTTTCTCCTTACAGGTTCATACCCGAGGCTCTCGCTGAGTTTCAGGATTAAGAGGAACATTGGATATTTCATCCTGCAGACGTACATGCCCTCAATCTTGATCACCATCCTCTCCTGGGTCTCCTTCTGGATCAATTATGATGCCTCTGCAGCTCGGGTGGCCCTGGGTAAGACACAGCCACGCTGCATTATTAAAGTCCCAACTGTTAAACCCAGTAATATAACAGCAACTAAGAGCATGGGGCCGTCACATGTTCTACATTGTTGTGCACATTGTCTGCACTTACTGGCACGTGGAACTTTGTTCAAATGAACTAGTGCTGTTTAAACACGGACTGCAGGAATAATGACGTCCTGATGTCTAAATATGGACTGATGAGTAATATTGAGAGCACTTACAGCAGTATATCAGTGAGCCAGACAGACATGCTTACTCATAATAAAACAAATGTGTCCTAATTAAAGCAGAACACAGAACGTCTCATGATCTAACGAAACGTAATGACACTATCCCAGCTTTTGTGATGTTCTTGACATTACAGACATTTTGTGTAGTGTGTTATATAGGTTTTTTGTTCATGTAAATGGTCTGCAAAGGCAAATATCACAACGTTTCCTAAAATTGCAATTTTTGCAAGTTTCACTTGAGTATCCAATTCTTTGCACCTTTTTACTTCTTATAATCTAAATATTTTACCTTTTTAATGCACTGTATTTACACTGGATTTAGACTTCACATCCAAAACGTAACATCGTCTCACAAAATATGATGTTTTAGATGAGACAGTAGTTACAATGAACTGCTTCTTACCAGCCACAGAATGTTGGTCATGTTTATTTTGACCAAAATAATTCACAATAACTGACATTTTAGCAATATTTAAAGATCAAGTCAAATGTCTACCTAACTTTATTTTTCATGTTGTCTCTTTAATATCAAATGAATAACACTCATGTGTGTAGTGGGGGGAGATAAAGCAGGAACAGAACAGGAATTAAGTGCACGTTGTAATTGTATGTGTTTTATCAACAAAATATGAATATTTAAATGTATAATTCTAACAGTCATTGTCTATAACAGTGTATCTTGCCACCCCTAATCTGAAACCCTCTCACTGTACGAGTTGCAGTAACGCTGGTCACATGATGTCATTACAAAGTGTCTAAATGCTGATCCAGTGTGTGACGCTCACCTCTCTGTCTTTGTGTGTGCTGCTGTGCTCAGGTGTGACAACGGTGCTTACCATGACAACAATTAACACCCACCTTAGGGAGACTCTCCCAAAGATTCCGTATGTGAAAGCCATCGACGTCTACCTCATGGGCTGTTTTGTGTTTGTGTTCCTGGCCCTGCTCGAATATGCCTTTGTAAATTACGTGTTCTTTGGCCGGGGCCCTGCGCAACAGAAGAAAATCAACGAGAGGCTGAACAAAGCCAACAACGAGCGCACAAGATACGAAGAGAAGCGCCTGAGGGAACAGGTTTGAATCTTCATCTCCTGCTTTCTCTCCGTGTCAGTCAGGGTTCAAGTACAAAACAGCTGTGTTCTGCTCATAAGTTTCCCAGGCATTTAATCCTCAGACACATATGCAGCATTCCCTGAAGTAATCTTCCAGAAGCATACTGATGCCACCACAGCCCAATATGTATTCACCAACCATCATCCATTGCTTTATACCTCAAGCACTGACTGCTTTTATCCAGCATAGCCCTTTTCATTGAGATAGCTATTCATCTAGCTCGACAGTGGTGTAAACATTCCCACTGAGGTTGTTGTCTCTGTATAGCTGTGGGCTTCATTCATTCTACTACCTATTATGTTAACATTTAAAACTAAAATAAAAAAAAAAACACAGAAAGAGCATTGGATTTTAATATGGCAGATGCTGAAATTGTCAGACTGAATGAAGCCCATGCTTATTGAAAGTTGTTTACTGTAAACTTTATTTCTATATGCAAAGTGTAATTTTGAGAAATATGTGCTTCTTTGCCGGAATTTTATAGCCTTTTTTAATGTTCTCTTCATTTTTTCTTTCACATTGCAAGGACTCCATTTCCGCGTCGTATCAAACCAACACCTTCAGGTCATTTACACAGCGAAGAAATCTGTATCTCGAGGAACAAAGAAAAGTTGGGGTACATGTATTTAGAAATCATATCAGCTGTAGTCCAGCCCTAACAGTAAAGTCAGAATGTCACTTTGTTGTGAAAAGTCACTAATGGATAAAGTATTTGCTAACTATTTCTGTGGCATGCAAAAAGTCCATACCATCCCTGTATTTTCACAGCTAAATTAAATTAATTATTAAGGGGGGTTTTGGGGGGCTACTGCTCGACACTTCCCCTCGCTGACTCTATTTCCCGTGTCCTGGCAGGTGGATGCTTATGGAAACATCCTCCTCACCACGCTGGAGATGAACAACGAAGTGATGCCTTCGGACGTGGGGAGCAGCGTCAGTGACTCTCGGAACTCCGTCATGTCCTTCGACAGCTCCGGGGTCCAATTCAGGAAGCCCATGACCCCCCGAGACGGCTTCAGCCACCACTCGCTGGACCGGAGCGCCATGCGTAACCGGGCCAACTGCCGGCTACGACGACGATCCTCCAAGCTCAAGTTGAAAATCCCAAACCTGTCAGATGTTAGCACCATTGACAAGTGGTCCCGGGTCATTTTCCCTATCACCTTTGGATTTTTCAACCTAATCTACTGGTTGTACTATGTGAATTGACGTGCATCCCACTAGGAATCATGGGCCATATTTTGAGAGCACATTAAATTGGCTTTGATACAGTTCCAAAATATGTATACACATATACAAGTTGAACATATGTATATGCATATTTATATATATTATATTTATATATACATGTGTGAAATCCGAAGGACCTTTCTGCTGTACAAAGTATTAATAGGATGACTTGAATGTTTAAGAGTAATTGTGAGAGAAGAATTTCAAGGCTTTGAGTTTCTTTTTGCTCCCGGAAGAAACAAACAAACACACAAACACGAGATCCCACCCGGGGTTTTTGGAACTAAAGACTGCATGATATTTTTGCTAAAAAAAACAACCAACAATAACCACACGAAAAAAGAGAAAGTGAAACTCTTGAGAGGGGAAAGATGTCTCAGAGTCCCATTGACTTTTTATTGATACTTATTGTAATCAGAAATCCTCGACTGCAGCTCATGAGATCAGTGGTGGCTCGTCTGTTCAGGCATCAGCTGAGTGAGATCCTTGACAACCCCCCCCCCCCTGACCCCGCCGCCTCCACACCACCCCTACCCTACACGACCCCACCCATCGCCCATGGATAACATGCACGGAAAATCTCCGGTTCTACTATGTACAGCAACCTTGTTTGGATTATGTGTTGTTCCTTGGGTTTTTTGAAGTGGTATCGTTCTCTTTATCAGACATCCGGCCTAACGGGCTCCAGAGATGGGATGACCGACCGCCGCGTTCCCCCACCCCCCCAGAGTCAACGCAAACTTGTGTTCCTTTCTCTTCTCATGTTATTTTTATCACGTCTTTTGGGTGTCGGGAGGGGGCGGGTCTTTTTCATTATGGTTGAAAACAAGTGCTGATTATTGTAGATATGATTTTGTCTTGAAAAATACTGTGATTTCAGAGTGTCGGAACATGTTCTAGAGCTAGGGCATTATAAGATAAAAGAGTCAAAGGTATGCATTACTCATTTTGATTGTGTGAAGAAGAAATATTCTATACATTTTAATCATTCGGTATTCTCATGAAGGTGGGCTGTTTATTTCCTCCTATTGACTGGTTCTCGTGCTCTTTAGAAGCAGAGTCCATCGACGTCATATCCTGCTTTGTGTTTGCTAAAAAGGAAATGGGAGGATTGCTTTTGCGGTTCCTTTGGAAAATGGTTCCACAGCGAAGATGTAAGGACCTGTATATTTAAAAAAAAAAAAAAAAAAAAAAAAAGAGTCAACATATCAGCCCGCAGTTTGACCAGTTGTCATTCAGTATTTCTTTGTTATTCGTTTGTTTTGCATTCGTGTTGGAGTCGCAGTTTGTGAAGGCAAGATTATTTATTTGCGATAGTGATGGGCAACCCGGGCAGAATATGTATGAGGAGAAGGATCCAACATTTCAATCTCGATCAGTGCCATCACAAATATGTTCCGAACCCCCGAGGATCAGAAGCATCAACCTCATCGGGAATGATGCGGTGATTCTCGGGGAGAATATATGATTAATAGCCATGAACTGAAATAACAACCAAAAGGCCTATATCATATGGTTTCTTTCTCAAACACATAAAAGCACACACTGCATTTCCAGTGCTCAGGGTCATTTGCAACAGAACAAAAAAAATCCTATAGGACCTTTATTTGTATTTATTTTTTAACCACATGTTTTATGGTTTTGGAAACCAGCCACCAACGAAAAGTGAAGGAAATTAGATTGTTCCTGTGAATCCTTAATGTTACTTTAATTAGCTAAGCTCAATCATCTTTAAATAAATTCTTTATTGGTATTAAAATGTCCAAAATCAATCTTTCAAAAGTCTTAAAAATGCTAAAACATAGGAAACGTTATGAATTCTTTATTTCGGACATTGCTTTATTAAATCGTGGTCGTCATTTTTCTTTTGTAATAATTTACCAAATGACTCTCACATTACCGTTTCATAAATCTGGATAAAAAGTCCTTAATCTAACATGCCTTAAGTAGTAAGAAGCCTGCATTTAGATGAGGTCAGAGAAGTAGTTTATGAGGCAGTAAACTGTGGATATTGTAGGGGGAAAACGCATTTGAATATCCTCCAAAGACTGTTTAGCTTCAGCAGAAGTGCAGATCAGACAAATCTGACGTTGGGTCGCGTAGCACACAAAAACAAAAAAAGTGACTGGCTGATTAGAATACGCTGCAGTGTACCTGAGAAATACAAATGGGAAAAAGAGAGCGAAATGTTCATACAGACACAAACATACAGGGACAAGAGGAAGGTGGAATGGCTGCAGAGTCATTTATCCCGAGAAATATCCACTCCCCTCTGGAGCGCAGTGTGCATACGGTCTGCAGAAAGGAATACTGATCAGAAAGCAATTTGTCTCCGTGAGTCAGAGTGACGTTTGTGCAGTGACGTGGCCTGAGCTGTGATTCCAGTCTGGGTTTTATATTTGTTTGAATTTGAGATATTGTTGTCATTGTACTGAACGTGAAAAGAGAAAGAAAAAAAAGATCCCCTTTAAGTATCCAGTAATCCACAAAAATATGGAGGAAGATGAGGACGAGGGTAACATACTGAGCTGAGTGTTTTGTTTCTGTCTGCAGCTGAAAAATCTGTTGTTTGTCTCTCCAGTCAACTGTGAGGTCCAAAGGATTAGAACATAGTGATGAGTCTTAAATGTGAAGAGAGTTAATTTATTGTTATTTATGAGAAGGCTGTGCCGCAATGGACTAAATTAGCAGTTTATGTTAGCAGTTGTGTTATATAAAGAGTACATATTGAGTATTACACTGTGGTAAGAGTAAAGGCCGAAATTGCAGCATATGTGCACAAATTCTTTAAAAGTTGCCAAATGGAAGTGAGGCAATATTATAATGCAATGAACTTGAAAACAGTAGCATCAGTTGTTTCCACATGCTAGTAGCGGCTAATGTAGCCTCGAGGCGCTAGCCTTAAGGAGAAGTGAGGAGCGCCCTGCTCAGCTCACGTCTTTCTTACTCCACACCCCTCAGATTTGTTTAATCCTCAAATTTCTCGTCTTCAGACCAAGCTTACTCAAGTGACTTCACTTGAGCCAATTTATTCGACAACACAAAACTCTCTGGAGCCACAAAAGGCTACTTTCCCCTCACATATACAGTAGTTTTTCCTAAACCTGTAAAGCAGACTGGAAATTGGTGTGGCGAATTGGCAAATTTCCCCTTTAACTTACAAGACACATTCCTAAGATCTGCATGCTGCAATTCTAACTTCTCATTTGAAATGATGCAATTACTACATAGATTTGCCAATTGGTTTTTGCAATAAGATAAACAGCAGATCCTTATTGTGTTCCCCGCAGAGTATATAACTCCCATGGTTGGTTCAAGGGTACACTCATGTTTCAGGTTACCTTGACCTTAAGAAATAAAAATATGAAAGGCGGTAATAGTTAGTTGAGGGAATGCAAGTTCATTCCAATAATGCCCTTTACAAAGTGTTTTCTTTGCATCATTTCATCCGGGGGATCACACTATCAGCTTGTCAAACTGTTCAAAGGCAATATGATGGATCTTTATTGAAAGTGTGAGGATACCCTTTTTTCCAGTGCAAGCAAATATTGTTGGGAAAAAAAATAGGAGACCTAAGTAAACAATATAAGTGTTATTCCAAGTAAATCAATAGAACGTGTTTAACCAGAGAGAAGCCTTTTCCTACTCTTTGGTCTCAACTTGACCTTACATTTTGTAACAAAAACTAACTGTTAGATTCTTATTCAGGTCAGATAATTCCCAGAAATGAATACAAACATGCCTATTCAGGTGTTATCTTCTTTTGAGAGATATTTGATGCATATCTTTAATAAACTCTGAACGCTTACAGAGGAGAAACCTTAGCAGCCCTTGCATGCTCGCAAAATCTACTCAGCACTCATCTCACTCAGAACATGTTTAACCTGCTTTCTGGACATGAAATCAGCACATCCATCCCAAAAGCTGTGAGGATCTTCTTTTCTATGCTTTTACTTTAGGATATTTGCTTATACAAGAGAGAAGATACATTCCTTTTGACACATATGTTTGAGGAGTAGAGGAGGAGAAAAAAAAAGTGTTGAACTGATTTCAATGTGAATTTTCTTGCCTCTAGTGTATATGTGTAATTACATGTGAATTGTACTGTAAATATGATATCTTTCACTTAATAGTTCTTAATGCATGAACAAAAACATGGCAGTTCGTAATACCAGCTAGCCTCACTGCTAATGGCATGGACCGCTTCTCTAGCATTGGCATACTTCTGCAAACGAAACCTAAAAAATGAAACACAAGAAATACATGGTGTGAACAGAATAATGGAGAAATCAATGCAAAGTCCTCTCACAGTGACGGAGTTTCTGGTGGCTCTGAGCTTGTATTGGTTCACCTGCTCCATCGAGAACGAGGCTAGCGCTGCTAATGATTTCCTGGAAATTGAAGCAGGCCTTGATTCACTGTCAGCGAACGGGACGGTGCCATCTTGAATGAAATTCTCTAGGTGGGCTTTCCCATTAAATATGCCCGAATTTAAAAGTTGGGTTAGATTTCAGCACAGTATACCTGCAGTGTTTACCTCAGACATCAACAAGTCACCCAATTGTCCGGGAGTCTATGAAAAAAACATTAAGGGCATGATAGGCTAGCTGGCTTATAGAGGCTAGGGGAGCAGGATGGCCTTAAGAAGGCGAGTGGGATGTTCTTTCCTGCTCCTCAATAAGACAGTCACATGTGCCCTTGAGCAAGGCACTTGGCCAAATGCCCAAGTGCAGCTGCTCACTTGCTAACAATAGAAGTTTATGTCTGTGCGGTGTAGCTCCTGGGAGTAAATACGTTTAGCAATGTGAGGGAATTGACCTCTGAATACTAACGTAGTTCCACTAATGCACCTTGGTTTGTTTGAGTAACTCAAGCCCAGTATTGTCATGGTATGATTACAAGCCAGGACCTTTATGCTAAAAGTTATGAATCATGACATTTTTTGTTGACTCCAGTCTTCTGTTAGGGCATTTCATCTATGATCACACCCCTCCCAGATAACAGCAATGCATGTTAGCCCAAAACTGAGCCCCTAATAAAAGAACAGACCACGAACGCACAAGAAAATTTCATCCACCAAACACCAGAACAAGGCTGACAGACTCCTCACTGTTAGAAGAACTTTTGCTGGTGCATTCATTATTTTGTACGTACCTTGTAGGTTTTGTTTTGCATGACCTGAGTTTTGAAAGGTTTATTTTCATATATTTTTACTCCGCAACATCCGAATTCATCCCCACAGCCAGGAAAAGAAACATCCAGTGTTTACATGCTCAAATTGCACTTGTTTTACAGTCCGCTCTTTAAATCTTGTAAAACAAAACTGTTCGTAAAACTGGAGGGAAAATAAAAACGTACATGGTGTGACCCGTGCGAATCGCAGACATGTACTTCTAGACGATGTGTTTACTGTAAAGCACACAATTTGGAATAGATGCACCGAGTGCATGCTGTAGTTTTATCAGGTTCAGCATAAGCATTAACATCAGTCGCCCTTCAACTACAACGGATGTAAAGGATGCTCAGCAGTAGCATCTGAACGTAAGCCATGTGATTGCACACTGAGTGGGTGTTCCCTGTATTTTCTCTTTAATAAGTTGCCTCTGGTTATGGTCTGTTGTCCATTACTGTGTGGTGAAGAAGCTGATTCCCAGTTACACATCAGTATTCCTCCCTGGAGCACACCAGGGAGACTCATGTTTAACCAGTGAGGGGGAAAGATTTAACAACACTTTATAAAAATGGCAACAGACAGAAAGAAACCCACAAGACCAACAGCCCATTTATTTTTGAAAATGAATTAGTAAATGATTTGGTTAATTTCTGTGTTAATTTCTGATTTATTGTATTTGTTGCATTTGTTATGGATGTTATTCTTACTGTTGTTGTTGTTTTATCATAAGAAGGAAATGTAATTCATCTGATATACTGGCACTGGAAGAAAAATGCATTTGGTTTTTGTACTGTAATTGTTTTTGTTCACATTGGGCGCTTATTTGATTCAGTTGTTTAATAAGGTGTTTGATTTCATTTGGAGTATCAGTACTCATGGAATCAACATTTGTGTAGTATGAAGTTGTATTTTTTTTGTCAGTGCAATTTAATGTTATAGTGTCAATCAGCTTTTTTAGGTGTTTGAACAAAATGTGTTTTTTACAAATACAAGGTGTTCAAGTATGTGGTATAAAAAGGGTTATCATTCAAACAACAGACTTTTTACAAATAAAGGCTTATACAGTAAGAAAAAGAGCTTATTTTTCATATATGAGCCCGTAAAGGTAAATAGGATACAATTTTGCAAAACGGGGGATAAATCAGGTTGTCTTCTTTGCTATTCCAGGTTTTTGTCAGCTCTCGCCTCCCAGTTGGTGTCTTGCTTTTGATATGAACTTGTACAGTTCAGAAATAAAAAAATGTAAGAAACATTTGATTACAAAACATGCGCGTTTACGAGAAGATACCTTCTATCTTACCCTATTTCCTGAATAAAGATGCAAAGTGACTCCTGCTCACAAGTGTACTATTTGCACCCTTTTAAGTTCAGCAACTTTTTAAATAGTTATGTTTCTTTCACATTGTTGGCAAATATGACATTGCAAAAATCAAACGTAAGCAGAAAACTAGATAAAGTAGTGTTGAGGCTTCTCTGGGGCAGTTTGCAGTGCTGCGTCTACAAAGCACTAGATAATTAATTTGTTTTGTTCCAAGGACAGATGCAGTTGGAACTCTTTGCTGGGACTTTTTGTCCTCTGGTGGAGGACGTGGCGCTATATATGGCAACACATCTGGATTTTATTTGTATTCTCCATACTGAGCTTGAACTACAGCAAATGTTTAGGTTGGTGAAGGTGAGCAGAACATCCGCTGACTGCACCTGGAGCGAAGAGAAACAATAATGATCCAGCGAGACATTTGAAATATTATGAGTCCATATGCCTCCAAGCATTAGGAAACAGCTTATTTATTTCAAAACCAGCTCATTGATTTTATAGATTCATTGTTAAGGTTGTTTGGTAATTTGGGTACAACCTTTGCACAATTTGTGGTCTAAAGGAAATAAATGGTCTAGTTGCCCTCACCACAAAAAATCCCGGAACAGGGACTTGAATTAGCTTTCACTTCCAATTGAACTGACAGGGGTCTATTGCAACATTATTAATACCATCTGATGATTTAAAATCGTTTTTTTATTATCAAATCAAGGCCTTAAAAGCATTGGTAGTTAA
Source organism: Notothenia rossii (assembly GCF_949606895.1). Lineage (NCBI taxonomy): Eukaryota > Metazoa > Chordata > Actinopteri > Perciformes > Nototheniidae > Notothenia > Notothenia rossii. The sequence continues at coordinate 24,158,162 of NC_136907.1, read as the reverse complement.
CATTGTAGAAACCAGCTAGAGTATTTGTAAAATTCTAATAAAAAACCTAGGCCAAATGATTCAATTAAGGTACTTTTGGGAAGGATTTGCTCCAAAAGTCGCTCTATCAAAAAGGAAAGCTTCCAAGTGTTATTATGAGGAACAGAAACATGTCAAAATGCAAGTAAACAACCAAAATTACAATTTTACTCATAGCTGTCAAGCAGCAGATAGTGGATGTCTCCTTTGACGCGCAATGTGCACGATAAAAGCACGCACAGTCCAATCACTTCAATCAGGGAAAAAAACTAAACTATTGAACACTTTACAGTCCTGCGACATCCACGGATATCAGATTTGTTTTGCTTTTTTCATTTCATTTATTGGTTACTGTCTGGATATAAAGAGTATTTTAAATATTGAAATGCACTACTTTCCTTAGCTTTGCCAGCAGACAAGCAAAAAAAAATATCTTTCATAAACTCTTCTATATCTTATGGATGGCGGGGGGCCTCTATTGAGTTGCCATGTCCACCCCCGTCTGTGTGGAGGTCCTCCGGGTGTTGTGGTTTCCTCTCACAGTCCAAAGACATGCAGGTTATTTCCACTGCAGACTCTGTATTCCCTGCAGGTGTGAATGTGAGTGTGAATGTGTGTCTACATGTGTGTTTGCTATGTGATAAGCTGACATGTCCGTGCCGGTTATGGCTAGAAGGATCCGTCTAGTGTAAAACTCTCGCGAGAGTTTGCAAGTCAGGTGGCTGAATGTTTACGTTTGGCAGGCAGCCTTTCAGTTACGATCGTTAACATCAGTGGGCCACAGCAAATGATCGTGAGAAGCTAAACTATCTATTAATTATGTCAATGACAGGGAGTGTGATTGTTGAAATAGGGTGTTAGTAGTCTTGCTGTTCAAAGAATAAATAAATAAAATTCAAGACTGCCTCAAGGACTTAAAAACGTGGATGACCTTACATTTTTTGATGTTAAACACGACCAAAACTGAAGTTATTGTACTTGGCCCGAAGAATCTACGAAACAAATTATCTAAAGCAGGGGTGGGGAACCTCCGGCCTCCGGGCCGTATACGGCCCGCGAGACCATTTGTTACGGCCCTCGAAGTGATTTATAAACACACGCAAAAAAGAAAAAAATTCAAGAAATCTAGGCCACAAAATAATTAAACAAGCTTGTTTTTCCTGGCCAAGGTCGGGGTCCTTGAACACAACAAGAGCCTAACGTGTCATCACGTGGTATATGTCTCGTCTGACAGGAGTGTAGTTCTAACGGAGAGCACCAGAACGCGGCTCCGGGCCGGGACTTCACAAATTGCAGTACCCAAAAGGAGCATGCCGCAGTTTTTGCGTGGCTGTGCCTTTATTTGAAAGCCCAGTGGCGATCTGTTCATCTGTCATACTGATCATACAGTTAATAACTTTGTTGTTATTAGCATCTGGTTAGCTAGCTATGCTAACGAATATAAGAAGCTTTTTCTCCAACCAGTGAGGTAAAGGCACATCTTTATATGATCGTTATAGTTATATAAAAATAAGAGAATAAAGTAAACAGGTATACAATACTAATATGACAGTAAAAAAAAGTTGTTATTAATAAACAAGAATAGAGTTTGAAAGGGAAGTGATTTGTAAAATATCTATAAAGAAAAAAATCTGCTTACAGTTCTGTTTCATATGGATGTTGAGAGATGTATCCATCTCCTAATGTTGCTCTTAAAGTGTACCAGATTGATGCTTTTAACTTCAACATTTAAAAAAAATCTTCCTGGTGGTGCATGCCCCCAAACCCCCCTAGATGAGGTTAGATCCCCCCCCCCCCCCCCCCCCCACACACACACTTAAATCATGTCCACATGGATATGAAATTAAATACATTTGCACACATCTTGTGTCCATATCTTTCTGTTTTGGTGGTCATGCCACGGTGCATGGATGCGCGGGTCATGGTCAAATATCTGGATTAAGAGGTTGCTTTTTCTTTGCACAGCATGAAAGAAAGGCGAAATGAATGGGCTGTGATTTGAGTTTTTTAAGCAGACGTTGAGTTCAATCATTTGTACGGCCCTCGAAGGATGTTGTAAAAATTGAAATGGCCCTTGAGAGGAAAAAGGTTCCCCACCCCTGATCTAAAGATATATTAACTATGGATGGCATTAATTTGGCCTCCAGTGAGACTGTAAGGAATCTTGGTGTTATATTTGATCAGGATTTATCCTTTAACACCCACATAAAATCAATGTCAAGGACCGCCTACTTCCATCTACGTAACATTGCAAAAATCCGGCATATCTTGCCTCAAAACGATGCAGAGAAACTAGTCCATGCATTTGTTACTTCAAGGCTGGATTATTGTAACTCCTTATTATCAGGGTGTACCAAGAAGTCAGTCAAGTCGCTTCAGCTGATTCAAAATGCTGCAGCTCGTGTACTAACCAGAGTTAGGAAAAGGGACCACATTACTCCTGTTCTGGCTGCCTTACACTGGCTCCCTATAGAACACAGGATAGAATTTAAAATTCTTCTTCTCGCCTACAAAGCCCTTAATGGGCAGGCGCCATCTTACCTTAAAGAACTCATTATACCCTATTGTCCTACTAGGGCATTGCGTTCCAAGAATGCAGGGTTGTTGGTTGTTCCTAGAGTATCTAAAAGTACAATGGGAGCCAGAGCCTTTTCTTATCAAGCTCCACTTTTGTGGAATCAGCTTCCAGTTTGTGTTCGGACGGCAGACGCCCTATCCGTTTTTAAGAGTGCGCTTAAGACCTTCCTTTTTGATAAAGCTTATGGTTAGGGCTGATTAGATTCAGCCCCTAGTTTTGCTGATATAGGCTTAGTTTGTCGGGGGACATCTTACTTCTTCCTTCTCTCTGTCTATACCTGTGTACTCTCATGTTCCGATTAACCCAGCTTCCCCAAATTTCTTTCTTTTTGGTCTCTATATACGCCGGGATCCGGAGTCATGGATGATCCTGCGGTCCTGTGTCATGGATTGCGAGTCCTGGATCTTGAGTCGTGGCTGTGGTCCTGGATCACAAGTCCTGGATGGATATACTCGTGGATTCATCTTCCTATTATACACACATGCATTTCCAAACATTTGGACTACCTATGTTGCAAATGTATTATCTTTTCAATTTACACACGGCATCTATTGCACGTCTGTCTGTCCTGGGAGAGGGATCCCTCCTCTGTTGCTCTCCCTGAGGTTTCTCCCATTTTTCCCTTTAAACTGTGGGTTTTCTCTGGAAGTTTTTCCTTGTGCGACGTGAGGGTCTCAGGACAGAGGGTGTCGTATTGTCACTGATATTCTGTACAAACTGTGAAGTCCACTGAGACAAATGTAACATTTGTGATATTGGGCTATATAAATAAACATTGATTGATTGAAAGAAGAATGACAACACTGTAGATCACCAACACTGCGGTTTATTTTTTATTCACAGGCAAGTCAACGTTGTCACAGTAAAAGTCACAAGATAGCTCCTGGTGCAATAAAATGTTCCCTTTCAGTGTTTTACTATTATCCTGCTGCATGAATGTGTATGTTGCATCATGTCACTGCTGTAGATGTTTTTTCCGAGCCGCTCCAACGAGAGTTACAACGAGAACGTGACGTCATATTTACACTAGACGGATCCTTTCTAGCCATAACCGTCCGTGCCTCACACCCAGTGCATGCTGGGATAGATTCTAACCGCCAGGTGACCCTTAAAGGGATGTTTCAGACTTTTTGAAGGGGGGTTGTATATGGTACTTATCTATAGTCACTATATTACCTACTGTCCATTTAGAGCAGGCTGACATCCAATAGATAATACACTGATTATGGATAAGTACCTCATAAAACCTTTATACCAGGGGTGTCCAAACTACGGCCCGCGGGCCAACTGCGGCCCGCCAACCATTTTTAATTGGCCCGTTTCAAAGTCTAAAAGTATAATGGACTATGGCCCACACATAATATTTGCGTTTAACTGTATTGTACTTCTTAGTTTCAACACTAGATGGAGCTACTGTCTTTAACAAGGCAGCGTCCCTACAAAGCAAGCAATCAAAGAAAAAATTTGCTCAGGGTCACCAGAAATGGCGGAACCAAAAAGACGCAAGATCGCAAGTGAGTGCAGAAAATTTCAGACTCGGTGGAAAAATGAATATTTTTTCATAGAAACCAAGGGGAAGTGTGTGTGTTTGATTTGCAATGAAACGGTTGCCGTTATGAAAGAGTACAATGTACGACGACATTACGAGACGAAACATCAGACCTTCACGTCCTACACTGGCGCCGAGCGGGAAGAGAAGGTGAAGCAAATGACAGCTAGCCTGCTAACCCAGCAACAGTTTTTTTTCCGTGCAAACAAAGCTCAAGAAAATGCTACAATAGCCAGTTATGAAGTAGCTCAACTCATTGCCCTACATGGGAAATCTTTCTCAGACGGTGACTTCATCAAACAGTGCCTCACTAAAGTCGTGGGAATAATGTGCCCGGAGAAAATGCAGGATTTTAACAACGTTAGCATGTCTAGAAATACGGTTGTGCGGCGAATTGAAGACTTGTCGGCTAACTTAAAGCAGCAAGTGTCAGATAAAGCTTGTGCTTGTGATTTTTACTCGATTGCATGTGATGAGAGTACAGATGCCACGGACACTGCACAGCTGTTAATCTTTTTGCGGGGAGTTGATGATAATTTTTGCATTACGGAGGAACTGCTTGATCTTCGGAGTCTAAAGGGGACAACAACTGGTAAGGACATTTTTGAAGCTGTGTCAGATGCAATTGACTCGATTGGACTTAAATGGGACAAGCTGTGTGGACTAACAACGGATGGGGCTCCAGCAATGACAGGCGAGCGCAAAGGAATGGCATCTATGGTATGCGCCAAGGTGCGAGAGAGCGGAGGGGAGGCTGTCAAAATGCACTGCATCATCCACCAAGAAGCCCTCTGTGCCAAGTCAGTCCAGCTTGGCGATGTGATGAACACAGTTGTGAAAACTGTCAATATAATTCGGGCACGAGGGCTCTACCACAGAGAATTTCAAGCGTTCCTCTCTGATGTCGATGCTGAATACGGGGACCTACTCTACCATTCTGATGTGCGCTGGCTTAGCCGTGGCTCTGTGCTGCAGCGGTTTTATTCCCTGAGATCAAATATCGACACGTTTTTGAAAGAAAAGGGCAGACCTCTGCATGAGCTCAGTGACCCTTTATGGTTGGCAGACCTGGCTTTTTTAGTTGATCTCACTGATCATCTCAACACCCTGAACAAGAGACTACAAGGCAAAGAGCAGCTGGTATCACAGCTGTATGCGCACATGAAAGCATTCCGTGCGAAGCTCCGTCTCTTCGAGTCACAACTGCGCAACTTCAATGTAGCGCACTTCCCCACGCTGACCGAAATCAAATGCGCGTTTCCAGATGCCCTCTCTGCTAAAATGGGAGAATATGTGTCTGTGATCACATCTCTCATTACAGAGTTCAGTCGGCGCTTTCAAGATTTTTCTGTCATTGAGAAGAAAATCACACTGTTTGCGGCTCCGTTTTCAATGGATGCAGAAGAAGTGGAAGAGAGTCTGCAATTAGAACTGATTGAAATGCAGTGTGATGATTCTCTGAAGAATCAACATCAGCTTCTCTCCCTACCTGACTTCTACCGGAGCTTGGAAAAGGCCAAGTTTCCTCTGATGAGACGCCACGCAAAACGAATGATGAGTCTGTTTGGCTCAACATACATCTGTGAGCAGACATTTTCTCTGTTAACGCTGAACAAAAGCAGATTGAGAACCAGAATGACCGACAGCCATCTCTGTGACGTCCTTCGCATCTCAACCACCAAACTTACTCCTGACCTGCCAGCTATCCTTCAGACCAAAGCGCAGCATCACTGCTCCCACTGAGTGCAACATTCTTCCCATTACTGGTGAGTTAAAAATATACACACAGTTTTCATGTGTTAATAAGCCCAAATACTTAATAAATTCAGTCAATTAAAGTTGAATTTTTTAACAAACATTAGTTGATGTGTTAACAAGCCCAATTATTTATTTATTTGTAAAAAACAAAATTAAAATCTACTAATGGAGAGCTGTGATGGAGGCTTTTTTTCTTCAAACATGTTCAATTATCAAACGTAATTTATCTGCATTTGATTGATTTTACCAATATTAGTGCATTAGAAGTGAGGCAGTATACTTCACGTCTAGTGAGTGGCCCAGTCCTTCGTATATTTTTCTGTATGTGGCCCTCAGGAAAAAAAGTTTGGACACCCCTGCTTTATACCATCAGAAATATCCCTTTAACCGGATATGTACTGTAGTCAAGGAAATGGAGAATTGGTTGTACTTAACATGTCAAACTCTAAAATTATATGTGAATATGATTGTATTTGTCAAATATGATTTGAATATATGGTTAAAAATCGCTGAATCAAATTGAACTATTACCAGGGTTGGTAGTTCATTCTGTATTGATGGCTTTAAATAGTCATCAGTTCCAGGCTTCATTAATGATTATTAGGCATCAATGTCTTCAGGAGCAGGACCCGGGGATCTTATGTGCAGATGCATACAAATTACACATGTAAGCAGCTGGGTGTGCAACATATCCGATTTATAGCATGGAAAGTTGACGTGACTGCATATGCTACTCATCATGTGTATGCAGGTTTGTGAAAGGATTGATGTGTGGGATAAGCTGATGCATTATTTACTAGTGTAATTACAACACAAAGTTAGTTTTCTAATAGCCACTTTTCAGGTGGAAACATTACCTCACTATGCAGTCTGAGGCATTAAAGATGAATGTGAGTGTGAATTACGTTACCCGGCCTGTTCTCCTACAATCCTGATGCACAAAAACCTACACATATTTGAAATTCTAATTGATTAAAAACATTAACAAGATTTAGCGTCTACAGCGCTAGCAGCTCTGTAAGGCCAAGATACAGCAGTGCTTTAAGCTAAATGCTAACGTCAGTGCGCTCACAATGACAAAGCTAGCAAGCAGAAACAGGTTGACCTTCTTAGTGTAGCATCTTAGCATGCTAGCATTGGCTTATTAGCACCAAACACAAACTACATCTGAGGCTAATGGGGATGACATTTTGCCGGTAGTTAGTCGCAATCTTGGGACTCATGGGCCGTAGTCTCACAAGGACACGCCTCTTGGGACAGAGGTAATTTAGGGGCGATGTGGTGTAGCCAGTGAATATCCAATACTTCCTTCAGTGCTTGCTATATTGACCGAGAGAGCTGAGTTTGCAGTTGCGTCAGAAGCTCGTATGTAATGCATCCTGGTTCATTTAGGCACTGCCAGCACAAGAACTTTCTTAGTCAATGAAGCACGCACTGAGGAATGTATTGCTTCAGCGGACTACATTTTCCATGCACACTGATTGAACATCCATTTAAAAGGTATTCAAAAAAGGTTATAAAACAAGCTGTCAATGTTAAGGTCATTCACATGCGCAATGATCCACTTGTTCTTTTAAACACTAAAATGCCAAAATGTATGTTTGTTTTCCCTTGGAAAGAAGAACAAGTAAGATAAAAATTACAGTTTTGTTTGAGCTACCAAGTTGATAGCAGCTGTAGGCCTAATCTAAAACAGGCAAAACAGCCACCCAGTAACCATTAAGGTAATAGTTACAGCCCCCCCCTGTTTTTCCCCAGTTCTGCTTTTTTCTGGCCCATATCAGTTATTTTTTTAGATAGAGCTGTTTTACAATAAATAATGCATGGTGGCAAGGAAATGCATGCAGCAGCACACTTAATAGAGGAGGGAGACCTTTACATTTCAGTCTATACACTTCATATTTACACATAATGTTTAAATTATTTAGTCCATTCACTGGGTCAAAGTGAATTCTTTCTCAACAGAAAGCCTCAAAAAGATCATTGAATATGTGAAAGCGAAAAGTAGATGTGCAGCGATGTGCAGAATGTATGTATTTTGAGTTGTTCTGCACGTGACATCTAACAAAAGGAGGTTGATCTAAAGATCTCTATTTTCAACACCAGCAACCGCAATTACTATTCTTCTTTAGCCCTGTTAATACAAGAACCTACACATATTAAGAAGACTGATTTGAGGTCAGAGGTCTAATATTGATTCCAAGGAATGAATAAACGCCTAAACGATAACCTGGGGACCCTAATAGTTAGAGAGAATCAATGCCACTAATATGTGTGAAGGTCATAAAAAGTTATGGTGAAGCCTCCCCAAAGAAGGTTATGTTATTTGTGATGTGTTTGTCTGCCAGCGAGTTTTATTACATTTTGTGTAAGGGTATAAAGTGGGCTAAGAAGGAATCAATAACATGTTGGAGCCGATCCAAATCAAGGGGGAAACCACAAATTATTTTTTACTTTTGTTAACATTACAAGATACATTGAGCTACATGGTTTATTTGGACGGTGTACAAAAACAAAACATCTATATTTGATTGATTGGTGTAGCTAAACCTATTGTCTCTTCCTCTTTTTTGTTGTTGTTGTGTGTGGTGTTCTTCATCATGCTTACCTCTGGTAATGATCCTCTCCTGGCGTGTCCTCTTCAGACACAAGGCAGATTTAATGCACGGGTTTGTCTCACCTAATTGATTTCTTTTAATTTACTCTCAGCGCCTCCACCGGGCCCTCTGACAGTTGATTACGCCTAAGTGAGTTCACCTTGAGAGGAGCGAAGGTATATAAATAATATGTCCAACATGAATGGATGTACAGAGATCAACTCTTACATTTAATCAAGATGGAATTATACGACCTATTGAAAGTCACCTTTGGAAAATGGCTTCGAAACAATAATTTATACAAATACTACTGATTGATTTCAACATTTATGTTGAGTGTGTGCATACAAATGTACACGTTCAGTCTCAGTAGTGTTTTGCTCTTTCTGCATTGGAGCGCATAGAAAGCTGAGGGGAAGTCAGTGAAGTGGCTGCTCACTCCATTTCTGAGTTCTATTGTCAGCACTCCATATAAAAACATTAAATATTGAAAGTGTGCATTAACATGGGTCAGGAATTGATGGCTGTACCTCTGTGGGGGGAGTAAACTTGAAAGCGTTCAAAAAGCAGTGGTTGCTTTGAGGCTTATAATGCTTGTGTTTTCTGCCACGTGTGTGCTTTTAATCAAATAGCTTGAACTCATTTCAAACGATGGAAGAATATTTGAAACTTGAAAGAGAGATGTTTCATCTTGCTCAGGTGTTGTTGTAACTGTCATGATTTCCATGGCTATGCAACAGAAACATCCAGTATTTCAAGAATAGCTCATGATTATTACAGTAGCCTCTACAACACAGAGGTGCTTCTGATCCAGGGTTTTGAAGGACAGATAAAATGCACTAAAGTCATCGTCAGTTAACAGTCAAATACTCAAATCTCTTCGTTTTTAGCCCTAAACAAGAATTTCTTCTAGCATTAACTTTGGAATGATAAAATGTGAAGCATGCTCCTCCTGCTGCGCGGCATGTCCTTCTGTTTTCCTTTTACAAGATGTTCATCTGTGTTGCCATGGATGTCTTGTTTGGGGGAAGAGATGAAGAAGAGTGGAAGTATAATGTGTCAAATGAAATATTAAAACACATCTTTTTTAAAGCAATGTGACCTCGGCTGCAACACTAAATCTAACCCCCACAAAGGGACATCATTTAGGAAATTCAACCGTAAACCGAAAAAGATGTAGGGGGAGCAGTTAAAGGTGAGATCAATCATACTGCACATTGATTGTTTCATGTAATCGAGTAGATGCACATGCCATCTGTGTCACTTTTCACAATGAATTGATAATACATGTCTTTGTTTGTGCTTGTCAATTCCCTCCAACATTTGCATGACCAAATGAATATCAATCGAGTTTCAAAATACTGAAATATTTCTCCTGTATGTTGCATTAGGTATAAAGAAAGCACAGTGAGAACCACTTTAAAATTCTATAGCTTGGTAGACTATGCTGCGTGGAAAATACAAACCGCCTCTTGCCAAGCTAAATGTGTCAGTTAAATTGTGATAAGATCAAAAGTCAAATGCGTAAAATTGTACTTTTCTGCCAAATCCCAAAACCCTGCTACTCAATTTATTTTGGCATTTTCCCTGGACTGAAGTCAGTCACTAAAGGACAGATTGTAATGATCAGAAATGCCATTAGATAGTGTGTCTTGGGAGGTGTAATGCTTCTTTATGCCAATAAGGGTCACACATTATGAAAGTTATAGCACACTGACGGGCTGTCATTTAAACTGTTTGCTGATGTACACCGCCCCCCCTCTGCCCTCTGTGTCGCTCTGTTCCTGACAGGTCACCTCCTCAAATAACACACTCTGTAACTCAGAGGTGACAAAAGCATCAGGAGACGTTGCCACTGACTTCCTGTGCCCCACTTTATTTAAATATAGGTTTATTTGTACAGTTGTGTAAGCAGTGTTTCATGTTTGCATTTGATGCCAATGTGTTTTTTGGAGAAAAAACAATGCAAAGAAAACCTTTGCTTCAGAGCGAGTCAGATGATACTGTACGCAGCTTGCTGTGGTTGCATTGTTCTCACACTCGATTTGGATTTGTAACATCACTATTCTAAAAGTCAGTATGATTGCCTGGCACGTGCTAAAGCCGTGCTAAATATCTGGTTATTGTTTTATTTGTATTTATTTGTTTGTTTTGTCTTTTGCCAAGGCTGTTGAGAGATGAGGAGTGAGGCAGGTTTGTGATTCACACACACACACACACACACACACACACACACACACACACACACACACACACACACACACACACACACACACACACACACACACACACACCCACACAAACACACACAAACACACACAAACACACACAAACACACACACACACACACACACACACACACACACACAAGCACACGACATCTAATAGCCTGGCCTGTCATCTGCTGGCCAACTCCCGAACTGCATCCCTGCTTTCCTTCATAACAAGAGCATGGACAGTATCTCAAACAAAACCATTCCTAATAAACTTTAAATAAAAACACTGCTACAATAGTCAACTGATACATATTTGATCATATGTTGTTTTTGTTGTTATAACATCCAATCTATCTCCAGACAGGTCTATCCGAACTGGCAGAGAAGGCCCCACCTCCTCCGTGCTGTTCTTGAGCCAGAGCTCTGATTCACAGCTGCTGGCAGTCTGCTGACGGGGAAACACTGGCTGTAGTGGGTGGATGGAGATGTGTGTGTGGAGGTATTGCACTGAATCCTGCTGGAGGTTTGTGTGGGACACCGTGCTCAGCGGAGACACTTTCTGAGTTGGTGCACGCTGCCGGGGGGGAGGATTCGTCATCGGCCCTCGGCTCACATTCAAACCTTAAGAGTCACCAGAGTGATTGACTTCTGTCTGCGGGTGCAACACTCTGAATATAAATAGCTATTGGATGGATTTATTTAGAGTTTGCACAGACGATCATTGTCCCCAGATGATACACCTAAATGAATTTGGTGATCCCCTGACGTTTCATGTAGTGCCACCATGAAGTTGATATTTCTGTATTCCAAATATCACAACAACTGATGTGTGATTAACATCACATATCCAATATCCAGGGCACCATGGATCCACAATTACCCATGGTGCCCTGCGGGTGAGTTTTAATGACTTTCGGGATCCCTTGACTTTTTCTCAGCAGTGAGTCAATGTTACAATTTTCAATTTGTCCAATACTTCTATACGTCAATTACACATTTCTGGCAAAACTTTTATTTTGAAATGAAATAGTACTTTTCCTTTTTGTTAAAATTATGTTTGTGCAAATAAATGGAAAAATGTATATATAAATAGGAAACTAACGATTACAAAAATGAATTCAGACATGCAAGGTTAAAAAAAACTGAAATGTAATTATTAAAGAGGACACACTATAGGTGAATTGTGACATTTTTAATTATGCGATATCACCATGAGGCCTCTTAGAGTTGAGTGCTTACTTTATGACAATGCATTACATTGTTCTGAATTTCAATTTTTCTATTAAACGAGGCATTTTCTAAAGCATCTAATGGTAGTTTTTAGTATAATTAAACAGACGCAAAAACACAATTAGTATAAAAAACACCTTAATGTTTATTTTGGATGTTTTCTTTTCACTATTCAGAAATAAGCAAAATATCACAGCCCTTAAAAACTACCATAAAAAGACGTGTGTGTGTCTGCAGTGTCTCCTCTTTTAACGTTTTGGATGCAACAAATAGATAATAAAACATTGTCCAAAATACAGAAGTGTGACTGTTGCTGAAATAAAGGGGGAACCAAACAGTGGAGCATATATCAAACAGCTTATACCAGAAGAGATAACCAGTATTCCCCAAATGTACCCACAGGTTTACAATATTCAGAGTTTACGGAAGAAAATGCAGCGTTCACTTCCCACTCTCTGATCACTTATTGACTCACACCGCTTGCTACTTGATCCTCCATAATGTTAGTGAGTCTTGGATCCTGATGAGACGCTCATGAGTCATGCTGTTGGTTTCACTTATTTAAAGCCGGCCCCTTGTTGTTGCAGCGTACAGTTCTGCCCAAACACACACAGCAGCCAACACATGTTGTTTTCTGCACACAAAGTCTGCAGACACCCCGATCGTCTCACTTCCTGTCCTCTCACGTTATCGTCTCCAGGATAATGAGCTCCACACGCCTCCATCCACTCCCTACCTCCTCCCTCACCCCTCCAGTCACCCCTGATCAACATTTTTCACATTGTTAATGGCTTATGTCAGCTTCTGGTAACTATAGACAATTAATCATGTGTGATTCACTGTCTCCCTCTCTCCGTCAGCATTGTGCTCCATGCTGCGAAAAGGAAAACGACAAAGGTGAAGCTGCCTTTATTAAGTAGGCAGCACCAGGGAGTGAACTCCCCAATGATAAGCAGGGTGTTGCAGTGCTTTGCCTTACACTTCCTTGAGGCGAGCGATAAAGGCCAGGTGGAGATTAAATTACATGAATTCCTCCGCCAGAAGCCCTGACCCGGAATGACTTACAAGACAAGGAGGATGGATTGATGCGCTGAGGAGAAGCCACTGCCAAAGTGCTGCAACGTGAATTAACCATCAGTGTCACAACCAGCGGTGCAATGTAACTAAGTACTTGTACTCAAGTAAGGTACTTAATCACAATTTTGAGGTACTTCCATCTTAATACTGGAGTATTTGCATTTTATAATACTTTATATTTCTACCCCATTACATTTCAGGGACATGTTTACAGTTACTTTGCAGAATCTGAATATTATGCCACAATATAAATAAACCAACAGCATCGTCAATCATTAATATCAGCTCTACCTTTATCAGCAGCAACATTCAAATGATGAACATTGTACATGTGTGTGCATCAGTCATTCAAATCATCTATTACTTTTATTTTTGGTAAAACATGTTGATGCTAATACTTTTGTACTTTTACTTAAGTAAGATTTTGAATTACATTTACCTGTAGGCCTATAGAATATTTAGCCTGTAATAATGATGATACAAGTTGATTACCTGAACCTGCCTTCTAGTCACACAATAGGCTATAACGTCATTTGCTGTAATTCAAAATGGACAATGTATTATCTCAGTTATTCTTATATGTATGGTACGTTTTTTTCTAGTTTTCATCTCCCCACACCCAAAATTATAACTGGCTAAATCAAGTTGGAAAAAAAATAACACACCCAGTCTGGCAAACATTGGTTTGCAAACATTGTTATCAACAGGCCCAGTATCAGCCAGTCCATTACCCAGCATACAGTAACCTTGCCTCTCATACTGTAAGCGTTTCTGATCCTCTCTTCCTGTTGGGTGTAGGAGTCAGTGGTGGAGAGAATGGAAAATTAATTTCTTGAGAAGACCTGTGAAAGAATCCAACATTCAGTCGAGATGTGCTCCACGATGTCGTTGTTGGTGCTTTTAAGCATCATAGGTAACAACCTTTCTGCCTGTAATTCAGTGTTCCGATGATTTTTTTCATGTTTCTGTTTGAATTTCTGGATATTTATTTTTGATTTGACTTGTTTTGCAGGATGCGTTGAACTGATCAAGGTCAGCACTCCGCACAAATATGTCAACGTTACAAGGGGAACAGATGTCCTGCTGCCATGTACGTTTGTGACTTCTGCGCCGGATACAAACCTCAACATCCAGTGGGACTTTGTTGCAACGTCCTCCGCGATACCAAAGCCGGTAGATACACACTGAGCTTTTCTCAAAATGTTATTATTATTCACTGGGATGGAAGGATACTGTGAAATCAGGTATAGTGACTTACTTTATGGGTTCAAAGTGAGTATCAGAATATTTCATAATATATGTAATAAGCCTGATAATACCCCTTTACAATTGGTATCACTCCAGTGGCTTACAGTTTTGTTTAATAACTGCACAATGCTTTGAGTGATTTTTAAAGCCGTCCGTCATTTTGTGTTTCAATGTTCCAATCCCTGTCCTTCACCAAGTAGGTCCATGTGGTCGATTTACCTGGTTATTCAAATGCAACATGCCTTTGAGCTGGATGCATGCTGGGTGATATCTAATGAAAATTTAATTTGGCATAATTTACTATTAACCTCACTATAGAGCCTAACATAAAATGCATCTTCCACACAGGTTAGCGCCTTTTTCTACTCCAGTATGCCGCGTATTCTTCACCAACGGTCATGAGACACACCTCACTGAGACAACAAAGACTGAATGCCAAATCAGATAAAGGCAGTTTTTTAAAACACCAATCCAGTATAATTTTTCTTCTGAATTTAAACTGATTTAACAGGACCACTCATGTTTAATTATCTGCTACAGGTGTTCAAGTTACTTTATGAGCAAAATGGTACCATCCTGGACCTAATAACACTTAAAGGGATTTATTTAGGACCATGGACAACTTGAAGTTTTTTTATTTATTATTTAATGGGGACTACGTCATAAACATACATATTTCTACTTTTTTATACTACTATTTGAAGCTATCCTTGTGAAAAATATTTTTGTTGGCAATGCTAATCCAATAAACTGCCTTCACAATACAGAAGACACCATTCTCTCTCGGATTAAAGTACATATCCAGTGTGAATGTTGGTATCATTGAGTATCTAAAGCAGTGGTCACCAACCTTTTTAAGCCCAAGATCACCGACCTCGGCCTAGGTGAAAGGCGAGATCTACCTATTGCAGAATTGAGTGAAAAAGACGGCCCAGACAGTGCTTCCAATTTGAGCCCTTTTATATAGGCTAATTGCATCTGAATTACTGTTACAATGAAGGCTCCATAATCAGCTCACGAAATATAGGCAGGGGTAAAGTGCAATTTTTTATGAGTGGGGGGCGGACCTCACCTCCTCTAGGGGGGTCCTCGCCTCCTCTAGGGGGGTCCTCATCTCCCCTAGGGGGGTCCTCACCTCCTCTAGGTCCTCACCTCCTGTAGGGGGTCCGGGGGGATGCTCCCCTGGAAAGATTTTTTTTAAATATTGAAGTTGAAAGCATCAATCTGGTGCACTTTGAGAGCAACATGAAGAGATCTATGGATACATCTCTCAGCACCCATATGAAACAGAACTGTAAACAGATTTACTTTTTCTTTATAATAATAATAATAATAATAATAATAATAATAGATTGAATTTGTTCGCGCTTTTACAGGTGCTCAAAGACGCTTTACAGATATAGTGAAGAGAAAAGAAAGGAACAACAAATAAATATATAGTTAAAGTAAAATAATACAAAAACAATCACACATTAAAAGCCAGATTGAAGAGGTGAGTTTTTGTAAGTTTTTTGAAGGTGGTGAGGTCAGTGCAGTCTCTGATGGGTTGTGGGAGTGAGTTCCAGAGGGAGGGGGCAGCGACGGAGAAGGCTCTGTCCCCCCCAGGTCCAGTGATTGATGTGGGTGGGGATGGATAGGAGGTTGGCTTCTTCTTTATGGATATTTTACAAATCACTCCCCTTTTTAAACTGTATTCTTGTTTTACTGCCATCTAGTATTTCATACCTGTTTTTCATTTATTCTCTTATTGTTTGTATAACTATAATGATCATATGAAGGTGTGCCGCGGAAATAATCTTTTGAATAATTTGTGACAAAACCGTTCTAAACACTTTGAGAGTCCTTCAGCTCACCTGAGCCCCTCAGCCTGACAAGGGAGGACTCTCCTCCAGCTTGTTGTGGAAACAGCTCCTTATGTCCGTTAGTGCAGCTAGCTAACCAGATGCTAACATCATGGTCCCCGCTAGCACCGGTCCCTCTCTCTCCCTCTCTCCCTCTCTCCCTCCCTCTCTCTCTCCCTCTCTCCTCTCCCTCTCTCTCTATCACACTAAATGCGCTATCGCCACACGCACACAGAGCCGAGCTTGAATGACACAAGCACACGTTTATTTCCATGCAACTCTCTGATTGGTCTGGTGTCTTGCCTCTGTTGCATTCACTGAAAACGGGAAATTGCAGTCCTATCGTCCTCTCTTGTGTCATGATGAGGTTCACGTAAAGCACGGTTAATGTATTATATTACTGAGGTGTCTCAAATATACGTCAATCAAGTGGCACCTGTGGATGATAGGTTTACATCTAAAAACGTATTTTTCAAACATTATTATTTTAATTTAATTTTTCTTTCTTTTGTTACTTTTTATTTTTAACGGTCCGCGATCTACCCGCACCACACTCGCGATCAACCGGTCGATCGCGATCGACTGGTTGGCGACCACTGATCTACAGTGTATCTTACTCTGAACATCTGGACCTCTTGGGCAAGCCAGTTTTACAAAGAGGATTGACAGAAACAGTTGAGTCTTTATTGTGTCTAATGTGTTGCTGTGTGTTTTCAGGTGTATTACTATCTATCTGGAGCCGTAGAAATTACATCATCTTATAAGGGCCGGGTTCAGCCTCCCTCCTCTCCCGCCACGACCAATAATGCCTCCATCATAATAAGGAACATACAACCATCAGACACCGGCGTGTACAGCTGTCAGGTTCACAACCTTCCTGATTTGGAGGGAATATCTGAGGCCGATATCTTTGTGCTTGTTTTTGGTAAGTTTTGAGAACTGAAGAGGGTGAAAAAAGGTTTTTAACCCAATTTGTAAATAGAAAAGCTTGCTGTTGTGGAGCTTTAAACATTAGACATTTAATGGAAATGAATAAGTTATTTGAAAAGTGGTTTATTCAACCAATGGTTCTTACCTGAAAAAGAAGCAAAGGAGGAAGTAATCAGTATTCATTGTTTGTAGTATACCTTTTACTTAACTTAAAGTATACTGCAGTATAGAAAACGTGTACTTATAATGCAGAATGGCCTATTTAAGTATCATATATACCGTGTATTATGATTATTGATGCAGCTTGACCTATGTTTTGTATTGACAATCTGGTACTGCAAAGTAATTGAAGCGATCAAAAAAATAAAGTTGAGTAAAAAGAATATTATTTGCCTCAGAATTATTTTGAAGTAAAAGTGTAAAGTAGCAGGAAATTGAAAAAGTACCTCAAATGTGTATTTTAGTAGAATAGTAAATATACATTTAGTAACATACCCTACTGGGTAGAAGAAAAAAAGGTCAAACCCATTAAATGAGTAAGAAAGTACATATTACTAATAATAGAGAATACAGAATAAAAGTTCTTATCAGGTAAAATAACACTGTGAGAGTGTACAGTGTGAAGGGGATTGCCGCGCCACACCCCTCAGCGGTATCGGCTGAACGTTAGTGAGCAAAGCAAAAAGTCGTTCTTCGTTTCTCTGAAGGTGCTTTTACACCAGCGCTCACACCTGGACATGTGTTCGGTCTGACAGGATGATCTGCTGTTGCTGTCAGAAACCGTTATTACTGGTAGATAAATACAAGAAAACCTTGTCCCGGTGATCAGCCATTGTTCTGCTGCTCATAAGGGTGTGGCTGCCTGAAAATGGAGAGCCAAAGCACATTATCGGCCTCTTAGAGATTTGAAAAATAACATGGACAAAGGTTTTTTTGTTGTTTTAGTTTTAAGTTGAATGTTTGAATGTCTTAATCCTTATTTGTCTTTCTCACATTATTCATGTGAAAGTAGATTAGTAATGTGTCAGAGACTTAGTCTTTTGCTTTCATTTGAAAATATTTTTCAACATGCATTGACATTGACCAATCACAACAGAGCAGGCCAGCTCAGAGCTCTGGTTTCAGACAGAGGGTGAAAAGAGCACAGGCAGTATGAGAAAAATAAAGAGCTTTTTGAACATTAAAGCATGGAGACATGTCACAGTAGAGAGTAGACACTACATACTGATATGAACCTGGAAATGAGCAGAATAAGGCCCCTTTAATCTATTTGGACCGTAACCATTACTGACTATCAACATTACTTAGTTTTAAAGTTCGGGTATCATTATGTTTTTTGATGGTCATTTGCTGAAAACGTTTTGCAATGATCATAGTGTATTATTTTCTATTGTTCCATTGATTATTTAATCAATTATATATTTGTTATAATCACAGTTGTAATGCATTATAAAGTAAACAATGACCACATGAAGTCACCTACAGTCACATTGTAACGCACTATCAGTTATAAAGTTAAGAAGGTTTTATGTAACACAACTATGGAGATGAGCAAACAGTTATAATAAATATGTCAGTGCAGAGATGACTATATCTATGTTCAGTGTTGTTACAATAACAAATCTATTAAAACAGCGACCCTGAAAAGCGAGATTAGGGAATCACATTCAGTTTGAATCTTCTCATTCAGCGAGTTACCAGGGACAACCTCGCAGGCCTCAGTATCCTCACTAGTTTCCATGGTTACTGCAGCAGTCTCCTCATTGTCAGTGTGAAATTAGAGGAGGACTGTGACTGCATCCTTGTACTGCATACAGAGTATATATCAGCATCTGCTGCATGCTAAACACACGTCTTGTATTTCATAACCTTTATGAAAATGTTAGCAGGACAGTGTCTGCATACTGAATGTGATTCATGCTGTATGAATATGTATGGCTGTTCTCGTGCTGATTATCACGGGATGAAAGATTTTCATCATCTCTTACTGTTACATAGAATTATGGTAATATGTTAAGGAGAGGGAGTGGATCATGAATAACAAAAAAGGGGGGAAGCTTTACCCTTGTTGTGAAAACAGAATACATTTCAATAATGAAGTTATTTCCTGTTCAAGATTTTCAGCAACATATAGAGAACACCTTTGTGATTATTAGGTAGGTGTTGGGAAATATACAGTCTCAGGAGGTGACAGTTGTAAGGCCACACCCAACACACTTCCTGCCTGATGTCGATTCAAAGACCCACAAAAAGGATTTGTCATTTTTAACAAAATCAAAACACATATTTATACATACAGTACTCTCAACCAGGAAGTGCACAACATGTCTTTGCTTTCTGAAAGAATGGCTGTGATACTATACAAATGAACAGTAATAAAAATGAGCAGTCAGAATTAACAGGCATATTGATCATATTTGATCAATCAAATGGCTTAACATCATTTCTCAGATTGTAATCAATATAAAGGCCATAATTATATGTTGCTGGTGATACACATTCCAGCCCAAAACATTTAAATGGCATACATTATCACATTTATAATTATCACCTGGCACCCAGAGATGTGTGCTTTCCTTTAAATAAATCAAGACATTTACACCCTAAATGGTGCATATAAAGTCAACAGATTGCAAGAAATGAAGTGTTTGATGCTCAAATGGAGGAGGATGCCCACTCACTTTAATGCCCCTCCCTTCCTGATTATCATATGAAAACCTTAAAGCAGAAGTGAAAAGTATGAACTCTTTCTATATTCTTTCTAAACTGATCTGAAAAACTGAAACATTGATTTGAATTAAATGTATTATGTCAACAGATTCCACATAACTGTATTAGATTGATGAAAGCAATACTATTAAGTTTCAATAAAAAATACTAGGTTCAACTTAATATTATTGCTTTCAACAAACCTAATACAGTTGTGTGACATTCGTTGACATAATACATTTAATTAAAGTCAACGTTTCAGTTTTTTCAGTGTAACATACTTTACTCAACTATATCATATTTCAACCTATTTTTTCTATAGTGGATATCTACTTCCATTTATTTAACATATTGTTACTGGGTACTTTTAAGACTTAAAATATGATACATTTTTTTATTAAAATGAATGATTAAGGATTACACCAGTCGTTCTAAATGTCATTTGATGTGTCCTCTGTGCTCTCAGAGACTCCCTCGACTCCTTATTGCTCCATCCACGGGGACGTGGAGTCGGGACACCTGGTCACTCTGACCTGCCACAGCGAGCGCGGCAGCCCCCCCCCGACCTACACCTGGATCAGACTGGACCAGGCCAGGACAAGGAGGCCTGTGATGGGAATAAGTCAGTACTGCATGTGTGTTTGCCTGTAATATACGTGTTGCTTTGTTATAAACATGTGTGCACTTATCTCTTCAGCGACCGAAACTGGAATTCTGGAAATCAGAAACATATCCCAGTTTGAGTTTGGGGAATACCAGTGCACTGCTACAAATGGAGAGGGATTTTCAGCTTGCACCTTAGAGTTAAATCATGATGGTATGTTTATTTATTTATTTAATTAATTTTTTTGACAATATTTAGATAATTTTCTGTTGTTTATTTATCCGTGAAACATTTTTGCAAATTGAAAGAAAACTAAAGTTTTGCCAGAAAATTAACAATGTTACTTTGTTTTGGGTCACTCTTATTTGCACTCTCGCATTGAAAAATTCTAACTGACCCGAAAAAAAAGGAATGCTTTTAGTCCAAGGCCAACATGAGAGTTACAAAACAAACAATCCTCATGAAACAAAAGAAAAAATGTATTGAGTAAAACGTTTGTACCGTCACCAGTTTGTTTCACGTAAAAGAAAAATGAAAAGTCATATTGGCAAAATGTTTTAAGTAATTGAAATGAGAGGAAACTTTATAGATTGGATTAAGGGAGATTACCACATATTTTTAAATAATTTGCCTCTCAGGGCTACAATATTCACATCAACACCAGTATTAAAAAAGGCCTTATTCCCCTTCATTGTACAGATGTGGGAGATGGAGTGATTGCCGGCGCAGTGATTGGTGCGTTGCTCGGGTGTGTCCTTATCATCCTGGTTGTGTGGTTCATCGCTCACACCTTGAAGAAACACAAATACAAAGCGATCAAAGTCTCAGAGGGCAACGAGATGATGTGAGATTCTAACCTCTTGATGTTGTTGCATTTCATCATGTCATTCCTGATTCAAGTGTGTAACATCAACTCTCTCTCTGCCCACGAGGAGGAGCTCTACTCAGGCCCCAGAAGCCTCAGATAGCGTTACCATGGCAACTACACCCAGCAACCTCCATGCTGAGGGAGATGGGCCCAAGGCCTAAAAAAAGAGCTGGAGAAAAAGCTCCTGCAAATACGTCACTACACTGAACAACAGGATGTCCAGCCCTCAGCAAACGTCATTCTCACATTTAATCAATATTATGTCCATGCTCACTGTCGTGTATGAATTAGAATTTTGTTACATGTTTTCTTAATCAAAAAGTAAAATTGCAAACCAACAATTTTACAGCTTTTTTAATATATTTTTTACTTTAAATTGGCTTGATTGACACAATGTTTGTTGACCATTTAACCTAATGTCCTTGAAACCATGTTGATGAGCCCTGCATTGGATATACAATCTACTTTATAAATATAACTTTTTTACATTACATGACATTTGTTAGATGCTTTACTTAGCGACTTACATACAGTACATTGAGTACTGTGGGCAATCCCCACAGGAGCAATTTGGGGTGAAGTGTCTTGCCCAGGGACACAACGACATGCTGACTGTAGTGGGACTTGAACTTGCTATCCCCTGATTCGAAGTACATCACACTATCCACTGAGCCACATCCTCCCTGAAACTTGAATTTATTGTGTAAAATAGAAAATTAAAGTAAATCAACTTGACGGTAGAATTTGCATCATGCAAATTATCAGTATGAGTATTTTAAAAATAAATAGGATAATAGTCCAAGATTCAAATATTTCAAATGATAAAAGTCTTATTATAGGATTTTTTGTCTTTACAGTGAATGGATATGACAAATTAATTTGATTAAGCATAAATGTAATACAGACAAATGCAGCTGTGATGATGTATGACAAGTTTATGTATTAACGTTCAGAAATTCTGGTTCAATAAAATATTGCGTTTTCTGAGTCAACGAGTCATCTAGCTCATCAAGTGTGACAATGATGATAATCATCAATAAAAGGTTCATCTAGGTGGCAGCAAATTTACACTGAGACTCATAATGTTAGTGCTCAGTCAGATTAAGAGTCCTTGGATGTCCATGATTTGTCTCGTATTTCATAATCCACCCTATTCTGAGGGAAATGGGTGGATTATGATACAATAAGCAACAAGGTCAGACACACATTAATCTGAATTTATAGATGTTAATCCTCTCTTTTGTTGTTGTATGTCACCTTGTGGTGATGTCATGTCTCTTTGTAGTTAATCAGTGTATTTTACTGTTGTTTTGCCACATTTCGTAGTTATTTATTTATTTGCTTTGTGTCTCTGTAGTTTTTGTACGTTTCTTTGTGTTAAATGTAGGCCTGTTCAGTAATCCCTCCATGGTGAGGGGTCAGATGACTGAAATATAACTTAATCCATGTAGCTACAGGGGCTGCCCTTTAGCACTGCATTCTCACAGGGGTCTAAAATATGTTTAGCTGCTCACACAGGGAGAAGCATCTAGAGCTCTTTGTGACCTGGTAACAAAACATCATATGCTCTATATACAGTCCTTCAAGGTGAAGGTTAACAGAGAACCTTATTTTCAAGTGATTTATAGTTTGCCTGATAGGGGGGGGGGATCAATATACAGATATATACTGTCAATACATATATCAACAAGTTCACTGGGGAATACTTTAATCCAGCTGGAAAAGTAAATGCGAGAAATCAATGAGTCCCTCTCTCTCTGTTTACATCTGCAGATCAATTGTATGCATTTTGTACTACAGACACATGGAAGAATCTTGCTGGCAGGGTGGCGTGTTGGAACTATAGAGAGCTTTCACTTACAGCCTTCAAAATACAAAGAAAAAAAACATTATTCAAACTGCTTCACCCAGATATCAGATATTGAACCTTTTCAGTTCAAACTGGCCTATCAGGAGACATTACTCTAGTAAGAGTTGACAAGTGAACCACAAATATGAAACATTTTCTTAACTAAACTACTGCTGTTGAGGCCTGCTTCCTGTTACACAAGATGGCTTCCACAAAGGACTCAAACTCTGACAGGTAATTGCTTGCATGACAACATGTCTACTTATATATACAGTATTCATATAATAATGGTGCAATTATTTTATCCATGAAGAAAACTGGATGTGAGAAAAGGTTTGTCTTTCCTAGCAAACAGTTTGTGAAGGAATTTCCTCATTAATATAAGCTAATACTGCTCTTTCAACCAAATACCTTGAATTCATATCAACATGGCTACCCCTCTGTCAATTTGAAGCTAGTGTTCAAAGCTCTAAAATCATTTGGCAAGTACAAAGGAAGCACAGAGACCTTCAATATGTTCCCTTTAACTGAGCTGCTTGTGTTATTTATGGAGCCAACTTGCTCCGCTTTATTCAGATGAATTCAGTGACAGTTTCACACTAACCCAACACATCATCACCCTACCAAGAAAGATGTGTGAAGTCGAGCAGCGTTACCCACTTATGGCTCTTGTAACAAGTAGCAGTCTGGCTCCAAGACTTTTGATTTGTTTTACAGAGGTGGAAAAATTGAATTAAGAGGAAAACTTCATATGATATAGGTCTCAAATAATAAATAAAAACTAACTAAAATACTGGCCGTCAATGTTCTCATAATTTGGAGATAACTTTAAGTTTGCTAATTGAAAGATATTTATTAATGAATTTGTTTTGACAGTTCTAAAACTCATGTTCAAATAAGACAACTCGCAACGCTGTAGGAACACTCCTAATTTCTGTAAAATAGAATAACCCTATAATTGAAATTTGGATGCAGCTTTCTGGCAAAAAATTGTAACTTGTTACTCATGTTATTTTGCTCCAGACTAGAATTTCTCCACAACTCCTGGAAGGATTGCCATGATATTCTCATGGTCCAGAGGATGACTTGTAGCTCTGGTGATGCTTAACTTCTCATCTTGTGCCATCAAGTCAAAAGTACATAAAACAACTGATATTCCCTTAGCTATTGCTATTGTTTGGTGCTGATATGTTGTAACTTATCTAATCATAAGTGCTGATTCCAGGCCCATCACCCAGTGAGAAGGCCTAGAACTGCGGCAAAGGTACAGTCGGGGCAGAATAGACTTAATTTTATAATCTAACTTCTACATTCATTGTAAAGAAGTGAAGTCATTGGTGAGTGAAAAACAATTACATTTTTTAATATTTAGCAGCTTTGTGTTGATGGTAAATTGACAGTAATTACTGTGTGCTTGTATGCTTTCTTTGCATGTGTAATGTGTTGGAAAGCATATTACAACTGATGGGATTATCAATGGGCGGGCCGCGGTAGCATATACATAGCTTGTATTGCATTAATGGATGGTGCTAGCATGCTCTGTCAGCATGTCTCACCGTCAGGATGGTGTCAGAATGTCCAGTTAACCAATGATTTATGTTCATTTGAGCCTTCTATTTGGTGGCATTGATTATTACTTTCTGGGTTTCATGTTGCGTATTGGTTGCTAAACTTTTGCTCTCCAATCCCTGTGAGTATTTGGTGATAATGTGTGCATGTCAATGGTTGATGTTGATTTAATTTGCTGTTAAATGTTTGTGTTTTACTGCTTCTTCCAAATCAGTATATTAAGCTATGGTTGTTGCAGGCATTCTGCAGTTTTGAGATCCAACTGACAGAAGCATAGATTGGCACCTATGACTGAATTGATAAAGTCTGATGGTTAACATTACTGTCTTAATTACTTTCTTCTATACTCCATTTAATGTGATCATATGATGTATTGATAAAACAATATCAAGCCGTTTGAGAACTTTTAACAGTTTCAAGTGTGATTCAGGAGACATTCAAAAACACAACAACAATCAAACATTTATTGCAAAAATAACAAACAAGGGTGAGTACTGCCTAAAACATGCAGCAGGACTGTGACTGGATTCAGAAGGCTCTCAGTGGAAATGTAAAAACTACCTCAACCTATAGTTGTAATACCTTAATTGATATAGGGTAGACTAATCAGAAACCAGTTAAATTGTATTAAACAATAAAACATACATTTACCTTGGAGTACCAACCATCAAAACAGGCAATTGATAGCCAGGTAAATTAGGTAAATTAATCGCCTATCCTGAAGGTTGTTACAAAGTTGGGTTGAGGTCAACTTTGTAGCAACTGACTTGATGATTCGGCTTGAATCGCGTTTCTCCATCTCTCTCTCTCAGAAAGGACCTGGGTCATCTTTACTCTAACTTGTATAGGCTAACTGATAAGGCACAGCGGTGAAGAGGTCTTGATGTCCAGGATCAGGCCTGCAGACCAAAGACGCGTGCAGAACTCAGGACATCATCTCTGGTCAGGTAGCATCCGCACAGCTGCCTCAGGCCGGTGAAAGAGTCCCTCCCATGCAGGACCCGCCAGTTGTCAATGAAAATCACCTAACGAAGAAAAGAGTCAAAGAATCCTTAGATTATATTGCTAATAAAAAGCAATTACATGAAATACGGCAAGTTCATCAAACTTGAGAAAGCACACAAGGCATAAGAAAATATCAAGAAACAGCAAGTTTAGTTGTTTATGACCAAATTGCAAACCAACAGCGGTCTTACTTTTCCCGGAGTCAGTTTCACCCACAGCTCATTCTCTGGTCTCCTCAGTTCATTTGTCAGCTCTCGATGTGCCACGTACCATCGTCGAACAAGGTCGTGGGGCACTATGTTTATCACTGATCGGTCATAGTTGTTGTATCTGTTGGAGAAAGGAGACAACAATTTAATATTTCCTGAAAGAACACAGTAGAAAAATAACAATACAAATGACTACAGAGGTTTCTTTAAAGTTTGTCTAGTATTAAGGCACGGGAAAATATGAGTAATTCAATAGTGAGACATATGAAGCTTTACCTCTACATTAAAACAATGAAATTGATCCACTTCTGCACAAACATGAGTAAAATGTGGTTATACTTTAGCACCAACATACCGAATCAGGTACATTTGATCGTTCCAAGGATAGACGTTGAGTACAGGGCCGATGCCTGTCATGTAGTTGCGGTGGTTTTCAGACTTTTCAATGTACTCGTGTCTGATAGGCACTTTGGTAAGCAGCTCAAAGTTTTCAGGAGACTGCTGGCGAACTTTTTCAGCGGCGTAGAACCCATCCACAAGCAGTGTCCTTCCCCCAGTTCCTTCATGATTGAGGCAGTGGAAAACCTGGATTCTGTATCAGCAATCAGCGGTAAAAAATTAGACTTTCTTGGGCTTTGTTTTTAAGATATATGAGCTAATCCCTGCTGTACGTACCCACAAGGTTCCTGAAAGTAGGAGGTGTCAGTGTGACGGTCCAGGCCCAGCTGGCTATAGGCACTATCTCCTCTGGAAAAATCTGATGTAAAACACCACATTCTTCCATATGTAGTCTCCCTTTTGTATCAGTTACACAAAAAAACACAAAGTCAAATTGTTAGCGCAGCATAGATGCTTCAGAATGTTATTTCTAAGATAACATTCACAAGAAAAGGCAAAAATAAAGTACCTAATACCTGATAAGACTGACTCTCTGGGTGACTGCCTCAGTGGCTTCGACTGTAGCAGGGACATCATCTACAAAAGCGATCCCATACAGAAGATAGTTTTGAAGAAAGTTCTTTACTTCATCGTCACAACTCATAAAGCTTTCCCATTTTGCAGAGGGTATGTTGGCCTTTTTGTAGGTGTCTGAATTCCAGAGGATGCGTGGCTGGATGGTGCTTTGCTTATTTTCTTCGTAGCTGTTCTCAGCTAGCCAGCTAAGGCTGTACTTTGAGACATGACCTCCTGGCCCTGGGATACAGAAATGGGAAAACATTAGGTACACTTAAAATAACATTAGGCAAGTATGAGTAGTGTGTTTTAGAAACATTTGTGTTGAAAAACTCTTAACATCACGTAGATCCAGTAACTGGCCGCCACAAGAGAATCTGCCTTATTACCTACCAGCTAATTCATGCTCAGTCAGTTTACCTGCCCATTCACTGGAGTCTTCCAGAAGAGGCTACCTTGAAAGTTGTTAAAGCTTACAATAGTCATGTTGGTTGTTTACACTGAAAAGACTGAAACATATGACTTTAATTACATGTATTATGTCAACAAATTGCACATAACTGTATTAGGTTAGTTGAAAGCAATAGTATTAAGTTGAATAACGTTGAACTTAATATTGTTGCTTCCAACTAACCTAATACAGCTATGTGAATTGTGTTGACATAATACATTACGTTTTTTCAGTGTATATTAATTTTTGTCACTGGTTTTCAGTGTTGCTAACTTGCCGCGTTTTTTGCTAGACTTTTGAAGCTAATGCTGTTTAATACTTTCTTTGGAAAAGAGTAGGCAATAACGCTGGGTTCTTAGGTTGGGTCATTTAAAAAAATGTACTCTTGCTGGCTTCATTAAGCATTCCTACCCTAGCTTTAAATGCTATGCATGAGCTGAGTTTGACTCATCGAAATCAATTACTAAGGAAAGGTTAAAGTGGTAATAGACAACCTTGATATTTTATTTACTGGTGTGTCACATTTGAAGTCAGAGAAAGGCATTATTAATATAATAGTAATACATTTAATTTCCAAGCGCTTTTTCAGGTGCTCGAAGAGGCTTTACAGTGCTGATAAAACGAGATAAGCATTAGACCAGTGGTTCTCAACCTGTGGTACGCGTACCACTGGTGGTACGCCAGCTCCCACTAGTGGTACGTGGAGGAATCTGACATATTAAAAAAAAAAAAATGTAAACCTTTATTTAACCAGATGAAAATATTGAGACAAAATCTTATTTACAATGCTGACCTGGCCAAGAAGGCAGCAACGTTACATGTTCTTACACATAACACAGACAACTAAGTCAAGAAAAAGGCGAAAAGCAGTCACTACATTGTGCGCATTTGAGACGGTAAGTAAGCTACACTACTTATTACTGCAAGAGCAGCTGGTGGTAAGGACCTCAGACAATTTCAATTTAAAACAGGCTATAGATATGTGCCATCAGTTTGAGGCTTGATTGAATTACATTAATTAAAAAATAAATAATACTATCTAAATACTACAATGAATGAAAATAAGCTTGAGATAATTGAAACTGTGGTTTAAATAAGTTCTAATAGGCTATTGTTGTTTTTAGATTTAGAAACGAAACATTTTTAAATGTATTTCTGGCGTTGCTAATGACGACCAAACTACCAGCGAACAATTAGCGAACGTTGCAAGCAAGTTAAGGAAAGAAGAAAGCTGAATGATGTTAAAAATGTGGCTCAAAACGGGAGGTATTCGGAAGAGAGGTACAGAGGAGAATATTACCAGCGAAAGTGAATGAGGGGGAGGACAGTCATCAACCGAGTACAAGCGCAGGCTCCGCCAGCAACACAAAGTGATATGCACAAGAAACCAGCTATTAGCCTCCTGGAGGCTTCATTATTATTGTGGAACTGAATTCCCAAGAGGACATTTTCTGTTACTATGTAGGTTGTTGCAGGAGGCCTACATTCACACTTTGGTATAGTTAATGACATGTATGTACAGTTGACATTTGTTGTGTGAGAACAAGTTATTATTTTGTTCTTTATATTCTCACTTGGTGTGTGTGAGAGAGAGAGAGAGAGAGAGAGAGAGAGAGAGAGAGAGAGAGAGAGAGAGAGAGAGAGAGAGACTGCCCTTTGTACATGTAGCTGTGGCTGACAACAAATAATGTTATTATGAATACATTTGCCTCCGAGTCCTGCATGAACCGTGCATAGACTGTATTTTAACATTGGTCATATGGTGGTACTTGGAGAGCCAACTCTTTTGTCAGGTGGTACTTGGTGTAAAAAGGTTGAGAACCACTGCATTAGACAAAGGGGACAGCAAACAAATGTGGAGTCGGGTGAAAATGTTACGGTTTTTAATATAGGTTTAACCAGAGTTTTATTTTGTTTCTGTTGAGTTTAAATGTAGTGGGTTTTACAAAGATCAGCAAGGTACAATTACGGCCCGTCTACACTACAGGCATCAAAAAATGCTTTCGATGCTTCGCCCATTCACTTGAATGGGGTGACGTAGAAGATTTTTAATCTTCGCCGAACTGCATTGTGGGGAGCATGGCATGGCTTTGCAAGCACCACGAGCATCTATCGGCATCAAAAGTTGAAAAATGTTCAACTTTTGAGGCTCGATGCTTGGCATCAGCCAATCAAATCCCGTTTATGCAAATCCCGCCAGTGCAAGCGCAGCCAATCAAACCGCGTGCAAGCTGGGAGAGCCAGACCACAGCAAATCACGCGGTTCTTTAGGACCAGAACTATTTACCGGGATACAAACCGGAGGAACCAGGCATGGAGGGAGGTGGCAGAGACAGTGGGTGAAACTGGTAGGTTTTTCGCCTAATTGGAGAGTTTATATCCAGTTTACTTCGTTTTAACATTGCTATTGCTTTGTATGTCGGGGGCGGGAGATTCATGTGATTGGTTGTTGGTCGCGTTGCTCGCAAAAAATCGCCAAGCTTCAGACACGCCCAGCTTCAAGATTTTTTGATGCCTGTAGTGTAGACGGGCCGTTAGAGTTGTGGCTTTAAAGAGAGAAAATAAAACATTTTGAATATCGTCAACATTTCTTTAGATTTTATTTATTATATATATTGACCTTGCATAGCGTTACATTAGAAATGTGTCTTAAATGAGTTTGCCCACACATATGTTTCTCAAGAACGAGCCAGTTAATACCCGTGACTACTGCAGAGTAATTTGTCCAAGAATTGAATGCGAATTTTTACATTCCAGTGAAAACAAGAGTGAAATGTCATAAGGCTATTTGTCCGCTGGGAAATTGGTTTATAGGGAACTACTTTGCTATATTTTGATTTATATTATTGAAAAGTTAAACATTTATTTTCTGGTTGTTTTTGTTTACAGTAAATGTATTATTATTAATTGTTATTATTTAAGTTAGTTAAAGTAGTTTTATGCTTTTATTTTTGAAGGTGTATTTTGGCACTGGGTGATTGGGGCACTCGGTGTCTAATCGAACCTTTTAAACTTGTCAATGTTTGTTATTATGTGTGACGTTGCTCCGGTGTCGACCATCAGCCCTTTATGTGTAACTCCGGTTACTGGACTGTCACGTACTTTAAAAACAAATGAGTGGTCCTCAACGTCAGTTGATTGTTTAGCATTGTCTCTCTTTTTGCGTCTGCAGTTTGCATCTACAGTGGGGCAAAAAAGTCAGCCACCAATTGTGCAAGTTATCCCACTTAAAAAGATGAGAGAAGCCTGTAATCTTCATCCTAGGTATACCTCAACTATGAGAGACAAAATGAGAAAAAAAAATCCGGAGAATCACATTGTCTGATTTTTAAAGAATTTATTTGCAAATTATGGTGGAAAATAAGTATTTGGTCACCTACAAACAAACAAGATTTCTGGCTCTCACAGACCTGTAACCTCTTCTTTAAGAGCCAACTCTGTTCTCCACTCGTTAACTGTATTAATGGCACCTGTTTGAACTCGTTATCAGTATAAAAGACACCTGTCCACAACCTCAAACAGTCACACTCCAATTTCCACTATGGCCAAGACCAAAGAGCTGTCAAAGGACACCAGACACACTCTGGATATCTCTAATATTGATACTCTCACGCGTGATAGCTTGGACGACCCTCTGTCTCTAGAGGAGATAACTGGCAGTCTTAGGAAGATGCAAAATAACAAGGCCCCAGGCCCGGATGGTTTTCCTGTAGATTTTTATAAAAAGTTCTCGGCCCAGTTAGCTCCCCTTTTATTAGATATGTTTAATGATTCCCTGAAAAATGGTACTCTACCCCCAACACTAAGACAAGCCTCAATCTCCCTTATTCTCAAAAAAGGCAAAAAAGCAGAAGATTGTAGTAGCTGGAGACCTATAAGTCTCTTGAACGCGGATGTCAAACTTCTTGCTAAGGTGCTGGCGAACCGCCTGGACCCGTGTTTACCAGGTATTGTCTCTGAAGACCAGACTGGCTTTATCAGGGGTCGTCAATTATCTTCTAACATCAGACGGTTACTTAATATTGTGCTTTCCCCTGCAGTCTCACCAGATGCTGAGATGATTGTCTCATTAGACGCAGAGAAGGCTTTTGATCGGGTGGAGTGGGACTATTTATTCTTTACACTTCATAAATTTGGTTTTGGATCTCGGTTTGTGTCATGGATTAGGCTTTTGTATACTAACCCTACTGCTAGCGTAAAAACAAATTCTCAACTGTCTAAATTCTTCCCCTTGACGAGGGGCACCCGGCAGGGCTGTCCAATTTCCCCCTTATTATTTGCCTTGGCAATAGAGCCCCTTGCCATTGCTCTGAGGTCATCTCCACTTTTCACAGGCATGCGCAGGGCTGGGTTGGATCACCGGGTCTCGCTATATGCTGATGACCTTTTACTCTATATCTCAGATCCAGTCAACTGTATTGGTGACATTCTGCAACTCCTAAATAGTTTTGGGTCATTTTCAGGCTATAAGGTAAATTTTGACAAGAGTGAGTGTTTCCCTGTAAATGAAGTAGCTACTCGCATCCCAGCTCATGCCCTACCTTTCCACCTGGCTCCTACGAGTTTCCGGTATTTGGGTGTAACTATAACTCGCAGTCTTGCTTCCCTTCATGAAACAAACTTCTCTAAGCTAGTCACAGATATAAAGGTGGATTTACAACGATGGGGTACCCTCCCTCTTTCTTTGTTTGGTAGGATTCAATCTATTAAGATGAACATTTTACCAAGATTTCTTTTTCTTTTCCAATGTCTGCCAATTTTTTTACCAAAACAGTTTTTCAATAAGCTAGATGGGATGATCTCTGTTTTTATCTGGGCTGGTAAGACTCCAAGGGCACGCAGGACTACTCTTCAGAGACGTAACAAAGATGGTGGCTTATCTCTACCGAACCTCCTATTTTATTATTGGGCAGCCAACATCCAGAAATTACGTCTTTGGCATAGTTCCTCTGATGCTGATTGGTGCCTAATGGAAGCTCTTAGTTGTCATGCAACCTCTCTGTCTGCTCTGCTTTGTGCCCCTCTTGCATCTTGCCCCTCCAAATATACCTCAAACCCAATTGTTATATCGTCTTTAAAAATTTGGAAACAATTCAGGCAGCACTTTAAACTCTCCTCTCCCTCTCCCCATAGCCCCATCCTTAATAATCACTTGTTTACCCCACCCAAATTTGACACAACCTTTGCATTGTGGAAAAGAAAGGGCATAGTAGTTTTTTCTAACCTATACATTGACGGGACATTCGCAACTTTTGAGGATATTCGTAATAAGTTTGATCTGCCACATTCTAGTCTGTTTCGATTTCTCCAAGCACGGGACTGTGCCCGTACTCACTTTGCTTCATTCCCACTATTGACTGCTAATTCCTTGATGGATGACATCCTCTCACTTAATAAGTTAAGTGGTAGTATAACTGTACTATATGACCTCATTATATCGGCTGGGACCTCTCCACTTGCTGGGGCTGTGGGCAAGTGGGAGAGGGAACTTGGGCTTGACCTCACAGATGAATGGTGGGAAATTGCTTTTAAAAGAGTAAATTCTACGTCCTCTTGTGCCCGACTGACTCTGATTCAGTTCAAGGTTTTGCATCGAATACATTTCACCAAAGCAAAACTTTCTAAATTATTTCCAGGCTCAAGTGATATCTGTGATAGATGTTCTTCGTCAATTGCCGATCATACTCACATGTTCTACTCTTGCTCGAAATTGGCTACATTTTGGTCTGTGTTTTTCGACACTGTATCTAAGGCTCTCAATATTTCATTGTCACCCAGTCCTCACATTGCTATTTTTGGTGTACCTGAAGATTTGACCATGCTGACTAGAAACCAGAGTGATGTTATAGCTTTCGCCTCTCTTATAGCCCGTAGACGTATATTGCTTCAGTGGAAAGACCCAAACCCACCCTCCGCATCTTCCTGGTTTGAAGATTTGTTGTCTTTTCTCCATCTAGAGAAAATCAAATATACACTACGAGGCTCGTCTGATAATTTCCTTAAAAGGTGGAATCCGGTACTCACTTACATTGACTCTCTCACTTCCCTGGAATGTAACTGATAGTCCTATCAATGATATTGTATGTTGAGCTGTGTGTGTCGAGCATCAAACAATTGTATCTGTGCTAAGTCTTTTTATTTATTTATTTTTTCTTAATGACTCTTGTCCAGTTTTGGGTGGGTTATTATTTGTATTTTATTTCCTTTTGTTTTCATTATCATTCCCTTATCCTGTTCCTGATAAAAAAAAAAAAAAAAAAAAAAAGGGGGGGATTTCATACATGTTTGACGACTGCTACTTCATTGTTGTTTTTTCTCATGTTTCCCAATAAAAATACATATGAAAAAAAAAAGGACACCAGACACAAAATTGTAGACCTGCACCAGGCTGGGAAGAATGAATCTGCAATAGGTAAGCAGCTTGGTGGGAAGAAATCAACTGTGGGAGCAATTATTAGAAAATGGAAGACATACAAGACCAATGATAATCTCCCTCGATCTGGGGCTCCACGCAAGATCTCACCCCGTGGGGTCAAAATGATCACAAGAACAGTGAATAAAAATCCCAGAACCACACGGGGGGACCTAGTCAATGACCTGCAGAGAGCTGGGACCAAAGTAACAAAGGCTACCATCAGTAACACACTATGCCGCCAGGGACTCAAATCCTGCAGTGCCAGACGTGTCCCTCTGCTTAAGCCAGTACATGTCCAGGCCCGTCTGAAGTTTGCTAGAGAGCATTTAGATGATCCAGAAGAGGATTGGGAGAATGTCATATGGTCAGATGAAACCAAAATAGAACTTTTTGGTAAAAACTCAACTAGACGTGTTTGGAGGAGAAAGAATGCTGAGTTGCATCCAAAGAACACCATACCTACTGTGAAACATGGGGGTGGAAACATCATGCTTTGGGGCTGTTTTTCTGCAAAGGGACCAGGACAACTGATCCGTGTAAAGGAAAGAATGAATGGGGCCATGTATCGTGAGATTTTGAGTGACAACCTCCTTCCATCAGCAAGGGCATTGAAGATGAAACGTGGCTGGGTCTTTCAGCATGACAATGATCCCAAACACACCGCCCGGGCAACGAAGGAGTGGCTTCGTAAGAAGCATTTCAAGGTCCTGGAGTGGCCTAGCCAGTCTCCAGATCTCAACACCATAGAAAATCTTTGGAGGGAGTTGAAAGTCTGTGTTGCCCAGCGACAGCCCCAAAACATCACTGCTCTAGAGGAGATCTGAATGGAGGAATGGGCCAAAATACCAGCAACAGTGTGTGAAAACCTTGTGAAGACTTACAGAAAACGTTCGACCTCTGTCATTGCCAACAAAGGGTATATAACAAAGTATTGAGATGAACTTTTGTTATTGACCAAATACTTATTTCCCACCATAATTTGCAAATAAATTCTTTTAAAATCCTACAATGTGATTTTCTGGATTTTTCCCCCCCATTCTGTCTCTCATAGTTGAGGTGTACCTAGGATGAAAATTACAGGCCTCTCTCATCTTTTTAAGTGGAAGAACTTGCACAATTGGTGGCTGACTAAATACTTTTTTGCCCCACTGTATGTGTGTGGAATTTTTGCAAAAACTGCACAACTGTCTCTGGTCTTTGCTGTTGCTGCTACTCGCACTTCGAGACTCACGAGCCCGTTGCCCTTTCTGACCGCAGTTGTAGCAGGTGATATCGGGGCCATCGCTCCACTTCACCCAGCCACTCGCTTTCATAATATTATCAGATTCCTCACTCAAGTTGGCATTGTATTTTTCTGTGCTTTCATAGCTCCTCAACTTTGTTTTGAACTCACCAAAAGTTAGCTTCTCATCCCCTTGTGTAATGTGGATGGTAAACGGCCTAAAACAGATTGGTAGTCCCTTTAAAATCATGGCTATCAGCAGCCCGTCGCTAAGAGTTTCTTCAGCATTTCTCAGTGCTGTAATTGCCGTTTCGGCACGAATAATATTGTTAGTGATGCTCTCATTAGCGGCTTTCTGCAGCGACGTTAGTTCAGTGTAGAGGCTGATCACCCGTGGTTTCCCTTTCCCAGTGGTCCCTTAATATTTGCAACGCTTTTCTTCCGTTGTTCGCTGCTTCCCTCAAGATCAGTGAAAGGCTTTTATCGTCCAGTACCTGGATCAATTCTGCATAGGCTTCTTCGTTTTTCTGAACATCAGCCTCATCATCTTCACCTGGCTCCTCTAGGATGACAGCCTTCAATCCTAGCAGTCGCAGGTGACCCAAAAAGTTTGTCTCCCATAACTCGTAGTTCTTCTCATCTCCGTCGAAACACAAACGGTTCCACCGGCTTCAATGGTCCCTCCTGTGCCCATAACCTGTTAACGATGCCATGATCTTAGGGCAGGAATACCGTGAACGTAGTTTAACGTGACAGAGGAATAAATACACACATACACCGTCGGCTTTGCTTCAACCGGAAGTGACACGTTTTATTGCGCATGTCCCTTTTATCACGGGAATACAGGAAGTGATTAGTATAAGAGTATTAAGTAACAAATTAATATATTACAATTCATAATTCAACAAATTTTATATATTGGAGACAGGGGGTGGTGGGAGTAGAGCACCAGTATGGCATATGGTTTTTACCAGGGCAAGTAGTAGGAGGCCAGGGGAAAGGCACAGGGAAACAATTATTATAGGAATAAAATGCACAGAAAGGACTCTTGCCTGGACTTGGATCATTGACACTGCGTAAGAACCGCTAACTGGGGCCTCAGCGGCTGTTTTATTTGAGTTACATTCCTGGTTTATTTCTTTATGATACTGGCCTTTATAGGTTGATTGAGTCATTCTTAGCCATTACATTGTTCAATCAACTTTAACTCCATAATGATAAGTTTAAGAAAAAGTACCACTTGCCACTTTGTGTGCGAGTAAACTTTTTGCTGTGTAAAATGCACACAATAAGATGAAAATGATGGAGACGTTAAAGTAACTCAAGTATTTTTATCATCTTGAGTATAATCTCTTGGCTCAAATCTCTGTCCTCTCCTTTTGTCAAGTAGTCTCACATTAACCTATGTACTGTGGTACATCAGGTCGTAAAGGATTACAGAAAAGCTCATAAAAAGCTTGTCATCTGTGGTTTATGTACACATACAGCAGAAAGATACGATCTGCATGCAACCTGAGTATCCATGGGGGCCTTTGCACCGTTGAGATTGAGCATTTAGCAAATCAAGTCTGTGAGGGCAGATGTTGATGGATAGGATGAGCTCACCCAGACTCAGCTGACCTTGAATATGCAGCGCCACACTGTGTGTATGCCAGTGTGCCCACAGGAGTGTATGCATCATCCACTGTCTCTGGGCTGACAGCTACCCATTTGTCAGTTTATGTAAGATTCAGTGCCACTCTTGTGCATAAATAAAAAAACCTGTAACGGCCAAGCAGCCCACAGGGAGGCATCAGTCCATCTTAAGGACAACCCCGAGTGGCATAAGCCAGACAGACGCCCACAGCCAGAGAGCATGGGCATCTATAAGCTGCCAGGTTCTTACTGCACTGCTATGCTATTAAAAGCTTATAGTGGTGCTATCTCCCTTTCCATATTGTGTGCTTGCCATAGGCCTGTCAGGATAACCACTTTTGTTAGACGATATATTGACCCAGAAAGATTGTTCATATTTTCATTTTAAGACCATTTTAATGCCAGTGATATAATGAGTCTCTCAAAGCCAAATGTTCACTGTGCCAGTCAGTAAAAGATGTTGCAAATCACCGTTAACTGAGAGATTTATAAGTGAAAATAAATCAGAGTACATAAAGATTTATTTAACCATTCATATCTTTTTATCTGTCCCCTTTCATTACCTGACCACACCCTAAGGATTTACTGACAACAGAATGAATCTTTACACTATAAGAAGAATGCCATCACAGAGGAAAAAGTCAAATTCTTCCATGTGAAGAGAACTTTACATTATATGTGATGATGGTATGCTCTATTTTTGAATCTTTACAGCAATATCCTCTCTTCCAAATGGATAGTTAGGACTGTTTGAAGCGAGTAATATAAAAATACCTTTTCATTTTCAGTGTATTAGCTAGAGTTAACGGTGGCAGTAGACAAACGCTCAATTCAGGAAAACGGAAAGGAGTACCAGCACGAAATTAAAGCAATGTACTGCTGTGGACCGGGGCTGCAGCAAAATGTATTTTAGCCAATATCCGTTTATGTGTATGATATACTTTCAGTGGCTGTTATTTGCCATTCCATTGACAAACACATTGATTTTCCCTTGCAGAACACAGAGGTTACTTGTATGGTCGGTTGCTTGTTTTGTGTTATTGTGTGACTTTGGGGAATATGGATTGCTGTTTAAACACAAAAGTCATGCATAACAGAAACAAATCACCAGGTCAGGGCAGCATGTGACTTGCACTTTCTGTGTTCTGCAGGGTAAAAATAATGTATATATACAGTCTATGGGTAAAATGCATGTTTTTGTCAATGGAGTCTGTTAGATTACCGCTTCAGTTCCTCTTCATTTAGGGCTGCAGTTGCAAGGTAAAACTATGGAAATATTCAAAATATAACATTAAGTGTGACTGAACACTGAGACTTTCAAGATGCACTTTATTAGTCAACTTAAGGTAAATCATTGAATCTGACCTAAGGTTACATGTTGTAAATGCCATGTTTCATAGTTTAGTTCCTTGGTGATTTTGTTTAATTGTTTTGTGAGGTCCGAGGTTAGGCCAGGTTAGTTTGGGGCCTCTTCATTAAACACAATTTATAACCAAGAACATGCACTATATGAGCTCAAAGTGAACTCAAATATATGCAGCGTTTGACACAAGACCCCAAGATTATGCAATACTGCATTACTACCTTAGATGGTATTTGACCTGTTCCTGTAACAAAGGTGCAATGCATCAGTGGACCAGGTATATATCTGACTGGGGCCCCTGGGAGTCTTGGTCTTGTGCTTGTTTGGCATCTACCCTAGTGTAATAACTTCATTACAGTGTCATTAAAATGCCTTAAAGCTGGGCAATATAGAGAAATTAAAATATCACAATATTTTTGTCCAAAAACCTCAATATCAATATTACAACGATATTGTAGGGTGCAGAAATTATTACGAATGACTTTACTTGAATGCTGCCTTTAAAACCAATTAGAGACCACCCATACTGGCATCTAACTATATCAAAATATAAGACCATACCTAGTCTCATATCACAAAATCCATATAATATTGATATATTACGAAGGGCTTCAGTGCATTTACTTTGGATGAGGCGTAAACACTGCCACATAACTTGAAAATGATTTAAAACACTTTGGACATGCTTTTCCTGACCAGACTTGTATTTTGAGATGTTTGGTTTGGTAGAACTGTACTCACAGGTGAGGACCAGATGGCCATCTTGCACAGTTGTGTTGTCAGGGCGGATGGAGAGGTCTATACTCGCAGTGTCCAGGTTCCTCTGGTTAGTGCTGGAGTTGTATGAAGCGTCAGAGCGGCAGTGATCCCTCAGCCACACGTAGTTGAACCGCATCGGCGCCCCTCCATAGTTGACCTCTGGGGGTTTCATAAGCATGAGTTTAATGTTGAGTTTTGCCCAGTGTTGTAAATTAAATAAGTACATTTACTCAAGGACTGTACTGAAGTAACATTTTGAGGTACTTGTGGTTCACTTGAGTATTTCAATGTTTTGCTACTTTGTCCTTCTATTCCATTACAATTCAGATTGTACTTTTAATTGAATACCTTTAGTTACTTTGCAGATTGAAATTAATGATGTGAAATATAATCAACACTTAAATAACACTTTAGACACCTGAAGTGAAATTCACATTCTACCCTGCAGTATACAAAGTCATTAAAACTACAAACCTTTACCAGCTTTGATAAACACATTAATGCATCAATAATTACAATATAAACATATGTTACGTTTTATTATGAATCTGCATGAGTACTCAACTTTTGGTACTTTAAGTATATGTTGATGCCAATACTTTTCTACTTTTACTTGAGTCATATTTTAAATGCAAGACTTTTACTTATAGCAGAGTATTCCTACACTCAGGTACTTCTACGTTTACTAAAGTACAAGATCTGAGTACATTTTCCCCCTCGAGTTTTGCCCCACAGTATGTATTAATCGTGTTGCACTAACTCACCGAGACAGTCTTCGAGTGACCGAATAGTTGCATCGCACGCAGAGCTCACGCGGACCAGCGTCTCGTGCCTCCACAGTGGCTGCTTGTTTTTGACTGCTGACAGCAGCTGAGCCTGTTTCAACGCGGGTCGCAATATCCTATGTAACATGACAGACATCGTCAACACACGTGTGTTATGAAGAAAGAAGTACAAACCCCCAGACTTAAAACGATAAACGGGCTTCTTTCACGAGAAGCCACCGTAAACACTTCCTCAAGCGCTTCTTCGCGTCTTTAATCTCACAACATTTCTCAAAACGACGAGATTAATTATTAAACACGGCAGGCTTTAAACCAGGAGTGGGGAACTTCCGGCCCCCGGGCCATATACGGCCCGCGAGACCATTTGGTACGGCGCTCGGGGTAATTTATAAGCACACGCAAAAAAGAAAAAAATTAAAGAAATCTAGAAAAAAGAAAAAAGCGAGTGCCTGTTTTTCCTGGCCATGGTCAGGGTCCTTGAACACAACACGAGCCTTACGTGTCATCACGTGGTATATGTCTCTTCTGACAGGGGTGCAGTTCTGACGGAGAGCATCAGAACGTCGCTTTAGCACTTCCAAAAATTGCAGTACCCATAAGGAGCCGTACACATGCCGCAGTTTTTTCGTGGATGTGTCTTAAGTTGTAAGCCCAGTGGCGATCTGTTCATCTGTCATACTGATCATACAGTCAATAACTTTGTTGTTATTAGCATCTGGTTAGCTAGCTATGCTAACGAATATAAGAAGCTTTTTCTCCAACAAGTGAGGTAAAGGCACACCTTTATATGATCATTATAGTTATAAAAAAAACAAGAGAATAAAATAAACAGGTATAAAATACTATATGACAGTAAATAAAAGTTGTTATTAATAAACAAGAAGACAGTTTGAGAGGAGAGTGATTTGTAAAATATCCATAAAGAAAAAATAAATCTGCTTACAGTTCTGTTTCATATGGATGTTGAGAGATGTATCCATAGATCTCCTAATTTTGCTCTCAAAGTGCACCAGATTGATGCTTTTAACTAAAAAAAAATCTTCCCGGAGGAGCATGCCCCCGGACCCCCCTGGAGGAGGTTAGATCCCCCCCCACTTAAATCATGTCCATATGGATAGGAAACTAAATACATTTGCACATATCCTGAGTCCATATACTTTCTGTTTTGGTGGTCATGCCACACCGCGCACGTGAATGCATGCACGAGTCATGGTAAGATATCTGGAAGAGGTTGCTTTTTCTTTGCACAGCATGAAAGAAAGGCGAAATGAATGGGCTGTGATTTTAGTATTTTTAAGCAGAGGTCAATAATGTGTACGGCCCTCGGAGGATGTTGAAAAAATTGAAATGGCCCTTGAGAAGAAAAAGGTTCCCCACCCCAGATGTTAACCATCTGCAGAGTCACAAACCCTCAAAGTACACCCTGTAGCGAATACAACTCTAACACAGAAAGTACCTGTCTGCTGCCCCAGAACGCCTCGTTGGAGATTTCTCTTTTTCCATTGTTTACTTCTTGGGTATAGTGACGTATTTCGGGTTTAGTGACGTTTGCACGATATACATTTATTTTTGTATACCTCAACAATGGAATTATGATCAGTAGAAATGGCCATGACATGGGACCTTTAACATCCCGATTGCAATGAACACATTAAATGCTTTGACAATAAATACATTAAAAAAATTAATCCGTGGAAGCCGTGGCGCTGTAAAAAGCAAGTCCAGTTATTTTAGCCGGCCTACCTGCCTGTCAGCCTTCCATCTCGTGCACAAACTTATCTCGTGCCCTCATGTTCGTGTGTGTTGGAGGAGGGGCTCTGTAAGGAAGTGGCAGATTTTTTTGGGCTGCGTAGTTTCAAATTCTAGCGCACTCGAGCTGGTTTCTCCATTCTTACCTACCCTACCTTTAAGTAAAGTATTGCCATGTTTGATAACTATTTTTTACAGATGCAATGTAAAAAATCATGCACTTTATTTTTACGTCCAGGTCTGAAGTAGTAGTGACCGAATATTAATTACATGTCATTTTCATTACTTAAATGACTTTATTGAATTACAAAAAAAACTGTTATTTTAAAACTTTTGTCATAATCTTGCTTATTTCAAAATCATTCAAAGACCGTATTGAACCAAAAAAAAAATCTACAAATATGCTTTTTTCTTTCACTTTCGATGTGAATCTGCAATGTCTGCAATAGTTCTTCAAATCACATTACCCTTTCAAAAATATATTTTAAAAATATATTTTTTGTATATTTTTGTTGCTGCTGTTTTTTATCGAAGGCCAGGATGATCATCTTCCATTTTGTTTAAATTTGAATTAAAACTCAATTATCAATTAACCCTCAAAACAAAAACAAACAATATTTACATCCCAACTAACACAACTGACTGAAAAAGAAAATAACTTCTTCTTTTGATGTAATCTGATTATAGGCATTTCTTTTTGTAAACTTAATTTCTGTTACATGTTATCTGTTACTGCCAAACTCAGACATGTTGGAGACATATTCAAAAAGAAAAAAAAGGTGTCCACCTTAAAATAACATGAAAAATAATGGTAAAAAGTAATAGTGGTAAAATTGATCAATGACTTTCTTTTATGGATTATACTTCATATTTGCTTTATTATTGTTCATGATGTCTGTTTGTTTTTAGATACCCAAGTGTGATGTAGGGCCAAGGTTTTCTGTGCAGATAGCTGGGCCCCCACTCTTTATTGTAAAGCACATGCCAACAGACTGGCAATGTGTAGAGAATGGAAGAGTTATTCAGCCAGGTGATGAGTGTGATAAGCAGTTAATTATGAGAAAGGACTCAAGAGGGAGTCAGCATGCAGGATTGTTTTAGCAATAACATGACCTAGCGCACTAATGTGTGGCTTCTTATGAATAGGATCAGCAAGCGTTGGTTTCACTCATGCCTCTCATTTATAGCCTTCAGGTCCTCAGTAGAGAAGACCTTTCATGCTACCAACTGAGCAGCACACGATTTACTCTAAAAAACGACTCTGTTTTATCAGTTTCATGTTGCAGCCTATATATTTTATATAAGTCAAATTCAGTTACTCGGGATTGGTCCACTAAATTGCCTCAGACGTTTTATGGCGTTATTTTGTGCCTCTATCCTGAGCACGCAATGAAACATTTTGAGCATATAAAATGTTATTGAGCGCGCAATTTAACATTTTTGAGCACAGAAAAATATATTTCTCTCACAAACTCCTGGCCATCGGGACGTTCAGGACGAATCCCGATGCGGTACCGAAGTGGGCCGGTCGAGATTCCCGGGCTGATTTTTAGTCCCATTCCACCCCTGCCGTGTGCACTCAGGTTTGCCTGCATGCTCGCTCAAGTTGGCACAGTGTTACAAATGTGCCACAAAACCATAGACTCCAAACCAACGAATCGGAGAACTCGAGAAGGTCAATTCTGATTGGCTGTTTTGTCTCCAATCACATATTCTATATCTGAGATACAGAAGGAGAGAGGGATTTTAGGTTGCCATCAAGTTTGGCCAGACTAATACATGTCTAATGTTAAATAAATTAAAACCATTCACAGCTAAGAATTAGATATGAATTATTAATGCATTAAATGATTGCATGTTTACAGTTTCTTATTTCTCCAGTATATATGTATAAAAATAGCACTTTACCACTGCACCCTCTCTAATCTCAGATGCACCCCGAGTCTTTTTGTTCTGGAACCGGGCCTGTTGGTCGCTTCAGACACGGGCCGTTAATGCGCAAACGGAGGGGTAGTGTGTAGGGGTAGGGGTAGGGTGTAGGGGGCGGTTTGGGACCTACATCTCAAGCCTACAAGCCTATCTCAAGTGTTCTGTACATCCGGGTACTTGCATCAACGGTACCACGCATGTGCCAAAAACAAACAACTCCTCGACCAAGCTCAGCGGTGGAACACTACAGTCTCATGTTTACAATGGTCAATCATATCCAAGTTAGACTTTACACCATTGCAAACACATTACCGCTTTACATGCATATAAAGCTACATAACACACAAGGGGACGGCCCGGGTAATAACCAGAAAAGCATGACAGGGACCTTTAAGAGCATTCCATGGAATATAACAAAAAGTGTTTCTGAAGTGAATTACCCCACCTTTAATGATGGGGTATTTTTGGTGTCTGCCGGTGTATTAATAAATCACGAGATCTGGGTACCCTTCCATTGATGATCGGTAATTAGCACCCAGTATAACATACTGCAGCCTGACACGTTGTTTTATAAAGGAG
The DNA here is from genome assembly GCF_949606895.1 of Notothenia rossii. NCBI lineage: Eukaryota > Metazoa > Chordata > Actinopteri > Perciformes > Nototheniidae > Notothenia > Notothenia rossii. The sequence goes on along the minus strand of NC_136907.1, from coordinate 24,114,466 downwards.
ATCTCACAGTCAGTAGCACTCCGTTTATGTGCTTCCTGTAGCCTTGCAATGCAGCCCTGCTGAGGACGCTGCGGTAATGCCGCATTCAAGTACTCTCGGAAATTTGAAAGTTTACATTGGGTGTCGAAGACCTGCTTGAAAAGAGAAAAATGAATGTAAATCATAATGTAATATGAGTGTGCCTTCAACACTATGGAGACAAATCTTTGATAACTGTACGTCTCGATTAATCTTTGTCGGCTTTCATACAACTATGATAAGATGAACGAAAAATTACACACACCAAAAAACCAAACCATTAATGTTCTTCAGATGTTTCCAGACTACAGCCAACTGTCTTAATTACTGAATGGATAGAAAGTGTCAAATACATTTTGATCTCAACTATAGATCTGTACATTTTCATGACTGCATTTTGCATGGTTGGGACTCTAGCGGTGACTAAATCTGTTCAGTCTACAATTATGAGGAGTTAACATTCATATAAAAAGTGAAAGGTTAGGCCTATCCTAAAAATAGTTTTTTGGCCAACTTACACTTGTTTTATTTATTGATTAGTTGGTTTAATCAACAGGTGTGTTTTATACAAAGAACCAAGCAAAATCACCACTTTAAATTGTTAACAATAGATGTCAATAAAGACGTTACTGAAAAAAACGTCTAATAACTGACTAAGAGGGTTGAGCCTATCTATACAAATGTATATCTACACACCCTATACATGGAATTACCTTATATAAGATAGTTGGATATGCTATGACAGTAAATACAGCGTACAACAGAACATATGCTAAGCTCTTATATAAACATATCAGTGTAGTAGCTACCCCTTTATGCGGCCTTTAATAGAAGCAACAGCTCTATTTCTGAGAACCAGTCCTTGATCAATGCATGACAACAAAAAACATCTCGAGTAGTGGGATTTCGGAGCTGACAGAGCGCACTTGAAGGCATCATAAGCCTGCCCCTATGATGCATGTTTACTTGCTTTGTCAGCGGTGTCCCCGCAGCAGCACATCTCAGGAGCTTACGTGCTACTCCTCCAAACCTTGGACTTTTATCTCAGAGTGACTTATCACACCGGCAGGGCCCTTTATCAGCATATTCCTCTATCGCAGCGCTACTCGGCCGGCCCTTTGCAGACCTTTGAGCGGGGTCACGTCGGGTTCACAGGGTGTTTTTTTCTAGCTAACGGAAAGATGACGTTAAACTCCAATAAAAACGAACCCACTGTCGTCCTGGAGTCGGTGAGCAGCGTCCGGACAGCCCTCTCCGACCTGTACCTGGAGCAGCTGCTGCAGAACAAACCAAAGACTGACAAGGTAGGGGTCATTTTTTTTTTTTTGCTCCCCCATATCTTGGTGTTTGCTTTTGGGAAATAGATATGGGGCACATGGACGTTGTTTGTCCCACTAAAAATAGACCCAGTCGTGTATTAATCATATTACAAAAAACTGAATAATATCTGAAACAATGAGATATGTAGATGTTGCTCAACTCAGCTGGTCATTAACCTCTGCATTGCTCAGTATTGCTCAGTCAGCCATAGTTGGACCCCAGTAGACATTACATTGAGATTTTCACTTCTGCATTCCCCCCCCCCCCCCCAAACTACATTGGAATCTTATGAAGAATTAGGGAAACGAGGCTTTATCACGTGTAATATGTCTTTGACTATGTCAGTCAGTGCTATATAGCCATATACAAATGCTGTGTATGAATCCCATAATAGTCATGTTTAACTTTGACAAGTCAGCATAAAGTAACACCATTAAGCTTATTATCTGGAACAATGTTATGCAATATCAAAGAAGGTTTATAGATGGAAAGTTATGTAAATGTTTATCAATGCTTCTATGTAACTTAGCCTACAGCTACAAGTGCTTGGCTGCTGTTGATTTTTAGAGTCAACAGTCAGCTGAGCTTGTTTACTGCATCACATTATACCAGGTTGGAGTTTTAGGCATGAACTTGTTTTCAAGTGGAGGCCAGATTATGTTGCGAAACCATTGACTTTGCCTTCAAGCTAGGCAACAACTGATATGTGTGACCACAAACAGTTTTATTGATTTGGAAAGTTAAATCCTTGACGACCTCCAGGCCTAAGCTTGGCTGCTTCTAATACCCAGGGAACTCTTTGTCCTAAAGCTCTTCTCTGAAACTGAAAAGTCAGCACTGAGCTGCTGAGGGAAAGGTTAAAGGAAGGAAACTCCTTTCCTGACATCAGCAGTTTGCATCTCAATAGCCTTGAGTTGCAATCTTGACAACGTGTTCTTCTACTCATTGCTGATTTGTGAAATCAGTGTCTTCAAGTGGACTCACGTGGTCCATTATCTCACAGTGCACATTGCAGTAATGTGTAATGTTAAATGAATGTTAAATGTGTAAACGTAAACTTTACGGATGACTATAGTTGCCAGGACCATCATATAGGATAAATGAGATAAGATTTAGATAAGCCAGCCCTTTATTAGTATATAAGTGCTTTGTTAGTAATTCAATCGCTCGAAGTGGAGTCTAAAGAGATGAGTTTTCAGTCTGCGCCGGAAGATGTGTAAGTTTTCTGCTGTCCTGATTTCAATGGGGAGCTCATTCCACCATTTTGGAGCCAGGATAGCAAACCCACGAGTTTTTGCTGATGGGAACTTGGGTCCCCCTCGCAGTGTGGGTGCAGCGAGCTGTTTGGCTGATGCAGAGCGGAGTGCACGTGCTGGGGTGTACAGTTTAACCATGTCCTGGATGTAGGAAGGGCCAGATCCATTCGCAGCATGGTACGCAAGTACCAGTGTCTTGAAGTGGATTCTAGCAGTTACTGGAAGCCAGTGAAGGAGCGGCGTGGTGTGGGAGAATTTAGGAAGGTTGAAGACCAGACGAGCCGCTGCATTCTGGATGAGCTGCAGAGGTCGGATGGCACATGCAGGTAGACCAGCCAGAAGGGAGTTGGAGTAGTCTAGGCGTGAGATGACGAGAGCCTGGGCTGGGGACGTATCCTCCTGATGTTGTAAAGCGTGTATCTGCAGCAGCCGGTTGTAGCAGCAATGTTTGCAGTGAAGGACAGTTTGTTATCTAGGATCACACCCAGATTCCTTGCAGTCTGAGTCGGGGAAACAACAGAGGTACCGATGTTGATTGTTAGGTCAAGAGTGGGACAATCTTTTCCCGGAAGGAAATGCAGTTCAGTCTTGTCAAGGTTGAGCTTGAGGTGATGAGCAAACATCCACTGAGAGATGTCTGCTAGGCAAGCAGATATGCGTGCGACAACCTGGGTCTCTGAGCGGGGAAAGGACAGAATTAGTTGGGTGTCGTCAGCGTAGCAGTGGTATGAAAAACCATGCGGGCTAATGACAGACCCGAGCAAGTTTGTGTACAAGGAGAAGAGGAGGGGACCAAGAACAGAGCCCTGAGGGACCCCTGTTATTAATTGACAAGGGTCGGACTCGGACCCTCTCCAAGTAACCCTGTAGGTGCGGTCTTTGAGGTATGAGGTGAGCAGGGAAAGTGCAGTGCCTGAAACTCCAAGTTCTTGGAGAGTGCGAAGGAGGATCTGATGGTTCACCGTGTCGAATGCAGCAGACAGGTCCAGAAGGATGATGACAGAGGAGAGGGAGGCTGCTTTAGCAGTGTGCAGTTCCTCAGAGACAGCAAGGAGAGCAGTTTCTGTTGAGTGACCTGCCTTGAAACCAGACTGGTGCGGATCCAGAAGGTTGTTCTGATGGAGATAACAGGAGAGTTGTTTAAAGACAGCGCGTTCAAGTGTTTTAGACAGGAACGGGAGGAGAGAGACAGGCCTGTAGTTTATAACATCAGACGGGTTGAGAGTGGGTTTCTTTAGGAGAGGGTTTACTCTTGCCTCCTTTAGACTGTTTGGAAAGTGACCAGAAGTGTTGATGAAATGGGTGAGAAACGGTAGAATATCAGGAGCGATAGTCTGAAGGAGGTTTGAGGGGATAGGGTCCAGAGGACAGGTGGTAGGACGGGCAGAGGTAATGAGGGTAAGAACCTCACTTGGAGAGAGAGGGGAGAAGGAGGTCAGTGTGTGGGTGAAAGGAGGTTCTGGTGACCCAGTGGTGAGTAAAGGTGAGTCAGAAAAAGAAGAGCGAATATCATCAACCTTTTTTTCAAAGTGGTTAACAAAGTCGCTTGACAGAAGGGAGGAGGGGGGAGGGGCTTTGGGGGGGTCCAAGAGGGTGGAGAAGATAGAAAATAGTTTTTTGGGATTGGAATAGGAAGATTGGATCTTATCTTGAAAGAAAGTGCTTTTTGCCTGAGAGATGGAAGCAGAGAAAGAGGAGAGGAGAGCCTGATAGGTTAGGAGGTCGTCATGGTGTTTGGATTTCCACCATTTCCGCTCTGCTGCCCGAAGGATGGTTCTATTAGCCCGCAGTGCGTCATTTAGCCAGGGAGCAGGAGGGGAATGACGAGCCTGCTGAGATGTGAGAGGACAGAGAGAGTCCAGAGAGGATGAGAGAGTAGAGAGGAGCGTTTCTGCAGCAGAGTCTGGAGGCAGGAGTTGGAACGAATCAGAGGAAGGGAGGGCTGAGAGCAACGATGAGGCCAAGGTAGAGGGAGAGAGGGAACGAAGGTTGCGGCGGACAGGTGCAGAGTTAGAAGAGATTAGGTTGTTATGTTTGGAAAGGGGTAGAGAGAATGAAATGAAGAAGTGATCGGATGTGTGGAGCGGGTTTACAGAGAGGTTAGAAGTAGTGCAGTTCCTTGAGAATATGAGATCGAGGACATTGCCAGCGTTATGAGTTGGTGGGGATGGAGACAGTGAGAAAGCAAAGGTGGTTAACAGAGATGTTAGTTTGGATATCTTCCCTGTCTGGAGGTTGAAGTCTCCGAGAAGTACAGCTGGAGGGCCAGTTTCAGGGATGTGTGAGAGGAGATTATCTAACTCCTCCAAGAAGTCCCCCAAGGCGCCTGGTGGACGGTAGAGAACAACAATTGTTAATTGTATAGGATGGGTTACTGTGACGGCATGGAATTCAAAGGTGGAAGGAGTGAAGTTAGGTAGCTTGAAGAGGGAAAAGCTCCAGTTGGGAGAGAGCAGGAGACCAGTGCCACCTCCTCTGCCAGAGGGTCTGGTTGTATGGGAGAAGGAATATGCTGTGGAGAGAGCTGCTGGGGTGGATGTGTTGGATGGAGTGATCCAGGTCTCCGTGAGAGCAAGGAAATCCAGAGACTGCAGGGAAGCGTAGCCAGAGATGAAGTCAGCCTTAGGAACAGCTGACTGGCAGTTCCACAGGCCCCCTGAAACGAGATGTCGGATCTCAGTGGAGCATGTGGGATAGACAAGAGCATGCCGGTTATATTGATTAGGAGATACACGGGGCCAGTGATAATTGCGAGAGGACACATGAACAGGAATGGAGAAAATACACATGATTATAGCATGAGAGGCTAGAGAACCAAAGAGAATTGAATAAAACAAAAGGAAACACCAGCGATACTTAGCTCAATCAAAGTAGGATTTGCCTCCAACAGGACTCCAACAGGACTCCAATGTCTTTGTCAGTCTTGCTCCAACAGGACTCCAATGTCTTTGTCAGTCTCCGTCTGGCTGAAGCTGACGCTCCAAGAAAGAGCCACCTAAGATGGACACCTGATTGCTGAGTTCTCACAGCTGTTGGGGCACGCCCCTCTAATTAGTTAACTCTCTTCAGCTGGTGGGCGACAGCAGAGTGTTCCTGCCTATTGTGCAGGGTTGAGGCGCGTATCCCACTGAGACCTGTCTTACAGGTTGAGTTGAGCAGATCTGAGATTTAAAATCTCTCGGAAATCGCCGTTTTAGCTACAATAACTACAGAACAATTATACAGAGTAGAATAAATTAAACAGAGAAGTCTATTTAAACAAGAATATAACTTACAGTGATTGCTGAGTCAGTATAGATAGTGTCCTCACCGGGTCTGGATGCACACTGAGTTATTCTGATTTTAAATGCGCTATTTAAATGATTTTTAGCTGAGGGTTTACTAACTCACGCTGTTTTGCACTTCGCGCAATCAGCAGAGTGTTCCTGCCTATTGTAATGCAGGGTTGAGGCGCGTGACCCACTGAGACCTGTCTTACAGGTTGAGTTGAGCAGATCTGAGATTTAAAATCTCTCAGAAATCGCCGTTTTAGCTACAATAACTACAGAACAATTATACAGAGTAGAATAAATGAAACAGGCCACCCAAATAGGTTAAGGGGCCTTTGGCTTTTCTTGCCCCACAAATATAATCAAATTCTGTGGGAAACACTGCAGTCATATTAGATCATGGCGCTTTGTGGAGAAAAATAGGTAGACAAGAGATATACATCTTAATAGTGTTTAATCTTATCCAGAGATTGGCTTTTTTTTTTAAAGGAATCTGTTGAAAAAAGCAACTTCAGCCCGTAGATGGAAAAACACAAAAAAATGAATTTGTTTAGCCTGTCACTCGGCCGTTTGCTTATCTTGTTGCTCCTTCACACCCAATACTGGCATCCAAGTTTCTGAAAGGGACATTATTGTAACATGTGTTGACTGTTAACATTGATTGGAACACATTGTGACAAAGCAAAGTAATACTCTCTAATCATTTATCCCTTTACACTCTGACAGTGTGAGTGATTGATCTGATGGGGCTCATTGTCAAAATCCTGATGAGATTCATTTAATTAAAAATGCCTTTCAGTGCCCATCAAAATCTAATCACATTTCACGTTTCATTCCTATTGGCTACTGTTTGTAAAGATGCTGTCATTTGTTTCAGATAGTTGTAATTGTTTTGTGCTAACGCTTTACGATTTAACCTTTGTAGGTTCCTTGCCTAGTTCTGATGGCTAGTTAATAAAGTAATATGCTATGTGTCTAGAGGGAAACTACCCAATATGTGTCTATAGGTTTAGTTTTGGAATCAAATTTCCTCCATTGTGATGAAAGTTAAAATCCTTTGAGCCGTTATAATGACAACATATCTCAAAACAATTTAGGTTTACCTGAAAGGTGACCTAACACCCTAAAACTATAGAAACCCTGTCAGAATTAAGACTTAGACTTAAAATAATTAGAAATTCTCTCAAAATTACTTTGTATTTCTGGATAATGAATACTTGATCTGGAAATGTTTTACTTATTATCTCAAAATAGTGACTTAGTAGTCATTATTTTGACAAAGTTTCTCATTATTTCATTATCCTTTTCTCTCGTTTACTGGAAGAAATGGGCTTCCGTATTTTACAGTTATTCCTGGCTATAATGATATAAAGTAGTTTTTCTAAATCGAATAAAAAACCCAAATTGTCATCATTCAATACAAATTGTGGCGCTTGTGAGAAGTTTATTAACGACAGTCATCCCTAATGTGTGGTTCCACAAAATGCATTTCCTAATGTCTTTTAGAGCAGCTCTTTATAAATATTAATGGGAGTTCAGTGAGAGAAATCAGTGTGTGTTTTCAGGATATATTTGTATGTGGTGATTGTATCTGCAGTCAGACTGCTGTACAGATTCCTTTCCTCAGAGGATGTAATTTCATCCGTTCCCTTCTGGGACTCCGGCCAAACACTCCCTCCTGGTACAGAACAATCCTGAAATATATCAGCACGAGACTGGTAAATAACTATCATGTTGCAAGCTCCTGCATTCATTTGAAAATGGTGTACTAAACAATTGTTAGTTTTATATTATAATAATGTTACCAGGAACACATAAGTGTATTAAAAGGGTATAAATAAAACGAATCAAAAAAACTTGACACAGTAATTCCTGCCTGTGTAAGACTCTAAACTGCTGTCACGGTGTGCACAGTATTTTAGGGCCCAGGTTTTACAGTAAGCGAGGAGGGGGAGGAGGAATGTGATAATAATATTTATTGGTTTATTGTAGAGCTGACGCTAGAAGATAGATAAGAATTGTGTTTTTTCCCTGAAGCAGTTTTTATGATTTATTTCCGGCCAAAAAAATAAGTGCTGACTTAGGAAGTTGTATCTGTGTCAGCTTAGAGACCAATTTATATATCTTTTTATATTGTTCATTCATGGTTCTATATTATACATGTTATATTCACAGTAGGCCAGCTTACTCCCCAGGGATCAGGACCTTGTGTCATGTGGGTCCTCAGTGATGGCATTGCATTATTCTTTTCTCGTATAGGTTTATAAATATATGGATTTAACTGTGACGGTGGTCAGGACAAAGACCACCTTTCTTGCCACCATACAAAGTTGTTGTTTTAAGAAAAAATATTTTTACTAAATCATTATAATGATTTACAGGAACTTTATCTCTTCACAAGGCTATGTTTTTATTTTATTTGTTTCTTTTACTGGCAGAAATGAGCTTCCGTTTATAAACTATTCCTGGCTATAATTGTATTAACGAATAGTTTCTCTAAATTTGGAAATAACAGTAATGTAATTAAACAATACAATAACTGGAGATTTCCTGTTTTTGGACCTGCTTTTTGGTCAGTTGTTAGATTTCTACACCAAACTTTTAATATGGCTTTTAAGACTCTTCAGAAAATATAACCTTGCTTGCATTATTGCTACTCTTAAATGTGTTCACTTGGTGACTCAGGTGGTATCCATGACCACATGGACCAGCTGGACCAGATCAATGGACGTGGCTAATGAGGTGTTTATAACATCGGGTTAATTTTCAACCTCGAACATATGTTGAAACTGCAAATGAAACGTGGCTTTTAGCACACATTAGCATAACAAGTAGCAGCTATTAGAAATGCATGTTATAATGATCTGACTGACTGTAAATCTTGAATTAAATGACTTGCATCACGGAACGTTTTATTTAGATTGAGATAAAAAAAATCACCATTAATGTGTGTTTTCTTTTTGTTTTTTAACAGGCTTCGATGCAAATCTATGAGAGCAAGGGAGCTGAGGTTTACACTAACGGCAGTGCAGGACACATGAATGGCACAGAACTGACCAGGATGAAAGAAGTGGAATTTGAAAAGGGTCATTCAGAGCCCATGGTATACTATCCACACACACACACACACACACACACACACACACACACACACACACACACACACACACACACACACACGTGCACGCACACACACACACGTGCACGCACACACACACACACACACTTATATTTTAATATTTGTGTTGCTAATGCCTGCCCATTGACTGTGGTCTCTGTCTGCAGGGGGTCACTCTGAAGCTGAACGACAAGCAAAGGTGCACTGTGGCCAGAATACTGCACGGAGGCATGATCCACAGACAAGGTAATTAATCCCATTTTCTTTTGAGTGCAAGTGTGTGAGTGTGCCGACCTGGTGTGTGTGTTGGAAGGAAAGTTCTCTAGTTAATAGTCCGTCCCAGTCACAGCAAATCTATCCAGGCATTAGTGGATAGTGCACCCGAGGGGAAAAGAGTGAAAGAGAACGTTTTGTGACTGCTGCTCAGTATATTTATGTATTTGTGGGTACTGAATTATTAATCTGTCGGTTTTATTTACCATCTTTCCATCTATCTCTCTACATCTTTACGTAGGTTGTACAACAAGATATCTATTTGATGTAATATTACTTATCTTTAAGTATCTTATTTTTATCAAGTGTTCAAACATGGCATTCTATGTATTATATCCAAATAAATTGTATTATTATTTTTTCAATTTAATTTCTGTATAGTGAAGTAGGGCAATAGATAATGTATACTGTATCTCAGGCCATACACAAAATATTCAAGTTTAAATATTTGAATTGTAAATGACATTATTGAGATTATACTGTTAAATTTGGGGTTTTTGAACTTCTCTTAAAATTGTGTTAACTGCAAACCCTATTTTAAGCATTTAACCAAAAATAAAAACATTCTAAAACCATAGACTTTTGAGACAAGGGGAGCAGACAAGTGCAAATAAATGCTGCCAAAATTTCAAGTTTAGGACTTATATTTAGAATTACTATAGTTCTCCTGTTTTTCTCTCTCTCTTACCAGGCTCTTTGCACGAAGGGGATGAAATAGCAGAGATCAACGGGAAAAGTGTGATGAACCAAACTGTAGATCAGCTCCAAAAGATCCTGGTAAGTTAATATTTGTTAACTTGGATCTTAAATTCAATGCAAATCTTTTTGAAAGTATTACACTCGTAAAACTGAATCATCTGTCCATGCAGAAAGAAACAAACGGAGTTGTCACTATGAAGATCGTTCCCAACGTGCAGAGTCGATCCCGAGCCTGTGAGGTAATGACATGCCCGGCAGAATATGCACTTGTGAAGAATTTTTTGTATTTTGCTTTTCTCCAAAATCGTTTAAATTTGCATGAATGAACCAAGAAAAATTAGCTCAACATCCAATGATAACTAGCGGTACAGTATAATCCTCGTAGATGGCATTTGATTGCATTTCTTTCAGTTTTTCGATCTACAAATCACTCTTTAAAAAGGATTTTGTTCTCTGTGAATCAGGTGACCCTACTGTTAGTCAATGAACAACCCAGGTGACTATACAATGAGTTTAAAGTCACTCGCATTAGTTTTGCTAGTTTCAACTGAACCACTTTGGTAGTGTATTTCATCCTGCCATCTACTGACCATATCACAATTTCCCCACCCGCCGATAATGTGCTTTTTGTGCATTAAGAATGGCAGCTTGCTTATTTTAACAACATTTAACAATAGTCTATGGCAATTTGGAATAATAAAAAATGGCTTCAATTGAATTGCCACGAAGAAAAAATTAATACCGAATTCTAAGTTAGGACTTTGCTGTGGTCACTGATGGCAGTCCACCCAAAAGCTTCTAGTCCATTAATATATAGACATAGAGCATCATTTTTGGTGACCCAGACCACTCCAGTATACCCACTTTGGTTACAAAAAATAGTTGTACTTATTCGTCTGTGTACAGCTACCACTTGGAGTAACTTGGCGATACCACAAATGTTTCTTAACTCAACTAACAATAGTATTACTTTACCCTGAAGAGAATTGACGTGTTCCTGCTTTGATCTTTGACAGTTTAGGCAACAATAGTAGAGATAGTATTCTAATCTGGGGCATTAACAAGCTTTACGCAAATGCTCAATTGGAGGTAAAGAAATTTATTTTCAGTTTACTCTGTTATGTTTTTTTTGGTTTAGTGAATTAAGCTGTCAAATATCACATCATGAGCATTTGAATTCTGTGTGAGTGTGGATTTCCCGATTAACATTTTCAAGTCCCTAAATAATTGTTTATTCTTGAGAATTGAGACACATATTCAGGTACTGTAAGTCCAATATTTGCTGATTCAAACATCATAATGATAAGCTCTCAATAAAACAATATAGGTGGATTTTGTAAACTGTTACAACGTCTGATGCAACGTTAAATGGAGAGTTTCACATGAGAGCAATCACAGTATAGCTGATGTTGATATTTTTAATATATACTCCACAATGCTTTATGGCTTGAACATTGAAGAAGAACAAAATATTTAATTTCAAGCTTCGCGAGAGCTTACTTTAAAGCCAGAGTGGTGTAAATAATGACCGTCCATCATGACTGAGTATTTGCTTGACTGAGCAAAGTATGTTCTCTGTGTATTGCTGAACTGCAAAATATCTGCTTCTTGTGCAACAAATATGCAAAGAAAGTGCTCGGTAAGCATCTGGCACAGCAGTGAGTCATCTGTGATAAATATAACAGATTTAATTAAATGTGGACAAAGGGTTTTAATAGAGCTCAGACAAACTATATTTTTTGTGTTTCAGAATCAAATGGTTCACTGAAACGTACTTAAAAAAGTCTTTGTTCAGCAGCAATAAGTACACAGATGCCGGTGAAATTCTTCCTTTGTTGATGGGATAATGTAATGGCTGTAGAAAATGACACCAAACCTTTAAAGGGGCCCTATTATGTTTTTGGGAGTTTTCCCTTTCCTGAGTGTAGAGTGTCTTATAGGTGCATGTAAATGGTCTGCAAAGGCTAAAATCCCAAAGTTATTTCCAGAGGGAGTTTCTTTCCCACCCCCACCCTCCCCATGCCTGAAACGCCTCCATTGTAGTCCCTTGTTTACTTCAGTAACATAGTGACATCACTACGGGACTCTCCCTCTTCTATTGGTTAGCACTCCAACACATTGTACTTGATAGGCTAAGGGGTGGGACATCTCTGCGGGTGACTAATCATAACAGAGCAATTAGTTAGGGGCCAACTCGACAATTTAGTTTATGGTTGCTATCCCCAGTTAAGAACAACCAGAGTAATGTTAACTCTACCAGGCAAAAGAGCCAAAGAGCTTACAAGGAAGAAAAGGCAAAGAGTTGGTGATAAAACATTTGTATTTCTAATAAGCGAGTACATAAATAACTTGCCTACTTATTAATACTACTGGTTCTTTTTCTCTGCACTGAGTTCTGGGTTTCTTGTTCTTCGGGATTCTTTAGGTTGCCTTTGGGACTAACGTTAGCTAGGCTACTAGCGGTAGCCATGTTGCTAACAACATAGGAACAAGGAGATCAATCTTCTGTTCATATAAAAATCAACCAAACGATAATATCTTTTCACCATCTTTAGTTGTTGGAAGCTCTGAGGTATATGATGGTTGTCTTTGCCACAGTGGAACCAAGTGTAACACCACTCTTCATCCACAGGTGTACATGCGGGCCCAGTTTGACTATGACCCCGCTAAGGATGACATCATCCCGTGCAAAGAGGCAGGTCTGAAGTTTGAAACTGGTGACATCATCCAGATCATCAACAAGCAGGACCCTAACTGGTGGCAGGGCAGAGTGGAGAGCAGCGTGGCTGACTTCGCCGGACTCATCCCCTCCCAGGAGCTGCAGGAATGGTACACAGCTCTGTCAGACCATCTGAATCTTAATGTAATGTGTCAAGGGCGTAGGTCTCATTAAAACATTGACAGGGCACATATTGGACAGGGGGTTCTGCACCGGGAACAGCATCAAATGCTTAATTTCGGGGGACCTGGTCATTTGTAGGCACCAATTTAAATTGTAAATAACTTTAGTTACGCAATACAAAAACACAAATGAAGGTGACAGTAAAATCTCAAGCATCCTTTATGGCTTTCAAATATGTTTTCTTCTGTGGATTTACTTTTCTCATTACTATATATCTGTTGACACATTCAGCATGTAGGCATGATTTACTCTTTCTCCCCTCTTTTGTGTTTGTAGTTTAGCTGGGGAAACCACTTTAAATGAAATGTCACATCTATTTATGACAACGATACAATAGTTCATTTTAAATCATTTATAAACACTTTTTATAGCTATAACATGTGTTCCAGCTAAAAATAAGATAGTAGTCAAAACGTTCTGCACTTTATGAATATATCCTCTATATCTGTGTTCTCTGAGATATTGTAATATTTTGACAATATAGTGACAATATTATAAGAAAAAAGTCCTCATCCAATGAGAATAAAGTTATAATATTTAAGAATGAAGTCATAAATTAATGTTCACTTAATACTGAGATAGAAAATATAGTATAGTGTGCGGGGAGGCGTGTGGTGCAGTGGGTTGTGCATTGGTGTTGGGATCAGGGGCCACAGGTTCAAACCCCTCTGCAGTCAGCATGTCGTTGTGTCCCTGGGCAAGACACTTCCCCCCAATTTGCTCCTGGCGGGATTGCCCACAGTATTGAGTATGTAAGTCGCTTTGGATAAAAGCGTCTAACAAGTGACATGTAGTGTAGTGTGTGCAGTGTAGCGTCTGCCTCTGCTGGGTGACGCCAAATCTAATTGGACAAACCATACAGAGAACTGCAGTACAAACTAATACTAAAATTGGTAGTAAATTAAAAATGGCAAATTATTAACTCTATGCATGATTGTGATAACATATGGTGTGTGTGATCTGTTGTCATTTCATTTCATTTCAAACCTTTATTTATACAGATGAAACCCATTGAGATCATTGATCTCTTTTTCAAGGGAGACCTGCTCAAGTAGTTCCACATGAAACATAAAAACATAAATAGAACAACAAAAGGACATCATACAGCATCCGCAAACTCTCAGAGCAGTGCATCCCTTATTACTTTTTGGATTATTACTGTCTCAAAGCAAATGTTTGACTTTTCCATATACAGTATAGTATGGCTATGTTAGTGCAACATCAGCATAGCACTGATTGACCTTGAACTAAATCTCTCTTCCCATGCAGGAGGGTGGCGAGTAAAAGCAAGGCCAGGCAGGGCAGCCAGTCCTGCAGCCCGTTTGGAAAGAAAAAGAAGTGCAAAGACAAGTACCTCGCCAAACACAGCTCCAGTGAGTGTCTCAAAGGAATCTTGATCTTTTCTTTATTCATACTGCAGTGTGGGTTTGTCTGTAAAAAAACTAAATATTTTCTGTTGCAGTTTTTGACAAGCTGGATGTGATTTCTTATGAGGAGGTTGTTCGGCTCCCTGCTTTCAAAAGGAAAACACTGGTGCTTATCGGTAAGCTACAGTATTTATTAGTGGTATATAACATTCTAAGAGGCAAAATAAGGCATTTCTGATCATCAACACTGAACACATGTTTCAAGAATATTACTTGAAAATGCACATCACTCTAATTAAACCTCAAATATTATTAATTAATATTGAAATGTCATTGGAAATAAAAACATGCTTCTGTTTTTAGGTGCACCTGGCGTAGGAAGGAGCCATATCAAAAATGCACTATTGACCAAATACCCTGAGAAGTTCTCCTACCCTGCACCACGTATGTAAAACCACAGGTTTTTTTTCCTTTCCTTAGATGAACAACATTTTCTGAAAAGTCCTTCAGCTAAGTCTTTGAACCTTTTCCACAGACACCACCAGACCCCCACGTAAAGAGGAGGAGGATGGACAGGAATATTACTTCATCTCCAACGAAGCCATGACCAAGTGTATCTCAGGAAATGAGCTCCTGGAGTACGGCAGCCACCAGGGATTTATGTTCGGTACCAAAATTGAGACCATCCAGAAGATCCACGAGCAAGACCAAATCTCTCTGCTGGATGTAGAGCCGCAGGTACGCATTCATCGACTGTTCTGAAGACATCACATGACACAGCTGTGATGGAGGGACATTTTACTTTTTGTTTTACTTTACCCAGAGTTACATAAAGTTAAAGGGTGACCTTTCAAAGAGGATAATAACTTGCATAACCTGAGAAGCAATATTAAAATTCCCCCCAAAATGTTGTTATGGATCAAAATATGCACCCTGTGAAAGTAAATAGCACGCTAAATATGTTTCCATGTAATAAACCGTCTGTTCCTCACTTTTTAATAAGAAAAAATATCCCATTACAAAACTAGCAAAACTTATAAATTAAAATATTTTTGTTAAATAATGGATCCACCTTCAGTCCTGATCATAACTACCAAACTATGTATTTATTTAAATATTTTAATGCCAGTTTGTTTACATTAAATTATTTTATTATTTTCATGATGTGTTAAAGATTAAACCAAGATCATTTATTTCTAATGCATTTCCATTTAATCCATAACCCTAACCTTAATGCATATTATGTAACATCTTGAACTGCCATAAAAACACTAGATATCGTTATTTTCATTGTTTTTCTTTTTTCTGTAACACCAGTTGTAGCGTCAGCAGGAACAGACTTTTCGGGCCTGGTAGCCTTTGTCAGAAACGCCATCATGAAGTCTGGTATCCAAAATGCGTTGAACAAAAAGCTTACTTTAATAAAGATCACCAAGTTATTGTAATTTGCACACAATTATACTGTCTGAATAATCGAGCTGAGAAAAATAGAGCGACTCTCTCGCCCACACACCTCACACAGGTGAATAGGTGATTATATTACCCATGGGTGCCGCCCATACCCATATGACCAAACTGATCTATCCCATAATAGATCCAGAAATAATAAGATAATAAACAAAGCCCAATGCAAAAAGTATAAACAATCAAGCACCCAAATAAATCCTACCTCAGATATCCCAACACTGACATTTCTGGCTCCTACATCAGTCCGGATAATACCTACCAAATGTTACTTATTTTAACCCTTTAAAGGCCATGTAGGTTGTTTATTGAAAAGAAAAAGCTACAAAAATGTTTTGACACATTAGAATAGGAGCTGTGGTTGAGCTTCCAAAATGAAAAGAATGATATGACGTCTGTGTTTTGAAACTGGTGAGGTACTGTAAAAGGGTAAATTATGCTAACAAAATTCTCTTTTCCCTTTCTTCAACATTTAGACCTTGAAAGTCTTGCGGACGGCTGACTTTGCACCTCTGGTGGTGTTCATCGCTCCGACCACCACATCTGCCCAGGTGCTGAATCTTTATCTGAATACACTCGAGTCATTTTAACACCATCCTGCGTCTGCTAACCCTCTGTGTGTTTCCTACTAGACGGAAAACCTGCTGATGATCCAGAAAGAGTCGGACGCCATTTTGGCCACATATAGACACTTCTTTGATGTGGTTCTCGTCAACAACGACGTGGATGAAAGCGTGAAAGGTGTGGAGGAGGCCATGGAGCGGGCCACCTCCACCCCCCAATGGGTGCCTGTATCCTGGGTGTACTGACAGAGGTCCGGCACCAGAGTAATACCTTTTCTGTTTTAAAAAAGCAGTGCAATATCACTCCTTACACGACACGAGTTAGTGATGTCCCAGGTGTGTATGGGTTTACCTTTTTTAATTGTCACTGAGATTTTTCTTTTTTGCACAAATGCAACCAAAAAAAAGCAATATGTGGAGATGTTTAGAACCTCATCAGGGTTGTTTTGCTTGATTGTGTAGGCCCGTGTGCTTCAGGTCTTTTGGAAGGTCGATGGGTAGTTTTGGTGATGCACATCTTTGCGATTGTTGGGGAACGTGTGAAAATGCAAAATAGGACCACAACTGTGAATGAAATCCTCTTTTTAAATGAGAGGATTTTATCATGTTAAACAATATTTCTGGATTCACTGTCTGTTATTTTGTTTTCTCATTAGATTGTGCCATGAAATTGAGATCTTGAAACGGTTTGTTCAGTGTGTGTAACTCCATACGACTATAATGTCTTCTACACCATGCCTTTTTGTCCGTCATTCAAAACCTCACTTGTCTTGTCTCATCAAAATGGTATACCTCATGGGGTACTGTAAAGGCACTTTTAAACAAAAAAATAAATGTCCCAGCTCTGTTGAAACTCATTCTTTGACTGTTGTGTGAAAATATCTTCTCTGGAGCCTTTTAGGAAAAATATGGCAGTTTTATGTCAAAGACAAATCTTCAAAGTTCCTTCAACTTTATCCACATAAGACAGGAACAAACATGGCAGTGTCACTGACTGTAATGCAAGATTTGATATTTATACTATTTTATAGTTTTAGATGACATATAGCCAGTTTGTCTTGACTAGACTTTTTTTTTTTTATGTTTGCTGTCCACATGGTTCATCATGTCTGAGCAGAATATTCCATACTTCAAATCTCACATTTTAGATGCGGGCTATAAAGAGTTCTCTGTCGTGCGTGCGTGCGTGTGTGTGTGTTTTTTGTGTGTGTGAGGGAGAATGAGTCATGTCTGCATACATTTTTCCAAAAGAAGTCACAGCTCAGGGCTTTGATCAATTATAGATCGAGACTTGCCTATCTGAGCTCTACAATAAAAGTGATGTAGCTGGAACGCCCACACATTACAATTCTCCCCTCATCACAGTGTGGGAGACATAGTTACGGGTTGTACATGACAATGAATTTATTCTCAGTGTTGCCAGTTCCTGTTTGCATTGTGGGAGTTGTGAACTTACTCAAATCCAAATATATATATATAATGAAAACTATTGATTTGCACATTTAAAATTCAAGTATGACTTGCTTTTTTATATGTGCATTTAAAATAAAGTATATTAAAGTGATTGACGTTGAGCAATGGAAGAAAAAACATCGTCGAGCAACTGTTCATTTTTGTTATGGTGTGTTGTGTTGGACTAACTGCCAACAGATGTGCAATAACAACGGATGCTGTACCACAACGTGAACAATTATTTCCGAATCATCATTTAAATAATTACATTTGTTTCTTTATTTCCTGCCATAAAGCTCAGAAAAGATGGATGATTAGCATATGTTATTAGGAAACGTATATTAATATGACCTACAAAGCTTTATTCTGTTTTAAATTGAAATGTTCCAGAATAAAAACAATGAGTTAAAGGATTCCATAAATACAATATATAAAACGTTTACTTAGCATTGTGTTTCCCACATTCAAAACCAGGTATACAAATATGAAATATGTTGCATAAAAAGGATTTTATAATTCCAGATTTCTTCTCGAAACATTTACCAGCTGCTTTCTCTCCTGATATTTTCTAAAGACGACAGTATACTCTAACAGGGTTGGATTTCTGCAGATAACCCCCAAAGAGAAGACAAACTGACTAATGTGACATTGTAAATACAGAACGTGTGTAACACTGCACACTTTTCAAAACAACACTGGTTGCAGGCTTTCAAACAGAGCTGTCCTATAGCACCACCATGTGGGCTCTTAAGAGTGTGAGTCACCCAATGAACCAAAAGACTGAAACCACTTCCTCCTTGGAACCACACAAAATATCCATCATTTGTACAGGCAGGGTTCAGATGGCACTTTTTATGGTTAAAAGATTGCATTATGTATTTTAAAAAAAAGTTGCAGTGAAGCTCTGTAATTGTATGGCTTGAATAATTTATAAAAATGGAGGATTAAATAAGGTGAAAAACAAACGGTAGCTGATGTTGTTGTTGATAGCCAAAGAAAAGCAGGAGAGGAACTCATAGACATGTTCAGTAAAAAGATCACCTGTCTGATTTCAAATGTTTTTTCTTAGTTTTGACATAACAATATTAAGTATAGACAAAAACGTTGCACACTCCATTTCCATTTCCATGTTAAAGTGAAATGCATATGGAGCCAGTGTGTATACATGTTCTGTCTACTTCCAGTGACATGCAGGACAACCCCTTGCTATGTGTTGAATATTTTTGTATTTTAAGTAATGTTATTTACAACTTGCACTAGCTACAATTGCATGTAATTCCAGTTTAGTGCTGCTTCTTTGAAAAACCCAATCTGGGCTCATTTTGAATTTACTAAATAACAAACAAATACATTACAGCCTCAACCTCTGTAAGGGTTAACTTACAGGTGGAGAGTTTGATTTGTGTGTTTCTTAACTGATCATAATTGAAGAAAAGTACATTTAGCCTTAAAAGGTCTTCAGGATTGTTAACTTGATATGTGTATGCTTTGTTTGACCAGCTAGTGAAGCAACATTTTACTTAGTTATTAATAAAATGTTACATTACAGTTTATATTAGTTAACAAAGGACGCTGTGTACAGACCGAAGTCGAACTCAAGTGAAACATTTTTTTGATTATGGACATTAAGGGGGGAAAAAAATGTGTGATTTTAATTTCCACTATACAAGAAAGAGTAAAAGATTCAAGGAAACCATGGTTACATTTAATTTCAACATTTTGCCTTATCAACCTTTTGACTTTATTCTCAAAATGCAAAATTAATGAAAACGTACCCCTCTCGTTTTTTTCTTGCCTTGAATATATTGTTTATGAGTAATTATGTGATTTTGTTTTGCTTTGCTAGGGGATCTACTAAAGGAGCAGAAATGGAACCTATGACCCCCACATATAATTATGTCAGGATTATGTTTTACAATTAAAAGCAGCACACTGGATGTAATGCAGATTAACCTGAAATAACAGTGAAGCCTTGTTCCTCGACCAAAAGGGTGGTAAATGATTTGCAGGTGGTTTTACTCTCCACTACATCCCTGTCCATATTTACTATGAATGATAACCAAACACCTTCTGAGAAGCTGGCCACACCCCCTTTTGAGGAACGCCATTTTGTTGTCACACAGACTTGTCGTCAAAATAAGCCCCTTTAATGAAGTTTTAAACCCAAAGAAGACCATGACATGTAATGCATGCAAAGGAAATATGCTGAGAGTCCCCTTAGCCACTTAAATATATAAAAACAGTGCTGTTCTGGGCGATAAAACGGTGTGTTTGATGTCTCCGGTGGTCACCCATTTCAACATGAAACTCGCCGCGATTGACGTCACTGAGCCATCTTTGTCCACCTAATCCAGGCGGCTCCGTATTACTCCTTCATTACTGCACGGACTCTGACAGCGCCGGGCTCCGGAATTAGCCTGCAGGTGCCTCATCGGCCGTAGAAATAGGAAGAGGAAAATAGATTTTTTTAGCGAGGAGGAAACGCATCTCAGTCTGTACAGATAGAAGCCAGTGCTCCTCCTAGGCTATATAGGCAGGGAAACGACACAATAACCAACCAAAGGGAGCCAGAGGGTAGAGCGGAGCGCAGAAGGCAATCCACATCCATCTGCCAGCCAGCCACTTACTGAGCGCTTACATTTCCAGTCCGGATTTCAGCACAGCTGTCCAGCCAATACAACCAGGAAAATGTGAGTACAACATCGTTAAGGCACTCTTTTTTTCTAATTTATTAATGAATATCATCCTCACGACGGATGTTGTCAGGCTACGTGGGATTAATGGTGTCTGAATGGTCTCTTGTGTGTATTTTCCATTAAATACAGGGGTTATGTAAAAGGTCTCACGTTAGTCAGTATATCTGTGTTAAATACTGCTGTTTAATTTCATTTTACACCTGTTATTTATCCAATAGGATCCGAACGTAAAATGTAGAGGCTAAAGCGTCGGCCTAACCTTGGAGCATACGGAGGGTGTATCGCCTTTAAACACATTATAAGCTTATTTTTTCGGCTTTTACACGATAAACTAGCTCCTTGTCTGTCGCGTGCCTTTTTTTATTTAACTGTCTCTTGCTTTTCGCCGACCGGAGCCAGCACGCGCGCATCTTTTCCAGTTTGGACTGGTTTGGTTTGAAAGGACACCGTCTGTGTGCGATTACCCACAGGCTAATTAAAACCACATGAAGAATACACCGTGTACAAAAACCCTGTTGTCCTTACTCAACATTTGCAGGCCTTTTCTTTCTGACCACAGGTGACGATTAAGCTAATTCAAGAAACAGCAAGGGCACCAGGTTGAACATGTATAGCGTCGACATTATTCGACGAACACTCCAAAGACCTGCTTATAGACGATGATATTATTAGCTCTGAAGTAGGCTTAGGCCTAGTTTACGTGATATTTGCAACCCACAGCGGGGGGTGGGGGTAGCCTAGCCTCCTACTGTATGTCGTCGATTGTCGTGCGAGGGCGTACAGCTATATATCTCACTATATTTCAGGCAGACTTCAGGTGGAAATGGAACCTGTAAAATGTCCACCTCCCTGTCGATTGTTTCTCCCCTTTTGTTTTATACAATTACATAAATGGGGTAGGAAAGAAGAGCCGTGACAACCTCGCCTGTCAGTTTGTGTTAAAACGTTGCTGCCGACACACGACATGCCATTGAGCTGGGGCGACATGTCTGCTCCCTCTGTGGGCTGTATGTTACATTTGTCACCGACATGTTGGTTGTATTTTTTCATCCAAGTGTTTGAAATCCAACCCCCCATATAAGGAAGCTCCCCGCCCTCTATGTTGCAGGCTTGCACTGTATTTACAGGCCTCGTCGTGATGTGTTACAGGACGTTATGTATGCCTTGTGTGTCCCTGTATACAGTCAGACAGGGGGGAAAGTGAGTGTTGTGTGGGTCAGGTTCAGAGACATCAGACAGAATGGGACAGTGAGGCTGGACCAGACAGCTTCTGGTCTGGCTGCTGAGGCGCTGTCCAGTGCTGAAATGTCGCTCTCCAGTGCTCAAAGTCAGACAGGTTGCTTTTCCCATGACAGTGAGCAAACAAACAGAAATCCATTCTTTATGCCTTTGTGTGTGCGTATGATGAGGAAAGAAAAAAGGTTACATAATAAAAGAACCTAAGACAATGCACAGTTGGAATAAAAACCTTAGGGCTTGTCAAAGAAACCCGCCTAACATAGAAAGACAGCTGTTTATGCTTGCCACCCTTTGACAAACATAACATATTCTTTATCATATCTGAAACCAAGCAAATTATGCATTTTCTAAACATTATTTCTCAGGGTCAAAGAACAGAGTAGCTAGTATCACATACAAAATATCAAATAAAAAATGATGCTATGATATTTTATCTAAATATGTAAATGTAAAGTGTGTAAAATCAGATACACCATTATATCAGTGAGTCCTTAAACCTTGCACAGGTGTCGCAGGAGCCATTTTTGGACACTAAATTACTTTTTATAAGCTCTGTCTTCCCTAAATCTTGATAATTTATTATTTCATCTTCATGACAAAATGAATATTTGTTATGTTTCAAAGGTGAATTCCTATTATTACTGTTTCGCTTGTTTAACCTTTATTGTGATGTGTTATTATGCTATGTCTATTATCTAATTTGACCAGCAGGTAGGCAGATTTCTTTGTCAAAAGATGGACATCTATGGCCTAATGGTTGAGATGTTGAATCAAGGGAAATAGGTTGAGCAGGCTTTATTGATCACCAATATCTTCTGAACATATCACTGTAATCAATACATCTATCAATAAAGAGGTGGTGGTATCACCATTACATATGCCATAGGTGGAGCATATAGAGACCACCCTCAGTTTATCATGTTCAAGTAAGGATTAAGCACCGAAGTGGCAAGGATTAAAACAGTTACAAAACACCCAGGTTGCCCTCCATCAAACCCAGTAGGCAGAGTTCAAAGGAAGTGGAGCCTGGGGGGACATTTTGTCGGTGCAATAATTACTGGTCCTGGTTGGTTGAGGTGTTAGTTCATAGGTGATAATAATCTTTGCAGACAAGTGAAAAAAACCACATTGTAATTACATCGAAGCGATAGAGTTTAATGTATAGGCAGGGAATGTCAACCATTCTTCATCCAACACATGAAGTACTGTATATCTTCATTTGAAATTCATAATAGAAATTCTCCCGTACACTGCAAGCAGCCTTGTGTATTTCACATTGTGGGTTTCTATTAGGGCTGGTTGGCATCGACAAGGACCACCGGCACCATCAGGGCCCTATTGAAAGGGATTTGTTGTTGTTAGAGGATTAGTGATGTGTGAGCGTGTAAAGGTGACCTTTATACAGAGTTCCTTCTCACACTGAGTTACAACCAAGGTTACTTTGCCAGGCGATACTACAGACTTAGTCAATCTCACATTCTAATTTTAGAAACTGCTTCATTGTCTAATGTATTGATTACTCCGGCTAGATAGATAGCAATAAAGCTGGCAGAATTTAGCCTGCTGGGATATTCCACTACTTCATTAAATATTTAAGTATTTTAAACATTCTTAATTTGTTTTTTAATGTATCAATCTGCTGCTATAGGAAGTGTCATCATGTTTGAGCAAATTGCATGATGATATAACGTCATTAATATGGGCACAACATATCACACTGTTTTTCTGCTTGCTTCTTGTGCTGCTGTAGTGATATGCAGGGATAGATTTTCACTTTAGTGATCAGACAACGTTCAATGTCAAGATGCACTGGATTTTAGGGTTTCTTTATGTATGCATATTTCCTGAATTTGACTAATAGGGAAATGATACCAATACTGTTTATTTAGGTAGGTTGTCACTTAGCTGAAACATGATTCTTTTTGATGGTCTGTGGTTTTTGCTATCACTCAACACAGTTTGTTATTCTATCATGTAAGATGTACACAATCAACAACAGGGGCTTCGATGGAACCGGTTGAGAATCAAGAAATAAAGATATACCAAGTATACTTTGAGTATTTGTGGTGATATGTTTTTCCTGCTCCAAACAAGTACGTGTCAACATAAAGACCAGACATTTTTTCTCAGAACTTCCACTTTTCAGTGTAAATGCTGCTCTTGCTTTCACTGCCTTTCTCTCACTGAGGTCATTAGTGGTGCGTGGTAGTCAATTATCTTTGGTAAAGTAGGTCATTAGCTGGGCTCTCGCACTTACACACAGATATTTTCGTTATTCCAACTCAGAAAATCTAACATCCTACAAATTATATCTGATTCTAACTTGAATCTCAAAACCCAACATAAATGGGTGCAATTTTCCATATCTTTCATAAATAGCAGAGTACCCCTTGTGTTTCCATGATGTCGCCGTCATCTGTTAGCTCCAGGCAATGTTCGATCCACAGCTACATCCCACAAGAGCAAATATACTAACTCAGTCATTTCAAAACAACAAACAGTTCGCTCAAATTATATATTTGGAAGCACACACATTAACATTTGTAGCCCCTTGCTAACATACGTATGAGTAACAGTTATCAAATATCATAGAGCAGGAGTGGGGCAAGGTACCCATGTATTGATATACAGTCACAAACCCAATTGTAGTGACATAATGGACACACATCACATTGCTACCTTTCACACATACATAAGTATGACCATCCCTCACGTATACTTCTAACTCCTCATTGGGCAAATACAATTCTCATATACAAATCTTTCATATGTGTCAATGTATTAAACATGGTTTACATGAATCGTCATAACCCAACACATTTCCATCATTCACATAGTAGCTTGTTTTCCCACATACCGCCTCAAAGACAACATATTACATTCGATTCCTATCAGACACTTTTCAAAAGGATATAGCATTACAAGGTACATGTCTTTATTGATCATAGGGTGTTATTGGATGTGAAATCTTTATTGCAGTATATGAGGACTTTACTCTGAAACTGTAATTAGGAAGGGCACATTAAGACACCTAATCAAACATTGAAACAATTCAAATGAGCTTTCTTGTGAAAAATTAGAAAATCAAACATTTAAGATATGGTTAAATATAAAAATGTATTAAAGGTGGGGTAGGTAAGTTTGAGAAACCGGCTCGAGATACACTTTTTGTTATATTCTATGGAATGCTCTTAACATCCCGATAGCAATGAATATATTAAATGCTTTGACAAAAAATCCATTAAAAAATGTCATCTGTGGAAGCCGTAGTACTGTAAAAAGCACGACCAATCATTTTAGTCGGCCCGGCTAAAATAACTGGATGGCCTACCTGCCTGTCAGCCTTCCCTCTGTTCACAAACTTATCTCGTGCCCTCATTGGTCATGTGTGCGTTCGTATGTGTTGGAGGAGGGGCTCTGTAAGGAAGTGGCAGATTTTTTCTGGCTGTGTATTTTCAAATTCTAGCGCACTCGAGCTGGTTTCTCCAAAATGACCTACCCCACCTTTAACTTTAATAAACTTATATCATTCTTGTTACCTTGGATCTGTCTTCTGTATTAGAATACACATGGGAAACCTACTTTCATATCTTGTTACAGAAGCTTAATATAACCACTGATTCTTTAAATGTGTTGTATCATTAGGTCTGCCCCAGCTGGAGCCCCTGGAGCTGATGGAGCGAATCAGCCCCCCAACCTCACCAGCAACCGTCGTCTGCAGCAGACGCAGGCGCAGGTGGATGAGGTGAGTGAACACCTCTCCTCAAACCCAAAGACATGTTGTGACAACATTTACGCTTTAAACTTATTTCAATAGTCATCTGTTGGTAATCTAATCTTCTCTTATTGCTCACACTCGATACAAATTTCAACATGATTTGATGTCAAACTTAATATACTCGTTCTGCCTCGATAGCTGAATAATCGACATGGTTATCTGGTGTCTCTCCCCAGGTTGTGGATATCATGCGTGTAAACGTGGATAAGGTTCTGGAGCGTGATCAGAAGCTGTCAGAATTGGACGATAGGGCCGACGCCCTGCAGGCTGGAGCCTCTCAGTTTGAGACCAGCGCTGCTAAACTGAAGAATAAATACTGGTGGAAGAATGCCAAGGTGAGAACATGCAGGCACGCTTACTTGAATAGCAAGTGCCTGCTTATAAAAGCAGCCTTAAGCTTCCCTGTTTACAGAACAGTAAAGAACAATAATTATGATTTATTAACAAGACAGAAACAGATTAAATGACTGTGCTTAGATACAAATACTGTACGAAAGAAATGACAATTTTGACTGCTTTTCTGATGAGCTTTTCTGAAACCCCCTGACTACAGATGATGATTATCCTGGGTGTGATATGCCTGATTGTCCTCATCGTCATTATTGGTAAGAAACCATCCATAATCAACACAGATTTGTAATCTTAATGGACTTCACATGTTATGAAAATGTTTTTTCATTGCTTGTGCGAAAACATGTGCCTTCCAAGGCCCAAACTGTAAAATAAGACAACCCAGTCAGTTTCTCATTGGCTACCTAGTCATTAAGATGTGCAGGCTCATAAGAATATACCGCCCCACCTGTTTCAGTAATGCCACTAAGGCTAGAGAACTATCATTGCTAAGAAAATCCTATAGAAATAGAATAGAGTAGAACAGACATTCGAATCAAGGCATTAGGATGGTCAGAGCAGCGGCCAGTTTTTGTCCACCGTTGCCATTGCAAAGAACTGTGAGAGGTGAATCAGAATCAGGTTTATTGCCAGGTAGGTTCACACGTACGAGGACTTTGACTTGATGTCATGGTGCAGACATAACATTTTAAACAAAGATTTTAAAAAGTACACAGATAGTGAACTATATTAAGAACACTGTAATAAAAAGAGTGGGCAGCTCATTCTATTTCCATTGGCGAATAAGAGTCGGAGTGCCATTTTTCTTTGAACTAGTCAAATGGGTTCAATATCTGTTCCACTCTCATGCTGTTTCTATGGGTGTGGCCTATTTTCTTTGCAAGCCAATCAGAGCTTTACAGGGGTTCTTAAAGAGACCGGTTCTAAAACAGAGCGTTTCAGACAAAGGGTGAATACCTGTATACTCAGACAGACAAATTGATAACTAAAATGTGTTTTTTGACATTAAAGCATGTAAACATGTTCTATTAGCAACTCAATATACATATATGAACCTAAAAAATGAGAACCATAAATCCCCTTTAATCAACTGTAAAACGGAATGTCACATTGTACACCTACATGTTGAATAATATAAGGCAGGACAATGTAAGTTGTTAGCAAATGTTGGTTTGATGACCTATGCATTACTTGACAGAGTATGAATCAAACACTCCTTTTCCTTTCTTTCTTTTCTTACAGTGTACTTCAGCACCTAAGAAGAATCGCTCCTACCCCAGTCTAATTTTTCCTTGCAACAGAAAAGAAACCCTCAAATTGATCACAAAATTAACCATAATTTATTATATATATCTCCCGAATAGCCTCGATATAACCCCCCTAAACCTTCAGGGCCCCATGGTTCCCCCTCTTCCACAACCTCGCCTCTGGACCCTCGTCAATATTTGTCCTGTGAGTGTGTGGCCCTGTCTCCTTTCTGGGTCCTCTTGGCTTTTCTAACCTGCCATACTGAGAACCAAACACTTGTGACG
This sequence comes from Notothenia rossii, assembly GCF_949606895.1. NCBI lineage: Eukaryota > Metazoa > Chordata > Actinopteri > Perciformes > Nototheniidae > Notothenia > Notothenia rossii. Next base: position 24,087,169 of record NC_136907.1, on the reverse strand, counting down.
ATGCAACAACAGAAAAGGAAACAACGGTTGGCGATAATTGTTACATAACTGATATATATAGTTCTTTGTAGAGTTTTATTCTGATATATACTGTTTTGTAGGTGTGTGTGTGTGTGTGTGTGCATTTTGTATTTTTTAATTTTTGTATTAATTTTACGTATGCTTCAGCGTTAACTACTGCCTATTAATCAAAGTGTGTATCTTGCATGTTATCATCATCCGTCTGTCCCTTGCTTACTCTCTCTTTTTGGTGTATTTTTGCACAGTGGAGTTCGTCTCCATTTCACGATGGAAATATCATTTTACGTTAGAGTTCATCCGTGTTACTCGTGTCCACTTAGAAAGTCCAACATAAGTCGGAGATCTAAAATTTGTTAGGAAATATCATCAATTTACAGAAATGTGGGCTATAACACAGACAAAACTGCCCTTGAGATTTCCCCAGATTTCTATAACTTGATGTTATAGTCTTAGCTTCTTTGCTGGCTTTCCAAGAAAGTAAGTGCTCACTGATATTGATCAAACCTACAAGTAATGCATGAATTGTTAAACTAATCCCTAGTATTCATCATCATTTCTCAGCCCTTTCCATCCTCTCAGAATCTGTGTTCTCTTTCTCCATTTCACTCCTCTAACACCTTCCATCTTCGTCTGTCAGCATGCTTGAACACGTCAATTTCTTCTGATCATTTCTAAACTGCCATAGATTGGACCAATGTCTGTAGATGTTTCTTTTTTATTTAAATATTACGTAGTGTCTTATTTCGAAAACATTCCTTCATTGCAGTCTAGTGCAAATGGTCTTACCGTAGCACATGTAAGTGTAAGTATCTTTAAAAAAAAAAAACGTGCGACGGAACTCGTGTCTATAACGTCGGTCATACAAAACATAGGAGAATAATAGTTATAGTTAATAGCTGTAAGGGTACGTTTTGGATCAGACCTTCAATCTGTCCAAATGATTATGTTTTGTAATATGGGTGATGTCATCTTAACATTACACTTACAGTATACTGTGGAGATGTCATTCGTGTGGATATGGGCTTGAAATGCAAGGAGATCAAATTGGGCCGATGCATAAATGAAAAAAAATCCATACAGCAAATGTTCATTCTGATTGGCCCATTACTTACATGGACACTGAAAAGCGTCTCCAGTCACTTCTATTAGTTACTGTAGAAGAGTTCCAGTCAAACATACCCTCGCGCGGTGGAGGATTGGCTGACTGCGTAAAAAAAGGAATCTGTTTAAAATGCACAAACAACCTTGTTTTTGATGGCGCTGTCTGGCTGGTCAATAGCCTGGCCAAAGGAGATCCTCGTGCAGCAAAACCTCTCCACTTGAAGAGCACATAGAAAAAAGAGACAATTCAGCCTTATTTGCAAATCCAGAAACAGGGACAGAGGTGAATGAGGAAAATGTCAGATTCACAGTTGAGTTTTAGGTCAGCAACTTTGGGGTAGGCTCAGAAATGTTACTGTCTAAGGTTTAGCGACAAGAAACGTGAGAAGCAATTATTCAAAAAATAAATAAAAGTAGCACTCCGAAGAAGAGTGTTGTGCTAGCGCAGTGGTTCTGTCTCAGTGTTTCTCCCTATAGTTAAGGCCTTTTTTTTCTTTTTTTAAATATAATAGATTCTATTTTTATTATAGTATATTTTTGTGTGATACAGACAGGTAAAGAGGAAGTGTGCAATTAGTGCTATCTGCTGCCAACAGCAGTGAGCTCCTCTTTACCTCTGTGGTGTGTTTTTTGTAATTCAGCTCTGTGCGTTATACACTGCCAAGCAACAAGGGAGAGGCTTCTATTCTTATTGCAATTCTTTCTTTCACTGGTGCCCTCGCTGGTCTAGTCTTAAAAAACTTTTTTTGTTTTACATGTTCCGGCATCTACTCATGTGTGTTCTACCTTGTAGGCTACTTGAGCAGGAAACATGATGCGCCTGGTTTTTAAGAGTCAAACTAAGGCCTTGTACACATGTATACAAGATGATATGAACCTACACATACAAGTGTGTTGATTTGAAGCTATTTTAAGATCTAATCTAAGACCTTAAAAACATTGGAAATCACTTATTCTATAACATTTCTGTCTCATGAAACAGAGGGTTTTTAAGTGTGCATTAATACATACTGAACAGGAAGCAACTCAGCTCATGCTCCTACTGCCACTAATGTCCTTGTAAAAAAAACTCAAATGATGGACAGGAGTCTTTGGAAAACTATTTTAAAAAAACACTACGATATTTCAAAACGTGTGTGTAAAGCCTTAGTAGCCTTGTCTCTTTTCAACATGACTTTTTACCTTCCTCACCAGCTGAGTAGACCAACCTGCCCCCCTTTTGCTCAACTTACTTACTGATTCAGAATCCTACAGTGTGTGTGTGTGTGTGTGTGTGTGTGTGTGTGTGTGTGTGTGTGTGTGTGTGTGTGTTTGTGTGTGTTTGTGTGTGTGTGTGTGCGTGGGTGTGTGGTGTGGTGTGTGTGTGTGTGTGTGTTAGAATAGCTCTGTGTGGGGAATATCCCTAGTTTATCCCGACAGATTAGGCCGCTTAAATCTCAGAGTGAGTGCACGTTGTTTCCTTGACCACTAAAGTACAAAAGTAGACAGGTCGCAGATCTGCCGGCCATTCTATTAGGACCCTAACCTTAGCAAACCCCCTCCTCCCCCTCCCGACAGAGCAAAAGTAAACTGCAGAAGATTACCAAAGACCAGATTTCCATGCTTACGCTGCCAATTGCCATCAAAAACAAGCGGAGAGAAACAGGTTATCCTAACTATACAAGTCTGTTTTAACTAGCTTAAACCCGATTTATCCACAGATTACAGGACCTTTTACACACTATGTATATGGTGTGTCAGTTTGGCTTGTGAGTGTGCCATTCTAATATGCAAGTTAAACCAAAACACAAGGGCCGAGTGCTTCAAATCTCAAACACAGTCCGCCCCGGGAGAGCCTCTTTAATCTGTAACAAATATTCCGAAACATGATCCTATAACTAATAATAGCACAACTCTTCTTCTTTTGTCTCCATAGTGCTGCCAAGTTCTAAAATGAAAAGACATAAACTAACTATAGCTATTAAAAATAAACCTAGAAAAATGTTTAAAAAAAATCTGCATTGTTTGGTGTTGTAATATGGGGGTGTTTTGGGGGGTAGGGGGTCCTATATCCTCAGGTTTAAGGTATTAGCAATTTACCAAAATATATATGAGGACAAAACTATATTAGCAAAGTGTAAAATTGGGTTTTCGGCAATAGAACATCACCATAGGGTTACAAATGTGGTCCTTTTAGCCATCATGCAGTAGTTAACCACACAGTGGGCTGAAGTGAAATAACACTACTGATTGGGGTAGGACTTCTGTGTTATCCATGGATCCAACGGTTGTGAGTGCTCAACACATTTGGTCACAGTGGTCAAAATGAAGTGAGTGCTCTCTTTTGTTCCGCTACTTTACTGTCTGTTCGAAAAGAAGTGCGTATCTATTTCAACATCGTGGCACTTTTTTTGTTGTGGTTTATCTGTTTTGGTGGGATGGGAACATGAGTCTGTGGAGAATATTGTCTTATGTCAACCTCAAGAATTGTTCATTGAAACTTAAACGCTGCATTCAGGTCATTTGGGAGGCAATTGGAAATGGCCAACACCACAAAAAAGATCTGCAGACCGTCTTCGAAAGCTTGAGTTATACCCGTGGAAACGTACAGAGCAACCTTTACCCCCCCCCCCCCCCTTAACTGGCTTGAATGCAGCAATGGGAGGGAACCTTTTGAGTCTCTGAATGTTCACTGGATTGCTATAATGTAATAATATTCTACTCAATATATGTTTTATTTTCTAACCAAATATTGTGTTTTTCTTTTCGCATCAATTAAGTAATAAACCCAGATGTCACTGAATTGTTTGTATGTAAACACTGATGGGTAAAGGTAAAGAAAATGGGAAGTCAATGGAAAAAAAGTATTTTTACCTTAAATTGTCCAGAATGCTTAGATTGATTCTACAGTTTACATCAGATTGCTGTTTGTATCTATGAGATATCTCTTTTTTTTTAAATCGGTTTATTTTTGAGGAACGATTTTGATTTATCTTTGGGACTGGGGTTTCTTGAATGAAGGCCCATATTGCCCCTGGTCTTCTGGACTTTCAGGAGGGACAAGACTGGAGGATCATGGGCAATGTGCTATGTTTGATCTTTTTTCCCCCCTTTGCTTTTATTTATTGATAGATTTATTGTGCTGTCATTTGGTATGGGATTAGACATTAAACAAGGCTGACTCAACGTAAAGAAGAGGAGACTGAATGAAAAACTAAAGTACATAAAATAATTGTAGTGTAAATCTATCAATGTCTTATTATATTGATGAACATCATGAAATATATGTATATTGGAAAAACAGTATCTATGACAACTTGTACTTTTGTGTGTGTGCTTCACGTGCTTTGTGGATGTGCAACAATGGGCAGATGCAATTTTGATCACAATTCTGGGACCTTATCTGACCTGTATGAAAAAGCATAAATTTATTATCAATTGAAGATAAAACTCTTGCTGCTTTACTTTATCCTAAGTAAACTGTGTCTCAAAAATACATGGAGACAATAGAGGGAGACATAAAGATCCTATTTCTGGTCCAATCACTTCAGACAGTCCACACATTGTGCAATCATCAAACACACACATTTGTGCACACAAATAAATCCGCTCCCGCAAGTGGTATGAAGAATCTTATGTGTTGGAAACAATGCAAACTAAATTCACATTATCTATAAGGCATTTACATTATCATCAATATAATGTTGTATATCAGCGTCAGCGTGTGTATGTAGGATTTGTAAAGAAACAATATTAAACCTCATGAAGCACATTAGGTTAAAAATACTCCAGGGAGGGACAGTTGCTGTCCTCACATTTCCATTCCTGCAGCCTAATGGAGCAGTGCCCTGGTTTATTCCAATGCTAGTCCTTCTATCGTGCAGTTTGATAAAGATAGAAAGATACTGATGGATGAGAACACAAAATCAAGTTTCTGTAGTACACGATAAACAAGCTGCCACCTCATTTTTATCCAAACGCAGCATCCTCTGAGATGAAAAATGTGAATTGGTCTCTATCTCCAGCTATAAAAATACAGAAAAATGTATTTAAATTAAAGTATGGAATTGCTCCTGTGGAGCATAATCAATAACTCCACTGTTGAAATGGTGATATGCTACTAAATGCCATTTGCAAATTTATAGTCCCATACTGATTATACTAGAACACTTCTGAATAATTGTGTTGAATTTCTCTTTTTTGGAAATATTCAATAACTCTTACTTATACGGTGAAGTGCTACCAAAATGACTACACACATACTTCTCTGCTGGTTCTACACCACTTTGTTAGGAGAAATGTGCTTTTGCAATAAAATCACCAAATCTTTTCAAAAGCACGTTTCTTCACAGTAAGTGTTATCAACAGGAGACCGTTAATATGTGAAGGAAGTTTGGTAGCACTTTATGTATAACAGTGGAGTTATTGAAGTTATTTTCAATAATTAAAAAAATCACCGAAATCATTCAGAATCCTTCTTATAAGACAAGGCAAGGCAAGACATGTTTATAGCACCTTTCAACACAAGGCAATTCAAAGTGCTTTACAAAAATGAAAGACATTAAGAAAATGACATTTAAAAGCAGTCATTAAAAAGCAAAGATAATCAAATAAACATTAAAAGAAAAAATACATGAATAAAAGTTACATTGCAGTTTAAGATATGAATAGTTCAATTAAAAGCAGTGGCAAAAAGAAAAGTCTTCAAAAGTCTTTATTATCAAATAAATGTTTAAGTAAACCAACAGGAGAAATGTGTGAACTGCCAAAGTCCAATAAATGCAGTTGCTTTCTTTGTCTGATGTGGATAATGCATTTAAGCTCTTAAAAAGTATTGTTAAAAAATAATTCTCAGACATAACACAAGTTCTACAGTCTGGACTTTCTGTGGGATTAAAGCAAAGGTGGAGGTGCGAAACAGCATTATATATGTTTACTCTCTTTAAATGGTGCTGTCTCTTCATCAGCACGAGTCTGTATTTGATAAATCAACAGAACAAAGACATCTAGTTAAAGAGAACCCATGTGTGTTCGTAAATGTATTAGATTCAGCACAACAAATGTGTAGGTAGAGTAAATAAAAACAACTGCACCTAAATAGATGGGTTTTGGTGGGTGCTTTCCAGTATGGGTTCACTTACAATGAGAAAACATTCCAATCTTAGATGATGTAACATTTGGCCTTGAATTTGAAAACCAAAAAATATATTTGAAATTAGTCATTTGATTTTATTAGCAAAATATTTAATCTTCCTTAAAATTTCTACAGTATTTATTGGTTTTCTTAATGACATGGAGCTATACATAAAAATGAATTACGCAAACGTTTTTTAAAAAGCCCAACAATCTTACCAATTTATACACACTTTAATTACTGATTGACCTCCTCATAATGCCCTCCGTTTGAATTCATTTATTGAACTCTGGTGTGATGTGTCTTGTTCTGATGTATTTTTAAAAGTGTTCAATAAAGTAGGAAATAAGAATTATAAATAGATAGATAAATAAATGAATGCAAAATATGGCTTTTGAAAGTCGGAAGCCATAAAAGCAAAACAGTGCCATCTAGCGGTGACACAGCCGACCAGCACTTCCCGTGACGCAGAGAAACGCGGTAAAACGATATTCCGGTTTGTAGCAGGAGGGCAGAAGCAGCATGGCATCCGACAACAGCTCCATGGCTAACCTCGTTAACGGACGAGAGCCCGTCCCCCTGAACGGGGAGCCGGTCGTGAAGCGGCCCCGGGAAAGCGTCGCGCAGGAACCCTCTCTCCGCGTCCCGAAGGAGCCTCTCAACAAAGTGACCGTGGTGCTCGGAGCGCAGTGGGGCGACGAGGGCAAGGGGAAAGTTGTGGACTTGCTCGCCATGGATGCGGATATTGTATGCAGGTGCCAGGTACCCCACTACGCTGTCTATTAAACTTCATAATATGCTTGAAACTGGCTTCTCCAAACAACTGTGGTGTTAGTAAAACGTCCGCTTACAGGAGCATGGGAGTTTGGTAGCCACCGTTAGCTTAATATTAATGACGGGGTTCCGACATGGATGTATGGCACTGGATACAGCTTCGGAGGCGGGACCCCGTTCATTCCTATGATAATTGTTCACTGGCGAATTAAGCCAACATTAAGCTAAAGTACCCGTATGTGGGCTCATAGAGCATGCGCACTTGAGTTTTCCTCAAGCCCCGACTCCGACCTCCCGCTCTCAGCTCAGTCAGATTAATGAGGGGAAATAACTCTTGATTCAGTTTTCAGCATATTTTACTACTTTTTGACCATAATGATTCAGATAAAGGCCATATACGTGTTCGTTCTGGGTAGTTGATTAAGTTCAAATAAAATATCCGCAGATTTACAGACGTCTCTCCCAATGTGAGTCAATGAGGAAACGTGCAGTACAATCATTTGGCCACTACGAAAATATGCTTCGCTTTCCGGCGCACTTCCTGGGGGCTTGGGCTCCGACGTCAACAACCTTGCCTGACCTCCCGGATGTAGAAATGTAAATGTGTGCTAGTGAGAACTGCTCGGATGTTATTCATTTCCCGTGCTGATAAAATGTTAACTGAATCCACCACATGACCTCCAGATACTGACAACCTTACTCAGTGAATGCTACGTTATGTAACAGTTTGACCGGCCCGGTTGTTCCTCTACCTCTTTGCAGTCAAGCCAGCGACATGAGCATTATTTTGGGGAAACTCTGTACATGTAGTGGCTGTCCAGTGGTGTAAAGTAACCAAGTAGATTTACTCAAGCACTGTTCTTAAGTACAATTTTGATGTAATTGTTCACTTTACTTCAGTATTTGCTACTTTGTATTTTCTACCCCACGACAATTCAGATGTAAATAGTGAGGTTTTACTCCACTATATGCATTGTATACCTTTTAGTTACTTTGCAGATTTTCATTAATGAATTAAATTATATTCAACACTTAAATCAGACTTTAGTTACACCTGTCCTGGAGTAATATTCACATTCTACTCTGCAGCATCCAAAGTAATTAAAATTAGCTGCACTTTCACCAGCTTTAATAACCCTTTAATGCATCAATGATTATGATCAAAACATATGATATATATCATTTGGAAAATGGCCAATTTGCTTAGTGAGTACTTTTTCGCTTCTCCACCTCTGATTGTGACCCTGTTCTCAAATAAAACACAGGCTGAAGTGTTTAAAAAGACCATGAAGCTTCAACTGTCCTCGATGTTGATGGTTTCTGTGAATGTGTTGTTCTGTTTGCAGGGAGGCAACAATGCAGGTCACACGGTGGTGGTGGACTCAGTGGAGTACGACTTCCACCTGTTGCCCAGCGGAGTGCTCAACAAGAATGCCACCTCCTTCATTGGTACGAGACCATCCTTGTGTTGTATTTCTAAGGATTATAATTTCACACGGAGAGAAGGATCCTAAAGTATATGACCGAGATAAGGGCAGAAATCAGAAGCGCCGCCACAGACAGCCTTACCAGCTGTAACGTAGATATGAAGTGTTGTTATGTATAGCTAACAACTACTGCCAACGCTGCAAGAAATCCTACCTTACATAAGCCTACTGTTGTATTTGTTTGTATTGGAAATGATCTAGATTGGTGTTAATTCTTTCATTCATTTTGTTTCTAATATATTTTCACCCTATTTATATCAATGAGGCTAGAGTATATAATAGAAACACCCTAAGTTCAACAGCAACACAGACGTAAGCCTCCAAAATGATCATATTGTCGAATCAACACCTCTTCAAAACAGTTTCAACAGAAACGTCTAACTATATTTAATGTAGTTTGTATTGCCTTGCTGTTATATCAGACTGGTACATAAAGAAGAAATCAACACAAATTGCCCGTAAGGGACTAAAAATACTCATCAAATGGTAACTGAAATGATTGCCCTAAGCACAAAAGCGACATTCTACACACAAATGAAACACAGTTCTCTTCATTTTGCATTTCCTCTTTTTAGTAGACTTGTTTCCAGTATGATGAAAACATGGAAAGAGGAAGCAAAAAAAGAACTCTTGTTAACCCTCTGAGACCCACGGGGCCGTATACGATCCCAAAGATCTCGTTGTGTTCAGAGCGTCATAACTTCTCAGCTGTTCCAGCCAGAAACATGCCGTGTGTTTCCTCTTAAACTACAGAAACGGCAATAAACAACTCCATTAAGTTTTTCATTGAGACGTTTACTTATTTCGGTGAAACAAATGTGCGTAAAGTTTTAAAAGATGCGGATAGTAGTCTCACCTTGATTCTGGCGCATTGCTTATAGTTTTGTATGTTTTATAGATCTATTCTCATCCACCATCTTTGTTTGTGACGTAAAGATGTAAGAGTCACGTTTCTGAATCGGACACTGAGTGGATGCAGTCAGAGCCAATCGGAGTCTGATTCAGAGGGTTGCCTGTTAGTTCCGTTATGTGTACTGAAACGACAGCCGGTATAATTCCACGTGCGAAAACACAACGTTTTTTATTTATGGGCAAATATCCCCCATTATAGTGTGTATAAGTCTCTAATGAGTGACATATCATTAGCTGAGGTTATGCTGATTTTTGGGATGTGTAAAACTTGATTATACTGCAAAGAAATTACCATTTATAAGGCAAAACACAAAGATATACAAAAACGGAAATGTCCGATGTGGGTCTCAGAGGGTTAAAGTGATCCGTAACAAGATAGCACGTGTGGTTAAAAATAAAACCTCAAGGAAAACACGAGCAGTCTTGTTGCTCAAGAGTTGGGACGTTGAGTTATTTCCATTGTGGTTTGGTAAACAATCTTGAAATATATTATTTTTGTTACAGGCAACGGGGTGGTGATTCACCTGCCAGGTCTGTTTGAGGAGGCTCATAAGAACCTGCAGAAAGGCAAAGGTAACGTTTTCTAAAGTTCAGTGATGTGTACCTATACAACTATATTCCATATGACGCTGTCAGTAAATAGGACATTTCAACAGAAGATGTTTTGACATGGCACAGCAGGAAAGGCACATGTCAATAAAAAAGAAAGAAAGATGGCTGTTCATTTAGTCGATGATCATGGGCCTGGTAAATAATGGTTTCATGGGACAGCTGATTTAGGCTGAGCCATGTTATTGTAAATGCCTTTATTCCTTACTGTGACAAGTTACACTGTGTCCTGCGAGAAGATATATTGTGCTTCTAGCAATTTTTGTAATGTATATTTCCTGTTTTTCTTTTGTATGTCACTTATAGACTGGTTAGAAATATACAGTGAAACTCATGGTGTCTATAAATATGGACTAGGCAGGTTTTTAGAATGAAATGTTTCCATTTGTTTGAGCCGTTCAGTGATGTACAACATTATCAGATACAATGAAAGGAAAAACATTGGGTATTGGTATTTGCTCTCCTAAAACATAGATATGTCCCAAACCTTGAATAAAATATGTGTGATGTTGTAACACCTGCTTAATATTTGTTTGCTGTGGTACAAACATGTCATGTGGGTTCTGTTGTGTTGAGTGCAGGATTACAAGGATGGGAGAAGAGATTAAAGATTTCTGATCGTGCCCATATTGGTGAGTAAGCATTACTTTGTTCACATTTCCGAGTTAGAAATGTCCTCCTATTGACAGTCACTATATCCGCCTCTAGTGTTCAACTTCCATCAAGCTGTTGATGGAATCCAGGAGCAGCAGCGGCAGCAGCAAGAAGGGAAAATGTAATTCTGCTATATTTAGTTGAAATACTTCATATCTTTTACATTGAAGTGTATATTATAATGTTTGTGATGATTATTAATGTTGTGGTTTCTTTTATCTTCAGCTTGGGAACCACCAAGAAGGGTATTGGACCGGCCTACTCCTCTAAAGCCGCTCGGAACGGTCTGAGGGTCTGTGACCTCGTCTCTGATTTCAAGGTCTTTGAGGGCAAGTGAGTGTTTCTGTTGAGCTTCTTTTTCATATCATTTGCTTAAATTCTAGTTTTTATTCATAATCAATAAAGTCATGTGTGTTGAGGCAATATTTTCAGCCCCTGCACAGGTACAAGTTTGACTCTAGGAGTTCATTTTTAGCACATTTGAATATTCGACAAAGACCTCTTAAACCATGGACAGCCTAATGTCTATCACAAAGAGCAGATACATTTGTTCACTGTTTTTGTTAATTGAATCCTTTCAAACAAGACACAGCACTTTAGTGTTGAATAAATGCCCATTTCCAGACCTGTAAATGAATATGGAAAGATTGAGAGATAATAAATAATAAGTAAAAAAGAGTACAATAATAATCATAAATGAAAAGAAACACAAATTAAATAAATAATAATATAAAAAATATAATAATCCAATACAAGGATTACATTACTGACATTACATTTTTTATAAACAATTTATAAACGTAAAATACATTTTTGTTTTTATTAGGGCTGTCAAGTTATCGCGTTAACGCAAAAAAAAAAAACGCCACTAATTATTTTAAAGCGATTAACGCATGTGTATTTTTTGTCCTCGGCCGCCCCGTAGTTTCAGAGCGCATCGAGTTTAAAATACCATCTACAAGCTGATGCTGACAGTCCCGCTCCTGCTACCCGCTTGCGCAGACCACACTTCCACGCTCATCGGCAGGCACCGACTGGCCATCGGGAGGACCGGGAGGGTGTGTGTATGTGTGGCGCGAGCGAGAACAGGCACACCTTACGTGTATTGCTGTTGTTAGCATCTGGTGCTAGCTAGCTGCGCTAACGGATATAAGGAGCTGTTTAAATGAAAACAGAGGAGCGAAATTTCGCCGACAAATGCGCCGAGCCCTTGACTTTATGCAGGTAGCCAGACAGTGGGACATTGTACGAAAAGTCAGCACGGATAGTGCGCGCAACATGATAGCAGCGTCCAGGCAGCTCCCGTCCGAGCATATGCCTTGAGTTGCACATAGCTCCAATGATCACACACACACACACACACACACACACACACACACACACACACACACACACACACACACACACACTTTGTATAGTATGAGAGAGGTTCTATGTTGAATTGAGGCGAATATTTGTAATGTTCAGAGGTTTTTGTGTTTAATATTCATGAGAATATTTGTCATTGTTCAAATGGTAATAAACAAACATTTGCATAAAGCATATTTGTCCACTCATATGTTGATAAGAGTATTATATAAATATCCCTATAAAGGTACATTTAGAACAGATAAAAAATGTGCGATTAATCGTGATTAACTATGGACAATCATGCGATTAAATATTTTAATCGACTGACAGCCCTAGTTTTTATATGCAGCTTTCGTGTTTCAATGCATTTTATTTGTAGTGTCTCTCGCCACCAGGTGGCGTCACCTGGCTGTGGTGCACATGTGTTTACTCTGTTCAGTATGTCATGTTGTGAGATTATATTTTTTGAATGTGTATTTTGCATACATAAGGGTGCACGTGAACATTAATGTGTAAGCAGACTCTTACCATCTGTCTCTTTGCAGGTTCCGCATGTTGGCAAAACATTTCCTCACAATGTACCCAAACCTGAACGTGGACGTGGACAGTGAACTGCAGCAGCTGAAGGTGCGTTTATCGTGTAGTCAGGAAATACTTACTGTCACACTTTGTTCTGACTCACTTGGCCTTGATATGAGGACAATAGACCCTTTGTTCACTGTGGACACTTAGACATGTCAGTGGACAAGGCTCAAGTGTAAAATAATGCAATGCATGATGGCTGGATGTAGTTTCAAGGTCCTGCTATTGTGCAAACTGCCTAACTGTCATGGCAACAGAGAAATTGTTAATGTTCTCACGAACAGCAGTGCTTTTAATACTGTGATCATTTATAATGTCGGCTGTGGGAAATGGCTATAGTTTGTGTATGAAAACATGTATTGTGTGTGTGTGTGTGTGTGTGTGTGTGTGTGTGTGTGTGTGTGTGTGTGTGTGTGTGTGTGTGTGTGTGTGTGTGTGTGTGTGTGTGTGTGTGTGTGTGTGTGTGTGTGTGTGTGTGTGTGTGTGTGTGTGTGTGTGTGTGTGTGTGTGTGTGTGTGTGTGTGTGTGTGTGTGTGTGTGTGTGTGTGTGTGTGTGTGTGTGTGTGTGTGTGTGTGTGTGTGTGTGTGTGTGTGTGTGTGTGTGTGTGTGTGTGTGTGTGTGTGTGTGTGTGTGTGATTTAATTTTTTTTTATTTTGCAAGTTAAATTCAACTTGCAAAATGTTAAACAACTTAGACCTTTCTTAACTGTCAATGCTGCAAATTCATACCTCCACTGTGTGATTCTATCCCACATTGAATACTGTTTGACAAACTGGTCGTTTGCTTGTGCCACAAACCTGAAACCCATAGAAAAGCTGTACAAGAGAGCTATCAAGGTGTTTGACAGAAAACCAAATTCATACCATCACTGTACCATCCTTGAAAAACACAATTTCTTGAGTTTTGACAATTTTTTAAAGAGTTTTTTAAAAGTATTTTTTTTTATTTTTTTTTTATAAATGTTTAGATGGACTGGCCCCCCCTCTATTAGGGGAATTCATTCACAAAAAACACACTGGACGCTACACTAGGTCAGAAACCAGAGGAGACTGTCAGGCCCACCGCAGACGGACCACTTTTGGACAAAATGTCCTCTCCATTAAAGGCAGCTCATTGTGGAATAGCCTCCCAACTGAGATACGGGATTGTCCCACTCTCAATAGCTTCAAAGGTCACGTCCAAGAATGGTTGAGAAACAAACAGATGTGCAATCACCGCTAAATGCACTTTAATACAGGGGTATCTCCTCTTGCACTTTATGCAGCTCTTGTATCCTCTCTTGCACTTATATGTCCAGTGTTTCCCCTACCATTGTCTTGGAGGGGCGCTGCGCCCCGCCTAAACTTCAAGGCGTTTCATAAATAAATAAAAATTACACTTTTTTTATATATATATATATATATATATATATATATATATATATATATATATATATATATTGCACCAAATTGCAACCAATCTATATCTACTGTCACTTTTCACATTGAACATGCGCTCTTTTATTAAATATACTAAACGCTTTCATTTGAAGTTGTGAGTTTAGTGTTTTTGACCCTAAGAAACACTGATGCATTAATCAATAACAATAATCCACAGCTCCTCTCTCTGCTCCAGAGGATTTAAAAAAGATCTATCCCAATGCCAACCCAACCCAACCCCCGCTCAGGCAGCACCCCCCGCAAAGCAGTAAACCTAGGGGAAACACTGATGTCGTTGCTGCTATATTGTATTACCATGTCATAAATACTTGTGTATGCTGCTCTTGCACTTTTTGCATATCATGTATTTTGTTTTTGCTATGTTTGTAAAATGTAATCTTCTTAAATGTTTTATGTGAGGGAAATTAGCTCAAAGCTAAATCTGGCACTGTTACGCTTGATACATTTTAATGTTTTAAGTGTTCATTACTGTGCATTGTCCCTGTCAAATAAACTATTACATGAGATATATATAAAAAATATGATAGCTGCTGGATCATTTGTGTAGATACAGATTACTTTGCATGGCTAAATCTGCCGTATTTTGACTTCATGCAATTTATGCATTTTTGAATCGAGTTCTCATTCGGATACAGGAGCTAACTAAAGCTGCTATATCTATGAAAACAAATGTTGTCTAAGCATTTGATGGTGTCTGTTTTTCAGGAATATGCAGAGCAGCTGCGCCCTATGGTGACCGATGGCGTGTACTTCATGCACAAAGCTCTTAATGGTCCCAGTAAGAAAATCCTGGTGGAGGGAGCCAACGCCGCTCTGCTGGATATCGACTTTGGTAAGCAACACAGGATTTGTGGAATTAATGATATAGATGTTTTTTTTCTTCCTGAGGTTAACCGATGTTTCTCTGTTCAGGGACGTATCCTTTCGTGACCTCTTCCAACTGCACCGTGGGGGGGGTGTGCACCGGCCTTGGCGTGCCTCCATCCTACGTGGGCCGGGTGTACGGTGTGGTCAAAGCCTACACCACCCGGGTGGGCGTCGGTGCCTTCCCAACCGAACAGCTTAACGTGAGTACAGACCCATGTGGAGACAGATTTTCGATTGCGTTGAAGAAAAATATCTCGCTAATGATAGTAGCTGAGAAATGTTAGATGTTGAGATGAAAGCATTAAATTCATCACTGGCTTCTCAGGCAGATTTTTGTTGAATAGCCAACGTACTGCAAAGGGTTTAAGACTATGTGATGTTATCAAATGATCACACTGTCAGCTAAGCATGTTTAGATTGGGGTGAAAGCAGTGTGCCAAATATACACGTCAATAATTGGGGGGGTCCCTATCTCCCGTTTATTGCGCAATATACCGGTCGAAGATGGATTTCTCAATATGCAGTAGGCCTATACAATATTTCATGGATGCAAGCCAAGACAATAAGTAGTCTATAGCAGCGTTTCTCAACCGGGGCGCCGTCTGGCGTCTTCAGGGGTGCCGTCAAATAATTCTATATCCTGACGTTCATATGAAGGAACGAATACGCGACCGTTAAAGAGCTGTCTGTTTTGGTTTCTGTGCGAGGAAATGCTTTTGCCTGCGAAAATAGAAGATATTTGTGAATAAATGTTTTGAATTATGAATACTGGACATAGGAAGCTTAAAAAATAAAGCCACTAATTATTTTAACACGATTAACGCATATGTATTTTTTGTCCTCGGCCGCCCGTAGTTTTAGAGCGCATCGAGTTTAAAATACCATCTACAAGCTGATGCTGACAGCTCCGCTCCTGCTGCTCGCAGACCACACTACCAAGCTCACCGGAAGGCACCGACTGGCCATCGGGAGGACCGGAAGGGTGTGTGTATGTGTGGCGCAAGAGAGAGACCTGGGCCCTTTCTCATTTAATCAAATCCCCCTCCTCGACTCCTCGGTCCTCCGGTAGTGACCCGGAAATGAATTTCAGCAGCTATAACCGAGACACTGATGGGTCCTCCACGGCTCCTTCGTAGATGCATTTCCAGGAACAGAGATGTTTCAAAGAGTCGTGACGCACGGCCGGACTTCTCTCAGCCAATGACAGCTCTGCATGCATCCCCTGGATATTATTTTATTAACTGCTTTCATCGCGATGCGATGTTTACATAGAGAACAGCTGTGAGGTCCGTGCAGAAAGCTGAGCAGTCTGTATAATATATATCACTCAGTATAACAGGCCTACTCTCTTTATTTGCTTTAGTTAAGTAGATATCTACAAACAAAGAGTCGATATTTTTCTAAAACCATTTAGTGCTTCACATAATAAAATACACAACGGCTGTAGCCTGTTTTAGGAGCTGTAGGTGCGTGTGTGTGTGGTACAGTGTGTAGGTGTGTGCGTAGATCAGGGTTCGTACGGGTGCTTGAAATCCTTGAAAATTCTTGAAATGTGACGTGGTGTTTTCAAGGTTAGGAAAGTGCTTGAATTTTGGGAATGGTGCTTGAAATTGTGAGAAAGTGCTTGAAAATGTAAATGCTTTACTTTTACAATAAATTGCTCTCTGACTGAATAGTTCGCTTTTTAGATTAAAAGAAAGAATTGCTTTGCTTCTACATAAAACACCTCCGCTGCGGCCTTCCCGCACTTTGCGCCGGACCTGCAAGTGTTTGTTACGTGTGACCTGGGCATTCTGATGAGTGATAGATGACAGTATGCCAGGAGGTTGCCGTTTCAACGTGCGTTGGCTAGCAGAAGACAACTACAAGCCATGGCTAAGACGAGGGTCAAGCCCACGAGTAGCCTCCTGCAAAGTTTGCAAAAATAACAATGCAAGAGTCTGCGCTGAAGAGCCACAACAAAGGTACGCCGTAGTAGAGCATTTTAGATTAGGCTAACGTTGCATGTTACGTTTGTTTAAGCTAACGTTAGCGAGCTGAATAGCGAACTCGATTGAGGGATAATAATTGCAGGGGACAGTCATTTCAGAGGAGCGCACCTATGTTATGTGCGTTACAGTCACCATCGTGTGGTGTTCAGAGGATGAAGCACTCACGGCATTCCGTGTTATAGTCACGAAATATAATCTATTGATTCGACAGAGCGATTTTGAAAGCAATGTATTTCTACTGGTAGTATGTTTCGTGCCTAAACCAAATGTGACTTGCTCTATCGAAATCAGTCACATTGACCCGTAGACACATTTTCGTTTGTATTACTGGTCTGGGGGAAACTTGCGAGTGTGTTTGTGTATTTTTGTGTTTGTGTACCGGGGAAACACTTACAAGAAACAACGGCTGTTGTTACGCTTGCTGTGAGTGACGTTAAATTACTCCGTTCTCTGCTTGTAATTATGCCGCTACAAGCTTGAAAGTTGTATTTATCATCTGAATTTGCCGAAACAAGTTTAATATTCTGAATGCCAATGCTTTGTTTATTTGAAAACAGATGAAAACAAACTGTCTTTTATATAAAGTTGAAGTATTATACAAGTAAAACTATATTTTGCTAGAATCCCATGTAATTGCAGGGCTCAACGCTAACTTTTAACATTTGCCAGCATCAGCTTTTGGTTGCCAACACTGAAAATATGGTTGCCATTTTTAGACACCTTATATTTTAAATAATTAAGATACTATACAATACATCAACTTACTATTAAACATGTGACACAAAAGAATGTTCAAATACTTTACAATAAGTAATTAACACAATTATTTGAAACTAAAGTGGTAGTAAACTTGTCCACCCTCAATTGCTGGTATACAAAACACCAGTAGTGGAGCTGTTGTTCTTCACAGATCCCTCACAAATGAATTGAGCAAGTCACTAGTTTCTTGGTCATCCGTATCCCCACCATAGATCCAATGGCCCTTCAGCATTGAAGTCTTGGATTGGCCACACTAATACATGTCTAATGTTAAATCAATGAAAACGATTCACAGATAAGAATTAGATATTAATTATGAATGCTGTAAATTACCTTTAATATGTCTAACTATATTTAAAATGTGTTACCTTTTTTATATAAGTGATTATATTTGTATGCCAATATTTTTCTATGGTAAAGTTTCGTTTTGCACTTTTATTTTGGTAGTAATAAGATCGGGACTCTTATTTTGAAGGAACTTTTACCAGAAGTGAATGGACAACATTCCTCTTTGCTTTTCGTTTGGGTTCACCTTGCGCTTTATCAGTTGGATCACTTTGAACATTCGTTTGAGATGTTGACGGGTTGGCCAAACTTTTTACCCCACAGTCAAACAACTTAATTTGCTTCGCCATTTTTGTAAAACAAACGCACGGCGCACCGCGCACGCGAGGAAACGTGCATCGCTTTCTGGCTCCGTAATCACACATACAATGCACGTGCAACTTAAGTATCAGGTTCCGACTGGTCACAACAATAATTAAATATCACTCTTAATACAACAAATATTTGTTGTCTCTTTTGGGGTGCACATTTAGCTGTTTGCTGTCCTTATTTCTTTGTTTTAAAAACTGGTTGCCACTGATGGCAACCAAAGGCCAATAAGTGGTTGAAATTTTTTCTGAATGGTTGCCAATGGCAACCTGGCAACAGTTACTGTCGAGCCCTGAATTGTAGAATGAACACAGTCTTCCTTTGAAGATGTATAAGTCAGGTGTCTTGAGTAGTCAAAATTACCTACAAATCATTGTACACATTTGTAAATATTATTTTCCACTTGTTACCTTTGTGAGTCTATTTGTATGTAGCTCTGTGTGATTTTGTGGCTACAATTCAGGCTAATACACTAACAGAGGTGGAATAAGTACTCAGATATTGTACTTGAGTAAAAGGAAAGATACTCAGATCTTGTACTTGAGTAAAAGTAGAAGTACCAGAGTGTAGCAATACTCTGTCACAGTAAAAGTCCTGCATTCAAAATGTTACTCAAGAAGTGAAAGTAGAAAAGTATTCTCATCAAAATATAGTGAAAGTAGCGACAGTAAAAGTAGTCATTGTGCAGATTGGTCCATTTCAGAATAATATATATGATATGTTTTATAATGATTGATCATGAAAGTGTTCTCAAAGCTGGTAAAGGTGCAGCTAGTTTGAATGACTTTGTATACTGCAGGGTAGCTTGTGGATTTACTCCAGGTGGAACTAAAGTCTGTATTAACACTTGAATATATTTCACATCATTCATCCACATCTGTAAAGTAACTAAAGGTATTAAATACATGTAGTGGAGCAAAAGTCCACCATTTACCTCTGACTTACTGTATGATTAGTGCCAACCTAAAAGTACCTCAAAAATAGTAATCAATAATGTATTGAACATTTATTTGGCTGATTGTTTTATATTGGCTCAGACAGGTTATATGGGATGCCCAGTCTACGTACAGATCACAAATTTTGAAATATTAAAAATAGTTTTCTTTTCTTTAATTTTTCATCCTCGTGTAGAAGGCTATCACGAAACACACATTTGGTTGTTTATAGCATAAAGAACATCTGATTTAATGTGGGGTAGGGAAATAATCATTTGAGTATGTGTATATAATTTACAACAGCTGTAAGATGCTTGAAAAGCTGGAAAATGCACCTTGAAAAAGTGTGTGTATAAAGTAAATATATAAGTCGTCATGAACACATCTGTCCATCAGACAGAGGGCTGCTGTGCCTCCTGTCATCATTAATGGACGTCTCTTTAAAATGACCGCTCAGAGGAGTTCTCATTTCTCTAAACGCCTGCTGCTTCCCCTCCTCTCTCCTCGGTTCCCCTCCTCGGCTCGTCCGCTCGCATCTTCTGTGGGCGGGACTAAGTATCGAGGATAGGAGTCGAGGAGGGGAGTTAGAGAAATGAGAAAGGGCCCTTACGTGTATTATTGTTGTTGTTGTTAGCATCTGGTGTTAGCTAGCTGCGCTAACGGATATAAGGAGCTGTTTAAGAAAACAGGAGCGTCATTTCGCCGACAACTGCGCCGAGCACTTGACTTTATGCAGGTAGTCAGACAGTGGGACATAGTACGAAAAGTCAGCACACTCAGCACGGATAGTGCGCGCAACATAATTGCAGCGTCCAGGCAGCTCCTGTTTGAGCATATGCCTTGAATTGCACATAGCTCCAATGCTCCATCACACACACACACACACACACACACACACACACACACACACACACTTTGTATTGTATTATTGTATGAGAGAGGTTCCAGATTGAATTGAGACGAATATTTGTAATGTTCAGAGGTTGTTGTGTTTAATATTCATGAGAATATTTGTCATTGTTCAAATGATGATAAACATTTGCATAAAGCATATTTGTCCACTCATATGTTGATAAGAGTATTAAAAACTTAAACAAATATATTCCTCTAAGGTACATTTAGAACAGATACAAAATGTGCGATTAATCGCGATTAACTATGGACAATCATGCGATTAAATATTTGTATTCGACTGACAGCCCTAATATTTAGACAAACATTCAGGTATAGAGTAGCATACAGCATTCACTTGATCTGAAATCATTTCAAAATAAATCAAATATTTAAAAGGCAGTCATTAAGAAATAAAAAAGATGGATTCATAACAATATATTACTGAACTATAACCCACTGGGGTGTAAAAACATGAAAGTGCTGCAGAGATGGTAAGTAAATAATTTAGGCTGTGTCAATTACATTGCAGTTATTACTCGCACATAAACCATACATTATTACAAACAATATGTGGATACTAAAGTAAAATGGCAGCCTAAGGTCGTTTTTTTATGTTCTGATTTTCAGAGTGTCAGAGCTGCTCGAGTATGATAATAACTTTGAAAACACAATAGTCACTCTGTAGTTTCTGTCAATTGAAAAAATGCTTTCAACATAAAACCTTCAAAAATACAGACACGGCCACAACACACAGAGCTACCATGGCTGCAAAGTCACAGCCATTCTCATGGACCCAATAAGCCAAACAGGCCTCAGTGGCATCTTCAGTTTTCAAGCTTTAATGGTTAGCTTCAGATATTGTTTAGTTCAAATCTATAAGATTGCTGGGAAGTCTGACGGCTCTTTAACTAGACACTGGGCAGCTTCCTCCTGTGAGTGTGTGTGAAATTGAAGCAGGATGTAAACTGGAAAACGGCAAGTCCAGCTGACTGTCCCTACACAAATGAACCTGTCAAAACAGGAAGCATGAACAGGACCTCTAAAGTAAATATAGTTATTCATAACTAGTTGTCGTTGACAGTGTGTTTGTTGTCCTTCAGGAGACCGGAGATCTGTTACAGTCCAGAGGGAGAGAGTTCGGCGTGACCACGGGCAGGAAGAGGCGCTGTGGTTGGCTGGACCTGATTCTGGTCAGATACGCCCACATGGTCAACGGCTTCTCCGCGTAAGGAACTATCTCAATGTTAAATTGTCCCTCAGCTTATGTTAATACTGAGGTTACTGGTAAGCTCCATGCTGCACACTGACCGTCTACAGTCATCAATTTAACAGAGACTTCTTTCTCGCAGGATTGCCCTGACGAAGCTGGACATTTTGGACACGCTGCCAGAGATTCAGGTGGGCGTGGCCTATAAGGTTGACGGAAAAGCTCTGCTAAGTTTCCCCGGTAGGTCCCTCCCATTTAGATGTTACATTTACAAGCTCTTTGTCCGCGCAGGAAAGAAAAACAGTTGTGGAGTCAGCAGTCGACAACAAGCATTAGTTTATTAACTTGAAGTAGGAGTTTCATGGAGAGCAGGGCTGCAACTCATTATTTAACTGTTATTCTACGCACGAAATTTGTATTATTCCGCCGGTATTTTGCCGCGCTTCTCCTCCCGCATTGAACATCGCAGAAACTCCGTTCAAACATCAAAACGTTCAGCTCGGTCGTGAATCGATGGCTATTACTTTTCTCATTCATAACTTTCATAATTCCAGAGATACATCCCATAATACATCACATTTTTAACATTGAAGTCAATGGAGAAAATCTTCAGACTTCAACAAATCTTCATGCAATTCAACTGCTAACTGTTCATTCATACTTTCACTCAGACACCTCATTCCAACTTTAAAATGTTACACATCTTTCTTACATTATTCGTGTAAAACAACTTTCAAATCTGATTCTTACTTTTAGAGATATTAAACATTGTTCAGACCTTGTTTTAGAGGTTTTCTTCACATTTTAAAATTAACTCGAGTGTGTTATGTCACAGCTAGAGTGGAGGACAGCTTGAAATTCGCATTCATATACTTTTTTTAAACTGCCATAATTCCCAAACCCTACATTCCTGAGACATAATTTATCATGACAAATGTAGGAAAACATCTCGTAGCTTGTAAAATGACAAATAATTAAACAAAATGCTTTTTGAGGGCATGAAGTGACAAAAACGTTAAACATTCCTCCATTAAACCCCGTGGTAATTTCAGGCAGATATTTCCTCACGGTAGCAGCCGTAAACTGCCGAAAAGGCAAACATTATTAACCCGAAACTACACAAAAATTACACTTCAGATACTCAACTTCCTTGACATGCTTCACGTTTTGAAATTTCACAGATTTCTGTTACGGTTCTTTCACAAAACGTTCACATGTAAGAGGTTTATCTCCCATTCAGAACAATGAAGCCTTTGATCTCTACAGAGCTCGTTAGCTCAACTATAAACACCTGTGTAATGGAACACGATGATGTCATCACTCCAACTGAAATGCTCAGAGCAGCAGACTTCAGATAGCAGTGTGCAAACAGTCCAGCCGTGAAGACATCTACGTGACAGTTTTGAGATTTTTTTCAAATGTCGTTGCCATGGCAACACAATGCTCGCCTTGAAACACGGTTTTCTCATAACTTCAGTGAATATACTCCAAACAGCCCAGAACTTCACAGGTTTGGTAACGAGGCAGCCATCAACGCATCTAAGCGTAGTATGGGGTGTCATCAAATGCCGTTGCCATGGCGACGGACCACTCGCCATGAAACACGATGTGGCTGTAAGTCCCATCGATACGGTCCAATCGTCCCCCAATCTTCACTTGTATATCACCGGTCCATGCCTCAACAGCTCTATGCCGAATCTGAGATCTCACCATATGCCGTTTCCTTGGAAACGCATGCCTTGCCATAAAACATGATGTCGCTATAAGTCCAATGGACAAGGTCCAATCGTCCCCCAATCTTCACTTGTATATCACCGGTCCATGCCTCAACAGCTCTACGCCAAATCTGAGATCTCACCATATGCCGTTTCCATGGAAACGCATCCCTCGCCATAAAACATGATGTCGCTATAACTCCTATAAAAATGTTCAAAAAGTGCTCAAACTTCACATGTGTGCTAACAGTCCAGCCGTGAAGACATCGACGGGACAGTTTTGAGATTTCTTCAAATGCCGTTGCCATGGCGACGCAATGCCCGCAATGAAACACGGTTTTCTCATAACTTCAGTGAAAATGCTCAACGCCCCAAAACTTCACAGGTTTGGTAACGATGCAGACATCAACGCATCTAAGCGTATTATGGGGTGTCATTAAATGCCGTTGCCATGGCGACGGATCATTCACCATCAAGTTAGTTCAAAAGTTTGCACTTCAATTATTCTCCTGCTTTTCCAAGCCTCTTTACTTTCTTTTCTCATCACACATTCAAGCCACCAGTGTTCATGTGTCATTTCAATCTAAATTCTTACATTTCAGCATAGCAGTTTAGTGTCAGCTTTTCAGCATAAAGCATTCCCACTAGCAATTTCTTCTAGAATTGCATTCTCTAGTTTAAATTAATTTATAGATCTAAATCTAATTATGGTATCTCTTCAATACAAGTTTTTCAATAAATTGTTTAAATTACATAAATAGTTTTAAATATATTTGACAGGATACTGAAACACATCATTACATCTTCAAATGTATCTCACAGCCGAAAATAAATGTATGTCATTACGTATAACATTTTATTAAGCATTCTTATTTATCGAAAGTAAAATAAAATAAATATGTATCTTTTAAATGTTATTTTTTGGTGTGATACAGCACCTTTTTAAAAACAATTTAAAGTAGCAACACTTTGCATATTTGAGAATCTGGAACAAGTTATTGTTTTGCTATTTTTACATAAATAAAAGAAGCTAAATGAACCTGTTATGTTACAATCTTTAAAGTAGTGGATCTCGATGTTCCTATCTGTAATGGAAATTATTCACGATTAAGAGTACATTCATCCACAAACGTTTTACCGGCAGAGACAGGATTCTTATATACTCTGGGGAATTATCATTTTCAGAGGCGCTGCTTAGACTTGGGTAAAGGTGAATAGCTTTTATGCTCCTTAATGTCTTATTTTACACCGGTCAGCTTTTACTTGCTGGAAATGTATCATCTTGGGCTTTAAAAATCCATTTTGCAGCAGATAAGGATGCATTCATCTTCCCTCTGCTTGCACAGCCAACTGGAGCACATTGAATTGTTAAGCTAATGAACAGGAGAATGATAAAACCGCCTCTGCCTCACTCATTCCCTCGTATATTTATCACCTTTATGGAGCTGGATGTTTGAAGTAGCTCTTATCCTGATCCGGAGTGCCTTTCTTTGAACAGTATCAAATGCACTAAGAAGCCTCACACCATATTAGATTAAATCTAATCTTTCTTGCATACTGTGATAGAAGTCCTTGGTGCATTGCACTGGAAGTCTATGGTGAGTCAAGAGAACAAACTGATTTTTGGCACTGAAGATTGTTTGGAGGTTAGGACACTCTCCCTCGCCCCGGCTGCTCAACTCCGTTATTATCGAAAAGAGAGGGTTTTATGACTATTCAGAAATAAGAAGGGCGTCATCTCTTAATACACTTGATGCAAAGAGCCTGAGGAAACCGGTGCCATCTTATCTCTAGGGGCCCCAAGGCCGAATGCCTGCTGTGTGTAAAGATGAAGAACTGAGGCAAATACAGCAATGGAGAATTTATAGTAGAAGATGTGATGCGCTCATTAATGAAAAAATAACGCAGACATGGTGATGAGGATCCTGACACGAAGCTTGTAACACGGCTACCTTCTAAATCAGGGGTGGGGAACCTTTTTCCTCTCAAGGGCCATTTGAATTTTTACAACATCCTTCGAGGGCCGTACAAATTATTGAACTCAACGTCTGCTTAAAAAACTCAAATCAAAGCCCATTCATTTCGCCTTTCTTTCATGCTGTGCAAAGAAAAAGCAACGTCTTAATACAGATATTTGACCATGAGCCGCGCATTCATGCACGGAAAGATATGGACACAAGATGTGTGCAAATGTATTTAGTTTCATATCCATGTGGACATGATTTAAGTGGGGGGGGGGGGGGGGGGGTTGGGTGCATACATCACCAGGAAGATTTCTTTTAAATGTTGAAGTTAAAAGCATCAATCTGGTGCACTTTGAGAGCAACATGAAGAGATCTATAGATACATCTCTCAACACCCATATGAAACAGAACTGTAAGCAGATTTTATTCTTTATGGATATTTTACAAATCACTCCCCTTTCAAACTCTATTCTTGTTTATTAATAACAACTTTTTTTTCTGTCATATTAGTATTGTATACCTGTTTACTTTATTCTCTTATTTTTCTATAACTATAATGATCATATAAAGATGTGCCTTTACCTCACTGGTTGGAGAAAAAGCTTCTTATATTCGTTAGCATAGCTAGCTAACCAGATGCTAATAACAACAAAGTTATTGACTGTATGATCAGTATGACAGATGAACAGATCGCCACTGGACTTACAACTAAAGACACAGCCACGCAGAAACTGCGGCATTTGTACGGCTCCTTATGGGTACTGCAATTTGTGAAGTCCCGGCCCGGAGCCGCGTTCTGGTGCTCTCCGTTAGAACTACACTCCTGTCAGACGAGACATATACCAAGTGATGACACGTTAGGCTCGTGTTGTGTTCAAGGACCCTGAACTTGGCCAGGAAAAACAAGCTTGTTTAATTATTTTGCTGTCTAGATTTCTTGAATTTTTTTCTTTTTTGCGTGTGTTTTTATAAATTACCTCGAGGGCCGTACCAAATAGTCTCGCGGGCCGTATACGGCCCGGAGGCCGGAGGTTCCCCACCCCTGTTCTAAATAAACCAAAAACGCGTCTCTGTATATTGATACAAACATATGTTGACTTAAAAATGATTGCCTTGCTTCCACTAAGAAAAAAGTAATCCGTTCCACTGCGTACCAACGGCTGGAACTGAGACAGTGTAACTTAAAGTGACTGTTGTCAGAGACAAACTCCGTCTGGAGGGAACTTTGGGATTTTAGTCTTTGCTGACATTTATGGCACATTTCCACCGCAGCGGGGTATCCCCGTTTAAGCGTCCTCGCTCATGCCTCGGGCTGCCTCGCTGGCCGTCCGAGGCCGTGGCGCATTTCCATTACAGTTTAGGACCTGGGGTAGCAACGCAGTGTAGGCGGGGCGATCAGCTTTTCTTTGGCCAATGAGATTTAGGAACGTCGTCACCTCCTCGGTCGACCACGGTGTGCTTTTCTTTGACGTTGCCATTTTTGTCGCTCCTCCGTTTACAAAAATGCTGTGTATAAAAATGCTGCAAGCTTGCTTCTTGATATATATGCGACGCTAGGGATGATCTCACGCGCGATCTTGTGACGATTCTCTCCGACCAATCAGCAGTCGAGAGTGTTGACGTCACTAGTTCAGCCCTGGCCCTGGCCTGATAGAACCACGATTTTATGGGGACGGAAAAACAAGGGGAAAAGTACCCGCTAGCCGGTGCTACGCTATATGGAAAGGCCACCAAAAACTGGCCTGGCCGCTTGAGGACGATTAAGGACGCTTAAACGGGGCTACCCGCTGCAGTGGAAATGCGCCAGGAAAGGGGAAACCCCAGAAAGCGTATTATGGCCTGTTTAAATCCGTAACAGTAGATCAAAAATGATCTTCCACTCATTGTCATGGTTGTGCTTCTTTAGCGAACATGGACGTGTTGACGCGGGTGTGCGTGGACTACGAGACGCTGCCCGGCTGGGGCTGCAGCACGGAGGACGCCCGGAGCTTCGAGGAGCTGCCGCTAAACGCACAGAAATACATCCGCTTCATCGAGGACTTCCTGCAAGTGCCAGGTTTGTAAATATGCTCTTTACACTAATGGCTAGATGTTCCTCGCTTTGCCAAACCGGCCCGTCACATCTTGCCTTTTTTTCCTTTCTCATTTCAGTGAAGTGGGCCGGAGTCGGCAAGTCCAGAGAGAGCATGGTCAAACTGTTTTGATGGGACCCGTAGTCCTTCTCAACGTCCGCTCCCATAATTCCAGGTTTCCATAGGATCACCGGAGGAGTCTCAAATGCAAAAGCCTCCTACAGGAATCACGTCACCAGCAAGGCTATTTGGGAAACATTTAGTTGCTGCTTCTGCATCACATTTTCCAAAAATTCCTCTTAGATATAATTTATGCATTCCACATAATGTTCGCTATATTTATTAGGGTGTTCATTTTTTAAAACTTGGTGCAAATGGATTGATCATTCTATTACATGTAGTTGTTCTGGTTCTTTGTAGCATCTTAAGCTTACTTACCTTAATTCATATCTGTTCTCCATTTCTTTTTTGTTACATATATTTGAAGAGCCAGTGATGAGCAGGTGTAAAGCCTTTATATAAAAGGGCACAATAAAACTAAAGATCATTTCCAGGCTTTTTAAAGAAATGGAAAGATGATGGAAAGCCATCGTTCGATCAGATTTTGAACTTTTCTATTGATCAATTTTAAAACGCATGAATGCATCTTGGTTAAGTTTGTAACAATGTTTTCACAGTGATTGTTGGAATGAACTTAGTGCTTTTTAAATCATATTTGAAAATGGGTAAATTCACAGCTTGACTTTAAATGGATGTTTTTCTTCATAATTATTGAGGAAAAGTAGAAATGTCCACGTCAACACGGAGTCATTGGCTGGTCTGTGAAATGTTTGTGTAAATGTAAAGACAATGGGCAGTAATGTACCAGAGTGTATCTCAATATGTTTCCTACGCCATTTCATTCCTCGGCAATAATGTAAAAGTATCTTACTTGGCTTGCTGTTATCAATAAAAGGAAACTAACATCTCATTTGTTGGGTATTTTGTCATTTTCATTCGACCTTTAATTAGTGTTTTAGACAATATGGGTCTGGAAAACATGTTGTTAAGGTCACATTTTAAACGGAAAATAAGGTAACCAAGACGATTACCACCATTCTGTTCTTATTCTTTATGCACGCATTACCCTTTGCTGGCCGTATAGGGTGGCCCATATGACATCTGCTCCTGAGAAGATGTGTGTGTGTGATTCCATTCAGCTGCATCTCTGAAGGTCTCTACAACAAAATGTAAGTCGAATCCAATCATTATGAAATCAATATGAGAGGAGTCACTTGTAGTAAAAAAGGCATAGGAGATATTCTCCCTTAAATTTAAGGAGCGTTCCCTTTTTTATCAGTGTTTCCAGGTGCTGTAGGAAGCTGTTTTTTAGCAGAGGGGAAATCGGAAATGATTGACTCATCGTACATCACCCATTGGTTTTTGGAATACTGTTTTTAAAGTTCACCTAGTATGCAAAATCTACTTTTTCATGTATTTTATAACACGTGTCCCCTCTGAGTAAAGAGATTCTGAAAGTTTCAGGAAAAAAGATTCTCTCTCTTTTTGTCCTGATCCATTTATATAAAAACCTGTCTGAAAAATGAGCTGATCAGATTTTGGCCACTTTATGATGTCATCAACCATTTATGATGTGTAACCATTAGCCAATAACCAACCAAGGTAACCCCCCCCCCCACCACCACTTTATCACCTGAATCTCCTCCTAGAGCACCATTGTGTTCTTTCTAACCAAATATCTCTCAGAGGGGCGTGGGGAGTGGCTCCTTATTTTCATCTAAAGTAACAGACTGAGAATCAGCACTTTGGAAACAGGGCTGAAACAGAGGGGATTATGGGATGCTGCAATGATCTGTTTGGTGTTTGGAGCCAAACACTTCAGAGACATGTTCTGTATCTGAGACCTATAATATATTGATGAAAAACAGCATAATAGGGGACCTTTAAGCTTTGAATTAGCCTTTTTAGACGCTTTAATCTAGATTTGTTTTATCCAGCAGTGATATCAAAGGGTGGAGCTTAATACTACTCATAAACTGACAAGGTTGAAGATGAAAACAAGCAACCAATACAACACTGTTGTAGCGACCTGTCAATCAGAAGGTAGCCACACCCTAAACCAAACACCTCTTTAATTTAAATGGGATCGAAACGTAAATTAACATCTGCTAAATTGAAGATCACTTGATATTAAATTTGGCAGAGAAATGTTTACTGAATCTGGTAGAGGTGTCAGTCAGCTGTTCTCCACTGTTTTTCACACACCTTTCAGCCTGTAACATTTTTCTCAATCTTTCTTCCTTTACACCCTCCTTAGTTAGCTGACTTCCCCTCAAGATTTAAAAGCTTTTCAGGGCCTGGAGGTATTAGATTAAAGTGTAAAGTGGATTCCTTGGCGAATCGATTGAGGTGTAACTGTCCTAGGGCTTCTCAGATACTGCAGTCTAATGTGTTAGACCCTACACACACACACACACACACACACACACACACACACACACACACACACACACACACCATACAGGTGTTTTCCTATTCTGGCTGACGAGGCCTTGGTCCGGCAGAGACTTGGAAATGATCAAGTTTGTTATATGAAAATATGAGACTGCAACTGGAATCTTTGTTGGATATGAAACAAAATGTCCTTAGGAAATATGAATTATTTCTGACAGTTGTATTGGAGCTGCCTTTTAAGAGGACATATGATGCTCATTTTCAGATTCATTTTAGTAGTTCAAAAAGCTCTTTAGTGTTCTCATACTGCCTGTGCTGCAGCACCTCTTTTCACCCTCCGTCTGAAACCACGATTGTTAGGTAGTGATGTCACTATGTTATGGAAGTAAACAAAGGAGTCCAATGGAGGTGTTTCAGGCAGGGGGGGAGTGTGTGGGAGAGAAGCTCCTTCTGGAGGGAACTATGGGATTTTAGCTTTTGCACACAAACCATATAACACACTACAGGAAAGGGAAAACTCCAAAAAGCAGAATAGGGCCCCTTTAATTTATTCTACAGCTCTGTAAGAAATGAAGAGACCCCTGCAAAATGATCAGTTTTTCTTGTTTTACTATTTATAGGTATGCGTTAGTAAAAGTAAAATAAAAAATATACCTTTTATTCTTTAAACTACTCCAATTTAACAGACGCTGGAATGGAATGGCTGCCATACATGAAGAGATTGAGATTTAAGAAACATTTGGAGAGTTCTCTTAATTTTTATCAGAGCTGTATAGAGACTTGTTTGTTTTGTACCGCTGCCCCTTTATAAAAAACAAACATTGGTATGATGTTTTTCTTTTAATGCAAGTGTGTGTTCCGTTAAATGAGCAAAGTTGCAGACGTTTGCTAACCAATCAATTTCCAGTCCAAGAAGTCCCTGCATCATCAGAATTGGCAGAAAGTGAGCTTACAGCATGAGCATGAAGGCTTAATTGAAAATAAAGTGCTCATAATAGCAGTGTCGTCCTCCCCCCCCCCCCCTCCCCCCCCCCCACACACACACACGTTCCCCCCTCCCTCCATTTATTCTGTTTACTGCACCTTTTAAGCACATCTATCATCAGCCCAATCAATTTGAGCTGTTATTCAAGTGTAGCTACCCTTCAGAGGGTCATCCCTTATCAGATCTCTTTCCAAAAGCTGTCTCGTTTGTTCTCCCAACCGCCTGGACATTAATTCATGTATCGTTATACGCCCAGCTCAAAAAAAAAAGTCAAGGGAATTGAAGCCGTCAATCTACGAGAAGTAAGTTTTTCAGATTTTCACATTTCGTTCCATGTGTGTGAGGAGGAGTCTGATAAGTAAGGCCCATATTGTTTATATGGTGTGATATCATAAGAAGAGAGATCACATTATGTCAATTACTGATATCTGCATGATCTTTCGGGAGTGTTTTGTCAATATTTGACTATGAGCAGTCAGGAGTTGCTGACTGATTCATGAAGCAGGAGGGAAATGTTTTGTGCAGGCAATGCAAAAACTACCAAGTAATTGCTTTTCCTGCAGTATTTTCTCCCTGTGTACAATCTAGAGCTTCCTGATTAGCATTGATAACGGCATTTATAAATAATCACCATGTATCCTGATTTATGCGCACACAGCACAAGAGAGCAGTTTCATTGGGTTGGGCAGTGTTCAGGTTGTGTGAGAGCTCAGAGACAGCTCCTCTCACACAGATTGAATTGAAGGAGTAAAATGTGTTTAACAGTTTATTTGGTGAGTGCATGAATAAATCAAATCCTGCTACTCAGCAAGACCAGCACAAAGCAGGAACATGTGGAGAAAGATGGTTTCAGTTCTTCGAATTAGACTAATTTCACAGATGCATAAAATACATTATAACCAAAGGAGGTAAACATAGTCAGATCTATTACTTAAGTATAAGTAATAATACTTTACTGTAAAAGTACTGCATTTAATATGGTACACAAGAAAAAGTATGTAAGTATGAGGAGAATATACTTAAAGTATAAGAAGTAAAAGTACCCATTGCAGAAACAAACAAAAAATAAAAGCAGCAGAACTTAATCTTTGCGAAGCTGGAACTATAACACGTTTTATTCACCAAAAAGTACCTAAACAATCAGCAAATGGCAGCTAATAAATAATAATAATAGCGGTTCTGAAAGGTTGAGTTTTGAATTCTGATTTGAACATGGTGAGATGCGACGGAGAAGGCTTTGTCTCAGAATAATTGTTTTAGGTCTTACTTAATTATATCGTTGGATAGTTTAATCTACATCAAACATCATATTTTAAAGGTTCTTCATATGGCTGTGTGTAAAAATCTGGATCTTTAAAGTAAATAGAGCTATAAAATAAATGCAGTTGGGAAAAAGTTCAAATATATCCCTTTTAATTGCAGGAGAGTAAGTACAGTACTTGAGTAAATGTACTAATAGTTACTCTCCACCACTGATTATAACATTGATGTTAAACCCCTATGACAAACCCAAATACAATGATGTGCTTGCTAGTTTCCTTCTTATGGACAAGAATGCATCTGTGTATTACACTTAACACTGTTTATAGGCGACATGTGCATATATTAGTAATTAGTTAACAAATACCAGTCTGCATTTCATTTCTGTTAAATACATTATTTTTACTATACTGCGGAAAAATCTACTTTCCCTTACTCAAAGAAAACTAACATGATAATAAAAAAGTCAGCATATTATATTTTAAAACAGCATTGATCTTCTCTGTGTATGTCACATCAAATCAATCCCTTTTGAGTTCCTGTAAATTGTATCGTTGCTGACTCCTTGTTCAAAGGGTGTATCAAACATTTCAACCAAACAGATTTGAGATGATGATCAGCTGATCGACAGAGCAACATAGAGCAAGGTGTTCAAGTGTGTCACTTTCAAAACATGTCCACTTCCTAAAGGGCTCTGGATGTGGATAATGAATATGTGAAAACTTTTAGGTACTTATGACTCGACAGAGGAAAATGACAATCTCTCTTCTGGTTAAACTTGCTCACTGAATGCTTGAAATAAAAAACTATATCTAAATGCAAATATGCTAACATTGGTTCATAATGGCATTGGATATGTTTGACCTATACAGTATAAAGCGTACATTATTGCTCATTCATAGTCATAGAAGTCTGACTGAAATTGAGTTTCCCATAGGAATGAACTCTTGTTTGAATTGCGTGCATACTACAGTAAGTTAAGCAAACGGAAGAAGTTCTTTGATATTTTGCTTGAGTAAAAGTATCAATACTACATTCTTAAAATACTCTACAAGTAAAGATCCCACATTCAAATGTTATTCAAGTAAAAGCACAAAACTATTGGAATCAAAGTATAATTCAAGTACAAAAAGAGTACTCATTAAGCAGTACGGCCCGTTCCTGAACCATGTAATTGTTGATTTGTTCATGTCCGGAAGAGGATTAGGGCCACATGTGAACATTTGTCTGAGATATGATCAACAGTTAAACTTAAGTACAGTACTTGAGTAAATAAGTTACATTCCACCACTGACTATTTGTTAAGGAGTTAGAATAAGCCCTTTAGATAAACATAGTCCTCTTCCATAGAGTCCGCCATGAGGCATCGCCATATTTCTATAACAGCCCAAAATGGACCAACCAAACTCTGGATGAAGGCCCTCTTAGTTTTCCACCTCACTTAGAAAGGGAGGAGTGAGCGGATGGGTTTCAGTTGGTTTGATTTGCAACCTCACTGCTAGCTACCGCCCACTAAAACCCTCATATTGGCCCTTAAACAGGTAGTTGGAGGTAGACAGCTGGACATCCATACCCCCTCATAACTCAGTCATATCAGCCTCACCATGGACTGACACAGCCGTAAAATAATGCTTACTCTTCTCAAAATCACACGTCTCTTTTGTCATGGGCTGTTGATGAACAAACAGCACAGAGCTCTTCAGACCCCTTCTTCTGAATTTCAGCAATATATTTAGGTATCATTTGTTTGATGGGACTTTTATTATCTCTAGCCTCTTTCACCTGTCCAAAAAAGTATATAAGAATATACTGGTGGCTGCCAGGAACGTCAGCAGAGCCTCCTGAATGTAGATGGAAAAGAGTGCCAAGAGCATTCAATCAGGCTTTATTGGACGAGCTGAATTATTGTTCACAGTCAGTGCTAAGTCTAGACATTAACCATCTATGTCCAACAAACACACAGTCACTGAGTAATAATCAGTTATTTCCACTCTGGATTAGGAACATTTTAATAAAAAGAGATGTCCAGGACAGTTTGACTCATTATGGATTGATCCCCATCTTCTAAACTCCTCCCCAGCAGCCTTTGTGGTCGGTGCAACCACATAGATTCTGTCAGAAGGCAACCTGATGTTTTCTCAAGTAATTAGCTATTTAAAATCAAACAAATAATTGTATGATTGATTACACCGACCATTGTATCAGGACAGGGCTGGCCCTAGACATTTTGGTCCCCTAGGCGAGATTAGGATTTCTCCCAGCGCAGCGCCCCCTCCAGATCTGGTGCCCTAGGCAACCGGCTAGTTTGCCAGTGCCTAGGGCCGGCCCTTTATCAGGAGATTATATGCATTCACAAGGTGAGGCGGCGAGCTGCTCAGCTGGTTTGCGTTTTCCTTAGAATTGCTTTTTAATGTGAGTTATATTTTTGATCTCCATAGACAAGCCTGACTGAGCAACACAGTCACAGCTTGGGTCTTCAGCACCATAGCTTTATATTGTTAGTTTTCTTCTATCTATTTGTCTTATTTTAATATATTTATTTACATTTTTACCTCTTACAAATGTGGTTTGTTAATGTCAGGTCTGTGAGGCAATTTACTAATACAATAACATTAAAATAAAAAAATGTATTGATATCAATGCACATTAATACATATTAACGTCTTATATTTGTGTGTAATGTTTTTGTATATAAGACATCTTTCCTTGACACTTGAGAACATCTGTTACCATCTTTATGCACTAGCGCCAAGAAAGAAAATTGGCTAATGGTATGCTGCTATGGTTCAGCAACATATAAAAAAAAAACTGTAACCGTACGCTGCTTTTTTCAATAGCCTCTTTGTCATGTCACCCTCCAAATCAACGCAGCTTTCTATTGTTTGGTATATGGCGCTGAATCATAGTGTCATACTATGTCATACTAGCCACTTTTCAATCTCAGCATCACTCTCTTTGTGTTCAACAAAATATGTAAAGAAGATTAGCAACAAACATTTGTATTCATAACCATCAGATAATGTTTATCATGCTTACACACTAAGCTAAGTTGGTTCACATGCTTTGCAGTATGCCTCCAAATTTGCACAAGTATGATAGCATGCAGATACTAGCATTTAGCTCAAAGCTTTGTTATTATATGTTAAGACAATAATTATTTGGTCATTTTAATGATCATTTAATTCCTTGTTCATAGAACAACCTTTACTGAATGTGTGATGGAGGGTCACACACATGCAGAGTTAATTGTTTTCAGCCATTTTCTTCATTTATGAATCGTACCTTTTTTTCCTTCTTTATATTCTTATTAATTCAATTCAAACCGCTTTATTAGCATGACCATAATCCATACAAAAATGCACATTTGAAACGAACTGTTAAACTCTGAGCATAAGCAAAAACAACATGTTTTCTTTATTTCTTTTAAGCAACACAAGGAAGGAAAATTCAGTCAACTCATATATTATTATGATTTGACAACAAAAATGATGCAACCCTTACTACAGCATAAAGAGGCTGACTATAAAATAACACTAAATAGAAACCCAGGGATAATCTTTCTATTGATCTATTCTAGACAGTCGTAATTTATCTAATGACAAGATTGAAACCAGAAACGTCCTGTCCAACATGTAATTTGTGATGTATGAGAGGAACATGTGAGAATTTACTACAGTGTCCTGGATCTGCCTGAGACACCTTATCCCCATCCCTGTAGACACACACACACACACACACACACACACACACACACACACACACACACACACACACACACACACACACACACACACACACACACACACACACACACACACACACACACACACACACACACTGAGAGAAATACAGCAGCAGCAGTTGTGTGGAGCAGACTGTAGAAGATGGGATATTAAAGCAGAGTGATAGGGGCTGAGCTGGCTTCCCCCTGCAGAGTCGACAGTGTAACACCAATCGGCTCTGAGTACATCTCAAACATTGATCCTTTGTATTGATATGACTATAGCCACTGAACTGCATTACACACATTCAATTCGACACTAATTCACAGAAGGAACTGTGGAATATTGAATAATTCTGCTTACAAACTGAAGCAAATGAAACTGCCTTATCCCTTTGTATCATCATATCTTTATGATCTATATTCCTTATGTCTTTATATCATCAAATCTTTACCTAAACAAGCTGATCTAACTGGAGTCAGTAGTCATCTCCAGCTCTATTCATGTGTCTCTCTCTTTAATTCACTCTCACATTCTCCATATCAAGTGAGTTTGATTGAGTATCTTTTGCTCTCTTGTGTGCTCAGCAACAACCACCCTCCTCACCGCCACACACACACACACACACACACACACACACACACACACACACACACACACACACACACACACACACACACACACACACACACACACACACACACACACACACACACACACACACACACACACACACACACACACACACACACACACACACACACACACACACTCACACAAACCTGTGTGTATGCGGCTGCCAACCTCATGAAACACTATGCATGAGGAAACCGGTACTCTGGATTCTTCTGATCCTTCATTTTGAGGTAAGCACACTCCTAGCTGGACTGTGTAGCGCGTTGGTCAGTATTTTACATTTGACGGACCCGGAGGGACCCTAAGTGGTAGTAAAGCGGTCTGCAGCAGTCGGACCAGCACTGTTGGCACTTAATGCAAGCCGTATTAGTATTTCCTCTGGTCTAGTGTGGTAAAAACTGTCTGGTGTTGCAGTCTGAGGTAGGTATGCAGCAGATACCATGCTGTTGATACATGATTTGCTTCTTTTTTTTTTAGATGTACAGCCCAGAATGTGCTTCAATATGTTTTTGATGTATACAAAAGTAGATTAATGTGTTTAAGGAATAACAGATGGACAGAAATGTGTTGTTGTTTTTCTTTTCTTTTTCTTGGTTATTTTACAAATGCATGCAGTAAATACAAGTACCAGGCATTTAGAGTTTACATGCAGTACACTGCTAACTTTTGGCTGTGTTGTGTTCAATTTGGTAAGTGGACAGTCTCCTTGTGTATTCCCAGCAGCTGTAAAACTGTTTGGAAAGAAGTGTACATTTTGCTGTCACCGTGTGACAGTTTATTGCCTTGATTTTGGATCAAGATCAACAGATCTGCTGACTCAAAAGCTGCGCCCACCGAACTTAGAGAGAGGAGAATTCGTTTTTTATTGTTTCTTGTTTTAATTCTAGCTTGCAGTCTAGTGATGAAGAGATTATTCAGAAGTGGCACGCTCCTGATCCAAATGATGAAGATATTTCACTACGATATTCAGGGAATGGGAGTGTTGGATACGTCTAGTTTCAGAGCCTTGAATCTCTAGTTTCAGTTTT
Source organism: Notothenia rossii (assembly GCF_949606895.1). NCBI lineage: Eukaryota > Metazoa > Chordata > Actinopteri > Perciformes > Nototheniidae > Notothenia > Notothenia rossii. Next base: position 24,049,983 of record NC_136907.1, on the reverse strand, counting down.
ATATGAGAATGCTTTCTTGGTTTGAGCTGACAATGACCATCATCATCGCATCACACTGGGTTTAACGGCTGTACATCAAAGACGTCCTCACCCCTAACACCTCTGAAGTTCATTATCTGCTGTTTTTGGAGGTACCTGCACTTCAACTTGATTATTGATTCAATGCTTATATGTGTCACCCAAAGGATTCACACAATATACGTGTAACCCTGAGTGACACAGCCACGTCTGAGAAATTAACTTGTTGTCGCCTGTCATTAAGGATTGTCTAACAGCATTTGTTCTTCTCAATCAAATAAGTGTCTGTGCTTCGATCTAGTGTCCCCTCCTTCAGAGTGTGAGGTGGACGGACTCCCCAGTGGTTACGGATCCAGGGACTCCATCTTCAGACCTGGAGCGAAGAAGGATTGGAAAAGACGAAGGCGTGGGCAATTAAGGCGGATTGACAGGTAAGCTCAGCCATTATGAATGCTTCTTTATGTGCATTCATGACTGAGCCACTTGTGCAGTCGAAGTGGTCAAAGTGTTGGTGGACTGGTGTTTCATCTGCTGTTACATTTATTCAGTGTCAGCAGTGTGGGGAAGCCATTTAATGCCTCATGTGCAGCTAATAGTCTTGCCGTCTCTTGCTGGGTTTGCTGTCAGACTGGAGTTGTGGTCGGTATGAAAACGTTGTATTCATGTGGTTGCTGATGTTTCAGCTGCAGCAGCTGGGATCCAATCCATACCAGCCCCGCTGAGTCTGGGAAAGGGAAACAGCAGCCTTCATTTGGACTTGGAGGAGGTTCAACCATGCGCTGCTCCACCCTACTCGGCATCCTCACGGGGGTGCTTCTCTACTTGGTGCTGGGAGCCGTGGTGTTCCGTGCTTTAGAGACTCCACGACAGGAGGGAAAGCACAATCATCTGCAGGACACGCGCCGGGAATTCTTGTTGAACTTCACGTGCATGGGCCCAGAAGACCTCCAGACCCTCATAGAGGTACAGTACAGCCTATGAAACCATGTCCAGTTTAAATGTCTTTAACATTCATGTTGTTCGAAGTCTGTAAGTGGGCATATTAGTGACACACCACAAATACTGTTGTTCCAATATTGTGCTGCATAAAGCCTTTTGTTGGGCATGTGACCCCTTTAAATTATAAAATACATGTTGGCTCAACAGAGTTAATGGCTGTGAGCCTCTCCGCTCACACAGGGTTCAAATAGGGACGGAAAGAGCAGGTTGGTTGATCACAGGTGTTTATTAGCTCCAAACAAAATATACACAGGTCTCAAACGTTGCCCGTGTGGGAACCTTCACAGGTCCTTTGGCGACCTTCCAGGATCCCGCCTACTGCAAAACAGCCCAGAACCAGGTTACGACATGCTTTTATTCCGGCACTGATTACCTGATTCCGATCAGCTGTCTGGCCTCCGGCCGAGCCACTCCCTTCACTCCAGCAGCCGGCGCCCTGACCACACCCCGCTGCCACAATGGCCTTGACAACATTTTATTTTCTTGTAATTTATAGCAATTTAACCCAAAAAGTTAAAAGAAATTCTGTGTCTTGTGAACTTGTCTTGTAACCTTTGGGGGTCTTGACCCCGAGGTGCAGAAAACCGGGCTTATTTACAGAGTTCACCAAGAAAGACCCCATTTGCCCTCTGTGCCTGAGCTGCCCCCCTAGCAGGAGAAACAAGTTGTATCTATGCTGTTGTGGTTTCGGAAATACGAGTAGCCCATACCTGCTAAAGTTAGACCGCTATATCATCCAGACTTTCATTACTCAATGACAGACTTCATAGCGACTCAAATCAAGAGGCAAAGTGATGCCCTCAGTTTAGCACTTTACAGAGCAATTACAAAAGAAGATCCGGGGGGAAATGCTTATGTTGCACTTCTTTATTTGAAGAGAAACAAGCCCTTAAAATGTCTATTAACTGATATTTGCTGGGTCCAGGCTCAAGGGCGTATGGCACTCTCAACTTTTTCCAGGACATGCCAGGGCCCTGCCTGCCTGTAGCTTTGCCGATATCTGTGTTGATAGGTAATAGATTACGAGCAGTGAATCATCTTAGATACAGGAAGCGCTCAAACGTTTGTGTGAGTTTATCAAATTTAGCAGTGATTCCATGTCAGCCACAGCTTGTTACAAAAAACCTGACTGATAGTGTGTTTAACAAACTTAAACTAGCTTTATTAAATGTCAGGTCTTTGGCAGGAAAAACATTTTTAATCAACGATTTTATCACTGAGCACAATCTTGATTTTATGTTTTTAACAGAAACGTGGATTGAACAAAATAACAATGCAGCTGTTCTTATCGAATCAACCCCTGCCAACTTTAGTTTTATAAGTCAGGAAAGACTGCATAAGAAAGGGGGTGGAGTTGCTCTTTTGTTCAATGATTCCCTTCAATGCAGGAAGACATCTTATGGGAACTTTGCTTCTTTTGAATATGTGGCCCTTCAGCTGAAATGTTCCTCTCGAGTTCTGTTCCTAAATACAGTGGGGCAAAAAAGTATTTAGTCAGCCACCAATTGTGCAAGTTCTCCCACTTAAAAAGATGAGAGAGGCCTGTAATTTTCATCCTAGGTACACCTCAACTATGAGAGACAAAATGAGAAAAAAAAATCCAGAAAATCACATTGTCTGATTTTTTAAGAATTTATTTGCAAATTATGGTGGAAAATAAGTATTGAATATTACCATTTCTAGGTAAAATCATTGAAAAAGTTGTTTTTCAACAGTTGAGTAACTTCTTGCATTTAAATAACTGTTTCGATGTGTTCCAGTCAGGCTTTCGTCCAAACCACAGCACTGAGACTGCTCTTGTAAAGGTCTTCATTGACATCCACTTAAACACAGACAGTGGCAGAACTTCAGTGTTAGTATTATTAGATCTCAGTGCTGCGTTGGACACTGTTGACCACAACATATTACTGGACCGACTCGAAAACTGGGTGGGACTTTCGGAAACAGTTCTACATTGGTTTGAATCCTACTTGAAGGACAGAAAGAACTTCTTCTATAGATAACTACACATCTGAGTTGACAAATATGACATGTGGGGTACCTCAAGGCTCCATCTTGGGGCCTCTTCTCTTTAACGTCTACATGCTACCACTGGCTCAGATAATGAAGAACAACAAAATACGTTTCCATAGCTATGCAGATGACACACAAATGTACGTAACAATTTCACAAGGAGACTATTCTCCAGTTAAAACACTGAGTAAGTGCATTGAACAAATCAATGACTGGATGTGTCAGAACTTTCTCCAATTAAACAAAGATAAAACTGAGGTAATAGTTTTTGGAGCCAAGGCAGAACGTATAAAAGTTAGCGCTGAGCTTCAGTCCGCAATGTTCAAAACAACAGATAAAGCCAGAAATCTAGGTGTAGTCATGGACTCTGACCTGAGTTTCAACAGTCACATTAAAACATTTGCTAAATCAGCTTACTATCACCCAAAGAACATATCTAGGATTAAAAGACTAATGTCACAGCAGGATTTGGAAAAACTTGTCCATGCTTTTATCTTCAGTAGACTGGACTACTGCAATGGTGTCTTCACAGGTCTAACTAAAAAATCTATTAGAAAGCTGCAGCTGATTCAGAACGCTGCTGCTCGAGTCCTCACTAACACTAAGAAAGTGGATCACATCACTCCTGTTCTGAAGTCTTTACACTGGCTTCCTGTGTGTCAAAGAATAGATTTCAAAATACTGCTGCTGGTTTATAAAGCACTGAATGGTTTAGGCCCAAAATACATTTCTGACCTCCTGCTAAATTATGAACCATCCAGATCTCTCAGGTCTAAAGGGACTGGTCAGCTTTCTGTCCCCAGAGTCAGAACTAAACATGGTAAAGCAGCGTTCAGTTATTATGCTCCGAATATCTGGAACAAACTCCCAGAAACCTGCAGGTCCGCTGCAACTCTTACTACTTTTAAATCCAGGCTGAAGACTTTTCTTTTTGTTGCTGCTTTTAATTGAACTATTCACATCTTAGACTGCACTGTAACTTTTATCCATGTATTTTTTCTTTCTTTTAATGTTTATTTTATTAACTTTTCTTTTTAATGACTGATTTTAAATGCCATTTTCTTAATGTCTTTCATTTTTTGTAAAGCACTTTGAATTGCCTTGTGTTGAAAAGTGCTATATAAACTTGCCTTGCCTTGCCTTGCCTTGCGTTGCCTTGCCTTGCCTTGCCTTGCCTTGCCTTGCCTTGCCTTGCCTTGCCTTGCCTCGCCTTGCCTCGCCTCGCCTCGCCTTGCCTTGCCTTGCCTATTACTGTCCCCTAAACACAATAACTACTGTATAATACATTGACAATACGTTACTTTTGTCGAAAAGGCAAAATGTCATGCCATTAATATTAAAAAAATAAGCTAAACCAGAACTTTTGATGTTCTATCTTCTTTAACATCTGAAATATAACAGGGTCTTAAACACTGGCCGGCTCTCGTAGGCATAAATACAGTTACACCTAACTGTCAGGGAATAATTCTGTATAGGCAAGGCAAGGCAAGTTTATTTATATAGCACCATTCAAAACGAGGCAATTCAAAGTGCTTTACAAACAATTAAAGACATTAAGAAAATGGCATTTAAAAACAGTCATTAAAAAGAAAAGATAATAAAATAAACATTAAAATAAAAAATGCATGGATAAAAGTTACAGTGCAGTTTACGATGTGAATAGTTCAATTAAAAGCAGCGACAAAAAGAAAAGTCTTCAGCCTGGATTTAGCAGTAGTGAGAGTTGCAGCGGACCTGCAGGTTTCTGGGAGTTTGTTCCAGATATTTGGAGCATAATAACTAAACGCTGCTTTGCTATGTTTAGTTCTGACTCTGGGGACAGAAGGCTGACTAGTCCCTGAAGACCTGAGAGATCTGGATGGTTCATCATTTAGCAGGAGGTCAGACATGTATTTTGGGCCTAAACCATTCAAAGCTTTATAAACGAGCAGCAGTATTTTTGAAATCTATTCTTTGACACACAGGAAGCCAGTGTAAAGACTTCAGAACAGGAGTGATGTGATCCATTTTCTTAGTGTTAGTGAGGACTTGAGCAGCAGTGTTCTGAATCAGCTGCAGCTTTTCTATGCAATAGATTTTTTAGTGAGACCTGTAAAGACACCATTACAGTAGTCCAGTCTACTGAAGATAGAAGCATGGACAAGTTTTTCCAAATCCTGCTGTGACATTAGTATTTTAATCCTAGATATATTCTTTAGGTGATAGTAGGCTGATTTAGTAACTGTTTTAATGTGACTGTTGAAACTCAGGTCAGAGTCCACGACTACACCTAGATGTCTGGCTTTATCTGTTGTTTTGAACATTGCAGACTGAAGCTCAGCACTAACTTTTCTACATTCTGCCTTGGCTCCAAAAACCATTACCTCAGTTTTATCTTTGTTTAATTGGAGAAAGTTCTGACACATCCAGTCATTGATTTGTTCAATGCACTTACTCAGTGTTTGAATTGGAGCATAGTCTCCTGGTGAAATTGTTACGTAAATTTGTGTGTCATCCGCATAGCTATGGTAACTTATTTTGTTGTTTTCATTATCTGAGCCAGTGTTAGCATGTAGATGTTAAAGAGAAGAGGCCCCAAGATGGAGCCTTGAGGAACCCCACATGTCATATTTGTCAACTCAGATTTGTATTTACCTATAGAAACAAAGTTTTTTTTGTCCTTTAAGTAGTATTCAAACCAATTTAGAACTGTTTCCGAAAGTCCCACCCAGTGTCAAACGCAGCACTGATATCTACAAATACTAACACTGAAGTTCTGCCACTGTCTGTGTTTAAGTGGATGTCATTGAATACCTTTACAAGAGCATTCTCAGTGCTGTGGTTTGGACAAAAGCCTGACTGGAACACATCGAAACAGTTATTTAAATGCAATAAATTACTCAACTGTTGAAAAACAACTTTTTCAATGATTTTACCTAGAAATGGCAGGTTTGATATGGGCCTGTAATTGTTCATTACTGAAGCCTCTAGATTATTCTTTTTTAAGAGCGGTTTAATGACTGCAGTTTTCAGGGCCTGTGGAAAAACACCTGAGTGAAGATATTTATTTACTATATGAAGGAGATCTGAGGCCATGCAACGAAAAACATCTGTGAAAAATCTTGTTGGAATAATATCAAGGCAGCAGGAGGAGGATTACATGTATACATGTTTACCTTTTGCCCTCTGACGCAGATGCCCAACCTTGGGCAGCCGCTATCTCCCTTAAGGAGGGGCTGTCCAAGCATTTTGTTGTTGTTACTAGTTTATGACCGGGCAACTTCAGTCAGAGATAGTTATTGTTGTGGGACACCTGGAACACATCTTTCTCGGGGTGTAGATGACCCCGAGCCATAAGCGACAACAAATGTGATTCAGTTTCCTCAGCTGTTTAGTCTATCTATTGAAGAATGTTGATTATTACACTCGTTGTAATAATCAGTTAAAACCTGGAACTACAGGAGGGTTCTTCAGAATTGATGTGGCATCTCAACCGTGTTGTCAACTCGTGGCCCGTGACATTTCTTGTCAATTCTCCGGCCGAAGCTCCAAATAAACCGTCAGTGTTTGCCATCAAAGCTCCAGCTCTCCTCGTGTCTCTCTGAGTCCAATTTCCAATTGCTTCAGAAGTTTCCCCCACACTAAATACATCACTTTTTATATTAATTGGGAACCTGTTTGACCATCCTATCATATTGAATCAGTTGTGTGGGTCCTCAGGGTGACCCTTCAGATGTGTAGAGTGTTTGATAACTGATCACTGAAGCTGTGCAGTAGCTGTAGAGCAGTACAGGGACTATGGGCCAAAGAAACAGGTGTGGTCAGAGCTGCTATTTTCGAGTTTGTAGTCAATGCTAGTGCATGAAAGCTGAGTGTTACGCGCAGGGTTGGCAACCAGGCTGTAATCTTGAGATGTTTGTCCTTCAGCTTTTCGTTCCCGAATGAAACTTGTAAATGATGTTTTAGCAACTGACATTGCAAAGGAAGGTTAAAGGAACTCAATGACATGACAGAAGTTAAGCAGGCCAATACCTTATTTATACAAAGATGATAAGAGATCTGAGGTGCTCTAAACAGGCAACGTGTTTCATGGTTCATAAGTAATATTGATTTGATGATTATTTTTAAACCTCTTAATCTTCAAAAGATCTTTAAACAAGGGTTGGTTAAAATATATGGAAGTTTACCAACCTTTTTTTTTTCTTTTTTTTTTTTTAAAACTAGCTTAAAAACAAGTCAAGTTATATTCCTTAAGTAACCATTTTAACATTAGCTTGACAAGGCTTCATATGCTACCTACCTAGAAGGCTAACTAGCTAACAAGCTTGTGATTCTAGATTATTATTCAGTATCAAAGTGGAGAGCCTGTGTTAGCATTGTTAGCTAGCTCCTTTTGGCTAGAACAACAACAGGGAAACACACTGTATTTTTGTTCTTTGCAGTGTTGTGTCTCTCAGGGGAACATTTTGATTCAGAACAGTGCAGAGGTAAATCTGAATGAAGAAGCTATTGCTAGGAGCTAACTACATGTGTTCTCCACTTTGACACTGACTAATTAACAAAGCCTACACCTAGCCTAATGTAGCTTGTTAGCAAACTAAATAAGTAGCATGTGCAGCTTCTATCAAGCAAAACAAATAGCATTTTTAAATGAAATCTCAATATTAAATAAGAAAAGGTGCTACGAAATATATGAATATATTATAATTATTCATCTTTTTAACATTGAGTTAAAGGTCCCATGTCATGCTTTTCCGGTTATTACCCGTCCCCTTGTGTGTTATGTAGCTTTTTCTGCATGTAAACGGTCTGCAGAGTCACAAACCCTCAAAGTACACCCTGTAGCAAGTAAAACTCTGCCCCCAGAACGCCTCGTTGGAGATTTTTATTTTTCTTCCTGGGTAGCCTACAGTGATGTTTTGGGTATAGTGACGTTACTTGCGCGGAGCTGTTACATTTGGACCAATCAGCGGACTTCCTTTTCTGGTTGCTAACAAACCCCATTGTAACACATAAACACACATGAGAGCACAGTGGGCTCATAGGGAGGGGGGGGCAGGAGCTGCAACAAGGCGTTTAGGACAGAGAGTGAATACACATACTATACAGAGATGCTGTTTGAGAAACCAATGTGAGTTTGGAAAATTGAACAATGTAAATCTATTCTAGTAGACCTCAACAATGGAATTATGATCAGTAGAAATGGTCATGACATTAGACCTTTAACACAACATGGTTACAAGCAACAAAAGTGAATGCTGGTCTCATAAGGACATTGCACACCGACTGATCAATATTTAAATGGTGAATGTCTTTAATCATAAAGAGAAATATGTTAATTCAAAGCATCTGGCGGGTTTCTAAAAGTACATTTTTTATTTTTCAAATGAGCCCATCAAAGCGATATGAATACAATCATAGGAACCCATGAGTTGATTGTAACTAGTTAGGTGCTGTCAGAAAGAAAACAACAAGCTGAAGTCCTATTATTCATGAGTGAAGCAGGCAGCTGTGATAAAGTAATTCTTCAGATGTTGTTCTGCTCAACAATTAGCTTTGTGGGTCCGGTTTCACTGAACCAATGTCAGCTGACTTTTCAACAACTCCTCAAGTTATTTCATAACCCCAATCTGTTCTCATCTTGATTCATGTTCGATGTCACACCCAAGGACATGCCACTCTTGGCTATAAATGTAATTGATCCTGTATATTGAAATACTAATGGTGACATGTGGCTGCTGTATCTGCACTCAGGTATGTCTGTATGGTCATTCAAAGCAATAGTGAACTGCTTGCTAATGTTTGGCTAGTATTACCACTACAATTATATTGCCTGTGCTGATTTATGGCATTACAGCACTGAAATAGGCTCAATAGTTTGAAAGGGTCGAATATTCTCTATTTTCTGGCACCACTCAAATTCCCAACTGTGATGAACAGAAGACTACGCAGAAGCTGACACGTACATTGGTTAACCTCTTATTTTTGCCTTTGACCCTGAATTCTAAAAACAGTTTTTTACTGCTGACTTAGAAGGAATATCTGGTTCTGAAAACCATGTTGCCACCTGGAGATATGTCGGCCTTAAACCTGCAATTATTATGCTTTTTGGGGTTTTCTAACCAATCAGAGCAGAGTGGGTTCTGATTTCAGACCGAGGGTGAAAAGAGGTGCTGCAGTATGAGAGAAAGTTAAATAACAACTTTATCATACTCAGATATATATTCTGAGTTAACAAATGTCTTCACCTACCAACTGACACAAAACAGATAATTATATGGAGAATTAGATTATCTGTGGTGGCAGGGGTTCGATACACTCGGGACAGAATGAAGCCGTCACAGTTGTACATCACCAGTCACTTCTTTGCCACTGACTGCCTCCAGCTGATCCCATGACAATGCATTTTTACAGCATTTCCAACATAAATGCCCCAGATAATTGGAAAATAAAAATATACTACTTGTGTGTGTGTCTTTGAATCTTGTGTAACATTTATGACACCCAGGTCTATTATTCATTCTAAACATACTTACAATGCATTATATTCTATATTTAATCACTTGTGAAATATTGATGGTCACTCATTGGCATTCTTTTTGTAAGGAGACTATTTATTTAACAGCACTTTGAATACAGTGTGTGTACACATAAAGCATCTTTGAGCATTAGGAAAAGCGCTATAAAAATCCCATGTATTATGTTTATTATTATTGTTTCCCCTTACAATTATTATATAATTATACAGTGCTATAAGCAGATTTTAACATATTATGTATGTTTGATGATATGTATGATGGATTATTTACATAGCTGTCATGGAAAATGTTCCCAAAAATTCAGAAATGTTGTGCTTCTATGGTTTTGCTTTTTTAATTATCTGATTAAATAAAAATTACTGAACTCTTCTTTTCTCCATCGTCCCATCACAGGAAGTAGTGGAGGCCGTTGGTGCTGGAGTGGATCCCAGCAGCAACTTCACCTTCGTCAGCCAATGGGATCTGGCCAGTGCCTTCTTCTTCTCAGGAACCATCATCACCACCATCGGTGGGTGTCCAATAGGAGCATTTAGATACAATTCTGAGTTAATATTCAATGGAATCAGTTCAACGTATCTTAATCTTCCACCTTTGACCCCCACATGTTCAGGTTTTGGAAACATCTCCCCCAAGACAGAAGGAGGGCAGCTGTTTTGCATTTTCTACGCCCTAGTGGGAATCCCGTTGTTCGGTATCCTGCTCGTTGGAGTCGGAGACCATCTGGGTACTGGGTTGAGGAAAGCTGTTGGCAAAATAGAGACTCTCTTACGGGTCAGACCCTCAACAGAGCTTTCAATGTCTAATTTGCTTGCACTGTACATATACTCTCCTTTACTCGCCTCATCCTATTTATTTATTACCCTGCTGATAGAAATGGCGAGTTAGCCCGACCATCGTACGAGTGATCTCTGCCGTCCTGTCCATCCTGCTGGGCTGCCTGCTCTTCGTTGCATTGCCTATATTCGTTTTCCAAGAGGTTGAGCATTGGACTCTTCTTGAGTCGGCCTACTTTGTGGTAATCACCTTGACGACGGTGGGGTTCGGAGATTATGTTGCAGGTATACTACCACACACGTGTTTAATAGTACGCTAACAGTATTACAATATTATATCAATATTGAAATGTGGAAATTAGATATCTTATGAGTTTTTTTTACTCAAAAGCAGCTAACACATTACACAGAATAGTTTCTTTCACAGAGGGACATGTACACTGTTAGGGAAAAGTGACAGTGCAGATTAAGGGCCAAATAAAATGCGAGACAATCATATTAAATAAAGAAGCAAGCTCATCTTAATAAAAGCAAATCAAATTAGTACACATCAATGCTAAAAAAAATGTATAAATAGGTAGCAGCATTATAAAAGTAGCAATATGCAACAAAACATTGTAAAAAAAGTATTGCACATAGTAGTATACTGTCTTAAGTAGTCAAGTAGCATCCAGTGAAAATAATAATGTATTGCAAAAGAAATGGGTATATTGCTCATTATTTTGGTATTGCATTATGTATACTGGCCATATGATTTTAAAGTGAATATACAATACATGTTATGGTAATGAAGCTGTCAAATGTAAGGAAAAAGTAGGGAATTGTCAGAGCAGAACTTGAGCTGACAAGAGGGCCTAACCCTCTGTTAGGGGCATCAAAGTGTCTATAATCTATTACAAAACAATCACTGTCTTGTCATCACTGGACAGACTGTAATACACAGATCAATATGAATGTATTAGTGACATTGCCATGTTTGTGAAAGAGCATTTGAAGTGAAAATGTGTTTTAAATCTGACTTTACATATTTTAGCTTTTTCATTGAATTCATCGACCTGTAGATGAGAAGACTTAATTAGCCACCTGTCAATGCATCAGTGTCAGTTGTAATGCATTAAGTTCACTTAGCACATACCATTTTCATTTCCCTCATAAATTATTCAGGATGTTGTTGAGATTAATTATTGATGATCTAATATGCTGTGTACTGTATAGTGTCTCTTTTGTTAAATGTTTATTTACTTGGATGGATGAATATGTTGCGTTTACACACTGTATGCTGTGTCTTCTTAAAGGGGATTCTGGAAATGGGGGAAGCGAGCACTGGTACAAGCCTTTGGTGTGGTTCTGGATCTTGCTGGGCCTTGCCTACTTTGCCTCTATCCTGTCTATGATTGGTAACTGGCTTCGAGTTCTATCTAAGAAGACCAGAGCTGAGGTACTCCCCATTCTCATGTCTGTTTTTTATCACATCTCGCCCAGATTCCTTTCAATAATCTCTGTTTATATCCTCTTCTCAGATGGAAGAGCTTCGAGCCCACGCAACGGACTGGACTCAAAATATCCAGAACATGTCGGTGGACTTTCGCATTGCAGGGAAAATCGATGACCCCTTCAAACGGCGTCGACGAAAGCGCCGCCATGGACCTCGCGTCCATGGTCACAGTGTGTCAGCTAACGGGGCCCCCGATGGTAAAGAGGAGCAGCGTGAGAGTCACACAGAGTCTGAGTCTTACTCTTCCTCCTCTTCCGGCTCTAATGAATCAGGGTCTGAATCAGAGTCAGACTCCCAGGCCACTCAGACGGAGCGAGTGCCCGGAGAAAAAACTGCAACAGAGCCTAAAGAGAAGACGACCCTTCCAAATCCAAACCTGTCTCAGCCTCTGGACTACTTTGGGGAGAACCTGGCCTTCATCGATGAGTCTTCAGATGCCCAGAGTGGGAAACTACACTTAGATCCTCTGATTGATACTTCACAACCAAACTCTGCACGCCATCGTCCGGCCAGGAGGAGACGCCAAAGAAGACCTGTTCCCCCGAGAAGCCCCAAAATCAACCGCTCCTCAAACCCTGACAAGAAAGAACCCAATGGAAAACCAGTTCCAGCTGTGCCAGTAAAGCCTCAGGATTGAAGCTGATAACAGGTGCTTACACAAGTATCACCCTGAGAGATATGAGAGAGTAATTCTCAATGTAGCAATTAATGTGTGTATATGTACTGCTTACTTACAGACACTTAACATTTAAATGCTGCAGATGCCTTAGCCACTTGTGGTTTGCTTTTAATGCATGCAAGTGTGTTTGCCTCAATCAGAGATGATGATTTGTATGCCAATGTTCCCATTACTTTCTGAGGAGTGACTGCTCTCTACTGGGCCAAAACAGAAATGCACTTCCACTCCTCTCCACATGAGGGTTCCCGCCTCCTACTAATCCAAAAACAAGAAAGAGAGATACTGTAGGTAGTGAGAAGTGTCCACAGCGGTGTGGAGCTCCTGGTTGCTTTGGTCTGAGACAATAACACTTTAATCCTGCCAATCATTAAACGGGTACTCAAACAGGCTCTTGAACATTTTTGGTATGTAACAACTTTTTTTTATTCTATGTACATCCATAATATTGGCATTCTGATAGCCAAATGCATTAATCCTATACTGAACTGCATATGTAATAAAGATGTGTTTACATAAAAGAGGCTTTGTGTGTTATATGCATGTTCAGGGTGTAAATCTTTCGGTATCTCCCAAACCAATATCAGTTTTCGGGGGTCACAAACAAGTCATGGTGTTTAAAAACAATTCTCCATTCAAAATACATTATCATTTCATCCAAAAGGGCTAATTTTAAGATCTACTCTTCTGTGTACTCATACTAGCGATTTGGAAAATGCTGGCAAGAAAGCAGATTACTTGAGAGTTTTTCAATTTCGTCAAAAATAGAAATGCAACCCTTAGAAAAAAGGTGACATTTTTTCAAGCTTAACTCGCAAAAATAAACACATTGTTCGAAAAAGGTTTTCAGCGTTTCTCAATTCTCATTGACTTACAAAATAATGATAATAATGGTGTCAATCACTGCCATCAATATAAATATCTAGCGTCTTTTGTAGGAAAATTAAACGACTTTGGGGAGTTCTGGATCAATTCAAAATTGTAGGAATCTTGATTCTTACATGAATCAATTTCCCCTCCCCCTCAATGTTTGGTATAGCATAACTCAGTTTCAGCCCATAAGCTTCTCTGGGAATCATGATGTTAACTGAACAAACATCATCTTTTATCCCCATATGTCGGGTCAACATGTCAAACAGGGATTGAGCATAGTAAGGTGCATTAGGGAGTGCTTAATCACAATGAGGGTTTTAAATCTTTCTCCAGAGATCAAATACACATCAAGCAAACACAGAAAACACAACTCTGGCAACAATGCGTTCTCACTGCACCAGCAGCATATGGTGCCTCTATATGAGGATCAGAGGTATGGACTGGAAAATGGTATCAGGTTTCATAGATGATTCAATAACTCATGTCAAATGTTCCTGGAGGTTTTATGGTCTGTGCTGGCGAAAAGGTGCTGCTCACAGAATCTGTCAGTCACGCTTCCTTTTGTAGGTGTCTAGGCTGCAGCGATTATAGTGGTTCCAATCACCAGATTTATACGGTGGCCGACACTTCCATTAGGAGAAACACACTGCAATTTTTAAAAAGTGTAAATAAAAAACATTTTCACCAAATTGACCACACTTTATAATAACCGAACGTATACAAGCCCTCCGGTGCCTGCTGTGTGTTTTGAGCTTCTTCTAGCATTTTTATTTTTATTTGCGGAATTTTGTATTTGCAGTGTTTCATTACGCATCACTTCTAGGAAACGCTGCGCATGTTTTGGCAAGTTGGTGAAGGTTTTTGTAAATGCTGTGCATGTGTTTTTAAGTTGGTAAAGAGTTTTCTTCATTTGCATGTTTTTTGGCCCATTAGTTTTTTTGTTTTTTTGTGAAAATGCAGCATGTTGCTCTGAATCTTTGAATCTTGAATCTTTGAATTTGAGGTGTTTTTGCGGGCATTGCAGCACGTTTGCACGTGTCGGCCATCGTAGTTTCCACCAACAAATCACCTTGTTTGGCTAAATATGAAGAAGAATAGCTTTTCTTAAAGACAGAAGTCTTCAGCCATGCTTACCCTGATGATTGCGCTAGAGGGAAAATCAGAGATTAACAAAGTCATTAAAATTCATCCTCTAATCACAATGAAATAAATATAAAGACAATCCATTAAAAGGTTAGTTAGATAGTTCAGACAGAATTGATGTCTGGCCGTGACCGGCATATCCCTAGAGAAACCCCAAACCAGAAACAATGCTAGGCTTTAAAGTAATTCTAAAAAATTAAAGTTGTTTCTCAATAAAGTTGAGCTTTTCTCAGGGTTTTGTCCGTAGTCCGAAATGCAGGCCTTACTTTGTGCACGGATAAAGAAGCGAGAATGTAGTCGTGTGGAGGCAGGCCTTACACATGGTACAGGAATTGAAAGGCATGCATAAAGCAAGGTATTGCAGATGTCCTGTATACATGCCCTTCAAATTGTCAATATGGCCCTTTTAGCATGTGCTGTTGGTCCTCAGATGATCCATGTAAGTGATACGCTGCTGGAAACTCTACCTTGGTAGAGGACAAACATGGTGCAGTGTCCGCAGTTTTTCTGTTGTCTGTATTTTATATTAAAGAAAAGCTGCTGTTCCTCCGTGTCACAAAATATCAGATTCATACAATTGAAGTTGATACTAATTTTGAATAAAAACCCTTCCATTCTGGGTAAATGGATGCAGATTTTCTTGTCTTTGAAACACAACCAGCAGATGGCATACACTGACACGTTTCCCTCTCTATGACAGAACAAGTCTAACTTATACTTCCATACATAGTTGTCTCACGTTGTTCTTTAGTGACCTTCTTGATGATTTGAGATGAAACAAATTGCTCACTTTTTTTTGGCAAGTGAGCAAAATGTTATGGCGAGTGAGCAAGTGTTTTTAAAGGAGAACAGTCATCTGCCCTTTAGAAATCTGACACTTTACTGCAAGATATGTAAAAAAGAGTAAAGGCAGCGTTCTGGCATTGCAATCAGGAAGTCAGCAGGCAGTGATGATGTGCTGTAGCAGTGGGTGACCTTTCAGTGGAGGACAACCACTCACTCAGCTGCTGGAACGTCATCAATGCCACTGCTGCAGATCACTGTGCTGCCACTAGTTGGCAAATAACTGTGTCATAGTGTTTGTAGAGCTCATATAGAACACTCATGCAGTTAAAGGGAAAATCCCCTCTATCTAGAATCCCAATAAGCTATTTCTGCAGTATACCACACTCCAGATTTTTTCACAAGTGTGTCTTTCAGCTGTAGTAAAACAACTGTTATCATGTCTATTAAATAAAAATCAATGAACTGCTCAATAATGGGGAGATTGTCAAATTCAAGAGCTTTATGCTGTCATGAAATTTGTCATGTTTCACTCAATTAAGTATGGTATTATCAAGTATGGGTCGTTAAGATATCAGATTTAAGCCACTTGATTACTGTGGCCAAAATAATTACAACACATTTATTTTTGCTAACAGTAATTCCTCTTTAACTCTGTTTAAATTGTGCAAATTGTCTCTTTTTTGACAAATGAAATACATTTAAAGTAAGAGTGCAGGTACTTTAACCGTACAAAAAGAACAGTTAAACCTATGGATAGTGATATTTAAGAATATTGTATTCTATAAATCTCCCAGTTATCATAAAAACCAGTATATCACAACATCTCGATTATCAATCCAAGATGCTCTGATCTCCAATTTAGTGAAACAACTGTCAAATGCCCATTTTTAAGTGAATGTGTAAACTTAATATAAATGTAATTTGGATATGTTAACTCTGACATAGAGCCTTCTTATTGCATAAACTGAAAGAGAAATGCTGTTAAATCCTACACACCACCCCCCTTTTAGTCTATGCTAATGCTGATCAAGGTGTTCTTTTTAGTAGTAAAGGTGGAGGCACTTATGTTACCCATGAGTCACTGATGCAGTGCCAGATGCTATTTATGTATCACAAACAATGGCGTCTTGGTATTTATGAAGCCTATCAGCTGACACCTGTCTAAGGTCAGGACCTCCTGTAAGAAGCACCCTGGGGACCCCAGCTGTCTTTCACAGTAATGTTTCTATGTTCCCAGCTTGAATACATATCCACTGCCTTTCCCACTCACTGTCCTGAGTAAGTCCGAGTAAGTCCTGTCATGATGCACTAAATCTCCAAAAACCAAATTGGACAAGCTTTTGAGTGAATCTAATGAATATGGCCGGTTTGCCTCTAACAGGATGATAATGCAGACTCTGCACCAGTGTGATGCAGCCCCGCAGAATTGCAGTGTCTGCAGCAGAGACTCAATGACCTTGCTTCAAGGTCGCAATGACACTGTCGTCAGTTTTTCCTCTCGTGCGCGCACCACGTAATAAAAAACTGTCCCGAGCTTACTGCACACACAGCCTGCATGTGACCAAATTAAAACACACACACACACACACACACACACACACACACACACACACACACACACACACACACACACACACACACACTGATGTCCTGCAAATCTGATGGACACACACACCGCGAGGGAAGTGCAAGTGTGGCTTATTGGTTTAAACTGACTAGACTAACGTTTATTGGTCTATAATTAGATGGATAATGCTGGGCTCTGTGGGGAAATACTCACTTAGGCAATCCAAAGTATACCGTGGGCTGCTACTGTCTTTCCCTTTTTTTCAAATCATTGTGTTCACTTATTTTAATTAGTGGCCAAGGTTGTCAACTCTTCCGTGAAAACTTCCCTCCTCTCGAGCCAGCTGTTACCAGGCATGTTAGAGATCGCAGGGGGGGGGGGGAATCTGCCTATTTCGAGAAGCAGCAGGCTACCAAGTTAGAAAATAAACGTGCATTTAATTGTTGTTATTGGCTACAATAAACAGTAGTAGCATACAGAAGAGATGTTTTAGACATCTTTGATGATGCCATTTTATTTTTGACTACGCATATGGCAAACCGTCTTGAAAATAAAAAATATTATATATTTTTAATTCAAACTACTATCCCTTGATTATTCCCTCTTCTCACCCCATTGCAGTGATCCCCTGATCTCCTGTTTCTTGGCTCCTGTCCAAATAGTATAGTGCTGGAGAGAGCCGGGTCAGTGTCACAAGACCAACAGCATGACTACATTTTCCATAGAGGTGTGCTGCAAGCGACATGTATACCATTCTTTTTAATTCTCTCTCCCCTAAAGCTTGTGGCATTGCCTTAATTCAAATAAAAGTGTCTTTGCAAAAGCCATTCTGATATTGAACGGAAGGTAAGGAAATACAAAAGCTAATAAAACGAATAATAATGCCAATACATTGTACATGTAGGCGTTATTCAAGACCCTGTGGGAATTTCATGTTTTTATTTATTTATATTGAGCTGCAGGAACAGATTTGGATTAGTGCTATGACACAACGGATTCAGCTGATGTGACACATTCTTCAGGCCGCCGGATCTTCATAAATAGGCTGTACCTGAGTATATTAGGAATAACGTTGACTGGGTCACATATTTATTTTTTTACGAGTTGCAGGCCCTTATTATAATGCTGATGACGCTGTTGGAAGGTGCGTACGGTGGGACGTAACGGAGACACAGCGGACGCAAATTGGACAGAGGGAGGAGGAAAGACACGGGATATAGGTGACGTCACGGAGCTGCCTCAAGCTAGCGAGCGGGAGCTAGGAAGAAACCGGAAGTTCCTTAGTTTGCCAAAATAAAAACGTAATATTTGTTCATTTGAGATAAACCAGCAGTTAAAGGATTCTGTGGAGCGATGTTCAGATATATTTAGTAAATGACGAGTCCCTTATATTCGGTGTTGCATTTGCTTTAAGAGGTTAGCTTGCTCGCTAAATTTAAAAAGGTTTTCTGAGTCGAGTTTTATTTTGAAACCTTTTTAATAACAGGATGTTCGGTGTTCCTCCTTGAAATCTTGATGCTGAGGTCCAACTACAACCTCAGCGTTGGCAGGGGAAGACGAGAATTTATAACGCCAGTGTACAGACCCGAGCAGTAGGATAAGACAGTGTCGCCGGTTGTTGTTATCGCCTCATAATCCGGTAACGTAGGGATGCGATGTGAGTCACCCTGCGAGGCTTGGACAGCGCCGTTGCACCGGTTAAACCGACCGTGGACTTGCCTGCCGCAAATACTTGCCTGACTCCAGATTAAAAAAAAGGCAACAACCCTGCGATGTTTTTACATTTCCCAGTAAGTATGGCCAGCCTTACTAACCCTACACTGCAGAGATAGAGCATATCGTGTGTTCAGGTTGTTATTAATCTCTCTGCGGAGATGTCACGGTGTTAACGGGAGGCTGATGTGCACGCACGGTTCGCCTGGCAGAGCTAAATTCGCCTGGCCACGTTATTGGGGGTAGGGGGCACGATTCGGCGAATAAACATTTAGTATGCTGAATTGTGTAATCTCCCCCCTAAAAAAATATCCACTGACTCATTCCAACGAAAACACATGCTATAACACGAATGTCTAAAGCTGTACTCGTCGGTAAACCACCCACAACATGTCTTAAATCTGATGTCACTTATCGAGTAAATGAAGAATGCAGGGCTATTGTTGAATAAGATGCAGTCTTAGAATTGTCTTTGTAGGTCCTCACTCACAATGCATGTAAATCCTGTATGGGCTGATAAAACTCCGCACTTCTCCCACTGTACACACTTTATTTATTAGTGTAATTCAACGCCCCCTAGTTATTATTCTTCCTGTCTTAACACACTGAACTATGAAAGACACCGAGCCTGCTGGACCAGGATTGAGGTCACTGATCTTAAGGCATAATCCACTATGGCAATTAACCTTTCACCGGTCCGAGATCAGTAGACAAGGTCACCCCTGGGTGCTGTTCTTGCTGCCTCCACAGCGCGCCGCATTCAAAAGCCTCTAACTGAGTTTATGTCCAGTCAGTGGGATGCACTATCAGTGACAGAGACTGGATGCACCTTAACAATATGATAAGAAAGCTTTGCAACCATTTAAAACGAGGGAAGGACTCACTGATATTTGTGTTGGGCAATTTAATTCAGAGATAACAATACCAGGAATTATTATAGTTTATAGCCTACCAATTAAGAATCCAGATCTACAGCGTTAATTCAAATGTATTGTCTTGTTTCAAAGGTCAGTTTTAAGTTCTGATCAGTTCAGATCAGCACATTTTTGTTTGTTTTCAAAAATTAAATATTCAGTTTGCTTTAAAAAAAACAACTTCGCATAACTCCGGTTTCATGCAGTGTTTTTTTATTGAATTAAAACTGGTCTCTTTAATTATTTACAGATTGTTATCACCAAACTCCAGCTTATGACATTGCATGAGAGAGTGAAAGACAAGGTGTTGGCTTTACTCTGTCTGTCCTTCAAGCATTCCTGTAACTGTGACCTTTGGAGTGTGTCACGCAGCACAGGGGGGAGGGTACTCATGCAGCGTGCAGAAATCTGGATAGATACAGTGGAATATGTATTTTAAGAAGGGAAAGTCATTACTACGATCACACAAGACCTTCCTAAACTAAAGTATTTCCAATATATATGAGTACATCTGAAGATAATAATCATTCCATTAATCTGATGCATACAACTAGTTCTCAGACGTTATGATGAGGCTGGACAATATGTACTGTACTGACTTACTGACCGTTAAAATGACAGATGCAGGAGGGACCTTGAAAAGTGACTTGGTTGTAAATTCTGTGACGGCACTAAAATAAACCTTTGCTTACTTTGCAGGTGTCCTGATAACTGCAGACCCAAACCCAAAGCAGCATCACTTCATTGCTCTTCATCTGGGAGTCACACGTGTATAATCTACAAACTCCAGCTAAGCTAACAGGTAATTTTTTCACGTGACATTTAATGAAATATTGTATTATATGCTTCGACACGCGCTATGCCTGGTATTTGTAAAGGTCATTTTTATGATGGACTTTTAGCTGGCAGTGTAACAACTTTTTGGAAAAACATGCAGCCAAAAGAGGGATGTGGAGGGGGGAAATTCAGCCAAAAAGGAAAACTATTATGAAGGTTTTGGCTTCTCTTTTCATAATCCAAAATATTATGATGGGCTATAACAGAGTGCTTATCATTCTGTTGCAATCAACTCATGGGCATATTGAGAGGAGGTCTGTGATTGCTCTGCAAATCTAAAAATGATACATGATGGAAAAGTTATGTATAAAGGGGAGAAAGTATCCCTCCCTTCTTGAGAAGTAGCCTATAAATCAGTTTGAGAACATCCAAGAGAGGAGCAGTCAAATGATCAGTTTTGATTCCATAACTTTTACATTTATATTTTAGTTTTTTGGGACATTAAATACATTTTTTCAATCACAATCATAGTGTTTGCCTAACATGTGTAGGCTCAGAAGCCTGGCATTTTCTAAATTCCAAAACAGATGAACACAAACAAATGTATGAAGGATATCTGACAGGTATTTTGACAGTTAGAGTGAGTGAAAACTTTGGACTCATTAGTCATACACTGGTATTAAATGATGACCCTGCCAGTCTGTTTAGTTATATATATTTAACCAAAATCACCTTTTATTATATTTCTATTATTCCATTTTATTTTTACTAACATTTAGTTTCTTTGACAGTCAAAGCTGGACAATACTGCTGTTGGGTAACAGTGTAAAACTGTTTCCAGAGTGCTCCTTGACCTAATGTGTTTTAGCTTCAGACCTATATCCCACCATTATCATGTACCAGCTGTTAGAGAAAGCCGATTGTAGCCCGGCCCATCTCAACACACAAGCTAGCAGGCGCTGGTAGTCTGGAAACCGATTTTCTATTGAACCTGTGCCATGATATCACACCTTGGAGAGACTTAAACTCTGTAGTAGTCTCCGTTATCAGGTAAGATGCTAGTCCGGGTTAGAGTGATAGAAATACACCTCGTCCCCAGCACGGGAGAGCTGGTCAGTCAGGATTAACGCTAGCTGCTGTTAGCATAGTTAGCTCAGGGTAGCTAACCTGCGGTTGTCATAATGCTGTTTGTGAAGCTAATGCTAACGCTACTCAAAACATGCTGGTACGTCAGTTTACAGTTCACACATGTGTATATGGAGAGTCAACACCATTAAGGCTAACCCTCAGTTGAGAGTACTTACTGTTGAACCTGCTTTAAAATAGTTTTAATGTCGTTATTATCGCTCGCCTTTGAACGTTTTCGGTACTGAAAACGATGTTCCCCATTTGCTAAAGGAGATGCGCGGAACCGGCCAGTGATGCACATGATATGATTGTACTGTGCTTAAACTGTAAGGAAAACTAAATAACGGTATCTGGGCTCAGATAGTCCTGGTGTTGTTGGCCATATACTGAGCTTGTAAACTCAGCCCAAGCAAGCTAAACTTTAAACAGGCAAGGTTTGCTGTGACCCCCTTGCTGCTTGCCAAACAAGTCAAAGGGGGCAAACTCCATCCAACAAGTACAGGGTTGGATTATCAGCTGCAGTAATAAATATGATAAAGGCACACTTGGTTTGCATTGAGTGATATTATAACCTTTCTTCTCCTGGCCTAGTGTCTTGAAACCAGCTTGAAACCCACAATGCTAAAATTATTTCTCTACAGCTACACTTCCCTGTATTACATATTGTATTTTGTATAATGTAAAGCAAAAGGTAGACTTAGTTGATAGCAAATATAATTCCTCCTCCCATTTCTTTTTTCTCAGACTATCTTGAACCCAGTTTATATGCCTGTTTTCTAACAGCTTTGACAACCTCACAATCTCATTTTCATGTACATGCTCTGACTGAAGAATACAGGCAAAGTATTTGATAGTTACGTTAGAAGACAGCATCTTATTAGCAGTATGCAATGAGACACATATAATTGTGTTTGTTCTTAGAGTTATATCAAACAAATGCTCTGATGTGAAGCATATCTGGATGTTAAGTTGTCACTAGAGGCCTGTTCATTATATACGAGTAATAACATTGTCCTTTAGCTTGGCACGGACAAAAAGCATATACCACAGGTCAGGACTGCTGAGCTCTCATTGATTATTTACCATAAACTCTGATTGTTGGCTGATATTTTTGAGTCAGGGTAGTAGTTCATATGTTAAGAGCTTGCTTGTAAATGATCTTATATCTGGTCTATACAGGTACCGTGCTATTAGCCCACACCAATAGGTACATAGAATACAACTGGATAATGTTGTCTTTGTGGGCAGGGTTAGGGATTGGAGCATTGACCATACGCAATGCATTTTAAATATTGCAACACTTGGTAAATATATGGGCAGCAACTAGTGTATCAGCCACAACTGATAAAGGAGTGAAACATAAATTGGTTCGGGAATAGCGGTGTACTGCCAGGGTTTACACATGAGAAAATCACAAGTTACTTTCAGGTCTTAACTGGATTGAGGCTATTTAGGCTGCAGGGATCGTCTTCACACAGTGGAACAAGAGGATGAGCAGTTGAGCCAAGAGACCCTTGGCACGCACTGCAATTAATGCCCCTCTGTTTATCCCCTTTTATCCTTCTACCCTGATCATTTAAGGGCTGCTGTCAAAGTCAAATCGACAACAATTTAATCTACATGAAAGCTGCGAAAAGAATTGATCAATCAGTTAGATGTCTACTTTTTAATTGGTTTGATTACATTTTTTCAACATTCTTGGATTATAGCCTCCTGAAGGTTAATATGTTTTTATGTGACTCCTCAGTTAGAGACAAAAAAAGTCATTTGGGCTTTGGTAAACCAGTGATGCCCATTTAATATACTACATGTCAAAGAAAGCAAATTTTTAGCCTTATTTTCTAATTTATAAAAGATACATTATATTACATTACTTGTTAGACACTTTTATCCAAAGCGATCTATGGCAATCTTGAACTCCAAATCCCAGCTGAATCTGTCTGAGATTTGGAAATGCAAGGATTTACTGATAGATTTAGAGAAAACATGTGATGGAAAAGATTCTTCTCGCCACTGCAGTGCTGAAATTGGGCCACCGGTTTCCTCATTTAAGGAAGTATGGCTGCAATGTATATATTTGTATTTATAATTCTGGTATCATAAGCCTTTGGTGTGCCTTTTATTTGAATTTGTAAACATACTTCATGTTTACAATTATTTTTAAAAAGGCGCAATCAAAAGTATTTATTGTGCATGTCTGTAATTACATTGAGAACTATAGACAGCCGTTGGCAGGCGAGCAGGATGCCGCAGTACTCATACTGCCTTACTTGAAGTTATGTCTCTGAATAGGGAAGAGCGGTCACTGTTTATGAGCAGAGCGACCTTCATCCAGTCACCTTGGCTATTTTAATGTCCACAGACGTCCCAGACAAAGACTTCACGCTGTGGGGATGAATCGAGGGCTGTGCAGTTTTCCTTTAAGCGAGAACGGTTATGCTTCGAGTTTAAGATGTTTTTGAAGCCTAACTGAGGTAACAACTAGAGCAGTCAACAGAGGACCTAAGTGTTAAAGAACTAGAGAGGGAACAACAACTCTTTTGTCTTGTTAGCATACTGATAATGCAAAATCAAAATGTTTCATGCTTCCATGCTTCCAGCTAAGAAAACTGCCTATGATATTAAACTGACATAAGCACACGTTTCTTAATCATAAGTCCTTTGGGGAAGATAGGAGTAGGTCAGTTGGGCTTAAACTGAGCAAAGACGTTGGTCTGAATGCATAGGATTTTTTGTTTTACTGCGGGTATTACCGTCACGTTGCAGCATTCCCAGTTCAAATATTAGCTCATCATTGCTGCTCTGTGTGTTTTACTCTCTCATACTTTGTCTATTCTCAATATACTGTACTTATATATGGATAAACTAAATGCATTGGTGCAAACAGTAATGATCAGTAATGGCTGTTTAAAAAGGCTAACGGTTCACGTCTTAGGCAATGGTGGGGCCCCGTAGCACTCTTACTCTCTCTTTTAGTTTGAAGAGGCCAAAAAGGAAAATAAATCAGACATTAACAAATGAATTGCAAATATGAAACTGACATTATTTTCTTGAATTAAACGATATCTGACTCCCATAAGATTGATTCAACAACATTTTGAAAATATTAGATTGTATTTACTTTTTGCTGGTCTACACAATCTGATTTTTTGCCAAGTGTTAGCACATTTAGATATTGGTAAATTTTTACCATTCAACGTGTAATCAATGTAAAGGTAAACGGTTGGAATTCACTTAGTATTTTTTTCTTTTTTTCCCCTCTAGGCATGTCTTCCAGGGAGCGCCGCTCAGACGTCTACATAAAGGCAGAACCGAGCAGTCCGGAGGGGGGCGGGGGGGGCCGCAACAGCCCTGGCGGGGCTTCCTCGGACTCCTCTCAAAGTGGAGGCGGAGGAATCAGAGGAGACGGCGTTAAACGTTACTCGCCGCCACTCTACACACCGGCCCTGCGTTGCCACTTCAAAGATGAGGGGGGGGATGGGGCAGAGGAGGGCTCCACTGGAAATGGAGCAGGGCGATGCAAGTACGCCCTGAGCACGTTACCCAAGAGGCTGTGCTTAGTATGCGGGGATGTGGCCTCAGGTTACCACTACGGCGTGGCGTCCTGTGAGGCCTGCAAGGCATTCTTCAAGAGAACCATCCAAGGTGTGTGTCGTGGTGAGGTTTTAGAGTAGGCAGTTTTCTATTATTCTATTCAAGGCTTTCCTTAAGGTGTAATATGTTGCATTGTTGGTTGCTGCTTGTAAACACACCATTCAAATAAGCCCCATTTTTCATTGTTTCATGCATGTTACATTTGTGAGCACAAAAAACACATCCTCACAATCCCTCTGGAAGGTGCCCAATTTGGATTGAATACAACCAAAGAGCATACTTCATCCTGCTGTGGACTCTGTGTGTGTGTGCTTGTTTGTGTTGGCAAACTAACACACCAACAGGAGTACACAGCAAAATAGACATTAACACTGTGCCTCGTAAAAATGCAGAAAAAGGACCCACATACTAAACATGTAAATCTTTAACATGTCTAAGTATAATGTCGTAGCCCCCCTGGCTAATGCATGGTCTGTTCAACAAAACATTTTGACAATTGCTTTTTTGACATGATTGCCAACTTGAGCACCTTGTATGTTTAAAATCTCAGTAAGATTCAAGAAATTCAAGGAGTACGTTTTTATATAAATCAAATTCTCATTCATACTTCTTATTTCTTGTTCTGTTCTTCTGTTAAGGAAACATTGAATACAGCTGTCCTGCATCGAACGAGTGCGAGATCACAAAGAGGCGCAGAAAGGCTTGTCAGGCATGCCGCTTCACAAAGTGCCTCAAAGTAGGCATGCTAAAAGAGGGTGAGTGTTCAGACTTTGATGTTATAGCTTTTTGTGGATCTTTTAAATATGGTAAATGTTTAATCTATTCTTTCCCTATGCAGGAGTTCGTCTTGACAGAGTCAGAGGAGGAAGGCAGAAGTACAAAAGACGTCCAGAGGTGGAGAATGCAACGTACCAGAGTGCCCCTCTACCACTGACGAAAGAGAGTGAAAAAGGTGGGATTCATTTCCCTGTCTTGTGATTTGTTTTGAAGACTCTGTGTCAGCGACAGCGCTGGCGTGAGGCATCATTTTTTCCGTCTATCAGTTTTTCTGTCTGTCCGTCACATCTGTCGCATTCTGGTGGACTAGATAAATCAGGAAGGCCAACAGGGATTATCTTTAATTTAACGTCCACTTGGACTCGAGTTGAACTGATTACAGTTTGGTGTTCAAAGGTCAAGGTCACTTTGGAGCACACAAAATGTCTTATGGAAAAAGAATGATTTAGTGATGATGATGATGTAGACAGAAGTGGATGTAAACTGTTGGGACTGGTTGGCAAAGGCATGAAATCATCAGGGAATCATTTTAGTGTGTTTTTATTTTTTTATTTAGCAAAAGGCGTCTTGTCAATTGATTGTGTGCTGGCAAGTTTAATGTACCTACAAACTAAGCTTGCTGCGGGGAGCATGCAGAAAACATAAACAAATATGGTTGAATTATTAAACACTGCCCTCTGCTGCCAAGAAAATTGATCATTGCAAATCTTTGCTTTTTATCTGAGCTGATTTGCACCAATTTAGATCAACTATCCTGGAGATGATTTACATAAATATGCCTGAGGAGTTTAAAGCCTAATCTCTCTGTTGTCCACATAGACGTAAGAATAAGTGTGTGATAGTATAAGAATCAAAGCTCTGTATTTATCCCCGGGTTAAATTAGGTTGCTCCATTTGGATTCAAAGATAAAGAAAATGAAAAACTAAAAATCTTTACATAAACATAAGAAGTTGAAGGAGTAATGTGCAATATATAAAATAAAGAATACAAATGTATATAAACATAATGAATTGAAGTACAAGTCATAAAGCCTTGCAGTATGAATACAGTGCAGTTTATATAACATTTACAGTGAAGCATGTTGCAAACAAGGTTTTAGTTTTGAGTTGCTACCTTGGTGCAGTGTGTCTATGTATGTATGAACATTATCTGTGCCTTTTGTCTCCCTGTGTCTTACCTGAGCATCATTTGAATGTATTGTTTTGTTTTTGTGGCGTAGGTTCCTCCAGCATCATTGTGTCCCACCTTCTAGTGGCAGAGCCCGAGAAGTTATTCGCCATGCCCGACCCCCTGCAGCCCGACACAGCCCAGCGCACGCTCACCACCCTGTGTGACCTCGCGGACCGGGAGCTGGTCGTCATTATCGGCTGGGCCAAACACATTCCTGGTAGGAGACGCCGAGAGGATAACACAGGGGAGGAGAGGCTGGGTGGCATGGCAGCGGGGGCAGAGAGATCACATCTGGCATGTTTTATCCAGACAATGACTTAGGAAACAAATACACTTTTCTACATCTGGATTTATTTTGACAGAACTGGAATGTAATTGGCAGATATGAACCTGGTACTGATGGCTGAGAAGCCTAAATGATAGGTTCAACAAAATGAATAAGTCAAACTAAATGTCAGCTGACAGTTGAGTCACCAGTAGGCCTCTCACTATACCTACTTTTGTTGGACGGTTTATCGTCCCAGGAATATAGTATTATCCTTTTAAGACCATTTTATTTCTCTAATATATTGATAATCTAAAATGTTCAGACATAGGAATTGGAAATGTGAAAAAAAGTATTTATTTTATTCTAAATAAAATCAAAATAAACCACCCAACCAAAACACAAAATGAATTGGACTCTCTTACTCTGTGTTAATAATGCTAGGGAATACCCTGCTTTTTACATGTCGGCCTAAATGTTAGTGACATCTCATGTAAACAAACACACAACAGCCAATATCCAGGTCAGGAAACCCAATCGAGGTCATTTCCATTTATCATACGATACGTCAATAACCTAATTATTGTGACAGGCCTAACCATCAGCTGCCTACAGTATGTAAGCCATTATCATTCTACCAAACAAAGTGCTTGCAGAAATGTGAACCTGTTGCCAGTTAGCCTATAGTCTAAGTTTATAGTTAACTGTCCGTCTCTTCCTCTGCAGGCTTCCTGTCGCTGTCCCTGGCAGACCAGATGTCCGTGCTGCAGTCGGTGTGGCTGGAGGTGCTGGTGCTCGGCGTGGCGTACCGCTCGCTTGGCTGTGAGGACGAGGTGGTGTTCGCCGAGGATTTTGTCCTGGACGAGGAGATGTCCCGCGTTGCTGGACTGACGGAGCTAAATGCAGCTATTAGTCAACTCGCTCGCCGCTTCAGGTCACTAAACGTGGACCGGGAGGAATTTGTCATGCTAAAAGCCATCGCACTCACTAACTCAGGTACTACTAGTGGTATTATTTATCACATCAGAGCCTTGTTAATGTATCCGTTCTGTCTCTCGCTTACTATAATATTAGCCTTATTAACGGGTAGTGCTCACCGTCTCTGCTCACAATTTTCCTCCACACAACTAAGTGCAATATTGATTTGAAAAACGACACCCCCTTTCCTGTTTGTTAGGAACATTATTGGGTCGTTTTCTGGTTTAAACTAATGCAGTCTATTACAGCAGCTAAGCAATTACAATTACCATCATGAAGGTTTTTGTTGAAACTGTTTTAGAGTTATATTCATTTAACTTCACGATCATTCTGAAGCCTGCAGTTTGCGGTGCTGCAGTTTTATTATGAGAACAGTTCGTATTGAATAATCGAAATGATTCGGCCTCGATCGCAAAGATTGAATCATCCTCTGGGAGTAGAGAAGGCATTTTCTCTAGAATTTATCGTAGTTGAAATCGAGGAGATATTATAGGCCTGATCAGACTTTTTAAATATTTAGTATACCCTCTTTGATATAATCTTAACATGATGCAGTTTAACACCACAAAACACAGACACCAAACTGACCTAAAAAGTTAAATTACGCCTCTCTGACACAGTTTAAACAAAAATGTAATACATAGCAATAGTTTTAGCTAGATGTACAAGCTAAACTAGGAACTACTGTAAGTGTATACTTTCCTATCTTAGGCATTGTGTGACAATGAAGAATATGTATGTCCTATTTGTGAGTAGCTGGTGGCAACACAATCAGTGGATTAGCTGGAAGGAGTTGACATGACAACAGGAGAACGATCTTGTATTGTTAGGAATACCTCGTGCTTTTTTTAGTTTCAGTTTTTAGGCGATTGTATTGCAAAGTATGGCAATATTACATCTATACACAAAGGGCAAGTATCGATCGTTTATTATATAAATGATATTGCTGATACAAGTTCAAATGAACTTAACATCAGATAAATGAGTGGGGGCATAGACCGCACCAGCATAGTATTTCTCTACTGTTACAGATCTTTAATGTGTGAACACATGGCTTCCCTCCCAGTGAGTAACAGTGGGTTACATTGAGATGTATACATTAGTTCAGACAAAGCTGTTAAAACGCGTACGTGTCGTCAAAACGCTCCCTGTGCTGGGTGTCCTCTTTGTAAGCAGGAAATCCCACACTGCTCTGCAGGGGGTATGCACAAAAGGTAGAGCTGGCGGGATGCACACAGACCCCCACTCACTAACTGCAGTGTTAACTTGCCTTTCATCTTACACAATATCTTTCTTTTTTAAAGATTACAAGTCAATCGCCATGACAGGAAGAACTAATCTAAAATGAGTTTTGCATTAATAAGAACATAACTTATCACACTACTATACATATGGAAGATGTTTTGAAATCGCAATAATGTATAGCGACAAGTATGTTGAGGCCTGTTATTATATCCTCCCCAATAAGGACGGCAAAATACAATAACATTATTGCTTATGGTCTTCTAGGCAGGCAGACATGTTATTGTAAAAACATCCAGTGTTGATTCAAGTGCATTAGCTGTTGAAAGGTCACAAGCCTGGACCTGTATGTAGTCATAGAGATTCACTAAAGGTTACTGTCAACAGCAGGTCATGTAGCATGGGCTGCTACCAGCTCCACGGTGTGGTCTGTAAATAAAGGTTGCCTTACATTTGTATTTGTTGTAAGTAACTGGGCAAAGCAAGCTCTTTTTGAGAAAATGTAAACCCCCGACACATTGCCTTACCATGTGCTCCCTGCTGTTCTGTCAGACTCTGTTTACATCGAGGACATGGAGGCTGTGCAGAAGCTGCGGGACCTCCTCCACCAGGCCCTGCTGGAGATGGAGTGTCAGCGGCGCCCGGACGACGCCCAGCGGGCCGGACGCCTCCTTTTAACATTGCCCCTCCTCCGACAGACTGCCGGTCGCGCCCTTACCACTTTCTACAGCATCAAGACCCGTGGTGGTGTGCCCATGCACAAACTATTCCTGGAGATGCTGGAAGCCATGATGGACTCTCCCTAGAGCGGCAAGCAGCAGTGAATAGGATGCAGAGAAAGACCCAACAGAGATCTAGCCCTAAACAGTGGACAAGTGGTTTGTGAGGAAGATTTTATTAGAGAATTTTTAATGAGGGAAATGGTCCTTTCTTTCCCTTTTCCCATAGACTACATGAAGAAAGGAAACCAATGAGAAAATAAAAAAGCTCATGTCCCTAAATGGGAATAAAGACTGAGATGTAACTGCCACACTTTGGTAAAAGGCTCCGACATCAAAGTGAGAAAACATTTAATGTGAATGCCTCAGTACGAAAAACAATTTTCATGCTATGTTCCATCACAGCATCAATCTGCATTTGCATAACCACTGAGGGAACAACAGAACGGTATCCGAGAACAGACTGCTAACATGTTGCTTTTGAACTCTTTCAAAATAAAGCAACGTGTCACATGCAACGAAAGCCATAACAACATATCTGGCGAAAGACTTTGAGGGTCCAGTAAAGGGGCAGATTGACATGCACATGGAGTGCTTGTATTTAATATAGTTTAGTGTGCCGTTGTAGGCAAATTCATAGGAATTACTTGCAATATGTTTAAAGCAATATAATGACTCGATTGTTGTTTGTCACATTTAAAATGTGGATAAAATGGTAGTTGTGTGAGTATACCAGTAGTCCTCCACTTTCCAGACCCCAAGTGCTCATTTTTTTTAAAGAAACAAAAAGCACGTAGGGGGTTAAAAGCTGGATTTGGGAACCACTGATGTACAGAGTAGGTGCAGCTTTCTTTATAAAAGGTTGTGCAATTGTTTTGAAGTGGACGAGAAGTGCATATGAAGGTTGTGCGCTCACAGAAAGATTTGCGTGGAAGGTTATATATTCGGTGTTGTTTGTAAATCTGCACACAAAAAAACTGGCTTCGACACAAGCAAGCGTGTGCGTTAGTGTGCAGTCCAAACCAATGAGCTGAGATCAGGGAAGGACACTACTCTTTGACATTAAAGTGTGGCAACAACAGTGCTAAGAACTGAAATGCATATGCCTCATTTGCTTTTTTTTATGTACAATCCTCCGTTAGATCTAACCACCATTTCTGACGTCAGTGTTGTTCAGAAATAATGGTCTGACCTATTTGATTTATGGGCTATACCTTCTAACACTAACCCTGGTGTATGATGAGAGGTTGCTGCATTTTCTGCAGTCATGAAGAACGTTGCATAAAAGATCTCCATTGTTTCAATGACAGATTGCTCCAACTTTAACTTGCAAGTGCCCGCAACGGGCTCAGGACAACAAGAAACGCAACATATGCAACATCTTCCTTTTGGGTGTTGTCGGACAACATCCTGAAAGTCCTACTCATTGATCAGCAAGTTTGTATACCTACAATAGAAGTGATCACTGTAGTAAGCTTCACATGCAATGCAAAGCTACAGTATCTGATGTCAAGATCAGATATGATATTTAGTGGCCATACGGGCCGTTAATCTTTCAGTCATGTACAGTTCCATTTAAAGAAACAAACATGCAATTTATAGTGGAAGATAATAAAGCCAGCAAATGTGATCCGAACCCTCCCCCCATGACAAAATATTTGTGGAGCTTACAGTGTTCTAACATTTGTAAAGACTTGAAACTTGCTTTTTTCATACATTTTCCTTTCTAGGATTTAAGGGTATTTTATTTACATTGTGACATTGTTGTGGGTTTGGTATTGAAATGACGCATTCTATTCAGAATGATATGAATTGTTTTTGTTTAACGTAAGCAGTTGTGCTTTTTCTGAAGCTGATTGTCATTTGAGGGATCAATTTACATGGCTCTATAGATTTAGCGGCTGGCTACAGAGGGCTACCTCAGGAGGCAGTGTAAAGCCAGATGGCCAAATAACTGTGGAGACTAACATAACTATTGATCTTTGGATTTGTCATCTTCAATTTGAACATTGGATTTATTGAATGTCTTTGAGTTGCAAACAACACCTGCTATTGGTTATTACTTTGTTTTTATAACTTTAAGTTGTAAATGGCTCATTAATCTTGCTTTATAGGATGCCCCATGGTACTAGATGCTGGTACGGTTTCACAAGAATAATGATGCAGTTCAAAAACACTGGAGTTCATAAATGGCAGTAAATAGTTCTACTTTTAACACACGGGTGTTAAAGCAAGGACACTGAGTTACCGGTTTGTTTTGGTGTTCATAAGTTACAGCTTACATGTTCATCTAGCAAACAATGTCAAATAAAAGCCTGGGTCAAATTAGAGCTGATAAAAACTCAATCATACATACAATAATAGATTATTTATTGGCATACGAATATTTCTTGGGTACGGAGGGTTAGAGTGAAGGCAGGGTCATATGCAGTGTCACTGTTAAAATGTTAAAGTCCTTTGTAGTTTTAATAAATATGTGCGCATAAATATAAATGAGCAATACAATAAATTACCAAACCTCACACATTTCCTTGTATAGCCACAGTGTACATTTAACATTGCCAGTTATAATGAAGCATAGCTACTAAACGTTATATTATTTAGAAGTTCAAATCAATGTTTGTATTTTGAAAGACTATTTAAATGATTAAATTCTATTTTTTACTCAATTTACTGTCGTTTGTTGACACTGCTTTATTTTTGTGTGTGATATTGGCTGTGAATATCTGTGTAGTTTTTTTTCCTTTCATTTAGATAAACCAGTTTGATGTCCTTGTCTAAAACATGTCCACATACAAATCACTGTGAAAAAAGTGAGATCTTCCACTGTCTGACGCAACGGGGAGTGGATTATTGTAGGTGCTTTGTGTTGTGTAATAAATGGACACACCACCACCACCACCACACATCATCGGTCTCATCTCTCCCTGTGTGTATTTATGTATGGGTGTTTGTGTGTGTATTGGATGGGGGATAGTGTGATGACTGTTAAAACTGTCAACTTCATAATTAAAACATTTTTGACCATGCAGTGCACATATCACATTTGGACAATCTTCATTGATGTTGAGGAGCATACTTCACATAAAGCTCCAGCATGCTCCATGTGTTTGTGTATTCATTTTAAAGCAACTTCTTGCAAGGCATTTTAAGTTTTAACCTACATTATCCTGTCAAGTGTGTCTGTGTAGGACTGCTGACTTGTGTGCTGTGTTCAAGCTAAGGTAAATAAATAGGACTTTGAAAAGAGAAAATATATAAATATATAAAATGTCATTTAAATCACTGGATAGATAGATTATTTGTTTATTTAAAATGACATGTCAACAGTGGTGCAATTAACTAATTTACCACACATAAGAATACCTTTGAAATACTTGTACTTCACTCAAATATTTGCTTTTTATAATACTTGATATACTTGTACTCCACTAATATTCAATAGGAAATAGTGTAAGTTTTATTCCACTACATTATATGTGACGCTCAAATATGTTTCAGTAGGCCTACTACACTGCTTATTCGTCTATAGTTGTAGTATTTAAAACTGGCTCCACATTGGACAACATGAAATCGCTTTTTAATGTGTGTTAGTGATAAAAACTGAATAATATAGCATTATTTGTCTTTGATAGTTTCAGAAACTATCAGAGACAGAAACTTTCTGCATGGATACTTTCAGTGCATTTTCCTGACAATACTGGACTCTAGACTTTTACTTAGATCTTGATATTTACACCATGACATTTTCTATTTAAACTTGTGTTTCTAGTACTTCTTCAACACTACTGCACATGTATTAGTCATTTACATTATACATGGCTTTAGCTAGCAGATGGCCCATGTAAATAGAGGTTTAACAGGCCTGAATCTGGAAACTAGGTTAAATCCCAACAGCCAAAGTCAATGTGGGACACTGCTGTCGGTTAACGGTGTGGTAAGGTTGAGTGACAGGCAGCTTGAGGTGTGTCTGTCGGACAGCAGGAACGCAGCACAGGGACAATACGCAGGACTCCATACAGGAAACTACTAAAGGCTAGCTGGTTAAATAGCGAGCCGTAATGCTTCTCACCACACGCACTATCACCAAGAGCACCCGTGTCTTCCAGTGCGTCAAGCTGTTACATACTTCTCCGGTTGTCAAAATGCCGATTCAGGTAAGTCCTGCATGGGATTAGCTGTGTGTGCTTACATGGCTAGTGCAAGGACGTGAGGGTGTCATTGAAATGTAATACACGACAATGCTCCGTCCTTAGCTGTGTGTACAGTGTAGCTCGCTGTGCTAACAGTCCCTCCGAAACCCGTCGCCATGACAGTCACTAGCTAGGATTTAGGCAATTTGTTTGATTATCACGACTGTCCCCATCCTCTCGGTACTTCGCCAGTTTCTTTCTCGACATCTGCTGGTTATTTAAATGAAGCATAATGCAAACTGTCAATTATTAACGTAACACTAGCTGCCTTTTATACAGAGACGCACGGAAACTGATATCACTTTTTTAAGAACAGTGAAGTTAAAATTAAACTTGCGTTGCCCCGTATTACCTCCACAAAAGTATGTTTTAAAAATATTCCAAGTTAAAAGTTCCCTTACAACTGTATTATCCGAGTGTGCCTGAACTTCACAACTGCTCATACTGTATACATATTGTTTTATTAAAATATCTTTAAGGCCATAACTGAAGTGTAATTTGTGTTTAATATCCAGTTGGAAATGCGTTGTATGTGTAAATGATTAATCCGTCACTGTTGATGTCTTCAACATTCGCCATTCGGCCATTTTAATGCGACACATGCGTCTTTATGTGGTCATGTGTCGCCCTCTAGCGGCAAAAGCCAATATTTGCGTCAATTACAACCTAAATGTCTATATTGCTATTCATCATTTTCTAAATCCCTTTCCAATCTTAATTATTAGCTTTATCGCTTTATAGTACTGTTCAATGATTTACATTACAGAGTTATCAGCATTCAAGAAGTCCAAAGCATTACAAATAGCTATGCTTCATTTAAGTGTCTTTGCGTCACTACAGTCACTACATGACAATTTGCTGGTCATTAGCTGGAAGGTAATTGTGTTGATGCTCATTTGAGAATGTGGGTCTACCTTCTTTCATGTTTTTCTTCTCAATCCCCATCAGGTGGGTGAATCTCTCCCTGCAGTGGAGGTCCAGGAGGGGGAGCCAGGGAATAAGGTGTCTATGGATCAGCTCTTCAAGGGGAAGAAAGGAGTCCTCTTTGCTGTACCTGGAGCTTTTACCCCTGGTTGTTCCAAGGTGGAGTCCACACTTTCATCGCTGTTAACTGTGTGTTGTGTACAATTCCCTTTCGCATCAGGCAGCTGATGTTGTCTTTGTTTTATGCTTTCAGACTCACCTTCCAGGTTTTGTGGAGCAGGCTGCGGACCTGAAGAGTAAAGGTATGCAGGAGGTCGCATGCATCTCTGTCAATGACGCATTCGTCATGGCTGCCTGGGGAAAGGAGCACGGAGCAGATGGAAAGGTATGGAGGAAAAGGTTTTTGCAGCTTTTTATTTTATGACCTTAAGTCAGATCAGATACCCAACGACAACATCTCCTCATAATAAACTTCACACAACTTTTTGGTGACAAAAAAAGGCTCATTTCAGTAGTCCGGCAGTGGCTCAGTCAGTAGGGGCTTGGACTGTGAGCCGTAGGGTCGCCGGTTCAATTCCCAGACCAGACCTAAATAAGGAGTGTGGACTGGTACTTGGAGAGGTCCCAGTTCACCTCCTGGGCCCCCCCCACTCCCATTGCTCCCTGGGTGCTGTACAATAGCTGCCCACTGCTCCTAGTCCTATGGCTTCACTATATATATGTTTTTTATGTTCTTTGCCATGTCAACATTGCAAAAAAAAGGCATTATTTAACTCTGAGATTTTGAAGTTAGTTAAAGCAAAGTTATGGGTTACATATTTTGTGATATTGAACTACGTTAGCTCACTTTTTTCACATTCTGAACAGCCTTTTTTCCTAGTAGCCTTCCTTAAGAAAAGAAAGGTGGATGGCACAGCAGATTTCATAATTCATTAAATGTACCGTTTGATATTAAGAATGCTGAGCTCACTGATACTCCTCTCTGCAGATTCGAATGCTGGCTGATCCTACCGGAGCTTTTACAAAGGTACGATTTATATTTCTGGTATTATTCTGTTCTATTAAATGTGACCTGTACTCATCTCTCTGTTTCTTTCTGCCCCGTAGGCGGTTGATCTGCTGCTTGACAGTGATCAGATTGTTCAGGCACTTGGGAACAAGCGATCCAAGAGGTAATGATCATTTTGCTCATATAAGATTTGACTGCATTTGCTTTGAATCTTTTTTTGTTTTATCAATTACAATGTAAACTCAGGCTGTGTTGTAAATCACTCCCTATACTTACATCTTTTGTTACTACAAACATTTCAGAAAATTTAACAAACAAAGTAATGTTTGTTATTTACACGATTTGGTAATAATCCCACTATTCAAAGAATTGCATTTTATAGGTGATAAAAAGCAGTTATATTATTATATACATAAGTATAGTATATTACAATTATACATAAGTGTGCTCTTTAAATCTTAATATACTGCTCTCTATAGAATTAACTGTCAAATGATTATATAGGGAGTGAACAAGGGTGTGATTTTGAGCATAGCAACATACGATGAACCTGATGATCACAACATCTGTTCAGGGACTGCTGATGAAAATAGCCTCTTGTAACTCTGGTTCATTTGCAATAATGTGCACTTTCCCTGTTAAATAAATATAAAACCCTTTTTTGTTTTGCATTATCATGAAACATATCCAATTGGACTCTCATGGTGCAGAGATGAAGTGTTTGACCCTGTGTTTCAGATATGCGATGGTGGTGGAAGATGGAGTTGTGAAGAAGATCAATGTGGAGCCAGACGGCACTGGGCTGACCTGCAGCTTGGCTTCTAATGTTCTGTCTGAACTGTAGGCATATTTAGAGAGTATTAAACCAAACTGCAAACACTCAGTTACTGTTAAAGTTGCACTAACCAAACCAAGTTCTACCCTGCTCACGCCTCTTCCTTTCCCCCAACAATTGATGCAAAAGTAACTTGGATGCTAATGTAAAGAGCTGGAAGGCATTTAACGCGCACAACTATGAAATGATTAATCAATCCAAAGGAACTAGTGTTATCCTCTGTCTCCTGATAATCTGTAAGAAAATAAAAGTCAACTGTAAAGCAATATTCACTGTTTTCTGTATTGTTCATAGTTTAAGTTATTGTATGTTTTAATAATTTTTTTATACACAGCCGTCAGCGAATAATGATGACCAATGCAAAAAGACAGCATGCCCTAATGTGTCTTAATGACATTTTGAATCAAAGTAAACATGAATACGATGTAAAAAAAATAAGACGCCATGCTAAATCTAACATTCAAAAGTACATCTTTCTTAATTATACAGGTAAAGTGTTATAGATAGTAAAACATTCAGCCTTGTTATGAAGTTGTAAACTAACAGAGATTAAGGCCTGGATGTTGTATCCATAGCTCAGACATGTTTATCCTGTTAGCCAACAATCAGGGGGGGAAAACGCTGATGTACAGTGACGTAAGGACGCAAGAAGCAGGCGCATTGCATCTTGGTCGCCGGTGCCTGCACAGAAACAGAAAGTATCAGCTCTCCACCGAACTACACTCATATCAGTCTGGACAGGACACTGAAGTAAGAGTAAGTCGAAACTCACCCATAATGAAGTTTTCATTAGTTAAAAATATGCTGTGTCCAAAAAAAGTAGTGTAAGAAGATAACGAGCATTACTTTAACGTGCATAGTTATTGGCTAGCTACCTCTGAAGCTACTATAGCATTAAGTTATCATGAAGGCGCCTACATGCTGAGAAACTCTAGCTTCACTGCGCTAACTTCATATATGGCGAGGGTCTCTTCAGTGCCACGTACTGTTTTAAGACCACCTTGAATTAGGCAGTGGCCACTCGTAATGCAATAAACGATGTTTATCTACTGAGCATTAGCTCGTTGTGCTAAAGCTATTAGCACTAAGATGTGTTACCCGCGCAATTCAATGGTGGAAGTGTACCGTATTGTAGCTAGCCAGTCGCTGTATCAAAGCGTAAACAGCTTTATATACACAGTATGGTAAACTCCTGCATGAATATCCAATGCAGTGTGTGGAATTGTTTAAATATAAGTAGGCTAAAAGTATGATAAATAAGGACATGCAGCAGGGTTAAGGTTAATCAGTCATAACAAGAGGCCCTTTGATGCCAATAACATGTTGGTTGGTGTTAATCATATGCTGTCTACAACTTACATTTTAAATCTGACAATTCTGAATTGATTGAAGGGGGGATATACATTTGTTTTGTATTGAACCCAAGCTTAGAATCACTACACATTGTAATGTAGCATGTAACATTTAACATGATACTCTGAAATCGAAACCTAACGCACTGTATTAGTTTCAACACACCCTATTCACTTGTGTGAATAGATTAAAACCAGGAATGCTTATTGGGTGTGCACAATCACTATAATAGCCCATTCTCCTATTAGTTTAGGAACGCTGCCCAGTATGGACAAGACAGAAAATAATAAGCTAGTGTTACAACAGATCTGGCAGACTCTCACTGGGAAACATATCAAATGTCTTGGAGACTTATTTGAAACTAAAAATAAACACAGTAACTGGTTACAAAGCTTCACAGTTGGTGTTGACCACAAACTACCTAAACCAAAACGCAGTCAGAAGTCTAACCCTACAGTCAATTCCTCATGGTTGTTTCAGAAATACCTGCACACAAATAATGGAAAAAAAAATCTATTACATGAATTTGACTGCCTTTTTAATTTATATTATCTGGTTTGTGTTACAGTTCATTAGTTGGTGATCTTTGACCGTCTACGAAACAGCCATGTCGTCGACATCCCAGAAACATAAAGACTTTGTGGCCGAGCCCATGGGCGAGAAGCCTGTGAACGCTCTGGCAGGCATTGGAGAGGTCCTTGGCAAAAGACTGGAGGAGAAGGGTTTTGACAAGGTAATTGGGATTTGATTTGTATTCAATAAACACGTGTGGTAGTTATCACAAATATACAATGCACTATAAAGGGTGCTAACATCGCTGCGATTGTGGTATTATCAATGTTATGGTATTTGTGTCTTGAAATCAATGAAAGAAAAACATTAGTAATGCACAGGCTTATAAAATGTTGTCATTGTAAGTTTAGTAACTATTTTTATATCATTTTTGTAACTGCCCTTCCCTATCAAAGTATAGTGAATATTCTAGTTTTTGTAATGTGAACATTGAAGAAACAGGGTTAGTGTTAAATAGGGATGCTCCGATCGCCAATTTTGGGGCCGATCGTCGGAATCAGTATCGGCTGATACCGATTGCCGATCCAATCGAGTGGGCGGGGTCTAAAT
Organism: Notothenia rossii; assembly: GCF_949606895.1. NCBI lineage: Eukaryota > Metazoa > Chordata > Actinopteri > Perciformes > Nototheniidae > Notothenia > Notothenia rossii. The sequence continues at coordinate 24,010,408 of NC_136907.1, read as the reverse complement.
GGAAGCTTTAAACATCACTTTAAATCTTCCATTTAAAGTTATGTTTAAAACTCAGTTGATGGGGTTCATTCACTGGAGCTTCCACAAACAACAATCAACTTAATTATTACATTCAAATGAAGTACATTATTCAAGCTTACATTAACTTTGGATAATAACGCGGGAGAAATGAGCGGAAGCGCTCTCTCTCTCTCCCCCTCTCTCCCTCTCCTGACAGCCTGTCATTATCTCACGCAGCTCACTCATCCAGTAATGAGTGACCCGAAGAATAAATATATTTATAACTAGTTTAGCTTGTTCCAGAGGTAGATAAAATGTCTACGTGTGTTTGTTAGGTCTAACTCTTGTGTGTTTCGCTCCGCTCACCGGATTTCTGCTTCACAGACACGTTGCATTCCGCTATTTTACTGTCTTTTTCGGACACCTTAAAATAATGCCGGACCGGTGAAGCGATTTTAGCGAGCTTGTTTTGCCGCGCACAGAGAAAAGTGTCATGTATTTTACGTCATGCGATCGGCTCTCGCGATCGGCATGTTTAGAGAGCACCGATCGATCGGTGGAGAGTGAGTATTGGCCGATCTCGATCGGTGACGAATCGATCGGAGCATCCCTAGTGTTAAAGCAGTTGCTGGATTGTCTAATAATAATAATACACTTTATTTATATGGCACGTTTTTGATTGAATCAATGTTGTGTTTGTTTATTAACGGAAAGGCCATGTGCAATTTAGTGCCTTTGCTTCCAGGAAGACAAAGACAGCACGGCACACACTGTCTTTGTCTTCTTAAAAGTCAATGATTATTTGGGGTGAGTCTCAGCCTTTCACCTATTCTCTTCATGCTTTCCGAGATGTGATTGAACACTGGCTTCTTAACAACGGGGCCGTTAATGTGGGAAACCCTTGCATTCCTGTCTTTATTATATTTCCGTGTCTGTCTTTCCCTCCACAGGCGTACGTGGTCCTCGGACAGTTTCTGGTGCTGAAGAAAGACGAGGAGCTTTTCCGGGACTGGCTGAAAGACACTTGCTCTGCAAATACCAAACAACAAGGTGACTGCTTTGGGTGCCTCAAAGAATGGTGTGACGCCTTCTTATAAAGTGTTCAGTCATCGTTTTCTACTTCTGAAGTCCAAACTGTACATTACCTCTTCAGTGCTATCCATTATATTCAGCTATACCACAAATATGAACTGACACTGTGCACCCTAATGAAGTTATTGAAGTCATTTTTATATTTAAATTACACTCAAAGCTGTAAGTATATTTCTAGACCCCAAACAGAATTCACAAATGCCAATTTCATGGTCTTTCACAAGTAGGATTCATCTTCCTTTAAAATGATATTCATATTGTAACATTTTATCTGGCTGTGACGTCGGTAGACCTTTTTATGGTGAAAATCTGAACATGTCCTCGTAGGGCTGTAGCACAGTGACACATGAATATAACTTTATTAATGTTGTGCTGTAATAATATTTAGTAGACTGTCAAGTCTCCAGTTAAGGGATAAGAGTGCTCATGTTCATTATATTTAATTTGTCTAGGTTAATTGGAAAACTGCATTTCATTTTGTTTACGGTCAACGTTTCGATTTTGATTCATCAATTGTTGGTCGTTTACTAGGAATTGACATATTTCAAGCTCAAATACTTTGTTCTATGTTTAAAGCCTTTAACTTTGTTGCCATCTTGCCCGGTTTATCCATTTTTAAAGCCATTGGAAAGTCCACGTAAGCGCTCTTTTTTCCCCTCATAATTGTGCATCATATCACAGTTTTGCATGATGTCACTATAGGACAATGTTTTTAAGGATCTCTTGTAGGTTGTCAGTTTGGAAATGTCTGGTTGAAGATGTAACTGATTTTATGTGAGAGACAAAAACGAAAACCTCAAAATGAATGTGAAACTGGTCTCAGCAGAGAAGCTCATTTTGTATTGAAAACACCTTTTATGTTTGTTCTTGCAAATAAAAGAAGCACCGTGGCCACGTCTGGTCAAAGCTGGTTTTAAGATGGGGGGGAAAGTGTATAAATAAAAACTCTGATGAAACACTGTCGTAAATGTCTACCAGGATGAGAGGTTTTGGATAAACACCGTTAGAATATTATGACAAATCCAATCCAACGAGAGTAAATCAACCCCTGTTTGTCCGTTAACAGTGAAGCTGCTCAAGTATTGATATGCTCTACTGGAACAACACCATTTGCAGCTTCATTAGAATCTCGTGTGACAAAACTGATGTAATGTATTGGTTATATGTGTCTTAACTAACCTTTAAACAATAGTAGATCACATGGTGTTAGTTTGCATTGAGCTCCACACTATCTTTGACTGTTTCTAACATGATGCCTTAATGCATGCTATTCCAAACATGTTATTAACCTGTAAAACCTGCAGTAGTGCATTTCTGGGTTGTGCCATTGAATCAGCTGTTTGAAGGTGTAACTGTTGTGTAGCAGCTCTTTGTGAAACACTCGCTAATGTGTATGTAAACTCTTCAGTTTTTATATTCCACATGTTTTTCTCTTACATATTCATTAAAGATTCGATTTCTATCAAATAAAATCACAAGTGCGAAAACATCTTTGATACCAGGAGGTTTTATTTCAGTTCTTCATGTTCCATGGTTTCTCTTTTTGCAAAGCACCACATTTGTTATTTGCAAGATTTCGAACATATGTTTTATCGTGTTGAAGATGCCGTGGAGCTCATGAGATTAGGGGAACTCCAAATTACAGCAATTTTCTTTTTCTTGCAGACATTTAACATAAATATGTCATTGCCTGTATTATAGATGGAGAAATAACCACAGAGAAAGCGACACATTTTAATTAATAAAAGGAATTCCCAAGTCATTCACATTCGTCCTGGCTTCACATGAATGAGAGGAGACGTTTGGCTGAAGGGCCCATCACACCTGATTAGTTAAAATGTACACTTTAAAAGTACATTTGACGACTGCATTTATTTTGTTTACCTTGCAGAAATATAAAACTGTTCCTGTGACAGACTCAAATCATATAGCTGATTTTGATTTAATGGCTTAGATTTTATATTAAATGTTCATAACCCTAGGAATGTTTTTTTTCTTTCGGGTCTATGTGCTATTGAACTATAACATATTTTTTCCGACCGTGATCAGACTCAGGATTCTGGCTTAAGTTTCACAGTAGCACCTTTGCATACACATACGCGTTTCCACACACACGACGGCAATAGTATAGAAATGAGCAAAATGCTAACGTCTTAATAAACCTTGAATGAAATGGCTCCACTCATAAACACAGCCTGGACTTGGTAGATACAAGTAACTGCCAAAACAGAGGGATACAAAACATATTGGAAAAGAGAACTGAGTGCAGCAGGGTTGAAGTATTTTGTAGTCCTACAAATAAGCATTTAGCAAATGTTCCTTTTAGTTTTTCGATTAAAGTGGAAAATTAGTCCTGGCCAACAAACGTTTATCATACCACCTGTCTTGTTAGTAAGATGCTCTTCACAAATTATCATCACTATGATTTTAGAAGCGTAAGCCAGACCTTTTTGTTTTTTTTCAACATGTAAAAGCCTCCAAATTCACAAGCAGGTTGACAAAACTGTAAAGTCTCTTACTGACACACAACTAATTTCAGGCATCTAGCTGAAACCCCATTGACTTCCAAACGGAACCTAAAGTACAACTCATTTCTGGGGTTTTAGGATTCATTCCGCTGGATTTGTTCCTCTATTGAATGAATGTGTAGCTCTAAAAGGCTAAGCTAGCTGTTGATGGAGACAGAACACTGAAAGAGCGTTAATCTGAAGAAGAGTGCTATTACCTCTACAAGCCGCAACCAGATAGGACATTTCATAAATGTACCTAACATAGGCTTTTTTTCAATCACAGATGTATGAACATTATAATGGGCCGAAGTGACAGCCTTGAACTGTCAGAGCAGCATCTGACCGAGCAAAATCCAAAGCGTGGGACTTTGCCTCCCTGCATGTTCCATATAATTATCCTTTTTTGGCAGTTACCTATAATGTAAATAAGCATGACATGTGTTATTAAACTAATAATAGCTGTTTCCTAAGTTTATTTACTTTTGATTATGATAACTCTGACTCTATTGATTGAATGTTTGGGTTTTGTTATATTTGTTTTTCCCCTCTTACATTGAGACTTTAGCAATGAAATAATTTAGTTCAAGAGTTGATTGTGTACTGTACATCGGCAGCTTTTATGCAAGGTTCCTATAGTACATTGATGTCTCATTCAGATCAGAAGTACACACTGTACATACATGTACATACATGTACATACTGTACAGTTGTACTTTTAATCACAGCAATCCCTGATTGGTCTCAAAGCAGAGCGCAGAAAAACTTCTTCTCCCTGTAGGGGTTCTCTGAGATGGGCACGGGGCTGATCAGGGGGTCGTCACAGGAGTGAGCGTCGCAGTACGCCATCAGGTCCGCCGCGGCCTTCGATACCTGAGAGGACGGTCAGAATCAGGGACAACTCAACATCACGTTTCAATCAAAGGTTGTTTTCTCTGGATTTTTGCAAGAAATTCAAGATCTCCACTGGAGGAGTTTTGCAATATTTTTTACATATTGGAAATAGAGGGGAGAACGAAGTATTAAGATGTTTTACTCGAATAAAGAAATACAATTTCCATTTTTTTTTCTCCAAAAAAAGTGAATACTTTGTCACAAATAAAAGTCCTGCATTCTAAACTTTACTGCAAAAATGTGTTAGTAATGTCTGCAAAATGTATAAGTATACAAAAATGGTCTCAGTGTACAAATGTATACAATTGGATTATTATTATTATTAATTTAAGCCGCATTACATTTTTCTAGCCAACTGAAGCAGAGCTAATTCAACTTATTCTATTAATCCACGGATTCATTCACTTTAGCATTTTTTTTTAAATTGTATGTATTTGGTAAATTAGTATACTATTATAAATAATACAAACAGTATGAGCAGGTTTAATATTGATTCATTTTAGGAATACTAGATGTCTGCAGTTACAATGGTCTCACATTACAGCCATAACATAGGGGTAATAGATCATTAGGACCAAAACAGAGAATGAAACAATACAGAATCAATAACAGAAGAGTCTGAGCGGGAAGTGTGGGAATAGAAATATGGATTTACTTTGATTTGACCCAGTTTAATACTTCAAGTATTACTATAAAGAGTTATATATCTAAATGTTTAAAGGTTGATGTTGAATTTCTAAATGTGTTTTGGTTCTTGAAGTCTTTGAGTAAAGAGAAGTATGCCTTTTAAAGCATTAAAACTAACCCTTTTTCTGGTCAAAAGTCATGCTTTCCACTGGAAACTCCTCCATGGAAAGCATGGACTTAGAGTGCATTGATCACCTGTGATTCTCTTTAAACTGCAAAACAGATGTAAATGTCAAGATAATTTAGTGCTGTTCTTTCAACTTAGATGCTTTATAAGTCAATGGGCAAATCAAAGTGGACTTTGTTTAATATGAGGGCGGTTTTAGTTTGTGCAGCATTATTAATCATTCAATACAAATAATGTATCATTATGACTTTGTGTGGGCATGTACTTGACATGAGCAAGTAACACGTTTGATTTCAGTGTTGGGCATGAAATTATTTGAACTTGTATAAACAAATATTTGTTTAGCTTCTCAAAAAGCCAATTGGAAATGTATTTAGTCGACTGTTTGGATTTAACTCATACATTGGTTCAATTTTTTCTCTTTTTATTATAGGGTTTAGTGTATGATTTATGTCTGAATGTGAGGCGTCCAGCTTGTCTTACCTTTATCCTGCAGAAACTAGCCTCTATCTTCAGTTGCTCCACCAGCTTCCTGGCCTGACCGACACTCATCATGGTACTGTTCACTGGGGTGTCTCCTTTCATCCTGTCCACCAACACAACAACATTTAAGCTCCAGGGATAACAATGGCATGGAAATATAAATACATTCTGTAAATCTTTTTTTTCTTTTTTACATTTTCCATTGAATTGGTTGCCTTATATTTCTCCAGAAAATGATCATTCCAAACATCTTAAAAATACAAATCAATACTTTGACTAAGTGTGCCATCTTTCTAAAAATAAAATAAAATGTATTCCTAATTTGTAAATGCTTTGAGATGGAGGTGTGTATTTCCTGCTCATAAACATTGGGTTGCTGATTGCAAAGTTAGCTTTTTTCTACACATCTAGGTGGCTGATCAAAATCACTGTCTGACCTTAAAGTTCCTGAAAAAAAGTCATTCTTTCAGCACTATTGTGTCATACAGAACATGATGAAAGATATGCTCAACAAGTATAGCATATATTTATTATTTACATACAGTATGTTGAAACTTTGGTTGCACAGCCATGAAACCAGTCAGTTTCCAATATGAATAAGTATGAATATCAGCCAACATTGTATTATAGAATTGACACCCCTCCTCCAATATATAATTGCAAATAGGAACAAAAGCATGGGTCTATGTATTCAATCAAATGCAAAATAATCTTTACTGGGACAAATGGTCATATGTATACACCATGGCCCACACCACAAGCAAGAATACCCACAGATCAAATGTAGAATAGAATAATCACATAAATATATTCATGAAATGTTAAATAAATATACATATGATTTAAACAAAAAGGTGTCATATGGAAAAGGAATCAAGAAAGATGTATTGTCAACAGGGGGGAAGCAGAAGCAGCAAAGGAGCGAATCTATTTGAACAATTCTGGACCTTTCTCCATTGTCTCTTACCCTTTATCTCCACCCACCCCCTTTTCTCCTTACCCGTTTTATAGTCCTCTGTAGGTGCAATCTTCCCCCCTCTGCGCTCTATTTTTCCTCTCCTTTTCTGCCTCTCTGTTAGCTTTCGTTTGGTGGTATCAGTGTAGCCGGACCCCACCCCTCACAGACAGCAGCCTGGATGCTACCCTGCTCTGTACAGTCCAGTGCACTGTAATTCTGCCACAATGAGCACTAGATCTGGGGTGGATGAATAGCATCAACCCCTCAGCAGGAAGTGGTACCTGCCAGACGGAGGGAGGGGGGAAGCCATTGGTTGTGCTTTTCTTATGAAGGCAGATTGTACCATGTCTGTGCTGTAGGAAATTGGGGAAATGTTAAGGTTTTAATCTTTGATAGGGAAGCGGATGGTTATAATGTATTGTGGGTGCATTTGGGTTTTAGTGCTTAAAGATTATAAACAGCCTTGGATGTGAACTCCAGACGCATGAATCATGACGTGACCCTTTGCCTTTTGTGATGCCCACCCTCTCCTCTGTTGCTATGGGGACTGCAGCAGTCTGATTTATTAGTGGTTTACACAGTTTGACGGTTTAAAATGGAAAATATCTGTTATTATTTAAATGGGAATCTTATTTATGTGCTACAGATAAAAAGAAGGTCTGCATTGCACACATTAGAGTGATTAAAATAAACAGGAAATGTAGCAGAGTGGATGTATTGTCACCTCTTATGATGCTCTAAGATCAAAGATTCTGTGGAGGAAAGATTAGCCCAATGCCACAAAAGAGCTCTTTCCCAAATCGTTACACTATTTTAATGAATAACCACCCTGTTTATTAGTTTAATGTTAAATAAAGATTGTTTTTTAAACGTACATCGAAGTAAATGTAGTACAAAGTGGAAGATAGGCATCTGGCAATACGCAAAAATTACCCGACGCCATTTATGCTAGGCTAATGTCTCCACTGCTTTAATGGCCCGACGACTGTGTCCCACAGTGGTCTCCAGCGGCGGTGACCTCTCTTTTGCTAGTAATATCTTTGGTAACTAGGAGGCAGTTTCTCGTTCTTGTTTATTTGTCCATCGTGCTTGCCGTCGTATAGTCCTCTCAAACAGTGCTGTTTGAAATGAAATGTTTGAATGTGAAGCTGTGGTTTTGTACTTGGTGGTAAGTAGAACATTCCTTACACACTTAGCAACCTTTTATTTTCTATCTTTCTTGTATCCACCATCTGGGAATGAAATGACGAAAATAGTTGTTTTGTGAGTCCCATACACAAATGTAAACAAGGACATATATTTCTTTCTTTTTTTCTTTCTTTCTTTCTTCAGCTGATTTCCACACAGTTTACCAGTTCGTATTGGTACATACCAGTTATATTGTTTATTAGAGTGTAACTCCTGAGAATTTCACAAAAATATAACAATAGCCTACATGTAATTTATATATGCCTGTGAGATGTGCAAATTTCATTTCATTTCATTTCAAACCTTTATTTAGACAGATTGGTCCCTTGAGATCATCGATCTCATTTACAAGGGAGACCTGCATCAAATGAACAGATTGTCTTTTAAAAAGTTGTAAGAAATTCATGACAATATAAAATGTTGATGATTTGGTATAAACATCAGAAAGCAAAGAGAACACTGCTTTCCATACTCGTAGTTTGAGTTAAACAAATGGCTTGTTATTGTGTTGAAATGATTGTCTTTTTTTCCGTAATTGCTCTACCAGGTACTGCAGAGAAACTTCATGATGGCAGAGTGGAGAGCAGTATACATGTTTGGCTGTTGAAGGAAGCCACAGGCAGCTGCAGTTTAAGGGCTCCATCTGCTGGATGATGCTGGCAGGTTTGACCCATCACTGATCTGTGAAGTCTGCACAGTGAACACAACCCAGCTCCTGATGAACCACCCTGGAGAAATCTGAACCCTGAAGCTTATTTTGAGGTAAAAAGTGCCATTTAAAGTTCCAAATTCTAATGATAACAAACAGTAGGCACTAGGCAATAATGACAGTACAACTTACAGAAAAAGGGTAGAATGTATTCAATGATAAAACTCATGTTACTCAAGTGAACCGCAATTGACATTTTGGAAAACTACCAAGTGGCAAAGGCAGTCTGACAGCTGTTATCCCATTAACTATGTCCAGATCAAATGACTTCCATTTAGCACTAAAGGATGCTTTGACTTTTTACAGACCTGTTACTGGTTGGGGCAGAAAATCTAAGATTTCGGAGCAAGTTACAACCAAGTTGCACCTACAATATTTGGATCATTGTTCATAACTTCATGTCTCTAGCTGTAAGAGAGAAACAGGTAGTTTTACTACCGAACATTTTACTCTGATCAAAGGCAACACATCTACAGCCAATCCCGGTTTCAATTCAGAAGGGGCTTGTCAATTTAAACTATTTTTAATCATCCTTGAGAACCTTTTTTGGTCCTGGCAAAAACTGGAAAAAACAGTGACAGCAGGTACAAATCAGTACATGACTGCAAGGGCTGTATCGACTGAATCGCTCCCCAGATGGTCCATGAAACGCTCCTGTTTCATCTCTGCAGGTTTCCTCTGGTGTAATTAGTGTGGGTGCAGGACACCGTTGCCATCCAGCAAATACATCATTTTGTAAAAGGCTGCCATATGACCAAAATGTCACAGTTAAAAGGGTAAATGGTAAAGCCAAGGAGTTGTGAAGATTTATTTCTTATAAGGCTACTCCACAATGCTTAATGCATACATCCAACAATGCTTATAGAAAATAACATAGTTTTCATTCAATGATTACCTCCCTTTCATCTATTGTGCCACATGTATTCCAGTTAATTAACCGACTATACATTTCTTTGTTTTTGATTAATAATCCTTAATTACATTTAACCTAATTACTGTCGCGGCACACTGGAGCATTCAAGTCTGGAGACCTCAAAGCTGAGAATCAGCACTTCATTTCTCACTCACTTGATTCAAAAATGGAGCTTAAATCTGTTTAAATGTATACACGAGGGCAAATTTGACAGAGTGGAAGTTAGAATGAGGATTCAAGCTCCCTTGTTATCTACTACGGTTGATTCCATGTTTGGACCCAATGGTAAAAACACAAGGTGGACATGTTTCACGATCAATGGTAACCGTGGTTTTGATATAGAAAAACACAGCGCATAATCAATCAATCACTCAATCAATCAATCAATCAATGTTTATTTATATAGCCCAATATCACAAATGTTGCATTTGTCTCAGTGGTCTTCGCAGTTTGTACAGAATATCAGTATGACAATACGACACCCTCTGTCCTTAGACCCTCACATCGTACAAGGAAAAACAAGGAGAAAACCCACAGTTTAAAGGGGAACATGGGAGAAACCTCAGGGAGAGCAACAGAGGGATCCCTCTCCCAGGACGGACAGACGTGCAATAGATTCCGTGTGTAAATCAAAGAGATAATATATTTTACAGCATATAGACCGAATGTTAGGAAATGTCTATAATAAGAAGATGAATCCACGAGGATGTCATCAATCCTGTGGGAGCCATCAGGGAAATAGTGTGATGAAAGTCAGGCAGGACCACAGAGACCGGTTCAGCCACGACTCAGGATGCAGGACTCAGGATCCAGGACCACAGCAACAGGCACAGCCACGACTCAGGATGATGGATGCATGATCTGTGTGATTCTGAGCGATAGTCATGCAATTAACTGCTGCTGCTTATTCCCACAGTGAAACATCCACTAGAATAACCAATCATGCAGCAGGCGCTGATGAGTTAGTGGAGCCAGGTGTGTGCCACTGCCAACAAAACGTAACTATGGTAATGTGCAGTATGATCTCGACAATTGTGATGTTATTTAGATCGAAGTTTCTCATATGTTGACCCTTGGGGCATGCATGTGTCAACTGCTGTAGGAGTCCTAGAACCTGGAAATCAGTTGGCATCTTATAAATGTTCTTTTTCTTAGTCTAGTTATGAACGTGTTTTTGGTTAGGAGCCTGAAATAAGGTCTATGGTTTAAAAAATATTTTCTGTTTTTGTTTGTCAGTAAATACCCCACTCTAGAATCGGGCAACTTCGGGCAAAAGTGTTCCATGGCCTCCAATTTCATTTTGCAGAAGTTGGCGGATACATAAATTATATTTACTTATATTAAAATTGTGAGATAAGGCATTCATGTGTTGTGGGAATAATCTGAAAAAGTGTTCCTTTGTGGGAAAATTCTCATTAAGTCGAAAAAAACTACTTGGAAAAATATAGTAAAATGTTGTTTAGAGGGATGGATGCTACACGGACCACTATTGCGGTAAGCATGTTGTAACTTCCGGTTGTTGTCATCTCCGGGTATCCCGTGTGCCTGTTCTGTTGCTGATAGCTTATTATCTTAACTTAATCGATCGTTTTAAAACTCTTGATCACGGCAACTGCCTGACGTTGTAATCACACGTTACTACAGCTTAAGCACTCACAACTCTCCTTATCTTAGCGACCGTAACTCCAGACTCTTTTCGGGTTTGCTAACGGTAGCTACTTTAGCTTGATAGCTAGCCATGGCTCTTTCCCCACCCTCGGGTGCTATTTCCTGCTCTAACTTTCTAATGTTTGGTTACTTCACTACCTCCTTTACTGGTACCGACACATGTTTTAAATGTACTATATAGACCCTCCAGAAAAACGCGATTCTGCGATCGCAGAATTTACCGCATAATCAGCAAAATGGCGCAGATTTTTAAAAGGCCGCATATTTATCAAAAGGCCGCATAATCCCCGCATTTTTCCACACAAAGTTGAGAAGAAAAAAAAGTTAACTCGTCTTGACGTGACGTCATCAGCTCGCGCATCACAGAATGTAAACAACACTGTATAGAGCTCATTTACCAACGAACATTTCTACTAAAGACCGGGCAAAAAGTGGGGGGAAACTATTCTGCACCCCGTGCAACTGTGTGTTGGAGCATAAGAGAAAATCGACGGTGGCGATCCACTTTGATTCATTCAAACATTCGAAAATGCTTTCTGCTGCTGCGGACAAGAAAGCCATTCAACTCACGTTCACCGAGGGATCAACCTCCAAAACCCTTTCGAGGGCTACAAGAAACGAAGTGAGTAGCCTACAAGATTGAAGCTGGTCAGATAACGAACGAGTAAATGTAAACAGAATGAGGTGGAGAAGTGTGTGTGTGTGTGGGGGGGGGGGGGGGGGGTGTGTGTGTGATTAAAATTGCCCAATTGCTTTTACAATAAATAAACATTGAATGTGTTTAATTGAATAGTAAAGGGGTTTAACGTTAGTGGCAGGTTGTGTGTGATAGAGAATAAATAAGACAGCCCAATATTTAAAAAAAATGGTTATTCTTTTCCCCCGCATATTTAGCATATTTCGCAACTTTCCGCATATTTCGCAACTTCCCGCAATTTCACAGCATAAAATCCCCGCATGTTTAATCGCATAATCAAGGATTTTAGCCCGCATAATCAAGGAATTTAGCCTGCATAATCAAGGATTTTTGCCCGCGTTTTTCTGGAGGGTCTAACTATAGTTGTTAGGTTGGAGGCGGGAATCATAGCCATAGAAGCCCGGCTCCGCATCTTAGAAAATAACTCAGCTACAGTAAAGCCCATGTTAGCCGGTGCGGACCGGCAAAAGGTAGCTCCTCTTAGTCTTCCCCAGGCAACTCCCGAGCAGCAGGGTGACTGTTCAGAAGGGGCATAACGCGAAACCCGCAGGTCCCCAACAACCCGTTCACGTATCTAACAGATATTCCCCACTCAGCGAGACACCCGCTGAGAAGCCAACTCTGCTTATTGGTAGCTCTATTAGGAGACACGTGAATTTAGAGACCGAAGCCTCCACAGTCACATGCATTCCGGGGGCTAGAGCGGGCGACGTTGAGGCGCATCTTAGAGTGCTGGCTAAAAATAAACTTAAATACAGTAGGATTGTTATTCACGTCGGTGGTAATGATGTTCGCTTACGCCAATCAAAATGCACCAAACTTAATGTGGCGTCGGTGTGTAGTTATGCTAAAACAATGTCGGACACCGTAATCTTCTCTGGTCCCCTCCCCAATCTGATCAATGATGACATGTATAGCCGCATGTCATCATTTCAGCGCTGGTTGTCTTAGTGGTGCCCAGCAAACAATGTGGGCTTCGTAAATAATTGGACAGCCTTCTGGGGAAAACCTGGTCTGATTAAGAGAGACGGCATTCATCCTACTTTGGAAGGTGCAAATCTCATTTCGGCAAACATTTCAGGGCTTTGTGGACTTAATCCATGACAATCTGGAGTTGAGACCAGGAGGCAGAGTCGCAGTCTTACACGCTTCTCTGCGCTCTCTCCTAGGCAGTCATCCATAGGAATCCCGAACCCAATAAAATACCCAATATTAACGGTGTGTGTGTCTGCCCAAGGACAATTTAAGGTAAAACCTAATAGAGGTGTCATACATAATAACCTAATAAAAGTTAATGTAATAACTACTACAGTGCAACAAAACAGGAAGATTAAATGTGGTCTCTTAAACATAAGATCTCTAGCATCTAAAGCAATATTGGTAAATGATTTAATATCAGATTATAATATTGATATATGCTGTCTCACTGAAACTTGGTTGAGACATGAAGAATATGTCAGCATAAATGAGCCCACTCCACCCAGCCATATCAATACTCATATTGCCCGAGGCACGGGCCGAGGAGGTGGAGTTGCAGCAATCTTTGACTCAAGTTTACTTATCAATACTAAACAAAAATTAAATTATACCTCCTTTGAAAGCCTCGTTTTTAGTCTTACGCATCCGACCTGGAAAACTTTGCAGCCAATCTTATTTGTTACAGTGTACCGTGCACCAGGTCCTTATTCAGAATTCTTATCAGAATTCTCTGAGTTTTTATCAACTTTGGTACTTAAAACAGATAAAGTAATTATCGTAGGTGACTTTAATATTCATGTTGACGATGATAAAAATAGCCTTACTGTTGCATTTAACTCTATATTAGATTCTGTTGGTTTCTGTCAGTGTAAATAAACCAACCCACTGCTATAATCCCACTCTCGACCTTGTTCTGACTTATGGTATTGAAATTGAGCAACTATTAGTCGAACCGCATAATCCTGCTTTATCCGACCATTTCTTAGTAACTTTTGAAGTACTGTTATTAGACTACAAAGCATTAGTCAAAAGCTCCTGCAGCAGAAACCTATCTGTTAGTGCTATAGCCAAATTTAAGGAAGAGATTCCACCAATACTTAACTCGATAGCATGTCTGCATGTAAGGGAGGAAACTTATACCAAATGTACACCACCCCAAATTGATCATGTTGTTGATAGTGCTACAGATGCGCTGCGAATAAAATTAGACTCTGTTGCTCCTTTGAAAAAGAAGAAAATAAAACAACATAGATTAGCTCAATGGCATAATGCCGAAACCCGCAAATTAAAGCAAAAGTCGAGACAACTTGAAAGGATATGGCGTTCCACTAAACTTGAAGAATCTCGTTTAATTTGGCATATTACTCTCAATGGATATAAGAAAGCACTACGTAAAGCGAGAGCAGCCTACTACTCTTCATTAATAGATGAGAATAAGAATAATGCAAGATTTCTTTTCAGCACTGTAGCCAGGCTGACAGAGAGCCACAGCTCGACTGAGCCTTCTATTCCCATAGCACTCAGTAGTAATGATTTTATGTGCTTTTTTAACGATAAAATTGTTACTCTTAGAAACAAAATCAATGACCTCTTGCCTTTGACCAGTATAGTATTAACAACAGCTCCCGGAAACGTAAGTTCTAATATTACACTAGATAGTAAACTAGAATGCTTTTCAGCCATAAACCTTGAACAATTAAATTCAATGATTCTCTCTTCTAAACCATCAACGTGTATCTTAGACCCGATTCCAACTAAGCTGTTAAAATAAGTTTTTCCATTAATTAGAACTTCTTTATTAAATATTATGAATATGTCTTTATTATCAGGCTATGTTCCACAATCATTCAAAGTAGCAGTGATAAAACCGCTTCTTAAAAAGCACAACCTCGATCCAGAGGTTTTAGCCAACTATAGACCTATTTCTAATCTTCCGTTCCTCTCAAAGATTCTTGAGAAAGCAGTCGCAAAACAGCTGTGTGATCACTTAAAAAACTATGATTTATTTGAAGATTTTCAGTCTGGCTTTAGAACACAACATAGCACAGAGACAGCTCTGGTTAAAGTCACAAATGACATTCTAATAGCCTCAGACAAGGGAATTGTCTCTATTCTTGTCTTGCTCTATCTTAGTGCTGCATTTGATACTATCGACCATGATATCCTATTGCAAAGAATAGAGCACTTAGTTGGCATACAAGAAACTGCTTTAGGCTGGTTTAGGTCCTATCTATCTGAACGCTCTCAGTTTGTACGTGTCAACGATGAATCTTCCATGCAAACCAAAGTTAGCCATGGAGTGCCACAGGGCTCAGTGCTTGGACCTATTTTGTTCACACTATATATGCTTCCGTTAGGCAATATTATAAGGAATCATTCTGTAAACTTTCATTGTTATGCGGATGATACTCAACTATATTTATCAATCAAGCCTGATGAAATTAATCATCTAAATAAAATTCAAGACTGCCTCAAGGACTTAAAAACGTGGATGACCTTCAATGTTTTGATGTTAAACACGACCAAAACTGAAGTTATTGTACTTGGCCCGAAGAATCTACGAAACAAATTATCTAAAGATATACTAACTATGGATGGCATTAACTTGGCCTCCAGTGAGACTGTAAGGAATCTTGGTGTTATATTTGATCAGGATTTATCCTTTAACACCCACATAAAATTAATTTCAAGGACCGCCTACTTCCATCTATGTAACATTGCAAAAATCAGGCATATCTTGCCTCAAAACGATGCAAAGAAACTAGTCCATGCATTTGTTACTTCAAGGCTGGATTATTGTAACTCCTTATTATCAGGGTGTACCAAGAAGTCAGTCAAGTCGCTTCAGCTGATTCAAAATGCTGCAGCTCGTGTACTAACCAGAGTTAGGAAAAGGGACCACATTACTCCTGTTCTGGCTGCCTTACCCTGGCTCCCTATAGAACACAGGATAGAATTTAAAATTCTTCTTCTCGCCTACAAAGCCCTTAATGGGCAGGCGCCATCTTACCTTAAAGAACTCATTATACCCTACTGTCCTACTAGGGCATTGCGTTCCAAGAATGCAGGGTTGTTGGTTGTTCCTAGAGTCTCTAAAAGTACAATGGGAGCCAGAGCCTTTTCTTATCAAGCTCCACTTTTGTGGAATCAGCTTCCAGTTTGTGTTCAGGCGGCAGACACCCTATCCGTTTTTAAGAGTGCGCTTAAGACCTTCCTTTTTGATAAAGCTTATAGTTAGGGCTGATTAGATTCAGCCCCTAGTTTTGCTGATATAGGCTTAGTTTGTCGGGGGACATCTTACTTCTTCCTTCTCTCTGTCTATACCTGTGTACTCTCATGTTCCGATTAACCCAGCTTCCCCAATTTTTTTTTTTTGGTGTCTATATACGCCGGGATCCGGAGTCATGGATGATCCTGCGGTCCTGTGTCATGGATCGCGAGTCCTGGATCTTGAGTCGTGGCTGTGGTCCTGGATCATAAGTCCTGGATGGATTTCCTTGTGGATTCATCTTCCTATTATACACACATGCATTTCCAAACATTTGGACTACCTATGTTGCAAATGTATTACCTTTTCAATTTACACACAGCATCTATTGCACGTCTGTCCGTCCTGGGAGAGGGATCCCTCCTCTGTTGCTCTCCCTGAGGTTTCTCCCATTTTTCCCTTTAAACTGTGGGTTTTTTCTGGAAGTTTTTCCTTGTACGATGTGAGGGTCTAAGGACAGAGGGTGTCGTATTGTCATACTGATATTCTGTACAAACTGTGAAGTCCACTGAGACAAATGTAACATTTGTGATATTGGGCTATATAAATAAACATTGATTGATTGATTGATTGTTTAAAAGCTCAGAGCAAGAAATTGCAACACATCTTCTTTTCCACATTCCAACTTAACGTAAAACCCTATGAACTTACCAGACTCGGATAAAGGAAGTCACATGATGATAGTCTGAAGTCTGTGCCATTTCAGTTTAGCAAATGGTCTTAAATCAGCATTGGCAGTACATTGTTTCACCTGATGATGCCGCTGGACAAAAAGTGAAGGGATCACCAAAGTTATAACAGTTAATCCTCAGGAGAACATACATATTCCAAATTTCATGACAATTCATCCAATAGTATTTGAGACATTTTACTCAAAACCAATCAAATTTCAACCTCATTGAATTTCTAGAGGAAAAGTAACGGGATCACCACATTTTGTTGGGTTCATCCTTTGAGGAGCATGAATAACTGCACCAAATGTCATGTCAAAAATTCAGATTTTTCAATCTGGACCAAAGTGGTGGATCAATAGGCAGAGTGTCATTGCTGCCTCTCGTGTGACGCTCCTAACATGGTTAAAAATGAAAACTCGAGATAACAGATTGCACACAGATTTTCAGAATTAGAGATTGAGAAGTCAATATGTAGCCTAATCCAAGCATGCTCCACACATTCAATAAAGTGAATACAGTGATGCTCATTCATTTTTATTTGCAGCAGTCATTGCCAGGCTGTGAGTTTTGTTTTAACCTCTCTCACTGATCGATCCCCCCCCGGGTGCTCAATCACACAGCTGTGAATCACAAACCGGCTCTTATGCAATGGTGGGCGAAGCAGAATGGGGTGGTTTGATCCTCTGAATCGTCAATTGAAACTGGCCATTTCTATTGATGGCAATGTAACGGCTCAATACTTTCCAAATAGACACTCCTGACTTCATTCAGAGAGTGCTGGCGATATGGGGGGAGAGAGCTGCTGCCTATCGCAGTGCTTGCTTTTTATTGGACGATTGAGTTCACCAAAGCTTTCAGCTCACTCACAGACACAAATCATAACGAGTCATTGTTTTCTCAGGTTTTTCTTTTTAATGAAAGAGCCAGTTCCAGTGTGTTTTCTAGAAATGAACATAGAGAACAACTTCACAATCCAGCCATCAGATTTTGTACTGCACACTTTAGGATGCTATTATGGTAACATTATCATATTCAGCTATAACCAACAAAAGAGAAGACAAGACAGCAGTTAAATAACTTGATGGGGAAAGCATCAGTCATGTCACCAACATAGAAACCTTATAACTCAGAGCAGCTGTGATTCAAACATGTATAAATGGAAGAGAAAGAACATGTTTGTCTAGAGTGGATCCTCAAACCTCTTTATGAAGCTATAGTGGGTCTATGTATTGCACAACTGTTCTGCCTGAATGGGAGTTTGACGTCATGCCAACAGAGTGTGTTCACATGTAAACCAATAATCAATTCCCACACACCCCTTTTCTTGACATCCTTCAGATGCTAATGCTCTCTAAACGTATACACTTAATTATTCTCTAGGGATGCATTTAAGGCCTGTGTATATTTGAGATTATAATCTTTACAGTGGCTGCTACAGATTATTTGAAAGTACTTTAAGTAAAGCTCCACTTGACGTTTTGCATATTCATTTGTGCTACAATTTTTTTGGGTCTTATTTGTCTCAGATCGGCATCAGATTTTCAAAGTTGGTAGTGTCTAAAAGCCACAAGCAAATAGTTTGTTAACAAAAATCAATTAGATCCAATCAATTCGAAATAAAGCGTTTCACAGGCTTTGACTTTAAGTAGTTTACCTTAAAAGCAAACATACAAAATACAAAAGACCCCTAATACTTATTTCTCATGGATGTTTCTATCTTAGGCTACAACTGACATTGAATAGGCATTATTGTAGTTCAGTATTTATTTTGTCAACCAATTTTTTTTATAAGTATAGGTTACTTGACATCACATCATGAGATCAACTACATTTGTGAGCTAATGGCTTTTTTTGCAACTCATACCAAGGAATTACTGTAAAAAAAAAACAATGACAAGCAGTTTTAGCTTACAATCAACTGAAATCTTGCAACTGAAATGCGCGAGAGAATACGCAGATTTGTATCACAAGTGTGTTATTCATTGCAGCAACATTCACTTGACAGAAAAATATGTCTGTAATGAAGTTTTTGTATGTCTTAAGAATGTGTGTAGGTCTGAAAAAAGACTATGTACAGCCATGCTAGCTAGCTTAAGAAAAACGGTGCTATTAGCTAAATGCTAATGTCAGCAACCTAACATGTTAGTTAGCAGTCATAGTGCTAGCATATTTATGTTAGATCTTAATCTACCAGTGCATGTGATCAATTGCCTAGTATGTTTATTTAACATCCTAATTTAGCAACAGTATGCTAATATTAGCAAATTAGCACTAAACACAAGGCTTATTTGAACGGCATTAGCAGGTATTGAATCATAAACCATTTTGACTTGCAGATTGCACTAGATGAAGAAGAAGTAGGGGAATTACATTCATTTAAATATTCTCTGGTGGATGAATGTATGAACCAAATTCCATGGTATCTATCAAATAGTTTAAACTCTGCACATAACAACGCCACATTTTACATTGCAACATGTGATACAAAAATGCATCTTGCTTCAGTTGCAGGATTCCTGTTTTAACCCAAACACTTTTAAATGTTCTAATTCTGATTTCTTCATAGGACATAATCTAGATTGTGTCAAATACATACATACAGAGCCTAATTAAATATTCCTATGGTTGTTTTCTCGTACTGTAATTATGGTCAATACCTTGACAACACATTCTGCCAAAATGGTTGCAGAAAAAGCAACATCACAGTTATATTGACAGAAAGCAATGAGTTAGGCTTTTTGTAACCGCTACATTATACTCTCTCTTTTCTTTTATCATGCTTGTAAAGGAAGACTCTCAGGGACAGCTACAGATTTAAACACACTGCAGCGAGGCAGCACAATAATAAAGCCTGGAAAGAACTGGAAGAAAACTTTTGAGCAATGGTGCCTCTGTATCGGAGCCCACTTTGTAACACCTTGAGCGATATTCACCATTAACATGACTTACAAAATAAAAGTATTTGTGATATAGCAGCATTGTATTAGTCACAGTGCACCTCGAAGAATTATGAAGAGTATAATCGGTACATGAAGGTAAAAACATTGTCTAGATACAAGGACCAGTTACTACAATATGAAAATATTACATTTGCTTAAGAGAAACAATCCATCATGAAAAGGAAGAGCATCACAGGTTGGATAGATAACAGGAGTTTTTGGGTCTCTGGAGGAAGGCCGGGCGAGGGGGTGAAACAGCACAGCATTACTATGATAGTCATACCTGAAGAGTTCTTACCCCCGTTAGGAAGGAAGGAGGTGATCTGCTTTTTTTTAATTGAATCGTCTCATCAGCGTCAGTCCTATGAGTTAATATCCTTGAATTCAATATTTGGTACAGGAATGTACACAATGTTTTAAAAATTAGCAGTAAAGTACAAACAGGAATAATTAAGCAATGCACGGATATACAATGTCCTCAAAACCTTATCATACACACTTTAACAACTTTTCGAGAGCAGAACACAAACTGATTTTTTTTCTTCACACACAAACACTCAAGGAGAGACTGGCCTTTCAGTTTATTTGAATTAAAGAGAAAACGTTTCCTTAGATGTGTCTCTCGAGAACAAGCGTCTGAGTTCAGCACTCACTCGACTGCACAGCAAGTCCATTCAGCGTAGAATGAATTGCTACGACAGCCATTTTGCATATAAAGTCTGTATAAAAATCAAGGAGCAATAGCAACAGGCCCTCTTCAAGGTTAATAACACACCTACTGTGAGCTTATAGCTGGAGAGACCGGAGGAAGAAACGTTGAAGTCTCTCCAGCTGAAATAAAGGCGAGAGGTAAAAACAGGAATACGGTATGTTGACCCACGGTAACGGAGGTCTGATAACAGTGAAACTGTAATACTGCAAATGCACAGTTGGAAGATGGCATTCTGTCCAAACAGCCTTTCATACAAAACAAAGATTCATGTTAAAAAAAAAAACTGTAAAAGCACAATTACAGTTAACCTAACATGATGAGGTTTTGATTGTAGAAAAATATATGGCCTATATCAAAATCACTTAAACAGAAAATAAATCCCAACAAGCACAATTCAGGGTCATTTTACTAAGTCTTATCTATAATGACACCACAGCAGGACCAGATTACACACAAGGCTAAACTGAAGGCATTTTGGTTGTAGAAACTTGGGACAGGGCATTTTGTTCAAATCTGGAAAAGGTGTATACATTTAGATTTAGTCACGTATACACATACTGATTTATATTTGTTTGGATTTTTATGAACATACGAGTGGGACCTTTTCTCTTTCATCGAATGTGTTAGATTTAATCAATAATGTATTCGTGATAAATCCTGCACAACCATGTATTTCCTCTGTCTAACTGAAGAGAAAACAAATAAATACAAAATAAGAACAACTCACAACACCTGAACTCTTTTTCACAACAATTGATGCTAGCAAAAAACTTTTTTTTTCAAATTCTTAAGTCCTAAATGACTTTAAATATTTACAGCATCTTTGAAGAATGTGTTAATATGGCATCAGTTTATAAAATGTGCAAAACAATTGTCATCCTTAGCTACCAGATTAGTCAACACCAGTTCTCCACCGTTCACTTATTCTTTACATGGCGTGAATACATGGATATAGTATAGAATTCCTAACAGGAAGCTAGGAAAAGCTGCAGTTTGTATCATACTTTTTTACAGCCCTGCATCTAAAGTCTCAATCTGCCAAAGATTTCTAACTACTTTCACATCAACTATGTTCAGTGTTTTAACCACACTATTGACTGTGCAGACTGGATACACAGGACTTCTAAAGGTAAATAAATCTGTATTGAATGGGAATCAGACCTCGACCATTATAATACAGTTCACAGCGAGTCCACCTACTCTAATAAAACCACGCTTCATAATAAAAGTCATGCATCGTATGGGGGAACAGCTAAGGATTTCAGTAAGGACAGTAAGACAAAAGAAGTAACAGACATCAACCAATCAGCTACCAGACATCACCATCTCTGAAAAACAGTGATGTCATTACACTCCTTCACAAAGGTTTTAAATCACTAATAAGTAGATTTGGCATTTCAAGTGTTCATGACTTGGGTATGGTGTAGCCTTAATACTATACACTTTCTAGATTATTACTTGGTTGAAAATCCTTTTCTGGTACTGTAGGAAAATTAACACTTGTAATTGAATTTTCAAAATAAAAGCTTTTAGTTTTCACCAAAACTATAATCAAAATGTTCCCGACCACACAAGTTAAGCAGGATGTTATAAGTTGCATCTTAACTGTTAACTACAACCCATTTAAAACACCATGTGCTTTGTATATTAAGAGCAATATCTGTCCGTGCACCGTGACAGGTCTGTTTCACGCCAGTTATATAATAAAATAAAATATTGCAAATTCTCTAATGAATTAAACTGAAAATAAATACTGCACAGTTGGACAAGGTCTGTTATTTTAAATCAGATCACTACAGCTGAACAAAAGGAACCAATCCACACCTCCGTTCAAAAATACTGCATACAGAAACCTCTGGAAGTACTGTTGCATTGGGGTTTCAGCTTTTGCAGTAAATGTATTTATGATCAGCGTATTTTTGTGTAATAACCTGTATTCAATCAAATATTAGCACTGTGTTTTATCATCACTCTGACCCTGTCAGTGCACAGGATCATTTCAATCTTGCAGTCCTTTTTCTTTGCTAACAAACAGGCCACTTCACTGGAATACATTTACACATTTCCCTTTGCTTTTTATCCATTTTGCTACAAGTTGCCTAGGTTAATGCTACTCTTGTTTCTGCTCGGTCCATGCCGCTCTATTGCACAGTTTCCAAATATAAAAAAAACACAATTATATGAACCAAACATTTGTGACATTTCAGTAGGTCATAAAGAAACAAACGCATCAAAGGTAAAGTGCATTGTTATGACCTGTGTTTGGCTACATGTGGTGGGAACATCAGAGTGGTGATGTTCATGAAGTATGGTCTTGTTTGCGTACCTGCTTTGCATGCATTTGAGATTAATGCCAACAAAATAATTGCATTTCTGTGTGTGGTTGTGAATGTAAACAATGGGAACAAAAAGGAGGTGAAGAAAAAAAGAAGTGAGATATCTGATGTCAAGTCTATACAAAATATTGGCACGTCATCTTATAAACAGTGTGCTGGATGATGATCATGTCTAAGAATTAACACGTACATGTCGCATCCAGTCTTTTGTATCACAGTATTAAAAGTGCACAAATTGCCACCATTTCCCAATTGTAATATTTCTCAGCATGTCTCTCTTCTACAATGTGCTGCACTTTTTCTTTTGAAGCTCAACCATTCCATTTTAATGTCTTCTTTACCTGAAGGTACCGAACACGCTCCTGACCTGCTTCACACCTGAGTCTCCACGCCGCTAAGTTTAGGCATCAGGATGCGAGGAGTCACCCCGGAGTTGAGGTCCCTCTCGAACTCCAAAAGCTGGCCCATGAAGTTGAGATTCGGGGACACCACGGGACGACGGCTCCGCACGTACTTGTAGGCATCTGTCATTGTCATGAGGGTGTGCTTCATAAGGTAAGCGATGGCGATGGTTGCAGAACGGGACACGCCTGCCTGGCAGTGGACCAACACTCCCTGTCCACTCTGATATGCCTCCTCTGCGGATGAGGCGACAAGAGCGATGAGCTCAATTTAAAAAAAACGGCTTAACACTGAGCATGGGAATGTAAAAGGTATCATTACTCATTAAAACGTACAACTTACAGATAAAAAAGCCTATAAGAAATATATTCTAAAATATGTAATTAAGCCAGTTATTAACCAACATTTAGTATGTTACCATGCATGTTTCTATATTTAAAACATCCCTGACTACTAAAATCTAGTTGATTTTTATTTAAATAAAAGTCTGATAAGTCACCATCCATCACAAAATGGTGATGTAGCATTTTGCCAAAGGATTGCTTTATTTATATTCTGTTTATATGCACTGTTAATAACTGGGTTTCTTTAGCAGCAAATAATTGCTGTAGAAAGTTACAGCTAATGCAAGCTGAACATTTCCTTCTGATGTAGAATCTCACCATTTTATTTTATTAACCACAATTCTTTTTTAACACTAAACAAAAGTTCTGCCAGTCAATAAAGTAACTTGTCTGAAGACGAGTCTCTACTAACGCAGTGTGAGAGGATATCAACTGTGGATATGAAAAGATAATCACATTGAATTTAGATTATTTTTCCTTTTTGAAATTGTCACTGAAAAAGACTCAAAGACAAGACAAATGCAATTGGACGTGGGACTCACCAATGAATTCGAAAACCTCCTCAAAGTATTGTCGAAGGTTTTGCTTGCTGTTATCGGTGGCAGGCAGCCTCTTGTAGCGCAGTCCAGACTTGACGTGGTAGAGCGGCAGGTGTGTGGTCACGTTGACCACGTAGCCGATGTTGAGGCGCAGCAGCAGGTCCAGGTCCTGGGCGTCTCTCTCGTTCCCCAGAAACAGGAAGGGTAAGATGGGACTGATCACCGCATTCTCCGCATCGGGACTCATCGCGGTCTCTTCGGACAGAGAAGCAGGCAAGGAAGACGAGAGCGGTAGAGAAAGGTGCACTGAAGGAAGAAGAGACAGAGAAAAAGGTTTTGTAACGTGGTCTGCCAAGACAAGTCATGACAAGAATAATACGGCGAGAAACGAACAAATAACACTCAAAGTTACCAACTCAATAATTGAAAGGTGTGTCATATTCGTCTGATCGCTAACAAGCAGTATTTGTTTGTTTTTTAAGAGGTCTGGCCATTATCACTTGTTCCCTTGTTTTGACTTAAATTAAATAACTTCAAAGATGCTGGATGTTACCAAATGTGGATGCAACAGCAGAAAGAACTGCAATATATTTAACACGCTGAGGGAACAGGATGATGACAGCATATTCCAAGCAAAGCCAGGCACTTCTCTTACTTAAAAAGCTAATTAACAGGGATTTTTTGATTGACATATTCAGCATAAATGGGTGGTAACTGCTAAATAACAGTCAACATGAACCAACTTTATGTCAGTGATTGAGTTACTTAATAGCAATTATGAATTTGTACCACTTGCACTTGAAGCTTGAGATATTCTTACTTCTGTTGTTCTCCTCATCCTGCTCTCTGTTCAGAGAGTTGAGGGCCAGGTGAAGCGAGTGAGCCGTGGGCAGCGAATGTCCTCCATCCCTGTCTCTCTGCCAGGGCCTCGGTTTGATGAGTGTGCTAGGGGCGGACGGAGTGGGCGAAAAGGACACTGGTGACGGCGGTGAGGCGGAGCGTGGAGAGGGGGAACGTCGATATGCTGCATCTCCGTCTTGCTCAGCTTCTACATCTTCAGCTTTATTCAGGAGCCTCTTAAGCGAGTTCCGGCCTTCGTCATAACTAGGTCCTGACCTGCGGCCCATAAAATCTAAAGCAGCCATTTTCCCCTGCTGAAGACGTCGTCGGCCAGCGCGGTCTGTAAGATGAGAATGCGCGTATTCCTGGAGGTTTTGACAGTCCAGGATGGCGAGGCCTTTTCCGTTGCTACCGTCCTGGGCCTGGGTTGCGCAGGTCTTCCCGAGTTCTGCTCCCATCCCGGCACAGTGATTCTTCTGGGCCTTAGAATGGGTCATCTTCTTGGCCAGTTCTTCAGGCCAGATAGTACGCACGCTGTAGTCGTCGTCATCGGCTTGGAACGCACCTGCCGGATGAGCTGCTCTCCCCGGGGGTTTGCCTCTGCGAGGGTTAAACGTCACCACTATGGGGTCGCTGCTGCAGTAGCTGCAGGTGGAGCTGCCTGTCTGAGAGGCTTTGGGGTTGCAGCCTGTGACGCAGCTCTGTATCGCCCGGAGAGGGGCCGAAGAGGACAGAGGGGTACAGGGCAGACATCCCCCTACCAGTTTTTTGCGAAGGATAGCAGGACTCTCGAAGTTTCCGCCCTCTCCAGAGCAGGAGGCACAGCGGAGAGGTTTGAACAGGCTTGTCCGGCAGTCGGACACAGTGCTGTTAGAAGAGGAGGTGTTGGAGGTGGAGGTGGTGGAGAGACACCCCCCCAGATTTCTCAGGCCCATTTCTTTGCTTCCTCTCTTCACTGCTCCAGCATTATGAACACAGGAGAACGAGGTGGACGTGCTTCCTCCCCCTCGTTGGCAGCTTGCAGTGTGTCCCTTACAACCTCTGCATTTTACCAACCTCCAGCAGCCACAACTGAATGGGCGGGTGCAGTCGATTGTGCAGGTATGGTCAGGGCTGGGGAAGCCTCCGGCGTTGGAGGTGCAGGGGGAGAGGGGTAGACCATGAAGAAGGTGAGAGCGGAGGTCCTTGGTGCGAGAAGGGTGCGGCTGGCTGACTTGCTGAAAGGAGACTGGGGCATGGGTGGGTTGGGAGGGAGGGGGTGACGGGTAGTTGGAGTTTAGTATGGCAGCATGGGGCACAGGGACGGAGTTTTGGTGGTAGGGCAGACTGTGGCTTTGATGGACAGTTCCCAGTTTGGAACTCTTCTTGTGACCTAGAGAGGGAAACTCCTGGTCTCTGTTAGGGAAGCTCGTGTTCTCCTTCTCACTCCTGAACCTTCGCTGCTGCGCCTGAGCTGGGACGAATTGTAGGATGCCTCCAGGGGAAGTTGACAGCTGACTGTGGCGACTTTGCTGTGACTTGTGTTCGGCACCACCTGGCCTCCCTGCTGTTCCAGTTCTTCTCTCACATTGTCCTTGATCTATCGGTGACGAGGCACATTTTCCTCTGCTCCCCTTTGCACCTCCGCTGCGCTCTAAAGAGTTGCTGTTTCCTCCTCCCTGTCCTCCTTTGTCCACCGTCACCCTGATATCAATAGTATGTGTGTGGGAGGGCAGTCGTGGGCCGAGAGTTACTGTCCCATTGCTATGGCAGTGACTAGGGATGTGGCTGACATCTGCTGGGACGACCGGTTGATCGATCTTGAATTTGGGCACACGAGCGGATCTGCGCTTGCATTCCCGAGTCAGAGATTTGCAGGCTGGTGGATAGAAATGGGAATGTGAAGGGTGGAGATGAGGAGCGTGTCCATTGGAGGAAGCTGATATTTGAGATGAGTGCTGCGGGTTGGTTTGTGGGGAAGCCTCACAAAGGGTTAGGTTTTTGGGGCGCTGGATGACCACTATGCGCTCATCAAGAGGAAGGGGAGGCATCTGGGTTTATGCAAAGCTGTCCAATGAAGACGGAGAGAGAAACAGAGAGAGAAAAATTAGGAAACGATTGTAATTCACAACAATTTATATAATGTACACACTGGAAATGTGGTACACTTTACATTCCATCAGTTTAGATAAAACTGAACAATGAACAAACCAGTTATTCAATATTAATATAATAGAGTGCATAATTTGGAGTATAGTTGTGCTTTGTATTAACATAGTACATCACACTTTTGTGTAAGGGAATGTAAAAAGAATACAAGTGAATTATTTGTGAAATGTAAAGTAAAACCCCAAATCCACAACAAGACATTTTTTTGTGTTTTGCAAAATGTCCTCATATCTTGGATGTCTTTTGCAAAAGACATAACAAAAAACAACTAAACACAACAAATACCACCGACGGCAACAATATTGCATTTCAATATTATTTACTCTCACATTTACCGCAAATGAAATGAAAGGAGAATTTATATAAAGCGAAAACCCACTGAGGTGCATGTCTGATTTTAATGGATAACACTGTAAATCATTACGTTTGCCAATCCATTTCAACATGCACATCAAAATCTGTAAACTGCTTATACCAGGGCCCTTTACCCGGCTTTAATGCTCAACTTTATTTGTAGGACTCTGACTGTCAAACTTCAACAGTTTCCCAGTAATATCATTACTAGGTGCAAGAGTGTGTACCTGTTTGCTGTTAGCAGCACATAATCCCAGCTAATCCTGATGGCACTGCCGCTTTTAAAAGCTCTGCCACGAAAGCTGCAAATGAGCTGCAACAACCTTCATCACTGAGTTGCCTTTCTTAAAAATGCACATAAGATAGTAAGTTAAGTCATGGCTGTTGGGAAAAGAAGGTTAATATACTTTACAACATGAATTGAACAGTGCATGTTTGCTGATCTTGATGTTTTAAAAACAACAAGCCTGTATATTAAAATGTTACTGTGATACAGTTAAGCCCTTAAAATGGACAGTATCTTACATTGCTGCATTTGCACTTAAAAATAACTCACTGCCTCTCGAAAGTAGCTTTTGGCTCAGTGGGATTCTTCATTGTGAAGACTGTTTAATGCAGGAGAACTCAAATGCTTGCTGCTCCCAGCCATCTGTTTATCCTGCCTCTGGAAAAAACTAAAATAACCAAATCCTTTGGGCCAATTAGAAATGAGCATTTTTGTCCAGGCCCTGGTATAAACAGAAGATCCCAACACACACAATAATATAACTCAGCTAGAGAGAAAACTTTCTCACCATGACACAGCAAAAAGAGATTAACTGAATGAATAAATATGCACTTTGTAATACAATTATTTTTATAATTTAATTGCCTTTATGATTAATGTCTTTAATAGCAGGTAACTACTAAGACTTTAAACTTGACATTTTTTTGATTAATTCGGTACATTCATTATAAAGCTGCTCTCAAAAGTTAAGAGGAACATTTTTTATCGTTAATGCAAAAAAATCCTCCTCCTGGTTCACACACTGCTAAAAACAATCAATCTGAGATGTTCAGTGCACCGAACAGTCGTTTGGTTGATGAAGTGCTTTAATTTAGTTTTTGCCGACCTACTGCTATGGCTGCAGGGTGGCTATACAAATGGAATGGCAGGATGTTAGCATGCTAATCCCTGTTGAGAAACAGTAATGTCATGCTTTTGTTGATGTGAACAGTTGACATCAAATAGTCCATTGTCTCCAGCTCCATTACATTGGATGGAGATGGAAATTTCTGATATAAATCAAACACAGTACATTTGCATGGCAAGATACCATGAGTATAAGTAAAAAAAAGTAGTTTATGTTGTGATTTAAATAAAGTTACAATCTACAAAATATCACATAACATTGTTTGGATTTTGCCACCAAACAAACAAACTTGTAATTGCATTAAACTTCACTTATAGCTGTTTAAACAGGGTGAATTTTAAATGTTTAAAAAACCCATCTAGTCATATTTATTGAGAATCTCCCAGGGACTTGAAGACCAAAACAACTGGGAGGAACAGATACTGAGGACGACACTGGCTGACAGATACAAAGTGGGTAGAGAGGAAATAAAGGGGGACAGATTATAACGTGACACTGTACACCATTGACTACAGGGGGTGACGGTACATGTCAAAATAATCTGGGGATGCCTTCAGTCCCAGCACAACACACAGATACCGACCCATGGAGAACCACACTCCAGTGTCCCCGTGCTTACATCCTCGCACAGAGTATGGTGATGGTATCCTCATCTTTTTCAGCTTTGCCTGTGGTGGAGGGGGTGGGGGTTACATTGACCCAGTTTTATCATGGTGGAAGTCACTATCACTCTGATCACTTTTCTCTCACACACTGTAAACTGCAGGCTGGCTAGTGGCCTTTTCACTCACTCACTCACAGCTTCAGCAGACAGTAAAGGCCACACAGAGAGAGGGGAAACACAATAACAAGAGAGGAGCCTTTTTCACTGCCACATGTTGACATAATAACTCATAAGTTTAAGACAAGGCTGAAAGCATTACACCAACTGATGAGCTATGGCGACGGTACACTTTTCTATGTTGGCAGCATACAGTCAGTGCAACATGTTTAAATGAGGACAAAAAATACAAGCATTACAATGATTATCTTAATCTGAGAAATCCTTTTGTTTTGACATTTCTTCTAATGTTTTTGTGCTAGGACTGCATCCGTACTTTTTACTCTGTTATTGTAGTATGCTTTTACAGGCAGAATAATTAATTAGTTTAGGACATCAGAAAATATAATTTATGATACATAAATAATATGTAGTGCCTGGTTGGGGGAACTTGGAGTTTTTCATTGATGTATTTTTAAACGATGCCCATTTTCAAAATAGATGTTATTCCTCTGGTTTAAGACGGTCCTCAAATATTAGTCATCTCAAAAAACTCTCACCCAAATACAAAATCTTAAAGGTGTTAGAGTTGTTTTGATATATAAAAGGTTGGGTCTTCTTCATAGACAATGAACTGTAAAATATGTTACAGATGAGCAGCCAGGGGAATTATCTGAGTAGAAATGTCAATTTCTCAGTTTTACTGAGAACACGTCAAAGCAAAAAGCTCATTTGGGTATTAAACAATGAGTAAAGCATTAGGGGGATCCAAACAAATCAGTCTCCATTGATTGTCAATGGAGCAGCTCTAGACCTTATACTTGATGACATCACACGTTTGAGACTTACTTGTCTTGTTTCCAGCTTTGAGAGAGAGTAGCTCATGTTCACAGATATTGATTAAACTTTCCTCTGCTATGGAAATCACATACTGGAAGATTCCATTTAGGTGGTGTTCCCTTTATAAGTAACTTAGTTGAGCACTTCTTCTACAGGTTTACAGTTGGTCTGGTGTTTGCAGGACTACGTTTTATTTAAGGTCAGGCAAATACTGTTGAGATTTTGAATATCATGTCTTGTTGGCAGACTGCTGCAAACAGGAATCACCTGAGAGAATATAACTGCAAAAAGGTGTGAGTACTGTTGATTAGGAGGTTAATTAAATTGGTGTTTAATTAACTGTATTCATGTGAAATCCCTCCAGTTGGTGGGTTTAATAGAATCTGATAAAAGGCTCTAAGCTACCTGCTCTGCCAGGAAGCACACGCTGTGCTGTCCTGTGTGTTTGTTGTGATTGTCTTTCCAAAGTGAGCTGCCTCAATCTGCTTTGTTGTTATTGCCAAACACTACAAAGTGTTTCATTTTTCATTATTGCCCCCTTGTTAATAGCTCAAATGACCAGATCCTAGCTCTGAGGCAGCAGCATCCTTCACCGCAGAGAAAACAAACTCTGGTCAGTTCGATCGGCAAAATGGATGTGTCATGGCTTCGTAGAATCACAGCTGCGTACCATGACTGCAGCAGTATTATACATCAGACCACTCAGTATATGGGATTGCATAATAGATCTACCAGGCAAATATATGACTTCAGATGTTTACAGTAAAGTGTGAATAAGTTATGATCTCATTTCAGAGAAACTGAGGCATAACACCCACTCAGGGTATGGAAGTTTAGCGTTAGCCACTTATATTAGGATGAGTGGCAGGATGGATCAAGGACTGCAAAAGTATGCGCATGATTAGGTGTCTATTAATATTAAAGCAAAAGGTATGATGAGCTTTAGCTGCTTCAGAATTCAGCACATGAAAGTGTGAACGCAAACCCGCAAGGATGAAAAGAAATATCTTTTAAAAAGAAGATAACTCAGATTCTTTTAGCGAGAGTGGCACGAGCCTACTGAGGAGACCATGACGCCTTCCCTCGCGCACTGCTACCCCACCAGCAGAATAAAACATAACAGATTAACAGACGCAGGCAGAGAGGAGAAATGAGCACATGTTAATGTTTTTCCATCTGATTTAACTCTTTCAAAAACACCTGAGCCAAAGCTGCACCAAGATAACTCTCTGAACTGTGAAATATATCATAAAACAAAATCCAATCAGGCTGGAAGTCATTTTACTTGACAAGGACAATAAAAAATAATTTCATTCTGCTGATGTTCACATGTAAGGGCCTGGCATACAGGACAGTGCATGACTTATGACTAACTCATCAGGTACAGTGTAGATTCATAGCGCTCCGCGTGTCTCCAGCTGCGGAGACGGTTTGGGGACAAGCTGTTGAAGAGGCTGATGTTTTTTCTGGGAACAGATGGTTGTCTGGCTGTGCAAGATCGATGGAGGTCTTCCTGTTCCCTCTCCCCGCCCCAGCTTTATGCAGCTCCTTCATCACAACGCCACCTGACAGCCAAACACCCACGCTGCTGCAGAGCGGACCGCACCAGAGTTAAAAAAAAAGATAAATGATGTGAGGAGGTGCAACTCAATTACTGCCTCGCAAATATGCTTTGGTTTAGACTATCTCTTCTTCTGCTGCATGATTATTTTTCCGCCACAGTAACAAGGCGTCTTGAGATAGTGGATGGCAGGAAAATTCGTCATCAGTTGTATGTTACCAGAGGCTTATGAGCAAGCAATTTCTTTACATCTCCACATTTTCTTGTGTTTGCCGCAAAATGACAGGGAGGCGCTTCACTTCTCTCTTTATATGCAGTATCGGTCCACACGCATAACCAGCTGACAGATGGACAGCCAGAGAAAGGCACCAGGATGTTCCTAACAGCATTGAGGTTCAAACAGTTGGTGCCACAGATCATGAAACTACACATCCACATGCAGCAGCTGGTCTGACTGAAAATCAATGAACAGGTTCCTGCAGACAGGACCGCCGTGGGGGTGTAGAAACAAGTACGTTGATGGATTTTCTGCTGTCAGAAATTTGACATGAGTTGCGGATTCACAGCTAACGTATAGGAATGAAACAGGCACTGAAGAATAAAACAGAAAAACATGATTTAAAGCACAATTTCCTGTTTGTCATTATTTGGATGATATAAGAGAGGTGCTGGTAGGCTGATCAATTAGTTTTACTTTGCCAGGTTAGCTGTTTTGCCCTGCTGACTCAGAATAACCTGTGTGAGCTGTGATGATTCGACTTTCTACTCAATCATTTAACCTGACCATTTTATTGATGAGGATCTTAAGGGGAAAATAAATGCAAGCTGTCCCTTTGTTTTCATATGATGGTAGTTTTATACTCTTCAGGAGTGTGCACCATTAGACTCGCAGATTTAATGCTCTGACATAAAGCCAAAGATGACAAATGATTGTACATGTTATGGAGTAAAGTAGCTAAAAGAAAATGGCGGTCCCATTTATCATATGGAATAATTTTCTTTGTCTGCACAGATATCAAATAACAGGCTTATTCTCGGATCTGCAGAGAAGCAGAAGACGATGAAGCTAATCAGGATTTAAACAATCGGGCATGATTTGGAATAAAGCCAGACATCCGACAAGCGACTCTGATGTATTGCCTAACACTGAAAATCTATTTGTCTGACCACAAAAGCTTTGTAGGTAGTGTTCAAATTACTAGCAAATTCACAAGTCTACTTCTAAGGAATAGAAATACTCTGTACACCATTGCAGTGTGACCTGACACTGGTGTCCCAGCAGCATGTAGAGTCTCCCTTGTAACACCAGACGGGGTGGAAATGGTCATTTGTACTACAGCAGAATGCGTTGTAGATAGGTGACGCCGGCAGAGAGTTCCTCCTGCCCATCACAAATATTATATGAATAATAGTATCTACTAAACTAAAGCACCCTTTAGAGATGGCTACCTGCAAAACCGATTGAAAAATCACATTTAAATTAGATATTCCTCGCCAAATTTCTTAAACTCGAGCCATTACTCGAGCCATTCATTTTTTTGTTTCTGACAGAATAGTACTCCAAAACTGTTAAGATCTGAATCTAATTTCTTAAGAAATGTCTTAAACGGATTGGAAATAATTTGATGATGGTGTCGCGTATACAAACTAAGGGAAGTGTTTGTAAATGTACCCAATCAAGTGGAGTGGGACATAAGGTTAAATCTAAGTTTTAACCAAGCAGCAACCTCAGGTTCTGAAAAGTAAAGCCAACTATTCTGTCCAAAATCCAGCATGGAGCGACACCACTTGTAGCAAATATATTTAAAATTGTGCGGAAGTCGATGAAAATGCTAGGTTAAAGTCCTCTTCAATACAGCATGATGTTCTTTGTGTGAACTATGGTCTAATTTAGAGTGAAATAGAAGATAGAAAAAGCAGTGTGGGCTCTAGGGCTTGGCTACCTTGTGATTGACAGGACTTTACCGTAGTGTTCGATGGCCAAAATGCCAATTTTGAGGCTTTAAAACCATGGTCAACAAACAAATGAGAGGCACCACGGTGACTATGTCCACCTATATACCGTCTATGTATGCAACACAAAATGTGGTCAGCATGACTGTATCAGGCGGAAGTCATACACTAATGATGGATGATGTACTGGGGACAAAGGGAAATTAGTTGCCTCTTGATTTCCTGCTCATGTGATGACCTGCTGTTGACTCAGATGACCTGCTATTGACTCAGATGCGCACATAAGAGTGTTTTGATGCCATGATAATGGTACAATAATGACACACCAGAATAAGGCTTGTGTTGAGTTAGCCTTCTTTAATGTTGCTTTGTTTCGTATTTAGAACGCTGGTCTTTTCTCCCATTGCCATTGGATCCTATTTTACGATTGGTACATCTGTACTGCTAAACTGCACATTGGTGAATTTGTTTTTTCAGCGTTATCTGATTTGTTTCACTGTGTCATCAGAGCTCACACCACTACAGGCTACTGAGGGGAAGTCAAAAATAATTACATCACATAATCTCCACAGTCAGCAGACAGAAAGTGAAAGAAGCAACTGCACAAACCGGCCAATCAGATGGCAGCGTGATAGGGAACATTGAGCTATCTCTTCTTTCCCTCCACGATTCAGTCAAACTGATTTAACACCTGACTTTTAGGACATACATCACCATCCACCCACATCTAGAGTCAGGCAATTGTTCATTTGTATAAGCCTACATAAAATGGGATCAGTTGCACTTTGGCTGCGGGGCCATATCTTCTCAGGGTGGCCCAGATTTCCTGGATGTGCCCCAAATTTAGAGATTGAAAAATCTAATATTTTAATCAAACAGCAAACCAGTGCTAACCTCTAACAGCACAATGATTTAAAAAGATGATGAAAGTAAAAAAAAAAGCCCAATGCCAGCACAATGTTATGGCACATTGTAATGCGAAAGAATAAGACCTCTGTTCAATTGAATCCAAAGAAAAAGGACTAAATCCTGAAATAGAATACTAAGAATAGAAAGTGTCAGAAGCAGCTCGGAGAAAGGTTCTGTGGTTGGTTGGGATTGAGCTCGCTGTCACACACAGATACAGAGAACAGTAATAGGCTTTGAATATATTTTAAATCTTTGAAGAATGATCTCCTTAAAAGAGCACGCTGTCATAGTTATTGATGGCTATGTAATCAGCAGACATTGTAAATCCCACCAAAAATGTGTTTTATGAAGCTTGTGGCAAGGCATTTCTGTCCACCAAAATGTCCTCCCAAACTGTCATTTTCTGACAAGCTGTAACTTGCAAACAGCATTCAAAAAGACAGACAGTCAGGAAAAACACATTCTGATTAATTGGTGTCGACAACAACTGAACAAACGTGCTCTAATATTACACACTGTGTGCTCTGTGGCAGTATTTGATCAATGTTTGTATCAGAGTGTATTTTGATCTGAACCAGGGAAGGAGTTGCTGCTTTGTAGGAAACCAGGAACTTGTCTTTCCAGCTAGTCCTCAAAATATATTTTCCCCTGCAGGCCTTTCATCTCAGAAAAATAGCCCCAGAAATGATTTTTGCGACACAAGGTTGCTTAACTTGAACAGGAAAAAACAGTGTGGTAAAAAAATAATGTGTTTCCATTCCCCCTCTGGAATATACTATCTTCATATCCTTCAAAGAAAACCTCCTAGGAAGCATGCATGAAAACAACAAAGCAGGACATCCTGAGGCTTTCAGAGCCGGCCTGCAGCATCAGCATTTTGAAGAGGGGGCGCGTAATGCTGTTGTCATAATTAATGGTTGGAGTGAATCTATAATTAAATGCTTGAGGGAACATTTTAATTTCAGCCACTAAGCGCCACAGAACTGTCTATCTGCTCATTCTTAGTCAAAGTCACCAAAGACTATAAGTTTAAAAGACAGAGGAACAGGATAGGCCACCAGTCTTACACAAAAAGGGTGGAATATGCAAGCTAAAACAATTAGTTGACTGATGGAAAATTCCTTAGAAGCCACATGGATAAGCCATATTTAAAGGTGAAACACATCATAATAGTGTTCCAATGAGATTTGATCCTGACTTTTGTATTCACTTATTAAGACAAAATGCCATCATTTAAAATGGACCTTGAGTCTCTTCAATAAAGCTGATTCACTCAAACTAATTTCTGTAAAATCATTGGCACTGTGTTAGATCTTGACTTCTCTTGAATTCAGGGATATCTTTAGCTGTATATTTTAAATATCGTACATATCTTGTTATATTTTCAGGGTTAATCTGCCCTGAGCAATCCCTTTGAATGAGAGCATTGCATTTTGTGTGATTATGAATAGTTAAATTAAAATGTTCCATGTTTACTCTGAGATTTAATCAGAGTAAATGTAGTTATTGTTCCATGAAACCGTACACCATCACCGGAAATGGCCAGCCATAGTTTGATATTGATGAAAGCATTGAGTTAACTCTACCGTCTCTGTAATTCAGGCCTGGAAACCTAAATCTGAACTAGGTGTGTCATGTTAGAGAGATAACAACCTTTAAAATATAGTTTAATGCAGGTTTAATTGTGATTTGTATTTGTCCTTACACTGCTTGGTCTTGCAGCAAATGCACTGCAGTGAATTTTCTGTGTGTGTGGTATGAAGTTACCATAGTCTCATCATGTTTGTTAAATCAAATGAGTATGCTTTAACCATTAACAAGCTGTATGTTTGATGTAAATGGAGCCTTCATATGCGGGATACTTAATCTCCAGGCATCTTTATAATTTCACCACCTTTTGTTTCTGCTGGAAAACTTTCAATATCGACAGAGACTAAAAGCTTAACTGTTACTCAGGCTGCACATTTCTCCTGCCCTGCCTCTTATCAGCATTACCTCAAACATAAATAAACCAGGTATTAATATTTCCATCTTCCACTGCATTGTTGTTATTCTGCGGGCCAGTAGAAATGGAAAAGCTATTAATTCCTGTCTGTCTATGCAGTCGCTAGATGGCGCACTGGCTAATTTCTGTTATATTTTTATTTTAAATCGCATATTCGCTGCACATTCTTTAAACCTTTACCATGACGAGAAATAAAGCTGATGTGTGCGACAGACAGGGCCCTTTCCCAGCTGGCGTGTTACCTTCAGGGACTCGCAAGTGCATGTTTATAACAAGGCTGTTTACTTGGCTCTTTCACATGGCTGCAGTTAGAATAATGCGCGCTTATTATAGCAAAACTGCAGCAGTGGTGGATACATCATTGCATGGTTTTAGTCGCGAATTAGTACAATAACATACACAGGGAGACATTGAGGACGCGCTTTATCTGTGCTGAGAGCCCAGGCTGACCAACACGTAGTGCTGTGTGAAGCCGTTGAGCGTGACGGGGTCTCAGGCTGAGGCCGACCGGAGCGAACCGCTGCTAGAAGTACCGATACTGAACAGAAACATCACTTACATCAAGCGTGGCAGTCCCGTAGTGTTCTCCTCATGTATGCACAGCGGAATGACAAATCCTCATGTCTGTAGTGGCCGAGTAACCCACGAGCCGAAGCGATGGGATGCCCCAGATGTGTGACACCTTCCCTGCCTTGCTCATGTATTTAAAAAATAAAATAAATAAAGGGCTGGCTCGGATAGAAGGTGCACAGCTCTGCCGGAGTTCAGATGGACACATGAATTAATTCATGTCATCTGGAGTGCTTGGCACACTCAGCTGGCGTCACGTCGGAGCGTGTGTCACTCTGAGCTGCGGTGCGCGTGTGAGGAGACACTGATGGGGGGGGGGAGCTCTATTGTCTCTGCTGTGGATGACATCATCCCAGACCAATGGCGTAGCGGACGGGACGGGGGGGGCGAGCACGCAGCACGTGTGGGCTGGTGGTGGGGGGGGGGTGTTAAACAATATGCAAGCCCCCCCCCCCCCCCCCCCCAAACACTGTCAAACACTTAAGTATACATGGTGTGAAATGAGACTACTACAGGCAGTCATAACATCTATTTTCTAATTAATAGGAAGAGAAACTTAGTTCATGAAATATTAATTAAATAGATGCAGGCATTAATAAACATATATCAATATCACTTTGATTTTGAAACTGAAATAATGGTGATCGTAGAGGAATAGTTAAAAGAAATTACTTTCTGTCTGAAAGCTTCGAAAATATGTCAAACTATTGCCTCAGTCATTGTGTCACGATTAGATAATACTTTATATTTGTAGTGTTACAGCAGCAAAGGCAATTTCAATGATGTGTAATTGAAGGAGGACACTTCAGGAAAAAACATGTTTTTTTGTTCATCTATTGGTCCATTTTAAGGGTTTGGCCTGTTTTGTCCCCTTAAACCTGATTAGTGGAAAGATAACGTCCAAAAATAAAGAATGATATTCTGTCAATATTAATTAAGCGGATAAATAAATACTGTATGCGTGGGAAATAAATAAATATGGCAATGAAATAAAATCTCTTTGAATATTTAGTTATGGCATAGTAAGTTAAATGGCATTCCGTAACACAATACACATTTAAGGGTTTAATTCACTAACTCTGCTCAGTAATAGGCACCGGTGGTGGAGTGTTATATTTCCATTTCATGCTACTTCCTATGTCTTATATTGCTACACTGCTCTCACAGGGAAATATGTTACTTCTTATTCCACTACATTTATAAATATATATCAGTTTACCATCCAACCAGAAGGGCAAACCAATAGTTATGTAAAGAATAATGAGCAAATAACAAACAGATACAATGCAGATAAGAAGCATAGAAGTTATGTCAATAGTGACATGTGAGGTAACGGCTGGTGGTATGATACTGGTGCTATGTATAATATAAATTAATGTGTCCACGATGGACAGAAGTTTAAATACATACATGTGTGAAAGTATATATAGTGCAGGTAAGTGTACAGTACCGGGTGAGGCAGACTCCCAGGATTAATTTTTCTGCTATGAAGACTTTTGATAATCTAATTACATTTTGCTCATGATCTCTTGACAGTGACATTTCAAAAGGACTGACATTATTGCCAGATTAAAAGGTCTGAGTATTTTGTTCATGACTCTTAAGCCCTAAAATGATAAAGCTGTGTAACAAATTGCAGGAAGGTGAAAGAAATATGTACTTTTCATAAAGATATTCTATTTCTATTTTGTAAATGTAAGAGTAAATACTCTAACAGTTTTCAATCTTATTTCTTACTACTGTAGGGCTGCAGTTAACCATTTTGTTCTATTAATCAGCTTTTAACCTTATCAGCAACACACTCACACACCCACACTAGCACAAACACACAGATGTCCTGCTGACCAGGAAATAGTCAGGGGAAATCATGAAGCAGCATAGACACAAATGTTAGCGGTTGAAAAAAATATCTTGCATCATTGATGAAAGCGGAGAAATGTCATTTCAAACCGTGTAGCCGTCCTCGGGGGGTTACAAATACCCGAATATAAAAGGTTTCTCTGTTGGCTGGACATTCATCTCCCTTTCAGCTTTTTTTCTCTCAGACCGAATTGCATTGTCCTCAAGAGCCCTATGTAGATAGCCCTCTGTTGTTTCACCCCCATAGTTTCCATCCAATAGACCTGCGTTTGTTTATCAAATATTCTGAATTTCATCTGTGTCTTGTATTCTTCTAACACCTTTTGTGAGTTTGCACAGTAATATAGGTATATGGTGGCAAACGGTATCAAAGTTTTGGCAGCGTGTATAACATTTTCATGGGTTCACCTGTTGTGACATTAATGAGGCTCAGGTTCAGATGACAGTAAGGCCGCAGGCCAGGCAGAAAACTCATTGGGTGGGTGGCTATGTTGTATTTGACAGTTGGACATTTTCTATCCATCTGTTTTTATGTGCATAACAAACAAAAAAAAAGTCTGGTATAGTTTGACTGAGGTGAAAAAGTTGGTGTATCGGCAAAAGTTAGATACAACAAAGTGCATTTCAAAAGGATCAAGCAAATAAGTAAACGTCTATTGAAAAAAATGAAAGATTGCATCTGATCACTTTAATACGTAAAACAAACATTAGTATCTTTTTTGACTTTCAAAATAGTTTTCACACTCTTTAAATTGCCTCATCTTTTAGCGCCTTCTACTGCAATGTAATCAATCTGGACAATTGGCAATTTGTATCGCATACCTAGATAAATAACTCATAGCAATTGCTGAAAAACAAATACTGAAGCATAAAGAGTACATAATGCTAATTTTCAGGTTTCATATTTGTATTTTGTGCCTCTACTGGGACATGTTTACATGCTTTAATGTTCAAAAAGCTCTTTATTTTTCTCATACTGCCCGTGCTGCAGCACCTCTTTTCACCCTCTGTCTGAAACCAGAGCCCAGTCTGCACTGATTGGTTAGCTGCAGGCCCAGTACCAGAACAAAATGACTTGGGGTGCATCTGAGATTACAGGGGGTGCAGCAGTAGTAGGCTTACGTGAGCAGTAGCGGCCGGCAACAGCAATGAAAAATAGCATTGATGTTATGGTCCCCAATGAACAGATTGTAGCATTTGTTATGTTTTGAAACCAAGCAAGTGAGAACATTTCAAGTGTGTTAAAAGTGCAATCCTTCATCCAGTCCAAAGTGGACTATGGCAAATAAAAGATAAGATAAGATGGACCTTTAATTAAAAAAAGCACCCAAGTTTCAAAACTGTATAAAACAAATGAGAACATATTGTAAATCAAGGCAAACATTATTTGAACCAGCTCATGGTTTGAAATGGCAAACATTGAAAGGCAAAAGTATTATTAAAACCATGTACATCATCACCTTGGTCCCATATACTCTTGGAAGAGAATTTACTGTGCTTGAAAACTGGTATCACATCATCATGTGAGGTTGACTTTGTGACATGGAGAACATTTCAGCTGCAACATTAGCTCGTTGATAAGTTTGGGATATGAGATATTTTTGTAGCCATTCGTGGTGAAGGCATCTGTGCTATTGTATGCATTATTTGACCCAACATTTCTACAGGCATGACAGAATATGGCACTATTTTGTACATGAATATTCTAGCCATTGTCTATTTATATACCACGAGCTGCAAAATGACCGCCTTACCCCACCGTATAGGCGAGTTGTGTACTTGTTTAGATATACCTGGGCAGGCTCTGTTTTGCCGAGGTCCCCTGGCACCGGTTGCGTTGTTTCTGGCGACGAGGACTGCTGCTCCGGGGGCAAGGGCAGCGAGTCGGCCGGGAGTAAGCTAGTGTCCACGACGGAGGGTAATGTAATGCCCCCATCTGACCTGTTGCTATTGTCTGCAGTATGCAGTGCTGCTGGCGTTTAGTGATGGTTGTTTTGTAACCATTTGCATATATCCATGATTATCCTCAGATGTGTGTCACTGCTGTGGAAGCACTTTGGAAATGATGCAGGCGCAGCGGAGCAGGTCACGCGCACCTGACACAATTTATTTTGTATTGTATTCTATTATTGTTGTTCGCTCCCTTCTCTTTTTTGAATAGAGGGTGCATAACATTCAACTGGGGTGCAATGCATGCCTATGCACCCCCGTAGAACCAGGCCCGGTTAGCTGGCCAGCTCTATTGTCGTTTATCAATCGCTAAGAGATGTCCCGCCCCTTAGCCCCTATATCTGTGTTGGAGCGCTAGACATTAGAATCATGAGTGTTGCATAGTGATGTCAGGAAGTGAATACTATACAATTGGTGCCGCTTGTAATGTGTCATCTTTAGTTATAGAGCATCTTTGCGACAACTGATCAGTGGTAAAACATTGCCTGGTCCCC
This sequence comes from Notothenia rossii, assembly GCF_949606895.1. Taxonomy (NCBI): domain Eukaryota; kingdom Metazoa; phylum Chordata; class Actinopteri; order Perciformes; family Nototheniidae; genus Notothenia; species Notothenia rossii. Next base: position 23,968,916 of record NC_136907.1, on the reverse strand, counting down.
CCTATTGCGGCTGCATCTGTGTGCTTATCTACTGTAACTTGTGAAATGTGTGTTTCACAGATAATCACAGCTTGTCTGTCTGGCATTTATATTACAAAAACGACTACTACTTGACACATTGATCAATGTGTCTGCGACCTTACTTAAACTGAAGACACTTCACCTACCAGCCTCATTTAGGCCCATTCACAGCTATGTCTGTAATGTGCAAAGAGAGGCTTACAGTTTCCCACATTAACAGCATTTCATATTCCAGTGTGCAATGATGTGTAAACCTTAAGATATTATCACATTCTCACCCGCATTGCAAATTAGATAATGTGAGTGTGTGTTTTTAAAAAAGCATCATAAATCTCTTAATGTGTCACAATTAACCATGGCAGTGATGCCTGTAAGCTAGATGTTATTTATGATAACAAAAAGTATCCGTAATATATTTCATCGCTCTTAATAACCCATTATCTGTTGCTGAAATGATCCGTCACGCCCTGAAGAAGTGTATCTGGTCCTGTGTCTCGTGCAACCGAGATTGTGTGTGTGTGGTCCATACTTAGCGTATTGCAGCAGGAACAGGAGGAAGGTGATGAATTTCAATAAGCTTCTTTAATTTATTTTCAGGAAGATATCTCACGATCTGTTGCCAAAGTTCTGTTAATCCATCCGGTCCCAGGAGGTGGAAGTGACACCTCCTGTTAGCATATTGATGTAGCAAACCTAGAGGATTGTTTTAGATCTGTTCTACTAACTTAAAATATGCAGGAAAAAGTCAATGACAAATATGAGTCACTTTGGAAAAACAATCGTAGGGGGGGGGGGGGGGGGCTGTGTAGATAAGTGTCTTTGTGATATTGAGGGTACAAGATAATTTCATAAAATGTCAAACTATTGCTTCAGTCATACCATGAGATAAGAAAATCCTTTATTAGTCCCACAGCAGGAAGATTTGCAGCGTCACAGCAGCAAGGGGGATACTGCAATAACATGAAGTGTCTGTACAAAAAAAGCAAGATACAATAAATAAGTAAACCATTCTAGCAATATATAATAAGTAGACAGACTGAACGGCTGAAGAAACTGTACCACTGGGGGGCATTGCAACAATTTGTAACACTGGTATTATCCGGCTTTAATGTTGTTGAGGCAAACTTGTTGGCACAACATGCCCAGCATACACAGAGAAACATCATTAGCTTCATGTGGATTCCTCTTTCTACCACTTAGTGGATACAACTCCAATATTCACTCTACTTTTAGATGTGTTTTGTTTTGCCTCTAATAACTCCTGGGGGAAATGTTGGGCTCATAAACTGTAAAATGCTTAACGATGTTCATCACATTTGGTGCTGGCCAGGTATCTTAAAATGAGATAATCAGAGCATTGCTAGTAAAACCCAAAATGCAACAAAAAGAATAACAAAAACCATAGTGCTAACGCTCATCTTTGGAGACATCACTTCAGGTGAACTCTTCACATTAAACATATTTATTTTATTCATGGTAATATCATATGTATTTGTAACCAAACTTTATAGGGGCCCTATTACACACATTTTCAGATTTCATATCTGTATTTTGTGCCTCAACTGTGACATGTCTCCATGCTTTAATGTTCAAAAAGCTCTCTATTGTTCTCATACTGCCTGTGCTGCTGCACCTCTTTTCACCCTCTGTCTGAAACCAGAGCCCAGTCTGCTCTGATTGGTTAGCTGGCCGGCTCAGTTGTGATTGGTCAACCGCTAAGAGATGTACTGCCCCTTAGCCTCTCACATACAATGTGTTGGGGCGCTAGTCAATAGAAGTGCGAGTGTTATATAGTGATGTCACTATGTAACAAAGGAGTCCATAGAGTCGTTTCAGGCAGGGGGGAGGGTGTGGGAGAGAAACTCCCTCTGGACTGGAGGGATGGGATTTTTACCTTTGGAGACCATTTACATTCACAAAAACATATGTAACACACTACAGGAAAGGGAAAACCCCTAAAAGCATAATAATAATAATAATAAATAATAATAATAATAATAATAATAAGGGCCGCTTTAACTATCGAGGTAGCTGATCAGAAAACGTTTTCATGGTCATACACTGCTGCTCTTTAGCTGACTAAGAAAAAAAAAGACAAAAGAGATAAGCAGAGGATTTAGGATCAATAAAGTATCATATAGCTTTTTGCCTGTTATTTATCAGCCCCTGTCTTTAAACCGCTTATTGCTTCTCAGAGGGCCAGAGCATATCCCAGCATGCCCATGGCAGAGAGTACTAAGCCACTCTCGGCTCAGCCTGTGTATCCCTATAAGTCCATGGCTCATTTCCCGCTCAATACGGCGAAATGGTAGAGCTGGGAAATAGACATGACCAATAATAATCCAATATTTGTAAACCTTGATCAAATAAAGAGATGCTTGTGAATAGAATATGTTAGGCCTGCCAGCTGCACGGCAATGTACTGGTATAAAGTTTGAGAGTTATTTTTCCAAACTTTCAAACTAGGCATGGTGCAAAAGAAAAAAAAATCCATAGAACAGGAAGTTCTGCAGCTTCATCTTCTCCCAGTTTATTTAATAATAACCGTCCTCAGACTCTCAAACACACAGCATATGCAACCTTTATTAACCCTGCCAAAGAGTTGACAGCGCATGGAACGTATTTTTTAGTTGTCTAAAGTGACAGTTTGTCCACAACAAATAATGATTATCTTCCACAGAGGAGGTTCATTTCCCAGGTTATGCGTTTAGTACATCTTAGTAACATTAGTACATCTTAATAGTTGCTATAAAAAAGGCAGAATTATCGACCTACGGTGAGGAAAGTGAGGAAATAATTATCCTACACCAAACTTCAAGTTTCAAATGATATTCTGTAATGAGTTGCTGCTGTTGAGCATAAGGTTGAATTATCATCGACGTTTTGAAACCTGAACATCACATAACAGAGCTCAGAGTTTTTTTTCATCAAAGTGGGGCTCCAGTTTCCCTTGAAGACTTGATGAAAGTCATTTAATTATTTATATCCTATATTTCTACTTCTACTTAAATTCCTTTATACATTCAAAGTGGGTTATTGTCATTTCTGTGACAAATAGGTAGTTTATTTGTCAAATTAAGGAATTTATCGCCATCTGATTTGTCAATAGCTGGTGGCAGTGGCTCAGACTGTAGGGATTTGGCCTTGAGACTGAATGGTCGCCGGTTCGAGTCCCGATCGGACCAAAAAAATACGGAGTGTGGACCGGTAGCTGGAGAGGTACCGTTCACCTTCTGAGCCCCGAACTGCTGCCTGGCTCCGGCCAGACTGGACCTCTCCAGGTGTGTGTGTGCGTGTGTGTGTGTGTGTGTGTGTGTGTGTGTGTGTGTGTGTGTGTGCGTGCGTGCGTGCGTGCGTGCGTGCGTGCGTGCGTGCGTGCGTGCGTGCGTGCGTGCGTGCGTGCGTGCGTGCGTGCGTGCGTGCGTCCGTCCGTGCGTGCGTGCGTGCGTGCGTGTGTGTGTTAAAGGGGGATCCTTAATGTGATGGCTGAGGGCCACTCTGAAGCAGAGAGCTGTTTATTTTTGAGTTACCTTGAATTCATAGGATTCCTCAATCACCACCTCCAGCTTGGTGTGCTCGCCCAGGATGGGGAAGCCCATCTTTGACACGTCCTCCGGTCCCGCGCCTGTCTTGTTATCGTTGGTGTCTCCTGCGGCACAGTGTGAGAAAAGTGTGTCAACTATGAGCCGTACTTAATAAGACAACAGATCTACTGATAAGGATACCCATCTACAATGTGAACTGTTTGATAATGAAGTATAATTAACTATTTGCTTGTCTAATTGATTTCAGGTATAAAAAAGATTTTTCCTATGTTGATTATTTCTAACAATGCTTTATTTGTAAGTATTGTATGACCTAAACAACTTTAATTTACGTCATTGTGTTGAGTTGGGTGGGTAGGGGGTAAGCTTGTTATACAATCATTCAAGGAGCACTATTATCCTCTTTTTCAGATTCATAATTGTATGTTGTGCCTCCCCTGGGACATGTCTTCATGCTTTAATGTTCAAAAAGCTCTTTATTTCTCTCATACTGCCTGTGCTGCAGCACCTCTTTTCACCCTCTGTCTGAAACCAGAGCCCAGTCTGCTCTGATTGGTTAGGTTGTGTGTGTGTGTGTGTGTGTGTGTGTGTGTGTGTGTGTGTGTGTGTGTGTGTGTGTGTGTGTGTGTGTGTGTGTGTGTGTGTGTGTGTGTGTGTGTGTGTGTGTGTGTGTGTGTGTGTGTGTGTGTGTGTGTGTGTGTGTGTGTGTGTGTGTGTGTGTGTGTGTGTGTGTGTGTGTGTGTTAAAGGGGGATACATAAAGTGTAACCTCGTTCTTCAAAAAGACTTTGCCTTTAAAATACAATGCACTGATAACAATCAAACCAGTTGTCCCTGAAAATGTTGTGTTGAGACCCCTTCAAATTTGTATTATTTGTTAGGAGTTCCCCCCCAAAAAAATGATTTAGATGGTTTAATATAATAATTTTTAAAGAAGTCAAACAGTTAATGTAAGTTAATTAACTTACAAAAAACCTCATGATTTATCTTGTGGCCCTAGATAGAAGACAGACCTATACTGTAAATGCCCCATTGGAAACAGCTTTGCCCGACGGCGGTGATTAGGCTTAATGATCATAATAACACTTGTAGCTTGGGAACCTCCGGACTAAACTGTAAATTAAGTAGTTTAAACTAGCTCCACCTAGACGATATACAAGTAGTAGAACAACATTGTAACGACTTAATGCAATATTACCAAGATAATTGTACAATAATACTTATTTTTATAGTTGAATTACATTTTGATATGTTTTTTTCTTTTAGCAATGTAGGGTTGGTGTATCTTCACTTATAATGGATTACTTTTACATTGGTGTACTGATACTTGAGCGAAAGGATTTGAATATTTTTGGCACAGAGGCTGTAGGTTGCACTAAATGGTTAGAAAATCCAATTTTGTACTTTATAATTGTAAATATATACTGTAGATAGCATAATTGTAAGTTTGTTCACTTCGTCAAACCACCATACAGCTGGTTTTGTAATACTTCACTTTAATAAAATAGTTAGATATGTAGTGGTATTAAGAAATGTGGAATAAGGAAACAAGGCATCTTACAGCGTTATAAATGAGCAACATTTATTTCCACTTTTTGTACATTAAACGTGCATATCAATACAACTGAAATTGGTCATATAAATACCTTTACCATAATACTGTTACAATACATATGGCTCTACTGATCCGAGAGTAAATAAAAACAAATTTCAATATCAACCGCTGTGCGAAACAAAAAGACACTAAGGAAAAAACTGTACATATGTTTGGGCACATTTTCATCTCAGACGATGGATTTGGGGATTGTGCTAAGATTAGGGCCTAATAACTATTCCTATTCTCATCTGGAAAGTGACCCCTTTCGTGACTGTGCTTCATTCTAAAAGTGATGTTAAAAAAAGTTCAAGAAAACAGGTGTCCTTCGCCTCTCTGTACGCAGACAGCACTTTGTCAATAAGGAAATTGTGCCATGCCTTCGCTAATTTTAGCTGGAGAGCAGAAGTGAACACACACACACACACACACACACACACACACACACACACACACACACACACACACATACACACACAGCACACAATGCTCAAATAATGTATACTTAATAGTACAATTGAAAGCGAGCACTCTGCTCCAGGTCGATGTACGTTGTAACTAAAAAGAAGGCATTTTTACCCTGGCGAGCAGTGAAAAGGTTGTGACACAGCAGTGATTCACAGTAACACATCATCACATCATGTCAAAATATGACATACAGTACTTTAAATAAGATTACCAAGAAGCTCTTAATCTGATAACGTGCAAAATTAAACACAACTATCCATTCACAAAACTCCCACGCACAATGTTCATCTTTTTGATGATACACAATGAGTAATTAATGTATAGATTGAGTAATAAATATCAACACACAAATACCTCACTCCAGCCTCAGTAATATCTTTGCTTTCAAGCAAATGTCATTAAAATGTCATTCCATGCACTTTCCTTCAATTCACTTTACAACACCTTTCAAAATACTGCTTAAATCTTGTGCTTTCTTAACACTACAAACTAAAATAATTGTCCACACAAAGAGAGGACACGATGGCAGAAGTTTTAAGCGACAGAAAGTTGGAGGCCGTTAATGCTTAAAGCAATGATTGGATCAATATCCAATGTATAGTGTTTTTAATTTCAGTGGCTAAATCTATATATAACAGCATAGCAAAGTTCCAAAGTCCAACGATTCAAAGTCAATCAAATAACCTATTGCGCGGTATCAATAATAACTAATGATACAAAGAGTTATAAACATTTGTGAAAATAGACAAAAACCGAGAGTAAACACGTTCAGTAGACTGTAGAAACAAGGAGAGGAGGCGCTCTGTGTTTCCCTCCACCTCAGAAGCCAGGCACATGGCAGTAAGCCTCCAGGGAGGACAACAGGATGTAGATGAACCAGAGGGAGAGGAAGAGGAAGAAGGTGAGGAGCTTGGGTGTCCGTGGGCCCCCGAGCTCTCCGCCCGCCACGCTGGGACGCCGGCGGTAGACCAGCACCACCACACACACCAGCGCCATGACGGTGAACACGGTGACGGAGAAGGCCAGCGAGCCCGGGTCCACCTTGAACACCTTGCCTTTGGACTTCCAGTAAACAGCGGCGATGGTCCACGCCACCCCGATACCCAGGAACACGTTGACGGCGTTGCTGCCCGTCACGTTGCCGATGGAGGCGTCAGCGTATTGGTCCTGGATGGCAGCCGTTTTACTCGCAAATGTATCTGTAACAGAAATGTAGGTATAGATTAGGCATCAAAAGAAAAGGAAAATGATTTATTCAAATGAGCTAGTAATAGAGATCAGTGTGAGCACTCTGACCAGGGACTTTAGAACCACAAATAACAGTTGGTCCTGTAAGGGTAGCAGGCAATTACATAGTCAACTTTATTATAAAAATCAGTTGGAAAATAAATGTATTTTTGATTGGTCTCTTAACTCCTATCACTTCGCGGCCCCCCAGCCCCATGGCTTCTCTTTATAATGAACTAATAATGTATTAATGCTTTAAAGAACAGTTAGAGACCATGAACAATAATATGTTTTACGTTGCTGGGTTGTGGAAAATCTTTGTATTTGTTATTATGACACAGCTTAGTTGAATACCTGATTCTCATTTTGGACATTTAAGAGGTTGTTAATACTCAATATAATACTGCTGCAGCAAAGTAAGGATTGTTGTTAAGAAAGATTAAGGTAGAGAATAAAACAAGATAATAAAAGACAGATCGTTGGATGTTAGAGAAATTAACAGAAGAAGGCAGACAGGAAGTAAGCAATAACAGGAACACAATATGGGCTCTGGCATTGTTTAAGGAGTTGTTGGTAGAACAGAAACTGAACAGACTTCGACAGTTACAGAAAACATTGATCAGTGCTGCTGGTCATTTTAAGTTGCGTTGTTATTGTTGTCGCAGTTCCAGCCGTTGGTAAGCCGTGCATTTGCATGTTTTATTGAAACTTCACCCAGTCTGCAGCAAGTTACAAATGTAAAAACATATTGAGAAATGTGCTTCCTGGAGGAGAGTGAGATGAAAATTGATTATAACTCTTGCATCTTGTCCAGCAGATGGTCGACTTAGTTAAGCTGGGGATAAACAAATAACTTTTATTTTTTTCTTGCTCCCGGGAGAAAGGTGAAGTTGTTCTGCGGGTAAAGCAGCGTGCTGACAATGGAATGACACTCAGGTCACAGATTAAATGAGCGGGATGCAACGGGTCAGGTAGCTTTAAAGGTGCTGGTATAGGTATATCCTGTTTCCTTTCTACAGAACCAAGTGAGCTGTTTTCAGTCTTGCTGCTAAGCTATATTAACTGTCTCCTGGCTGTAGCTTCATATTTATAGTTCAGACACGAGTGGTATGGATCTTCTCATTAAAGTCTGTGCCAGAGAGTTAACAAGCATATAATGTCAAACCATTCCTTTAAGTTGTTAATGCATTTAGTTGCGGTCAAAAAGACAAAGAAGATGTTACACAGCTAAAAGTATTTTTTGACACATGGCCAGCTAAAGCGTGTACATACAAATGGCTTCTGACTGATCTGTGGAGCATTACATGTTTTGTTTACCACAAATTACCCCCCTGTACAACATTTATCAGTATTTTCTTCACATTAAACTGGAAAAACAATTCTTTTTTAAAGCCGGTCTCCCGCGTGCCTCTGTGTCAGTGTTTAAGACGTGGTGACATGGAAATGCAATTAGGCGGCACGGAGAGAACAAGGGAAACAGTCTTTTTCTTTGTTTACAGCTTGTTTCAGACAAGAGCTCAGGAGAGAATGATTCTGAGCACATTGTGGCACAGGTTACAAAAGTCTACAGCACGCACTAAACACAGAGGTAACCAAGGACAAGTCCCCTGTCAGAGTGGACAGACACCACAGACGCCCACCTGGTACAGAGGTGCCGAGGGCCACAAACACCACGGCGGTGACCGAGTCCTTGAGCCCGACGGTGCAGCCGAAGTGACAGGCCAGGTCCCCGGTCACAGCTGTCAGGACGCCGATGAGGGAAATGGACACAAAGAAACACGCCCAGCCATTCCAGTACTCAGTGGGGGGGACAAAAGCGAAGAGGACTTTCCAGAAAACTGTCAGGAAGTGCATAATGTAGTCAAAGCAGGACGGCAGGCGCTCCTCCCCGCTGTCTTCCTCGTCGTCGTTACCTGGCAGACACAGATAAAATGCATGAAGGCTTGCAAAATATTTATTCCCTGCGTTTGCATGCTGCTGTTGCGGTCTTCATCCTTCATTATTGAAAACTGAATCAGACCAGAGAATATATTCTCTAATGTCCTCAAAAGATAACAATCTTTTAACCAATTTAAATCCTGATTATCACTACCCAATATTCATTCCTTTTCAGAGTTTTAACCCTTTAAATTCCTTTCCAATGAAAGAATATGTATATTTTTTTATGCTAGGATTTTTTTTATAGTCTCTGCAGTGTTCTTTGCAGAAACAGGAAAATTGCATGTATTTAAATCATGGGGTACGTGTGCAAAAATGACCAAATCTGAAGGAAAATTGAAACAAATAATATATAAAGTAATTATGGATGTTATGCTGTAATAACTGTCAGAACAAAATGTAATAACAAACAAGCCAAATGATAGAAAACCTTGAAATAGCAATGACCTTACATCTCATGTCGGAAATTGATATTAAATCATGATGGAGTAAATAGTTTCAGGTTTCATGATTTAGTTAAACTTAAAATACGTGTCTTACAGTAAAAATCTAGCCAAAACGAAACCCAAACCCCCCCCCCCCCCATCACATTCAAGTCATCCGACGATTGTGTGGGAGCTAACCTTTTCAACTCTCTGCATTAAATCTTTAAATATAGCCGCGGCTCAGTTCTTGAGACATACGTATAGGCAGGCAGCATACTTTCTATTTATATATGCACTCTGCATGCAAATCTAAGTGAACCTAATATAAAAGAGCGTATTAACCATAGGTATTAACAGGAAGACACATCTCTGGTGTCATAGTCAGCTCTTAGCTCAAATGCTTTGTGCACTAGTGCAGATCTGAAAGGTTCACAAAACCAAGTGAATGGCTGTTGAAAGGGCAAAATAAAAAGGGTTCACCACACAGTACATCTGCATAATTCCTTCTGAGCCAATAGTTGTCCAGGCAGAGCTGGACAGATTCGTTTTTATGGTGAGCCATTCGTAAAATCAGCACATCATGCATTCTTTATGAACCGTCTGGATTTAAAGGGTGCAGCATGGAAATGCCAAAATGTAATAAAGCAGACTTTTGTGTTGTAAGCTTTTTCATGTTAAACCAGGATTCTAAATTGAGCTAATGTCAAACTGTAGCATTATAGATTCAAACAAAGAAGTATCTAAAGCATAGAAAGAAACTGAAGTGAGGTCGGTGAGAAGTAGCCGGTGAGACAGATCCTGCAGACTTCATCTTCCACAGGTGCTCACAGAGGCACAAACAGATGAGACATCTCACTGCGCTGCGACTCACCTGCACTGACAGTGACAGCACTAACAAACTGCTCCCTCCAGCTGCTGCTCCCCACCACCAGAGCCAGGTTCGTCTTCTTTATCAGCTTGTCCACTGTGCTCTGCAGACGGCCACAAAAAAGAAAGCAAAAGGACGTGATGCACAGTATCAATATAATCCTAACATTGCCTATGAGTCTAGGGAGTCCAATGTGATGAATTAAGATGCAATTAACCGTGTTACTGTTCCCTCTGTGGTGCACTGTGAGTCACTAAAACAGATGCAGGGAAGCACAAAAGCCCACAATCCCTCAGCAAAAATGCACATTACCAGCATAAAGCTGCTCTGCAGAATGTAAAGCCGTTAGTATCAGCGCATACAACTGGAGCTATGAGAATAAGTGCAGGATAATGTTCCAGCTTAAAGCAGCAAAACACCAATTCTATACATGCAGATTGTTTTAATTTTCAACAAGATAACAACAGAAAACCTTCGGAAATGCATCTGACAGAAGCGTGTGCAAGGCTACAAAAATATAGATGATGTCATAGTGATGTCATTAGGGTGGTCAGTTCGAGTTTGAAGAGAAGACATTCGTGAAAGAAAGGCTGTAAAATGAGGGCGTGGAGTATGAAGGACGTTCTTCTGAAATTGCATACTAACATATATGCTATTCTTACTATGACTGAAACAATTGAATGCCTTTTGACTGCACACTATTCGGTTTTTGTCTATCGAGAAATGCCCAAATGAATACTAGATTGGCAAGTAATTCTGAGTATGTGACGTGAGATTATCTGAAATTCCAGCTGCCCTGGAAATGCATTTTGGCTTTTTTAACTGCCAATGGTGGACTACGAGGCGGGTGGCTTTATTACTTAAAGGAGCCCTATTATGCACATGTTCAGGTTCATATTTGTATTTCGTGCCTTTACTGTGAAACGTTTACATGCTTTAATGTTCAAAAAGGTCTTTATTTTTCCTCATACTGTCTGTGCTGCAGCAGAAACCATGCTGTGATTGGTTAGCTGACTGGCTTTGATGTGATTGGTCAGAAGAATTATAATCAAGGCTTTTCAGGCAGGGGGCGGGGGGGGGGGGGGGGAAGTGTGTGGGAGAGAAACTCCTTCTGGAGGGAACTTTGGGATTTTAGCCTTTGCTGACCATTTACGTTCACAAAGACCTACAGGACTGTCTCAGAAAATTAGAATATTGTGATAAAGTTCTTTATTTTCTGTAATGCAATTAAAAAAACAAAAATGTCATACATTCTGGATTCATTACAAATCAACTGAAATATTGCAAGCCTTTTATTATTTTAATATTGCTGATTATGGCATACAGCTTAAGAAAACTCAAATATCCTATCTCTAAATATTAGAATATCATGAAAAAGTATACTAGTAGGGTGTTCAACGAATCACTTGAATCGTCTAATTAACTCGAAACACCTGCAAGGGTTTCCTGAGCCTTGAAAAACACTCAGCTTGGTTCAGTAAACTAAATCACAAGTATGGGGAAGACTGCTGATCTGACTGCTGTCCAGAGGACCGTCATTGACACCCTCCATCAGGAGGGTAAGACACAAAAAGAAATTTCTCAAAGAGCAAGCTGTTCACAGAGTGCAGTTTCAAAGCACATCCACAAAAAGTCTGTTGGAAGGGGGAAATGTGGCAGGAAACGCTGCACAACCAAGAAAGATGACCGCAGCCTTAACAGCATTGTGAAGAAGAGTCGCTTCCAGAATTTGGGGGAGCTTCAAAGACAGTGGACTGAAGCTGGAGTCCAGGTATCAAAAGTCACTGTTCACAGACGTGTCCGGGAAATGGGCTACAATAGCCGTATTCCCATGGTCAAGCCACTTCTGAACTCAAGACAACGGAAGAGGCGTCTGACTTGGGCTAAGGAAAAGAAGCACTGGACAGTTGCACAGTGGTCCAAAGTCCTCTTTTCAGACGAAAGCAAGTTTTGTATTTCATTTGGAAGTCAGGGCGCCAGAGTCTGGAGAAAGGCTGGAGAGGAGCAAAATCCAAGTTGCTTGAAATCCAGTGTGAAGTTCCCACAGTCAGCGATGGTTTGGGGAGCCATGTCAGCTGCTGGTGTTGGTCCACTGTGTTTCATCAAGCCCAGAGTAAATGCAGCTGTGTACCAAGAGATTTTAGAGCACTACATGCTTCCGTCTGCTGAAAAGCTCTATGGAGATGAGGAATTCATTTTCCAGCATGATCTGGCACCTGCCCACAGTGCCAAAACCACCAGTAACTGGTGTACTGACCATGGCATTACTGTCCTCGATTGGCCTGCAAATTCCCCTGACCTGAACCCCATAGAGAATATGTGGGGTATTGTGAAGAAGAAGCTGAAAGACACCAGACCCAACAATGCTAATGAGCTAAAGGCCGCTATTGAAGCATCCTGGGCATCCATAACACCTCAGCAATGCCGCAGGCTGATTGCCTCCATGCCACGCCGCATTGATGCAGTAATCCGTGCAAAAGGATTCCCAACCAAGTACTGAGTGCATTAATGGACATTTTCAAATGTTTGATTGTGTTTTGCTGTTATAAATCTTTTTTTTTTACTTGGTCTGAGGAACTATTCTAATTTTTTGAGATAGGATTTTTGAGTTTTCTTAAGCTGTATGCCATAATCAGCAATATTAAAATAATAAAAGGCTTGCAATATTTCAGTTGATTTGTAATGAATCCAGAATGTATGACATTTTTGTTTTTTTAATTGCATTACAGAAAATAAAGAACTTTATCACAATATTCTAATTTTCTGAGACAGTCCTGTATGTAACAGACTACAGGAAAGGGAAACCCCCAAGACGCATTATAGGGCCACTTAAACATTGTTTAAAAAAAAAAGTAATACGGAAATATATTTAACTGTTTGGAAGAGGAAATGTTGATTTAAATGTGCGATTAATTGTTTTCATTCAATGTTAGCTTGGACCTGTAACCATCATGTGATGCAGGGAAGATGTTTTCCTTTAGTTTCCTTCAGTGTGCCGGGAATGGAAAACGTAGTTGATGAATATACAGTGGGGCAAAAAGTATTTAGTCAGCCACCAATTGTGCAAGTTCTCCCACTTAAAAAGATGAGAGAGGCCTGTAATGTTCATCCTAGGTACACTTCAACTATGAGAGACAGAATCGGGGGAAATAATCCAGGAAATCACATTATAGGATTTTTAATGAATTAATTGGTAAATTCCTCGGTAAAATAAGTATTTGGTCACCTACAAACAAACAAGATTTCTGGCTCTCACAGACCTGTAACCTCTTCTTTAAGAGCCTCCTCTGTCCTCCACTTGTTAACTGTATTAATGGCACCTGTTTGAACTCGTTATCAGTATAAAAGACACCTGTCCACAACCTCAAACAGTCACCCTCCAAACTCCACTATGGCCAAGACCAAAGAGCTGTCAAAGGACACCAGAAACAAAATTGTAGACCTGCACCAGGCTGGGAAGACTGAATCTGCAATAGGTAAGCAGCTTGGTGTGAAGAAATCAACTGTGGGAGCAATTATTAGAAAATGGAAGACATACAAGACCACTGATAATCTCCCTCGATCTGGGGCTCCATGCAAGATCTCACCCAGTGGGGTCAAAATGATCACAAGAACGGTGAGCAAAAATCCCGGAACCACACGGGGGGACCTAGTCAATCACCTGCAGAGAGCTGGGACCAAAGTAACAAAGGCTACCATCAGTAACACACTACGCCGCCAGGGACTCAAATCCTGCAGTGCCAGACGTGTCCCCCTGCTTAAGCCAGTACATGTCCAGGCCCGTCTGAAGTTTGCTAGAGAGCATTTAGATGATCCAGAAGAGGATTGGGAGAATGTCATATGGTCAGATGAAACCAAAATAGAACTTTCTGTAAAAACTCAACTAGACGTGATTGGAGGAGAAAGAATGCTGAGTTGCATCCAAAGAACACCATACCTACTGTGAAACATAGTGGTGGAAACATCATGCTTTGGGGCTGTTTTTCTGCAAAGGGACCAGGACGACTGATCCGTGTAAAGGAAAGAATGAATGGGGCCATGTATCGGGGCCACAACCTCCTTCCATCAACAAGGGCATTGAAGACGAAACGTGGCTGGGTCTTTCAGCATGACAATGATCCCAAACACACCGCCCGGGCAACGAAGCAGTGACTTCGTAAGAAGCATTTCAAGGTCCTGGAGTGGCCTAGCCAGTCTCCAGATCTCAACCCCATAGAAAATCTTTGGAGGGAGTTGAAAGTCCGTGTTGCCCAGCGACAGCCCCAAAACATCACTGCTCTAGAGGAGATCTGCATGCAGGAATGGGCCAAAATACCAGCAACAGTGTGTGAAAACCTTGTGAAGACTTACAGAAAACGTTTGACCTCTGTCATTGCCAACAAAGGGTATATAACAAAGTATTGAGATGAACTTTTGTTATTGACCAAATACTTATTTTCCTCCATAATTTGCAAATAAAGTCTTTAAAAATCAGACAATGTGATTTTCTGGATTTAGTTGAGATATACCTAGGATGAAAATTACAGGCCTCTCTCATATTTTTAAGTGGGAGAACTTGCACAATTGGTGGCTGACTAAATGCTTTTTTGCCCCACTGTACGTACTGGAGGGGAGTATTTGGTGCGTTAGTGTGAGAACACAACCATGGACATTTAGCAGACATAAGCAAGTTGCGTTGTGGGAAATGTAGGATACATAGATTAGTTATATATCTCAGCCTCTGTTGCATCCATTTTTATTGAATGGTTCTCTTTACCCAGGCACGTACAACCCCACACTTTATGGCAGTCCATTTCAAAACCAATTTCGACCCCTTTAAATGCTGCATTACAGTTAATCACAATCCTTAATGTGATGGCTGAGGGCCACTCTGAAGCAGAGAGCTGTTTATTTTTGAGTTACCTTGAATTCATAGGACTCCTCAATCACCACCTCCAGCTTGGTGTGCTCGCCCAGGATGGGGAAGCCCATCTTTGACACGTCCTCCGGTCCCGCGCCTGTCTTGTTATCGTTGGTGTCTCCTGCGGCACAGTGTGAGAAAAGTGTGTCAACTATGAGCCGTACTTAATAAGACAACAGATCTACTGATAAGGATACCCATCTACAATGTGAACTGTTTGATAATGAAGTATAATTAACTATTTGCTTGTCTAATTGATTTCAGGTATAAAAAAGATTTTTCCTATGTTGATTATTTCTAACAATGCTTTATTTGTAAGTATTGTATGACCTAAACAACTTTAATTTACGTCATTGTGTTGAGTTGGGTGGGTAGGGGGTAAGCTTGTTATACAATCATTCAAGGAGCACTATTATCCTCTTTTTCAGATTCATAATTGTATGTTGTGCCTCCCCTGGGACATGTCTTCATGCTTTAATGTTCAAAAAGCTCTTTATTTCTCTCATACTGCCTGTGCTGCAGCACCTCTTTTCACCCTCTGTCTGAAACCAGAGCCCAGTCTGCTCTGATTGGTTAGCTGGCTGGCTCTGCTGTGATTGGTAAATGGCTTAAAGATGTCCTGCCCCTTAGCCTATCACGTATTTTGCAATATTGTCAGATAATTCAACACATTAAAAAAATATTATTAGGTCGTACTTGTCCCTTTTAGCTCTAATCCTGATATAATTATTTTAAACGCTGAATAATTTTTCTGCTGCAAAAAGGGCTCTCAATAAAAGCAATAACACAATTGTGGTGTTGCCAACTAGAGTGGTGTCGTGGGATTTTGTGTTTACAGTAAGCTTCCCCCGGTTACTGTTATTTCATTGTTCATTGTAGTATTTGTTTTTTAGCATTTAAATGCAGAAATGTAATACCTTTAACCCAGGCTATTTGACAGTTCAACAATTTAAATACAAGTGCTCAATCAAAAAACTAAGGGACAAAAGAGATCACACCTTAGACCTTAAGAGTTTCCCCAGAGTCATGAGGAATTTGTACCAATGCATGTCAACGGCTCCAGTAAGAGACTAAATAAAATATTAACGAGGGAGGATCCAAATTAAAATATATCTCGAGCCATAAAATAATAATGAAAATCTCTCTGCAGCTGCATGTGTCCTCAGCTCACCGTGTCTCTTTCCCACATCCAGCAGGATGGGCTCCTCCAACACAATGGTGAAAGTCTTGTTCTTCTCGTACTCCTCGTCATCGATGACCTTAACATTCAGCAGCTTCCTGTAAGCAGAGGGGTCAAGGAACATGGAAAGGATGGAGCCAACAAGTGAATTGATTAGCATTATTTAGGAAATACACAACGCTATCAACATGCATTAACCTGCAATATATTTAATCACAAATAGATCCCAGGCATCCAGTATTGCTACATGCTTTTGTACAAAAACAAAGAGTGTAGCCAAGAGGTAAACTGCCTACACAATGAATCATGAAACATAGATGTTAGATAAGAACACGGAAGCCTGAGATTTTTCCAACAAAAGTCCTGTAGTACAGAACACCATGTACAACACAAAATCATCTTTTATGTTTCCCCTAGCACCCCACAAGAGGGCGGACGCCTTCTACACCATTAATCCCATTAGAGCACTAGAGGAATAAAGTGAGATAGCCCACACCCCTCCCACACACATCCAGTTATTATAAGTCATCGGAAATTGAATTATTATCTTGTTCTCTATGGAAATCAAGCTCCTCCTATCTGGGAATCCATGCAGGATCACACTAGCTCTTAAGACGTGTTTACAAAATACAGCTTTTGCCCTTAAATGCGAGTGCTACCAAAACATGTGAGTGAGGGTGTCAAACTGTGACCGACATATTCAGCCGCAGCCCCGCTTCATTCTCCCACTCTGTCACAGCGAGTCTTTCTCTCCCTCTCCCTCCATCTCCCTAATGATATGTGGGTGGCTGTCTATTTCTGTCTACTCATGTGCACTCAGGATTCGACAACACGGTAGAAAGAAGAGCTGTTTGCTTGCAATATTGAATAAGTTTCTTTTAAACATGAACGATACGTCATCAGCTGTCTAATGTCAAGGGTAGTCATACCAGTGGGAGCAAAGGGAATCGCAGTATCGCCTGCAGTCCTTACCAAGGAAATGAAAGAGTTTCTTTTACACAATATGTTATTTTTAAAAGCAATATGTACAGGGACACAGTAAGTTTAAAGGTCATCAACTACAATCTAGTGATTCACCTGCCAGGGACTGTATTCATCCTTTTGTATCTTACATCACACTTTGGCCAGATACCGTTTATCCTGCTTTAGTTTATGAAGCTGCGCAGGACATATAACTGGCAGGGAAAAGAAAACATTTACATTTTGCACACCTCTCACTCAAATACAATCTAGATATGAAAGATGGGATCGGTAACAATTCAAATCGTAACCTGAGTTTTTGCTCCAACTTCAGAAAACAAATGTGGGTAATGAAACCAAAACCAAATGTTATCGAATCAAAAGACAGCATCCAAAAAAGTAAAAGGAGCTTAAGGTATGATTAGTTTGAATAAGTCTCACAGTTTCTTTTTTTTTTTTAAACTGGTTTAATTTAATTGTGTTGCACTGTTGTTGGAGCCTGGGACCTAAGATGTTCATCGTCATAACTACACTGTAGCTATGTACGTATGACTAATAAAAGCCTTGGACCTTGAAATAAAGCCAATTAAAACATTCTGGTTTAATGAAACAACCCCAAAAGAAAAACGTACTACACACATAGTATTATGTTCATGTGTACTGCCAATAGGGTGCATGTACAAAGTGAACACTGTACAGTAAACCTGTCATTGCAAGACTACCAACTAACCACTTATCTAGCTAATAGCTGATCGGCTAGTAAGCTAGTTGAAGGAATAGTCCAACATTTGGGAAATAGTTTTTATTTAGCCTTTATTTATACAGGTGTAAAATCTCATTTTCAAGAGAGACCTGTCACAAATATGAATTTCTTGCTGAGAGATAAGAAGGTTCATGCCATCCTGCCGTCTGTAGTCTAAATATTAAGCCAGAGCTGCTCTTGTGAACATAAATGGTTCCAGCATGTAACTCACTGTAAAGCCACACCTTGCCATCTCAGCAAGTTAGAATCATTCCAAAAATATATTTCTGTCCAATGACATTTGGTGAGGAATTAATGAGGTTCCTTTAACTACTGTAACTGTGTGGGATCAGGTTAACAGTTAAAATAGCACCATGAATTGTCCTGAGCTGTGAATCTCTGCAGGTCTTACCTCTCATTAGAACAGTCACAGTAGGATTCTATCCAGACAGTAAATCCCTCACTTTCTGCATGATATCACATTTCACAGTTTATCCTCTCTACCCACCGGCTCTATTCCTGGGAAAGTTTCTGCGAATCCAAAGTCGATAGCATACCTTGCTATCGAGTCTGTCAAACACGTGAAGGACGCCACGACTGTATTCTCTGATCGATCTCTGATTCCCTTGAAACAACCATCATCTCTGCTGAGAGGGGAACGTCTGCTCTTTTTATAAGTTCCATCAATGCTTTTTGACTTTGAATTTCCTTTCTCACATTTCTTAACAGACTATTGTCTGCCAAAATGGTATCTGTATATTAACTTGCTGGATTATCCTAGTAAATGAAGGTTAACTATAGAGGAATACAGTGCATTGATTTGTGATTGAGACTGCAGCAGCTGTTAGACCTTTTTTTTTGGAGTTTCCCTCTCCCTCACATTGCGTTGGTTGGATAAGGGTGCTCCAGTTTCCTCCCACAACCAAAGACATATACACACATGTAAGTTATGAGGACTGGAGACTCTGAATTGCCTGTAGGTATGGGAGTAACAGATTATACGCTTCTATGTTCACCCTAGGAGAGTATCTCTGCCTTCTGCAGTCTCCACGCTGGGATGGGCTCCAGCCCTCCTAAGAGCCTGACAAAAACTAAGCCTGTAGGGAGAATGAGTGAATGCATAAATGCATGACAGTATGTCAAATGCCCCTGACTGGACGGGGCACTGCCATTCAGTTGGAGAATCATGGACCAAACCAATGTGTCATTGTGTCAGCATGTTTCTATCTTGCTGATGTGTCCTTGAGCAAAAAACTGGTCCTCGATCAGCTCCAGAAACACTGCATAGTACGGTAGATATGAACATAAGGCTGCAGCACGATGATGAAATGTGTTTTTCTCATATCCAGCAGATACAGTACAAGAGACTGTTTCGCATGCACTGTTATGACCTAATGAGTGTGATTTATGTGTTTTTTTAATTTGTTGCTAGTGTGTGACATGCAAGCTCAGCATGCAAATTGGAGCACTATAAACTCCCTCTGGAGGGACATTTGGGATTGTAGCCTTTGCAGACCATCTACATGCACACAAACACTACAGGAAAGGGACAACCCCAAAAAGCTCAAAAGGTCCCCTTTGAACTAAAACCAACATTTTCCGTTTGCTTAGATTTAATGTTTGCCTTTTTAAACTTTACTTTTACCCTCTGAATATGATTGTTAAAAACCCGGTTTTTCAACAAAAAACACATTTTAAAGATAATAGGTTCTTTTTCAATTCGTGTTCTGATGTCCCATAATGGCATGTCTTTTTTTGAATTGCATTGATATTGAGGGAATCCAAAAGTAATGTAAATTAATCAGGTGAAGCCTGCGAGCTAGTTCAGGCAGTCAACTCCAGCACCAATGATACATTAACACGTGACGCTCTTCGTCCCTCTTACAACCAACCAAACACATTGCTGTTGCTGCTTGCCGGCCCCCCACCACCCAGCTTCCACCTGTAGGCTCGTGGGGATAGTTATCTAATCATCACTCTACGTGCTCTGTAAATCTGTGGAGGCCCGAGCCTAGACACCAAACTCAAACTATATGCTGCTTCTAATAAACATATTAAAGAAACAGGTGTCTGACAGAACTTTTATAATGTGATACTAAGATGAGATTAAATGTTTTCACAGGTAACTAGTAATTGTAAATGAATAGATTTTAATAAAAGTAACTCTAATAATATTGGAAAATGACAGCCGAACAAGATCATTCTTCTTCCTTGATGAGTCCCCAGAGAAAGCACTCTTTTGGGGAAAGATTTGAACATTTCCAAATGCGTAAACATTAGCCAACCCTGACTCTGCGGCTTCTGCTTTTATCCATTTTTGTCATGGAGTTCAGCATATCATTGATCCTGACTGCATTAGGCGTGAGAAAGAAAGAACATCACGCTATTGATTCTCCTTTTGAGAAAGTCATCTCCTCGCATCTCTTTCATTTTTGCTTATGTAACTGCCCCCATTATCCACCTCAGCCTCAACTAGTGTGTAGAGCCTCACATTTTGAGGCGCTAACGAAAAAACAGATACAAGAGGAAGCTACACACAGCCATCAAAGGATCTGCGCAGATCTTCCTCTAATCCATAAACAGGGAATGTAAAACAGTTCTCTATGTCAGCCTGTTTATCTTGGCTCAGATGCTTGTGTTCGTACATCATAATCTATTCACTGCAGTGCAGAATTTAGATGGTGAATTGTTATTTATCTGCACAGTTGGATTTAAAACCGTTCCTCCTGGCTCTGAGTCAAAAGCTTGAAACCTGCCTCTTCTGCTCCTTCTGCACGCTCAAACATCGACCGGGATAGCAGATGCACACAAAGACACAAATAGCTGTAACACACACACACACACACACACACACACACACACACACACACACACACACACACACACACACACACACACACACACACACACACACACACACACACACACACACACACACACACACACACACATACACACACACGGAGCTGCCTTGAGGCCCGCTGCCGAATGTGAGCTCTTTGCCCCGAGTGCTCCAGGGAGACATTAGTGTGTAAGCTTTGTTTGAAGGATGAACTTTGTCAGACAGCTGAGCGGTAAGCACATATGCATAGAGCAGGTGCACAAGGTCACGCGCATAGATACGTAGAGCTACCTCGAGATGACGTTGACTATTTTTCCGCTGCATCTTTTAACAGGAATGAGAGAACGTTTCAAATTAAACAACCTCATAAAAGATTCAGTGTGACTGGAGCATCCGAGGAGCATAAAGCAGGCACAAAACGCATTACTGTCCAAAGACTTAGGCACTTAAAATCTGTTCAACAGGGTAAATTGGCTCCAGTACCTTCTACACCAGCTTTGATACCTTCATGTGGAAAATATAGCTTTCCTCTCTCTTACCGTCTGACAACAGGTGTCTTGGATTAAAACTACACCATGGCTTAAAAGATAAGCTGCTGTGATTTGACCCATCTGGACCGGCAAGTGTGACTCAAGATTTTAGTCGAACCTTATTAACGTTGATCACAGAACCCCTGAATTCCCCCTTAAGTCCTTGTTTGCTATTCAAAGGAGCACAGGAGTAGCTCAGCACAGCTTTGGCATTCCCCGTTGCTGTTGTGTTCTCTTTTCATCGGCTTTCTCATATGGAAAGTGATCCAGCTCTCTCCTCTCCTGCTACACAGTGACTGCTGAGAGAGGCATAACTCCAGATACATATGAAGTGCGCAGGTGCTTGTGTCACTGTCGGCTCGCTACAGACAGATGATCAGAGTCTTGGCTCAGTAGGTGAGGATTTCAGCTAATGCTCCGTTTGAATGCAGCCTCTCATTTCACGACGGTATACTCAACTGTCTCATTAACGGCAGCTTTTGTGGCCGCCCGCGCTCTGTTGAGAACTTTTTGGACTCCTTGAACCCCTCCTCACACGCTTTAATTGATCCGGATGCTCAAGAAGCTCTTTTGAGTTCCCCTCTGGAGCGACATTCTGTTTGATGTGGGTTTAAAGTGGATGCGGCGCACAGACATGTACTATTAAAAATGCACACAGACAAGCGCAATTCAAGCAAGCAAACATGCAGAATAATGTGCAACAGAGGAATATATTAAAATCACACCTGCACTGCGAGGCAAAAAGACGAATAGGGAGATCTGCAGTCTCTTTGACACGCTGTGTTCACCTGCCTCTCCTCCCACTCAGCCGACCTACACAATACGCCTACACACGGGCCCTGAAATCCTCCTCACACAAACGGATACATCTG
This sequence comes from Notothenia rossii, assembly GCF_949606895.1. Taxonomy (NCBI): domain Eukaryota; kingdom Metazoa; phylum Chordata; class Actinopteri; order Perciformes; family Nototheniidae; genus Notothenia; species Notothenia rossii. The sequence goes on along the minus strand of NC_136907.1, from coordinate 23,946,805 downwards.
ACACATTTTCATTTCTTTGTTTAGTGCTCTGTGTTCTGAATCATGTCGACGTGATGAGCTTGGCACGGTTTAAGAGCGCTTTCTTTTTTGGGGATCAAATCAAAAATAACTGCCATGGATAATTGCAAGGCTATGCACATCGCGTCGTAAAACAAACACCACAAGTGCTCTCGTCATTCAATCAAACCTTCCGTGCAATTTTCGAGGGAAAGCTGGAAAAACATCAGACTTTCCCCCCTTTTTCTGCAGCCTTTCTTATCTGCCTCTCTGCATCCATGAAACTATCACACAGGTTTCACTGAATGCACCTGTTTCCGTATCTGCTCAACCCTTCATCCCCTCCCCGCTGCTGTTCAGTCAACTGCCCGATTTTCTTTCCCCCTTCTCTGTCGCTGCCATACACTTCCTTTTGTTTTCTGCAGTGGAGTGTGTAACATCTAGCCAAATCCCACAGGGCTGCGTGTTAACTCATTCATAGAACGCTGTTCCCTCACTCCTTCCTTTACATCAGCCACATTGTTCCGTTATCTGCCGCACAATTATATCCTCCCACATCATCCCTCTGGAAGATCTAAAGTTCTCAGAGCCAACGTATCAATGACGCATATGAATAGCCACTTTAACGCTTCACCAGAATAGATCATTTACAGTAATCCAGCAGAACTCTTTAAACCGCCAACGTGTGGGCTGCGATGTTTGATCGAGTGATTAGAAGCAAAAACTAGACATCACATAAAAGAAGGAAAAACTCACATGGTCTCATCGTTCTGAAACTCCAGCTTGCCGGACACGTCCTCATAGTCTTCCCCGGCCTTGGCGGTGCCCTCGACGGTGCGGTAGGGCACCGCCACCTTCCCCCTGGCCCCGGACGTCCGGTGGACCTTCACCTGCATGTTACCCACGCTCTCGCTGACCCTCGTGGACTTATTCTCGAAGGTGAAGATGCCGGCGTGGTCGTCATCGTAAATGGTGACCGTGGCGGTGCTGGCGGTGCCCAGGGCGGCCTTGGGGGGGGCGTTGGAGATCCCTCCCGTGCTGTTGCTGGAGGTGATGGAGTTTGGCTCTAGGACAGAGACCTCAGCCCGGTGCACGATACGTGGATTACTCAGGCGCACATAGAAATGCTCATCTTCTTCAAAAATATCATCATCAATGACACCGACGGTGAACTCTTTGGTGGTCTCGCCAGGCTTGAAGACCAGAGTGCCCTCGGCAAACTCGTAGTCTGAGCCGGCGTTGGCGGTGGCATCCTCCGTACGGTAGTCCACCTGAGCAAAGGAAGAAGCTTCATTAAATATGAATTATTAATCTATGTTATCCCTCAAGCAATCCATTAGATTTGAAGTCCTCCACATACAGTTTTTCATGCACTGGTCAGTTTTGAGATTTGGGACTTTTTTTTGCTTCCATTACATGTTGCTTTCAGACTTCCAAAACACCCAAACTCAGTTAGGTGCTTATTTCCCTTTGTCTATGTGTCTGTAGATTTAATCCTAAATGTACCTAATGTTACTTAACACATTTTTTGAAACCCTTTAATTAATAATAAAAGAAGATTGCTTTAAAGGTTCTTGCAAAATGGAATGTATTCATGGATTTTACAAAACAATTATCAAAATCATTTATTTGTGAGTCAGAAATCTCCAATTCAGTAACGCTTACGTACCAAACTATCCACTCTCATTCCTATTTTTAGTCCTAGGGTTTTAAAACATTGGTTAAAGACACAAAATGTTTATTTATTTAGTGATAAAAGGAGATCCAAAATTATTTTCTAAATACTACCTCATTTGCATATTTAAACCTGTTAGTTCAAAAAATAATTGTTTTAATGCAAATAATGAACTCGCAAAGTTTAAAGTATTTTTGTTTACCTGATTCACATGAAGTATTTCCCTCAAATTGACCATTTGCTATATTTGTCATAATGTCTTCTTACCTTCACAGTGCAGCCACTCTCTCCTCCGTGCCGAGTGACTGACAGCTTCAGAGAGCCGCAGTTCTCGAAGCACTGGTAGTGATCGGAGTCAAACTGCAGGTAGATGGTGTTGGGGTCTTCCTCCTGCCCACTGGCCTCATGACAGCTCACCACCTTCCTGGCCTGGTCGGCGGCGTGCTTCTTCAAGATGTTCCCCGCCCCGATCATCATGCGCGTGGCTTGGATGCGATAGAAGGCCCGGCTCTTATGTTGTTGCACCAGCACTTGGTAGTTGGCCATCTCGATCAGCTGCTCCATGTCTTTCTCCGGGTGCCTTTGTTTTAAATCTTTCAGATTGCGAGCCATGTCCCGTCGGGCCTCTTCTTCCTGATCCTGCTCCGCGCTCCCTCCACCTTCCTCCACGCCCTCCAACATCCCATCCAGCGCCTCTTTGGGGTGAGTGTGGGAGTTCCCACCCTGGCCGTCCATCTCCAAGTCCATTTTAGTAAACATGGCGTCTCCTTCCGACTCGATGATAATGCCTCGGGTCTTATCAGCACGATAACGCTTATGGACGTACTTGTAGAAGAGAAGGCGGCGGTCTGCGATCCAGGCTTGGAGCACACAGATGGGGAAGAAGAGGAAGGTAAGGACAGCCTCCCACACCTCCACCTCTCCCGGGGAGACCACAGACAGGATGATATACAGCCAGATGTAGGCGAACACGCTCCAGGAAGCAGTGACGAAAAACACCCGCAGGTGCTTTACCTTCCGGACTTCATTTTCAGGCACCACGTGCACACAGATGGCGATGATAATGAACATGTTGAATGCAGCGCTGCCCACAATGGTGCTGGGCCCCAGAGATCCAGCCTCGAAGTTATGGCCGACCACTTCAATGAGGGACAGAAGGATCTCTGGTGCAGATGAGCCCAGCGCCATCAGAGTCAGGTTGGATACCGTCTCGTTCCAGATCCGCACAGTGGTCGTGGTCGTCTCACCGTTGGGCTTCTTGATGGTGATCTCCTTCTCCTGGGAGGTTATAACCTCGATGGAAGACATGAAGCGGTCTGCGATGATGGACATGCCCAGGAACATGTATATGAGGGCTGCAAAGTATACTATGGCGCGTGCCACCTTGTCCCCCACCGCGGGGTTTGTGGGGTTCCACATGGGCAGCACCACGCCATCTGTGCAGTTTTCAGTGCTGGAGCAGTTGCCTGCTGCAACGTCAGTATCTTCAAGGCTGGCGCTGCCCTGGGAGACACGAGTGACTCCTGGGAGCAGAACCAGCAGCAAGGACATGAACATGCATGGTGTGAGGATACGCTTGTTCAGAAACATGGCAGCGTGATGATGCTTGGAGTCTCTGAAAGATAGAAGAACAAGAATTTTGCCATGAGGTAATCACATTCATTGGGTCGCTCATCATCAGGGTTCAGAAATAACCTTGAAAAGCCAAGGTATACCATCACAGAAGTGCTCACAGTCATACTTGTTTGTGTGCAAACATGGGATCCAGCATTTCCGTTGGTCCGAGTTTGGAAAGCCAGAAATATTGGCAACTACAAATCATTGAGTCATTGGTATTGAACTACCCAGTCCAACTCCCACACATATAATGGTCATTCTGTGCTAAGCAGCATTAGAAATATGCCCCTTTGCATCTGGAGTACTGAGAGATAAAGTGACTCAGTCCACTTTGTATTGTTGAGGTAGAGGGGAGTCCAAAAATAATCCTCGCTGAAAGTAAAAAAAGAAAAGCGATGTTGTTTTGAGGCAGCCGAGATAAAGATATCAAATGATTTAACGGAGGTGAAGCATGCCCCTCAACTCTGGCATGTTATATACTGTCTAATGCTAAAGCTACCTAACACCATTTTTTGCATTTTACTTAAGCGATTTACACTGTCAGGGGACAATTTAAGATCAGTTCAGAGTGGCTTTCTTGGCAGCAGCGTGGCAATCACCAGCAGATCAATACCGTGCAGAGGATTAACATCAATGTGAACAGAGAGAAAAAAACAGCTAAGGAATGTAATCTAATGCTTCCTAATTAAAATGTCAAGACCACCTCCATCCCAAAAATAGGTTGCCAACCTACAGTAGAAGAGGTTTGACAATGCTTCATGTACGCCACCTGCTCTCATTGACATGCAGCTGAGGAAAGCTGCAATCTCCACTCTGACCTGCATAACAGGGGTGCACGTTTTCCATCAAGGATACATTTCAGGGTGAAGTCACTCAGCACAGATGTAGACAACGAGTTGCCAATTTTGTTGTTACCTTGTTAATAAGCGACACACATATTGTGTTTGTGCAGCAACAGCTTTGTGCAACACATGTCTGCTGTTGAAACGGAGTGAGACAGTAGCAGGATCAGAACCATGGACAGCGAAACACATCGGCACAGGCAACATGTGAACCTCGACCCTGATGATACATCCTTATTCAACAAAAATAAATAAATAAATGAGAAGAAGAGTACACAGTGTCGTTCAGAGATATCATCGATTCCTTCCTATAATTTAATATAATCCTGCATTCGCCTGGCAGACAACCTTGCACAAATTTTGAGTGGGTGACGTTTCTATGGTAAAAGCAAGCTCTCCAACTGGTGGGAAGGAAGGAATAACATTTTTTTTATCCACAGTACTATAGAGACAAATGTGTCTACATTTTGAATGTGGTCTAGTGGTGCCATACACAGTTCAGTGACATACATTCCTCTATGAATCACCAGGTGCCAACCAGCTAACAATGTAAAGACATGTAGAGATAATCTGTCCCTGAAGAATGCAGGATGTATGCATCATCGCCACCAAGCTGGATGTCTTTCACCTTACTAACCCTAACCCCTTTGTTGGTCTTCAATTCTCTGCATCGCTGATATTAAACAACATTTTCCTTTATAACAACATCAGTTTAACAGTTATACCACTGACACACCCAGCAAGGTGCCACTTTTCCAATTCATTAAGTGGCTCCTTCAACCTTTAATAATAAAAAAAATCACCCAAATGTATAAAAAAAAGTGCCTCCATTTAAATCGAGTCCTCAAACGTGTTCCTGTTTGGTGAGAAGAGGTCTCAGGTTGGCAAGTAAACACTTGTTCTTCATAATGAGTTACACTTTGATGCTACCACTCGTTTTGTGAGACTTTTTTTTTCCTCTTCAAATGGTGGCAGTTTCAATTTGTAATGAGACTCCTCATAAATGTCATTGCTTTTGTCTTGGGAATGAAAAGTCATAAACAGAAACAAGCAGAAGGAAAATAAAGAGTAAACAATGCGTGAACAGAAAAATATAACTGTTAGCAGACAATATGAGACCTGATGTTGAACACACACCGTCTCTAAACTAAAAACGACATACGCCATGTACTAGGTGTTTGCATGCTATGAGCTTTAGGGCCCAGCATAAAAGAGAAAAAGACAAGATGCTCATGCAGGAGTATACTTTAGGTTAAAATGGGTCCTATTTTTTATATTGAAAGAAATAGAATTACTCACCGAGGTGCAGTTTTCTGTGAGTCAGCTCAGAGTGGAAGTTATGGCCTCAGGAAAGGAACTTAACTTTCATATCGCTCTGTGGGAAGACAGGTTATCTGTAATGAACAAATTGTGCAGAGAGTTTCATAATCACCATGAAAACTATAGCCGGAGAGGATTCCACGTTAGAGAGTTTTAAGAAAACGAGAAGAGATGACAGAGTAGATTCAGCAACTGGAGCAGAAATACAAAAAAATACATCAATGTTGCAGACAATTGAAAATCTTAAGTTGCACATGGGTTCTAAAACAACTATATTATTGGAGATTACAGAAAATAATTCAGTCAGTACGCTGTGGACAAGGGACAAATAGACTGGTCCATTTGGTGCGCACAGCAGTCCCATGGATACTCACAGAAAGCCCCGAATCTCAGCTGGACCCTGGTCTCCGCGAGGCTGCTCTGCACCAGTTCAAGAGAAGAAGACACCCAGTGTGCCATCCACGTAGCAGGCTGGTGTAATGGTGTTGGCTTGTTGCGCTGGTGTCTTGGAAATGACGCGTGTATCTTACGGTGCTTCTTCACTATTTATTTCCCTGACAGGTAGCCTACCTCAGCAAACTTAACACTGTTGGATTAGTTATTCAATTCCCCTCGCTTCAACGCGGCGACACCGCCCACAAAGCTAAGTAATTCTTTCAGAAAACACAATGCGTTCTCAGCTTTTTCCTCTCCAGGCTACGTGCGAATGTTGATGCGTAAAATAATAAATGAAATGACTGTCTGTCTTGATCCGTCCCGCTTCTTCTATCAGTCAGAAATTCTTCTAAACTATGCATTTGTTTAAAAAAGGCTTTTAAGGTGTGTTTTTTCTCCGTAAAATAATCTGAGTGGAAAAATTCCCTTGCTTTTCTGTCTGAGCGTGAGAGTAGGCGTGAATGAATGGTGACGGATTGAGAGGACGCAAAACCACACAAACGGATCAGGACAAGATGGATATCAAGCAGAAGAATGGTGGCAGACAGGAGAGGAGAGGAGCGTGGTATTATGCAGATGGAAGTATTGTCTTACTCTTACGGAGGGCAGCATTGGCACAAGAAACGATGAGCAAGAAGGCAAAGCTGTAACACTGCAGAAACAGGGGAGGAGACGTTCAGGAACAGCGCTACACGCACGGCTGGTCCTCCTAACTGCGCATCAGGAGTCCAGGACGAATGGCCATTTCACTCCTAAACCCTCATTATATGCTCATTACCGTTATCAGACAGCCATCATCACAGATCTGCTGAGGGTCTTAGTCTGATATTCCTGCTCAAGGCTCAGTACATCCCAGATGTTGCTGCTGTCTGCTATGGGTTTCTGTCTGGATGTTAATACACAAACACGTAGTGGGGCAACTAAACTATTCACTTATTATTGTGTCCTTAAACCCTGAATTCATGATGCAATCTTACTCTATAAGTTAAGGTAAGGAAAACACAAACCAAACTTGAGTTGGAAGAAAAAACTGAGAGAGATTAAAGAGGCTAAAAGTCGATAGTGAGACAGCCACACTGATCTGCCAGTAATGGTGTTAACTAAGGTTTGAAGTTTTCCCATGAGTTGCTATAGAAAAAGCCACCAATTGTATACATAAAGGTCACTGTACTCGTCATATTGTGACTACTTCTCAGAGCTAAGCCTTCAAAAAAAGTTATTACAAGGTTTACAGTAGTTTAATACTCGATTCTGATTGGTCAATCTGGACTTTTCGGAGGTGGTTAATTCTCACTAACAGACCCGCTGCTAAGGAGAACAGACCGTTGCTAAGGAGGAGCAAGGGACTGTGTGCAGTCATATCAATCCGCAGAAAGAAGACCGGTTGATTTAATGTAATCTGTATATCTGAATATGCACGTTTGTGTTTGTGGAGAGCACGAAAACATTGGATTGATGATGGCTAAACTGTCCCAAGAAAATAAAAAGATAAAACAGTGCAAGGAAAGAGGTTAAAAGAGAAGAAGACAAGGAAGTAAAGACTAACAGAGACACTGTATGGGCTCTGGCAGTGTTTAAAGTTAACGGGAAAGAATGTGAACAGACTTGTACATTAACAGCAGTTCTGCCGTCATGTTAAGTGACGTTGCTGTGGCCGCCGTTCCAGCCGTTGGTACGCAGTGGAACGGACCATTGTTTTCTTTCTGAGCAGAAGCAATACAATAATTTTTAAATCAATAAAATAAATGTTAATTCAATCTTGTGAATCAAGTTTATTTAGTTGGTAGCCGTGTAATGGGCGGGATAGTTATCCCGTGCTCAACAGTTGTACATTCTTAGCTCTGGTGAGGCTCACTAAAGTCTAGACAAAATAACCCTGATGATGTCATCAAGGTTATTTTTTGTAGGCTTCAGTGTTTTTGAGTTACAAGCACAAAGATTTCTCAGCGTCTGCTGCAGAGATGTCGACTACTCTTTACAAAAGAAACTCTCTAAAAGTCTCTTATTTATCCCCTAAATGTATAGAATTATAATACTAAATCTCTAGATTACCCATTTAATTTATTAAAATAAAAATATTGTTAAAATTGGAGGCCCTTTTTTGTATCTATAATGTATGCTACCAAGTATTTTATCAGGTATAATCTCAAGAGACCCCTCAAAAGAAAAAAAACATTTAGAAAACTGAAAAACAGGGAAAAAAACTGCATAATAAAAAATACAATAATCATGAAAAGAAACAGAAAATAAAACGTTAAACTCCTCAATGCAAGAAAGTTTAAAGGCAGCTTACAGCTCAATCTATTTTAAAGGTGCAAAGTACCTTTTCCAACAGTTGTGAGTACATGAGGGATATTTGAGGTTCACTAGTTTTAAAAGAGGCAAGAGATGTGGGTTAGTTTGAAAGCTTTGACTGTGAAGCTTTATAAATAAATGACATTAGGTGGCCTTCTTGTCTTGACTGTGAGGCCGTCGGTACATCCCTGAGATGCAGATAACGTGTGACATATAGCATATTAGAATTAACATGCTCTATTTACATGGCTATAAATGTTTAGTTCAGTGATTAAATAAAATAAAAGGTAAGTGGAAAGTCAGGTGATTAATCCTTTGGGTACCATGTATTTCTTAATCCAAAAGCGTCACTAGTTGTTCACGCTGGAAGTGTTGAAACACTGAATAACAAACAATGTTTTCGCCATGCCCGCAGCCAAATCGCAAGCAAAGCAAGAAAATATAGCTTTCATTTGTATAAAATTCATTTAGTTTTTATTGCTGGATGATTGCCTGTAATAATGGTGGAATGGAGGCGGTATATAACCCACCTGAAGCGATGATTATGGCAAACCTTGGAGAGAAATAAAAGAGATTAGACTGAGATCTGGAGGACAGATAGCACCGGGGGGAGGGAACACTACCCCGAGCAGCATGGGGGCGGGGGGGGAGGGGGGGGCACACCGGAAGCCTCTTTAAGAGGACTCAGTATAAAATGAAGTGGAAAGTACATCTTGCCAACACATCTTGTGCAGAAGTCTCCGAATGACTTTGTGCATATGTAAGTTAAGTTCTACTAAACTTAACTCACCCTCATACATGTCTAATGATCCATTGATTTTCTAAATGTGTTATGTTTAAGGTTACTTTAATAGGTTGACCAGACTTTTATAAGAGCACATAGAGATTCAGTTCCTTTAGATTATGATGTGATAGCTGCTGGTCAGTACAGACAGTATAACCCATGACACTGATGGATCCTCTCCACTTGCACTCACAAACCATCATATTCTCATATTAGCAGGTCTGTCTGACGGAGGCCGGTCAGCTCAGACAATGTCACTCTCTATCTCTCATATCTCACCACGGACAGCTATGACCTGCTTTAACGCAGAGAATGATAGGCTGTGGAATAACAACGTGGTCAATGGAAACCAGTGCACAGAATGCATCTTAATCTCAAACTAAACGTTCTGAGGCTATTTACACTCTTTTTTTCTTGTACCAGACTTGCACTTTGACAAGACCTGCACTAATAAGACATTTGAGCGATTGTCAAAGTGCCAAAACCTGCAGTTTGTGGAATGGCCACTTGCGGCTGGCTTGCAAAGCTTGTCCCCCCCCATTGGCACTTGTGTTAAAATACCTAATTAAGAGCAAAGTTGATTTTGTTAATCTAGATCACCTGTTTAAATGTATTAGGGCTCCAAGTTGTTCATAATTAAGGTCATGGAAGGTCATGGCCATTTTAATGACAGATAGGTGCCGTCACAGTCACTGAACTCAGAGAAACAACATGTCTCGCTCTGTGGTTAATTGTACCAACAGACAGTCAAAGAAGTTGGTGAAGGACATTTTAGTATTTATTTTTTATGTTAGCACCATTGGTAACGCGCTCACCATACCTTGCTTGTTAGCTTAGCTTGTTATAAGTGACTTTCCAAGGCAGTGATACTCAATTTACGACATGTGCTAAATCTGGCCAGCAATAGGGTGCAGATGGGCCCGCTGAACACTTCTTAATAACAGTGAAAATAAATGGATTCATGGAGGAATTTAAATGTTATTGTTAATAAGTTGCGCGAATACATAGGAAAAATAGCGCAATTTTTTGCCAGGGAAGGATCTGAATGTCCTGGCCTGGTCCTTGACTGTTAAATTATTACAAACAATACTCTTTGCTAGCCAAAATAACCATCGTAATTATTATCACAGTTGAAATCACACCTTAAAGCTATGATGCTATTATTGCTGGTAAATTAGGGATTGTTATGCTAAAGTATACCTATAGCCTCACTGTATAAATATTGTTCATTCTAAGGCTCTGATCTACACTGATATTCCCACCATAACACTTTCCAATCTAACAAGCGAATGAAAGAGTATACCCAATCGGGACAAGCAGTTACTGAAGTATTCATATCTTAACTCAAGGTCTACTTATTAGCTTTTTCTGAGACTTTAACAGTATCTCACTGCAAATGGAACTGACTGTGGTGTCATACAACAAGTATGTCACCTCTGATTATCTCCTTTGCTTTTATTAGTAAGAGCAAGGCTTATTGGTCTCATAGGAGATGTTTGACGTGGTAGTGACAGCACAAGCCTTCGATAACTGTTGGAAAATGGGGACCCAGTTTTCTGATGTAACGGAAGAGAAATTCATAAAGCTGCAACAACAAGCCGAACCTTTAGTGAGTTATGCTTTCGAGAAGCAAAAGTGATTTCCACACTGTGTGCCCTCTGGACATGGACTCCAGCACATTGATGCATTTCCTTGGTATGCTCATTACATCATATATGAAACGGTATTGTTTGGAAATACTTTGCTGTCTGACTTTGGTCTTTTCAAGCTGTTGTGTTGACTTTAAACCTCTGCGGAAGTAGATGCAACATTTGGATTTATGAGAGGATGAAGCACAACTTGCAGAATTAAAGAGTGAAGTAAAGATGGCAACAGGTGGCTACACGAAGCCCAGTCCTTTTTCTAAATATGTAAATCTCTCCTTACATCCTTGTTGATGACATCTCAACAACTGTTTCGGCTTTTAGTTTCTTTTAGTTTTCTTAATCTTTGAAAGGTTTCTAACACCAGCCTCAAGGTGGGGATGGAAGGTAGAGTTGCTTCAGTGTTTGTGAAAAGAGGTTGTTTTTTTTCTGTGGTAAGGTTTGATGTGGTTTGGTGAGGTACAGATACTGACATATATATATATAAAATAAAACAGATGCTCTCATTCACATGATCTGAATTCCTGCAATTTTAGCACATATTGCTATGTGTGATAATTCATGCTTTGATATTATCAGTTGTTGTTGAAACTGAATTATTACACAGAAACTGACTACATGTAGTAAATATCCCTTTTGTCTCTGATTTTGGTCTTCATTACCTCACATTTCACACGTCTATTACCTCACCTCCTTTCCTCTACGTTTCTCATCTCTCATCTGTCCTGCTTGCTGCTGCTTTGTGTTCAATTAAATACATATTAATATCTTATGCACTATAACTTATTGTATTTATTATAATTAGTTTGTAATGTAATTCTGTATGTATGTCTTAGATGCTCGTGTTCTTTTGTGAAGGACTTTGCATTGCCATGTGTTGAAATGTGCTATATAAATGCCTTGACTAATTGGCGTTGTTTTCTCCCTGATTGAACTGATTAATTTCACCTGATCAGTCCCTATTTTAGGGGTTCTCCTCCCCCTCTCAATCTTTGTCACCTTCACATGGGGCTGAAGTTCCTACTCTTAAGTCCCTTTGTGTCTTTATTTCTCCTTGTTTTTTGTGAAACTAATTAGATTTATTTGAGTTCTTATCTTCTATTAGTTTGTTGCAGATTCAGCGACCCATGTGTGTCTTGTGCTCCTTATGAGTATGGAGAAAATAAGCTTTGTTCATGTTATTTAAAACTCCTGCCTCCATTCCTTCTGTTCATAGCCTGCCGTTAATCCTGAACCTCCTAATAAAGAGATCCCTCCTGCCAAAGAACTTGAAACCAAGCTTATACCTCTATGAAACATTATATAAACAAAATGTAAAGGGCACAAATAATTTGATTTGTGGTTACAGGCCGATAAGCAACCTTACTGGATTTGTTGTTGTTGCTATGGTAACTGTTCCGCTACTGTGTATCCATGGATGTTTTTTACGGTTGCAATCCTGCTGAGCTTTTTTTTTATTTGGCAGAGACAGTATATTTATTTTTAGCTTGGAATAAATTCATTTGAAATGGGATAATGTTCGGTGAGGCGCTTGCTGTATTGCTGCTTTACATCACTGTGTGGGTAGTTTCTGTGGTGAACAGGATTCAAGGTCAATGAAACGTCTGAAGTCTCCTTGTTACCACAAGGTCACAAAAAACACAAATAACACACTCGGACTTGTTTGCCACGTTTGTTACAGCATCTGCAAACCTGTGAGCTGTCACTGCTCGAAGGTATTTGTACTGCATTGAAGGGCAGTAAGACATCATAACCCTGTTTTATAGAGTGAGAATGTCAGGAATACTGTTTCTTGTTAGAGAAAAGGGTTATTGACCGGCACCGTTGTGCACAATTAAGCCCAGTTTCAAACAGCTCTTTAAACACACATTAAGCAGTTTGACTCCGCATGCTTACATTTATTCCTTACGTTTGACCAACTCTATGCCACCCTGTTCCCTTTGGAATCTCTCTTAGTTCACCTTCATGTTCTACTATGCTAAAGTGATCAATAAAGCAGTACGTGTAACACTTTACATTTCTGTGAGAAAGGTCAGTAGGCATTAAATTGATCCCATCTTGTTGCTTGTAGCATATAGCAGATGTATGCAATTCCCTCTTTTTAACCTTGAGGTGGTCATGCTTCAATCTCACTGCACTCATCCAGCTGGGCCGTCATTCCCACTGTGGTACTGTAACTAGGGTTAATGAGTAATCAGAACACCATGTGATAATAATTCTGCTGTGGATCAGCATATCTAGATGAAGATTGAATTACTTTATTTCACAAGGCAGTAATTCTTGCTGTGTTTCATCTGAATTATCAAAAAGCATGCTCTCCCTGTTTCATTTGTTAGCAATGGTGCCGCAGCATACACGTGAAAGCGTTGGAAGAATGAAGAATTCTGCTCTGTTAGAGAGTCATTAGTAAATCAATACTGCTGTTAGACTCTTAATGGGACCATCTGTTGCTGCCTTACTGCTCGTATGTTGCCATCTTGTGGACAATTTATAATGTGTCAGTCTTCATTTGCACTAATACACCATTAAAATGTTCTTTGAATTCCATATAGACCACAGATTTGAACCAGGTGAGTTCAAGACTAACAGATTCAGTTTTTGTTCCTGTATAGGCGTAAACACTCAACAAAGCTGACATGGCAACGTCCAACAAACTCATTTCTAAGAAGGGAACATTGTATACTGCAGTAATGGAAATGATTCACTTTTTAAAGTGAAATAAAAGAAATGCAGCAGTGAACACAGCCACATTTATCTGAGACATTATCAGGATTTAGAGATCTTCAGAATTTGCTTAAAGGTTGACGAGCTGTAATAAGTAGCTGTCTTTGCTTTTTCATCATCATAAAGAGGGATACTTACATATTTTAGCCTCATATTTATATATATAATTGTCATTCCTCTTTATGTATCTGTCTCTGGCAGTTAGCAGGTGCTTTGGTTTCAATAAAAAGAAATACATTCATAGAAAATACTCATTAAACAATATTTATAAACCGAATTAGAAAAAAAATCCTCATTTACACAATGTACCACCTCTATGACATTTCTGTTAAAACTATAAATAAACGAGCTTGAAATATGTTGACGTCAGTTCACATTGTCATGCATTTTGCATTGTGACAGGAATATAAAAGGACAGAGCTGCAGTCCTGCACTATGAGCACCAGGGGGCAGCATAAAGCCAGCAATGAGACAACATGAGAGAAACAAACAATCCTGGAAGGTTCCGTTTACATGTTTAAACCTATGGTTTAAACTAAAAGCAGCAGCTGATTATTGTTTTTTCAACCAATTTCTTTAACCTCATTTTTCTAAATAAGGTCTACACACTAAATGAATACGGATAAACGTAACGCGTTTCTTTGGTGTCTCTCTCACAAGTGACTAATTCAAACAAGTGCCACATTTGAAGAACATGCCAAAGGAAGCAGCAAACACTTGTAAGATGCATTTAAGGTGCTTTACATAGCTGAAAATCAAGTAAGGTAGTTTTAACCACAAAGAGCAAACAGGTGTTCAAGTGTTCCCCCTGATGTCCAGAAGACTAACCTTCTTGGACTCCTTGCATTGGTTTTCTTCCAGACAGACTTCTGGACTTCCAGCTGCAGATGGAGCCAAAGCTCTCTGCTGGTATCAGCCTGTCCATAAAAAACGGAGGTCGAGTGGAAATATTCGAAAAAAAACTGCTTTGTTTTTGGTTTGGAACATTTGCCTTTTTTCAATGTAATCTTTCATTTTGAAGGTGAGTGAAGTCAATGGAGAGGGTGAAAATGAAATCATAAATATAAAGCAACGTGTGAAAACTTGGCAGGTGATTAAGACACTTTTGTGTGAATTAATTGTTGAAAATGTAGCTGGTTAGTGCAATATTGTTTTATCGAAACATTAAAAAACATATTTTTTGGATAAGGGTCCCCCTGATGATCGGAAATAACTTTTGAAACCAGGATCCACCCTTATGTAAGTTATACATTTTGGATAAGGGTCCCCCCTTATGTCCTGAACTATACACAAGGGTCCCCATTCATAAAAATATTACTTCTTACATAATATCCCCCTTATATATGTTACTTTTTAGATACTTTTGTCCAGAACTAACTTTTGAGTTAAGGGTCCCCCCTTACATGAAAAGTTAACCTTTTCGATAAGGGTCCCCATTATGTAGGGGAGACCAGGGACAGTTGTAACACTTTTGGGGTTTCCCAAATAAGTAAAAAACCATTTACACTAGCCATTTTGCTATATTATACATTCACAATGTGTCAACTACTGAAACAATGTATTTAAGTGTTTTTATTAAATAAGTAAAGGTTGGAAAATGTATTTAAATACAGTCACTCAACTGTTACAACCATCCCAGTGTACAGGGACGGTTGTTACCTTTTTTCACACTACATGACAAAAAAGAGGGAAAGCTGTCAAATTCTAAGGCAACAAGATTTGAATGGGGTTTCACACATCCTCCAACAAACAATAAACAATGACCAGAACTAAAAACAGTACACCAGATGGAATTAATCTGATTCACAGTTGTGGCAGGTGTAAAAGTCACTTCCATCTGTGCAGTCCTTGTGTGCCCAGGCTTTACAGGACCAACACTGCAGCCAGATCTCCTTGGACCCAGTGGCGTAACTATCGACGGTGCAGCTGGTGCAACGCACCTGGGCCCCGAGCCGGCAAGGGGCCCATGCAAAAAATAAATAATATTTTTGTATTAATATTTTTTTTAATATTTTTTTTTTGGGGCCCCAATGGCATTGATCGGTTCACAAAGTCTTCAAAGTAACCAGGCAACCTAAATTAATTTGTAATTTGTCTGTCCAATGACCTTGTCATGTGATGCCTTGCGTGACGAGCTAACCGTCTAATCAACCTGTACTGTACTGTAGCAAGCAGCAACAAGTTCGGCATCATTATAAATGTAATAGCTTGCATTTATAATGTACAGAAAACCAAAGCACAAGAGCGGCGCTCAAAAGAGAAAGGACAAGAGAGAACAAGGAGATGTAACAGCTAAACTGACAAAATTAGACCGTTTTTTTGTCATACGTCGTCCTCGAAATCGAGCGCTAACGTTAGCGATGTTGACGTGCAGCGGCAGCCTGAGCCAGAGGCTAACGATAGCTCACCACCATCATTGCCATCTAGCTCCACAAGTGAAGCTGTATTCGTGGCCGTGGCTGTGCAACCTTCTTCTCCATCCAGCCAGGAGGAGAGGCTGGATTTGGCTGTGCCCGGCGGTGGTCCAACAGTTCCCCCAAGGGCCCCAACCGATAGGGGACTCTATGGCGCTATTGAGACCCCCGACGCCAAGATCAAAAGCTATATTATAGCAACCGGTCTATGTAGGCCTACCGGTCCATTCCCCAGAGGCAAACATCAAGGAAACAGGTTTAACCCTCTTCTTAGTTCGATGTGCCGTTGTCAACCTGTGGTGGTCTGAAGCCAGGGCAGGCTGTTGATGATAGACTATACATGTGGCGCTTCTGAATGGTTGTGTATGTCCGTGATTGTGAGCGCATCTGCGTGCGCTTATGTTTGGGGCGATGGGGGGCCCCAAAACAATATTTGCACCGGGGCCATTCACAACCTTGTTACGCCACTGCTTGGACCCGTATCTAAAATGTTACATGTGTAGGCTACACTATACCGCTTATGTGATATTTTAGACATATACTATGCCGTCTTTTTTTATTTTCGACATATGAGTGATATACTGTGACGTTTTTATATATGTTTATATATTTTTCGACAAAAATGTCGTTTTTTACAAATAATTTCTGCACACAATACTGTCGGTTTTTAAATATTTTCTACATACTATACTCTGTCGTTTTAAAAATATTTTCTACATACTACACTATGTCGTTTTTTCTGATGTTTTCGACATACTAAAACTTTTTTATATTTTCTACATTTGTTTTAAATATGTTGTACATATAATATTATTTTTAAAAATATATATTTTCTACATACTATACTATGCCGTGTTTTTCATATTTTTGACAAACTATGTTGTTCTTTCAGATAATTTCGACATTTTTGTGATATTTCTTATGTCGAAAAATTTCACAGAAAACGAAATATTTAAAAAAATTAAACAAAAGCTAAATGTACAGGCACAAAGTTGTATTACTTGATTGATGTTATTGATGTGTATGTGATATACACATCAATAACATCAATCAAGTAATACAACTTTGTGATTTTAAATGCAAATTTAAATTGAAGGTGAACAGGAATTTAGTCTTGTGGAAATAAATGAATAACAACAATATGTTTATAAATATGTTTGTAAAATGGAAGACAAATGCAAAAAAACAGTAAGTTCAAGTTTAAATGACGAGGAAAGAGTTCAAAAGTTTTGTTGGGCCGGATGTTGCAGGAGCAGACTGGATGGTTTGAAGCTGGGGATGAAGGAGGTCATCCATCATCCATGTAGCCTTCTTTCTTCTCCGCTGGATTCAGTCGTCCTCCACCTAGTGATGGACTGTGCCAATTTCATCCAAATATATAGAGCTTAACGGTTAAGGGCATATTGTATCATAACAAACAACAGGGCACAATATCTCGGGAAAAGTCACAGTATAATATGCAGAAAATATCAGAAAAAATGACATAGTGTGTTGTGTTTAAAAAAAATAGTAAGATTGAAAATATCACAAAAAAAACAAAAAACATGAGATAAAAAAGGTTGTTAATATCAGATAAAACAGCATGATATATAGTTTGTCGGAAATGTTCAAGAAACTCAAAAGTATATCGTGTTGAATAATACACAAATGAACATATATGGGGCGAAGCCTGCAAGCTAGTTCAGGCAGTCAACTCGAGCACCAATCATACATTAACAAGTGACGCACACCTCTTCCCTCTTACAACCAACCAAACACATTCTCCTAACCATGCCGCTCTATTTAAGCTGCCAGGTCTTCCTGCCTCTGCCTCGCTATTCACTGCTGTGTTCACTTGCTATTGCTGCGTTCATGATGTTCCTGCTGTATTTCATGTTTCTGCTGCTTGCCTACTTATTCACATCGCTGTTGCTCTACACAGTCCTCCATGATATGTTCAGGTTACCTTCTGGTGCTGTCCTTGGCACATGTGTCTCGCTATCTCCGAATGGAAGCGAATCATCATCCACGTGGGAAAGAAGCCTGCCTCATATCCGAAACATAGGCTAGCTCCAGTGGCGGCCGGCCCATAGGGGCGCTAGGGGCGCCGCCCCACCTCTTCCCACATACAAAAAAATATATTAAAAAAATATTAAATTAAAAAATATATATTTCAAAAAAAATATTTCAAAAATATATATTTTTTATATTTTTTATTTTTAATGAACAAGGTAAATATCATACAATTGGTATCAGTAAAATGTATAATCTACAATAAAATCTTGTTTAAAATTGTGTTACGATGTCTAAAGTTACTGATAAGTCACATGTTAGACTATGTTAGACTATCACATATCACATGTTAGACTATCTCCAGCAGTACAGTAATGCACTCAAAGCAGCCCGGTCTAATTACTACTCACAACTCATTCAGTCTGGCTCCAGCAACCCCAAGCGTCTCTTCTCCACCATCAGCAAACTTCTCAAACCCTGTGACAACGCCACCTCGTCCTTCACCACCGAACAGTGCAACTCCTTCCTTTCGTTTTTCCAAACCAAAATCAGCAACATTTACAGCAATCTGACACCCTCATCAGCACCCCCCACCTCCTCTCCTGGCTCCCCCCCCTTCACCTCACAGCCCCTGTCCCACTTCTCCCCTGTGACCCCCATGCAACTGTCCAACTTCATGACTGGAATTAACTCCACCTGCACACTTGACCCAATGCCCTCCAAATTTGTTAAAGAGAGCCTCCCTGCCATGTCCCAGCTCATCGCCACCATCATTAACTCCTCCCTCAGATCTGGATCAGTTCCCCCCTCTCTCAAACTGGCTGCTGTCACACCCATTCTCAAAAGACCTGGACTCACACCTGACATCATGTCCAACTTCCGGCCCATCTCAAATCTCCCCTTTCTGTCAAAAATACTTGAACGTGTCATTGCCTCACAACTAAAATCCCACCTCAGCTCCAATGACCTCTTTGAGCCATTTCAATCCGGTTTCCGATCAAAACACAGCACAGAAACAGCTCTTCTGAAAATCACAAACGACCTCCTCCTCTCCTCTGACTCCGGCAACCTGAACATCCTCATCCTCCTCGACCTCACCGCAGCATTCGACACCATCAACCACACCATCCTGCTGTCCCTCCTCGAATCATCACTCAACATCACTGACACTGCACTCTCCTGGCTGAAATCCTACCTCACCGACAGACATCAGTTTATCAACATCAACAACTGCACCTCCTCCACTGCTCCTCTGTCCCAAGGCGTCCCCCAGGGTTCGGTGCTTGGCCCCCTCCTCTTCATCCTTTACATGCTCCCCCTTGGCAAAATAATTTGTCGCCACAACCTTCAATTTCACTGCTACGCCGATGACATCCAACTTTATATCTCAACAAAAACCATCACCCCCACAACACACTCCACTCTCACCAACTGTCTCTCAGAAATAAAAGCATGGATGCAAACAAACTATCTCCAACTGAACAGTGCCAAATCAGACATCATCATCGGCCCCCCATCCCGTATCAAAGACATCCAGAATTTCAACTTCACCATTGACAGCCACACTCTATCTCCCCCCCCTCGCATCCGCAACCTCGGAGTCATTTTCGACAGTCAGCTCAAATTCAACCACCACATAAATCACATCACCAGGACCGCCTTTTTCCACCTCAAAAACATTGCCCGTCTCCGCCCATCACTCTCCTCCTCTGCTGCTGAAACCCTGATTCATGCATTCATCACTTCACGACTCGACTACTGCAATAGCATCCTCTATGGCATACCATCCAACCTCCTCAATAAACTCCAACATATCCAGAACTCTGCTGCCCGCCTCCTCACCCACACCCGCTCCCGAGACCACATCACTCCCATCCTCCAGAACCTCCACTGGCTCCCCGTCCGTCAAAGAATCCACTTCAAAGTCCTCCTCATAACTTACAAAGCCCTCAACAACCAGGCCCCCCTCTACCTTACAGACCTGCTGCACCACCACACCCCTTCCCGCTGCCTCCGCTCATCAGAAGCCAACCTCCTATCCATCCCCACCCGCACCAATCACCGGACCTGGGGGGACAGAGCCTTCTCCGTCGCTGCCCCCTCCCTCTGGAACTCACTCCCACAACCCATCAGAGACTGCACCGACCTCACCACCTTCAAAAAACTCACAAAAACTCACCTCTTCAATCTGGCTTTTCATGTGTGATTGTTTTTGTATTATTTGACTTTAACTTTAACTATATATTTATTTGTTGTTCCTTTCTTCTCTTTTCTTTTTTTCTTCACTATTATCTGTAAAGCGTCTTTGAGCACCTGTAAAAGCGCTAACAAACTACATCTATTATTATTATTATTATTATTATTATTATGTTTCCTGCCTGGCCTTGCCCTTGGCATTAGTTTATCATTACGGGGCGCTGCCCCGAGCCAAACAGCAGCAACCAGCACGTAGCAAAAGTCTCAATAGTAAACTGTGCCGCCGAAACATAATTTCAGCCAATCAGCGCCGTAAAATATTTTGGTCACAAGGGCGCTCACTCGGCGCCCACGTTGCTTACGTGCGTTGACGTGAGTTGTTTTTTAGACTCGTGAGGAACCGTGGTAGTATCTAGTAACGCAGTTTAGGGGGAGCCGTGACGTCATCTTCAATGAGCTCCCCAGAAAAACAACACAGCTGTTAGCTCTTAGCACTCAGAGCTCACAGCTCTTTATATCTGTTCAGAAACTAGACAAAAGTTAAACAAGTACAAACCACATACTGTCTGTGTCATGGCGAATACAGTCGCTGGTTTATTTATGTCTGTATAGGTCGTTGTTGTGAGTGTGGAAGGTCGGAGCATTTACAACGTTAGCTTAGCCAAATCTCCATTAGAAAACACGCATTTTAAAAGGTTTTTCGCCTGCCGTCTGTCTGCAGACTTGTCAAAGCCTTAATTCATGGTTTTTACTATCCGGTATCAGTATGTTGTTACTTCGGCATCATTTTGAAACGTGTATTACAATTAAATCACGGGCAAATATGTTCATCTTGTTGTAGTTGTAGCCCCCTTGACAGCGATTCTCTCTCTAGTTTAGACTGCGGTCAAGCCAGCCTCCACTCGGAAAAACCTAGTCAAGCCAGCCCTCACGTGATATTGCGGTGCGCGAATATCCTATGCATTACGGTAGAGTAAAAAAAAAAAATCCTCCCTCTGTGTTTAGATGAGAATAAAACAAAAACTGTCCCGTATCAAAGACTCATTTCACTTCAGGGTGATAGCAGGACATCCCATCTAGTCACTCAGAAAAAATCAGGATATTCTGATGTAGAGTTTCAAAATAAGAGACCTTTGAAATCTTTATTGTATGAGTTATCATCCATGTTTTTAGATGAGAATAAAACAAAAACTGTCCAGTATCATAGATCCATCTCACTCCAGGGTGATAGCAGGACACCCCATGTAGTCACTCAGAAAAAATCAGGACATTCTGATGTACAGTTTCAAAAATAAAAGACCTTTGGGGACAGGGATGATAGCTCATATATGAGACTTCATCTTTTATTTTGAAACTCTACATCAGAATGTCCTGACTTTTTCTGAGTGACGACATGGGGTGTCCTGCTATCACCCTGGAGTGAGATGGATCTTTGATACTGGATAGTTTTGGTTTTATTCTCATCTAAAAACAGGGATGATAGCTCATACAATAGAGATTTCAAAGGTCTTTTATTTTGAAACTCTACATCAGAATGTCCTGATTTTTTCTGAGTGACTAGATGGGATGTCCTGCTATCACCCTGAAGTGAAATGAGTCTCTGATACTGGACAGTTTTAGTTTTATTCTCATCTGAACACAGAGGGATGATTTTTTTTTACTCTACCGTAATGCATAGGATATTCGCGCACCGCAATATCACGTGAGGGCTGGCTTGACTAGGTTTTCCCGAGTGGAGGCTGGCTTGACCGCAGTTAGTTTAGCATACTCAGCCCGATTCAGCCTGGTTGTTCCTGGCCCTAGAACCACGATTTTATGGGGCCATTACATCACCAGAAGTCCCAATTTAAGGGGTACTTTCTCCCCAAAAAAAAGTTTTTACTCACTATATCAACAGCCCCACCAAAAATATTTTCCACCAGCCGCCACTGGCTAGCTCAGAGCATGGCTCAGACGCCGCTGGAACGAGCCGCAGCTCCTGCACCACACGCATCACTTGGGACGAATTGCCGGGTGTCCTGTACTCTTCAATCACGAGGAGCCTTTTTTTTTTCTGGAGCAAAACCCGTTTTTCCGCTGCCTGCAAATGTAAACAAACCGGGTCCCTCCTCCTCAACCCATGCTTCTACTTCCGTGTTTACCCAGAAGTTAAAGTTACAGAAGTTGTAAGTTGGTATACTACTATAAATTATTAAATAATTTTTAAAAAAATACATATATATATATATATATATATCTGTTATGTGGATCTGAATAATGAATAATAGCTCGATACATATTTGTCCATCATCTTAGACTTCGCTCTTTACAGTGGCTCTCTCTCTTCTATGAATACCATGAATCCTTCTCTGCCAAAGCGTCCATGTACATTCAATCACCTACCAAGGAGAGAGTTTTTCCCAGAGGATTCAAGCCTTCTATATGCTATAATTGTGGATGTGTGTACCTATCTTAATTGTAATTTACACACGTGTGTAGTTTTTACAGAGATGGCCACCCATGCTTGGTGTGCCTCAGGAGGATTCACGCTGCAAATCGACTCCAGTGATGTGCCAGCTCTCCAAAGCTTTTTTCAATTACCTTATCACCAGGCTAAATCAAGGTTTCCTAGCAGGTTTGCTGGCTCCCAAAGGGACATGTGTCTGTTAAAACCTGCACTGAAGACTGAGTTGCGCTGAAGGAGCCAGGATTATTAGATGTGCTGCTATTAAAGAGTCAAGAGAAACTTGATAGCCCCCCAAGTGCAATGAGGAAATATTATAGCAAAGTATTTGTAATGATCTGTTAGGTCCTCATGATTCTTCAGTCAAGAGTGTCAATAGCTTAACTCCTGAAGAGCTTTCCTGTTTCTAAGCTTCTGTAGACGAAGCTGGCAGACGATTAAGTCAATAGGGGTATGTGCAAAGCAGATATCAGCGCCCTATCTGCTACCTCAACCCAAGAGTCCTGGGCTGTTGGTCATCTTCTGCCTATCAGTGCTATGTCATGCTTCACAAGAATGAGACCCCTTCAGCACAACAACCATAAGCTCTTGCACAACTTGGCGAATGCGTAATGTTCAAAGATGTATACCCGTAGAATTCTGCGATTGCATATCAGGTGGTTGCTGGTTTAGATTATATATCAACCTTAGCTCAAAGTGTTTCCCCCTCGTAGCCGCTGTGCACTTGGGAAAAGGTCGTTGCTGCTTCCAGACGTAGACATAGAAGTCTCAGCAGGTAGTATATTCCCCTCAAAGCCGCGGGGTATGGCTTTTCGGGCTGATCCCGGGCCTTCACATAGCAGTCACTAGGTAGTATATTCCCCTCAAAGCCGCGTTGCTTAAAGGGGATGGCTTTTTGGGCTGTTCCCTGGTCTTCACATAGCAGGTTCACTAGGCAGTCACTATTCCCCTCAAAGCCACAGGGCTTAAGGGGGATGGCTTTTCGGGCTGTTCCCGGGCCTTCACATAGAACTTTTACTCGGTATTATATTTTTGTGCTTAGAGGGAATGGCCACGTGGCAGTTTCGCCAAACCCTCTACTTATCAGACTAATATCACCAGCGTCAGGCTCTCAGTCCCAATTTTGGGGGATAGGTATGTCATCTCCATGCCGTATTTGGGGAGTTATCTAACCTCCACGCAGTGTTGGGGGATAGTTATCTAATCATCACTCAATGTTCTTTGTAAATCTGTGGAGTGATGAGGCCCGAGCCTAGACGCCAAACTCAAACTATATGCTGCTTATAATAAACATATTAAGAAACACCTGAGTTGTCTCACTGAAATAGTAAAGTGTATCAATAATAATCATAGTATAGTTTGTAAAATGATCAGAAAAGGTTGAACGTACAAGAAAAATGACACATTTAATTTGTTGAAAAAGATCATCATCAACTCAAACCGGGTTAACAACACACATTTCGTGAGAGAAAGTAATTTCCTTTTACATTTCTGCACAGTTTGAAAAAACAGTAGGGAATTCCCGGCCACTGACAACGCAGTCAATGAAAATAGACCAGCCACCAACATCGTTAACACACTAACCAGACAGCTGAATACACCACACAGTCACTGCTGGGTGCTGTAACCCAGATTTTATTTTTCACACCATATTTCAAGCCATCAGCCATATGTACTGCTGTATCCTCTACATACAAGACAACTTTTGTCAAATATTTAGGAAACTGTGTTATGTAGCAAGCTAGAAAACACAGATACATACATATTTGACTAAAGATTTAGGATATAATCGAATTTCTATAATAATCTAATGAGTACATGAAGAAATAGCTTGCTCATCTTTGAGAATATAAACATTTATTTTTCTCAACTTTGAGGGAACAATAACTAATAAACTTTCTATTTGTCTGCATTTCAACAGCAAAAAGAGTGTTAGAACAGGGAATTTGTACCAGTAGCCCAACTGTGCTGTGATAACTCCAGGGCGCTGTCCATGGTGCTGAAGTGGCAGATAGATTTGAACCCTTTTCGTTAAAACCAATCCTTCTGTGAGTTTTGTATTCGACCTACAGTTTTCTTAATCATTATGCTAAGATAGTTAGTCACTTAGGAAGGGCATCATATCTGAATTCTATGATCTCCTGCTGGCGTTCTCCTCAGAATCCTCTAACTCTAGACTTAATGCCTGGAAAAATGACTTACAGGAAGATCTAACATTGGATCAGGGGAGCACAGCTTGTAAGGCGGCCCAAAAACAGACGGGTAATACGTGTCTAAAGCTAAAGCTAAAGCTTCTGCAATACAAGTGGCTAATGAGAGTGTATATTACACCAGAAAAACGGAATAAATGTAACCCTAATATCCCAGACACGTGCACCAGATGTGGGGAAGGAAAAGGCACACTGTTCCATTGTCTATGGTTATGTCCAAGAATAAAGTAATTCTGGGAAGAGGTTAGGGTAACAGTACAGAATATTTTAGTGATCAGCTTAAAGCTGAAACCAAAAATGTTCCTACTTGGCCTATATCCGGAGGGACATAACATACAACGTTATAAACAAGTTTTTATAGATATATGTTTATTACAAGCAAAAATAGTGATTGCCTTAACATGGAAAAAGTTGGGCAAACCTAGTATTGCACAGTGGTTTAGGGAACTTTCTTTATGTCTGCCTTTAGAAAAAATCACTTACATTCTCAAAGACAAACAAGAACTGTTCCAGAAGGTCTGGGGACGTTTTATAGAGTATACCAAGAACAACGACCTACTGTATCTCAATTTCTGAACGAACCTGGGGCAGGATAATGCGATAATGCTATAATATGCTATAATATGTTCAAATGTAAATTACTGTGATATCCTTTGTAGAAATACGGTCCTATTGCTGGAAAACTGGATGGTTGCCGATGTATTAGAGTGGCCTTGTTGTATGTACCAATTTAATTTAGTGTTGTTATTTTTTCTTTAATGTAAAGTAAAGTAGTTGTCCTGTGTATATATGTATTGCTTTTGGCTCTATGTCTTCGTCCTATGTATGTGATTTTTTGTAAGCTGAAAATCAATAAACATATTGATTAAAAAAAAGATAGTTAGTCACAACAATGAGACTGAAGTCTTAACATTGAGATGATAAATGTTATCCCCCCCCCATGCAGAGCTAGTGAAGATGAGGAACACGTTCAGCCTCGGATAGTAATTTGTTCCTGTAGCCATCAGGCTGTACAACAAGGGCTGACCATGTGACCCAATAAAAGTAACCTGTACTGGACATTCATAACATCTGCACTGTTTGTACAGATGACTTTGACCTGCACTTGCATCTGCACACTTACATGTAAATAAATCTAACAATCGATAGTTCATGTTTTTCACTCTTACTTTGTCGCTGCTTTAACTCCTGAATTTCCCCACGGGGATAAATAAAAGTCCATCTTATCGTATCTTAATGAGATTAGTCTTAATAATGAGATACTTAGTCATACTGTAGTAATGAGAAAACTAAGTCATAATAATGACTTAATATAGTAAATCATATATTTGTTTCCTCTCACTAGCGGAAATGGGCTTCCATAGTTAAGCTTGTTAGTAAGACAGCAGCAAAGTGGAAATAGTTGGCTGGCTAAAATTGATAAATAGTGGAAATATCTTGATGGAGTAAGCAAATAGAGCAATGGATAAACAGTTGAAATAGTGGCTAAAAGTAATACATAAACAGTTTAAACAGTTAGCCTAAAGTGTGGGATGAAAAGTAAGCCAACCATAATAAATGAAAAGTTTAAATATTTAAAAACAATGAATAAAAAGTTGAATTAGTTGATTTAAAGTACTCGTACTAGAAGGGCCGTCCCTCCCTACAGGCCGACATTGCACAGGGGGCCTCGGCTTATGAGCTCGGCTTGTGTGCAGTTGTCCGCGCAGTTCTCTGCGCAGTTCTCCGCGCAGTTCTCCGCGCAGTTCTCCGCGCATCCAGGAAATGCCGACGTATTCCCCTGTAAAAGCATACTGAACGACATACATGCACATTCACCATTCATCTCACTGTATAAAAAAGTAACTGTGTTGATAATAATAATAATAATAATAATAATAATAATAATAATAAAACGGACATTTTGCAAAGTACTTTGTTTTCCCAAAACATTTTTCACTCCTGTCAGGTGGGGTGGGGGGGGGGGGGGGCCTCATCTCACAATGTCGCTTGGGGCCCCAAGTTGGCCAAGGACGGCCCTGCGTACTAGTATGAAAAACTGTTTTGTCACCCAATTGATAGTAGGCTAGAATGCTTCAAATCAACACTTGACCAAGTTTGGACAACTCACATTTAAAGAATATCCACTGTCATGACTAATAATGTTGAATAAAGAACACATTTGGAACATAACGAGTGGTGTGGGGAATTGGACCTCATGTGATAAGAACATGGGTTGTGAGTCTGGAAAGGTTGGGAACCACTGCATTACGTCATCACATCTGTGTGACCCGTGCATTGAATGAGACAGTGGTGCGGTTTGTGTATTTATGATGCAGGTGATTCTTTAAAGAGTTTTGCATTTGTCAAAGATATAATGTACAAATTGACATGGATAATCAGCAATGTTAATATTGAATACTTCTAACAAAAGATGTCAAATAAGATGATACAAGTGGTTTCTAAATCAGGTAAAAAAAAGCACCAAAGGGAATATGAGCAATTTGAATAGATGTTAAGTGAAATACAAATAGACGGATTCATTTTAAAAAGTGACAGTTGATTGAGAGCAACACCCTCTTAGAGCACATTTCGATGACATGATGGATTCCTGAAGACTCTGGTGAAAAGAAAGGAGAGAAATGGAAAGAGAGACACAGAGAGAGAGAAAGGCAGACTAAAGGAAAAACATTTGCAGCCTGCCCTGCCCCCTCACCCCTTACTGGGGAACAAGAGATTATCCAAATGTATATATGCAAGACAGAGGGAAACAGACTGACAGAGAGGAGGAGGAGAGAGAGAGAGAGAGAGAGAGAGAGGGAGAGAGAGAGGAGGGAGAGGGAGGGATACACAGCGACACGATTGGACGAGCGTTAGAACATCAAGCGTGATAGAAATATTTATCTCGCAGTCTAAGAAATAGAGGTAGAGACCGACAGGGACAGCAGACTCAGCTTTTAACGTCTCAGAAAGAGACTTAAAGAAAGAGGACACAAAGGCAATAAGGAAAGGAGGAGACAATAGAGAGCTGGACTGATTGACTTATGACTTCTGAGGGCTGTGGACATTTTGGCTTGAGAACAGAAGAGATTTCAAAGTCAGAGTAAACGCGGCTCAACATGTAGATGTTCTGCACGTTTCTGGTTAAATCTCCCCCCCCCCTTTGCCTCCTCCCCAGACTTGAATCATTTACCCTGCACGCCAGTCAGCAGAGACAAATCTAAATGTGTTTGGATAAATCTGGGGGATGCGTCTGAGAGGAAGATGCACAGAGAAGAAGTGTGACATGGTGCCGACCCAAATTGACAGAGACGAGGAAAGAGAGGACTGTTCAGGGGCAGACTCGTCTCCAACCAGACACAGGTATTCTCTATTTGATACTACGATCAGTCAGACAAAAATGTTTAATAGAACTACAGTCCATATAATACTCTAATTTTGTAATTCTAAGTCTCTTTGATGTGTGTGTGTTTGGCTTTGTAATGTTAAATAGTTCTTTCATTTGAAATTTCAATTTGTACGGCTTCATTATTTTATTATATTATAGTATTTAATAGAAGAATCACCAGTAATTAGCTTTGTGAGAATGTAACTGTCTAAAGTGCAAAGCAATACCGTGTATCTTCAATACATTTGCAGATTCATGTTCCAATAAATGTAGTAATCAAATAAGTAATACTTAGGAGGCTGTCTCTGTAAACTATAACTCACAGACAACACACCTCTGGTTGTCTACAACTGGATCAAATGCGTCATTAATGGTGTTCTTGATTTAGAGCAACAGATGAAGTGAAAGCCATACGACTAACTGCTGAACTGTCATAAGCCATAACCATCCAATACTATAATCAATAATAATAAAACGCAGCGCTGTGCTTAGTATCAATGAGAATCCTGTGGTCAGCCTGTCACTCACACACTTTGTTGCATTTGTTAATGTGAGGAGAAAATGTGTAGGCTCTGTCTAGAGAGAAACTACATGAAGATGGAGGAGGAGGAGGAGACAGACATTTTGCCTGTCAGAGACTAAAGAAAAAGGAGCAACTAGAGACAACTGTGGCTGCTAACAGACTTATAAGTGCTTCCTAAATCACCCTGCTGTCAGATATACAAAAAGAGACAAAGACATGACTGCTGGGTATTGATTGTGACTGGGTGCTCTACCTACTTGGACAATACAGCCCCTGCTCGCAGCAGAGGGGGAGACAGAAAATAACCTCTACCTAAGAGGCAGGCAGTAGCCACAGAGAGAAAGAGAGCAGGGGAGAAATCCTCTTCCTCTCTATCGACCCATCTCGTCTTCAGGATGGCGGGCTCAGCCATGGCATTCACCTTTGCGGCCTTCTGCTACATGCTTACCTTGGTGCTGTGCGCTGCCCTCATCTTCTTCGTCATATGGCAGGTGAGTAGCACTGGAAGCAGAAATGTATGGTCTGTTAACGCTTCCTCCCACGCAGGCAGACAAACACATCCGCCTACACAAGGTTGTACAACACCAACGGGCATACACACACACACCTCATACACACATACACACCTCACTCAGGTACTCAGGAGGCACAGTAATGGCATGCATAAATGTTTCCAATCTCAGTGTAATTGTACCTTATATTTGACTGACATTTCAAATTGCCTCTTCGAAGTCAACAAATGCCACTTTATACCCTTCAATTTCAACACCTACATGAAACTGGAAATACATAATTAGTTGAAATAGACCAGAGTGTTGCAGGAGTTGAAAAACATTGTGTTCAGTCTGAATTCCTTCACCTATTTCCGTACAGTAACATGCAGGTTGATCAACAGTATAATTACCTGGAGCTCGTCTGACACCCCTCTACAGTAGGCGACCTGTCATCCCAGAGAACTGACAAACAGTTCCTCAAACAAGATGTCCAGGCTTCAGCAAACTGCAGCAAATGAGTACAGGGAGAAAGCAAACCTCAATAATCACACATCTCAGTGCCAGGCTGTTGTGAAGCTCTCTGCCGGCGGCATTTTGAGTGAAATTTGCACAGATATGGCCGCACACCGTTGCACTCGGTGTGCTCGTTTACTCAAGGGCAGGCTGAACAAACACTTGAAGCTTTAATCTGCCACCTTTCAGCCTACAAACCCACGGAGGCAGGAATAATGTGAAATACATCATTATGAACATTAGACTTGAAATAACTGACGTACCAATTGACTAAGTGGGTGTGACTCCATGTGAGTCAGGCAGTGTGTCTGTGTGAGAGAGAGGTCTGGCTCAGCGTTAAACCATGTGATCCAAACGCTTATCAAAGTAAGATGATGTCCACCCCTTCCCCCAGTCCGCCTCTAACCACTGGTCCAGCACACCAAATCTACGTGGCTCCCAACCAATCAGAACGTTTGTTCACTGCTATAGTAACCATGGAGCCCACTGAGGGGCTCACCGTGTCGCCATGGAAACTGCATCTGTTTACAACAGTGTGAAGGAAGACCAGGGAGAGCCCTATAGACTTGTATGGGGAAATTACCAGCAGGGCTTTCTTCTATTTTAAACTGGATCTGTCATTGTTGATCAGCGAATCAGATCCTCTCTTATCTGTGAATAATGTCTGCTTTTATTGCTTCTCATTGAGCCGACAAAGAAAAGCTCCACTGTTTAAAGGCTCCACTGATGATAAGCACAGTGGGTGGCCTTTACACCAAGACTTATTAGTATTTTTATGGAGCCATTAATCAGAGAGAGCTGGAACAATTATCCTTCATACTCCCACACAGGGAGCTGGGGGAATGATTGATACATATATGAACCATTACGTTATTTTCTCTACAGTGACCCTCAATTTCATATATGGTTATTTATTCTCATACATACTCATAGAGTCTTATATTTCAAATATAACAATTTTTTCAATGTGAAGTGATTTCAGATTATTGATAAATAAATGATGCTTTTCCCTTCACAGCTGTCAATGCCCGGGTATTTTCACATCATTTCCCATGTGAACAAAGTGTTCATACTTTATCAATATACACTGGTTTATTATTATTATTTTAGATGAAAAACAGGGAAAAGGGGTAATTCTAGCTCCTTGGGGGACTTCATAATGACACATGAGCTCTTACAATCACAGTATGTATGCATTTAGCATTCGATCGAGCAAAGTGCGCGATGTGGCTGCAGCTGCACCAGAAGCAGTGGGTGTGCAGAACAGAGAGCTACAGTACGTGTTGAACAACAGGCTGAGACAGGAATATTTCTCGAGAGCGTGCAGTTGAAAAGACACCAACTTTGCCTCTATTTGATATACAGTTGCAGAATGTGCATTCATTAGTGTCCTGAAGGAAACCCATTGAAAGAAAACAACTAACACGTATGTTGTTTTTCAGATCATTGCATTTGATGAGCTCGGCACAGACTTCAAAAACCCCATTGATCAGAGCAATCCCACCAGAGCGGTAAGAACCATGCTGCTTCACTTCTTTCAAGCTGATCAAACCCTTGTGTGCACACAGGAATCCCACCTTTTCATTTCCAAGAAGAACCTTTACTGAACTACACATAAATGCTTCAAACAAATCCAGGGTTTTACCCCCAAAACGTTGCATTTGACCTTTAATCTATCAGCAAATATTACACATGTAGAAAAAGCAGAGATCAAAAGCAGAGATCAAAACCTCCTTAAAAAACACAGACAGACGTTTTTACAGATGACCCCTCTATTATCCTAAAATAGCAAGCACCCCTTTATATAAATGCAGTTTTGTGTTTTTGGAATGAAATCTTTCAAATGTTTTATTCAGCTGCAGTTAGTCGTTTAAATGTTTGTTTTCAAGGAAAACTTGTTTGTATGCAGATTGAGACAATCAACCTTCTTTAAATACAAAAAAGAGCAATGAAAATAAAGCTTCTGTTCACACAATGAAATACTCAAATAAGCGCATATACTTGGTTTCCCTCTCTGTAACACAAACTAAGAAGTCACATCTGAAAGTCTCTGTCTCATTCCTTTGCAAGAACAGACAATATCAGCACCATGAGTCAATAACGACTGCCATTATTCATTTAGCAAGTTAACAGCAGCTGTGAATGTCTTTTTCACAAGTTAGCTAATGTTCCAGCAATCATGTGAACCTGCATCTGAACTGCAACGTGAGAGTGATGAGGAGTGGGAGAGGAAACTGTGAAAGCAGACCGGGGGTGTGGAGGCACGCCGCCAGCTACAGGGGGGTGGACACAATAACTGCAGCACCTGTACAAAATATAATGCAACTGAAAACAGAAGCTGTCCAAATACTGATGTTAAGGAGTAGATGTGTTATTTCTGACTAATATAAATCATTAGAGGACAGGTTTGCGTTTTCCCTATCCTGTAGTGTGTGGTTTGTGTGCATGTAAATGGTCTGCAAAGGCTAACATCCAAAAGTTCCCCCCAGAGGGAGTTTCTCTCTCACACACTCAAACCTCTGCCTGAAACGCCTCCATTGGAATCCTTTGTTTACTTCCGTAACATAGTGAGATCACTAGGTAACTCTTCTATTGGCTATAATCCACCATTGTACGTGATAAGCTAAGGGAGGGACATCTCTAAGCGGTTGATCAATCACAACAGAGCAGACCAGCTAACCAATCAGAACAGACCGGGCTCTGGTTTCAGAGAGAGGGGGAAAGAGGTGCTGGGGGAGGGGCCCATTTCGTCTGTACATCACCATGTGAGATGTGTTCAGATAGAATATAAATTGCTGGTGTGTTCCGCTAATACCAGATTCAATAAACTGCACAAACAGAAGAAAACATACCTGGCAACAGCTTCGGAAAATAAACAGCAATTATTTCTGATTTCAGTGAAGAGCAATGTCGTAACTAGACTGCTGCCGTCTGTGAAAAAGACGTGTGACATTCAAAATGAACACAACAGACTAACCAACACGTGTTTCCTCATCAGGTTCCTGTGCAAAGCCTTCCATCACAGTTGCAGTATAAAAGAGAGACAAAGTGTTTGGCTGCTTGACAGAGGAGGGACTGAAATGTAGTATTATTCCTTCTTGCTAAGCCTTTGAAAAGAGCTTGCCAAATTGCTGCAGTATTTTACCTCTCTCCATTAAATAGCACATTACAAAAGTCAAGCCCTTGGCCTTTCCTTCATTTAAAGCCTTCTTTATTGGTGAAACCAGTTGAATCAATTATATTGTTCTTCACTGCCACTTAAATAGAGTACGTATTATTCTCTGTTCTTGACTACTCTCTTTGCCGTTCATTTCTTTGACTTGTTATGCACACTGTGAAATGTCCCAAATGCGTTTGATTCATAGTGCAGTGGATGACCCGTGACTAATTAGGGCAGTTTCCAAGTTGTAAATCTAAACACAGTTACAGGAGGACAATAATTTGTAAGTGCGATTACTAACCATAAAATGTCAAATAATTCAGCCGCCACGTAAAATTAAATTCTAAACACTTGTCTCGGGGGGAAAATTGAAGAGGCACGTAGAACATTCATGGAAATTAAGAAAAAATTACTTTCATAAAGAAAGGAGCTAACTTTACACATCAGTCCATTGTTGTGGTCTTCACATTTCAAAGTGTCATTGAAGGACAAAGCACGCATAATAAGAAATTGACAAAAACCAACATCTGCAAATAGACAGTGACGCTGGAGAGCCGGCATCGGTCTTGCATGCTGGATGTTGTGGATTCAGGGCAGAATCTACTTTCAGGTCACCGAGGGAGTTTGAATTCATGTCCACAGTTTGAGAGAAGGTGAAGTCTGTGCCTCAGGCCAAAGGGAATCGACGTCACACTAGCCTCCATTCTGGAAGCCGACATCCTGTAACTTAGACAGATGTCTTAATATGTCACGAAATGAGTAAGAGAGTCTTTCCAGCTGAAGCTATCTATAGCATATCAATGCTGCTTATCCAATCACAGTGAATGAAGCAAAACAAATAAAAGATCCATCTAGTAATTACCTAGGATATTGGTTCTTTTCTTTGGTATTGAGCAGAGAATAATGTAGATTGATGAATTACAGCATAACATCTCATTTGCCTTGCTAGCTAATGAATAAACACCCAAATAAAAGATCAGCGTAGAGGCCCCTAGGTGCTGGAAGATAAATGGCTTTCATTTGGAGAAAATGATCACTGAGCCCTCTCAAAGCTCTCAGGAGACAAGAACATTTGATCTCGACTGAAAATGGCTGATGTTCTTTATGTGTTGATGGAAAATATCCATAAAATTGGCTTTCTCGACAACCCATAATTACGTTTTTCGCTTAGATGCAAGGGGATTTTTTTTTTTCATTATATAATGGAAAGTAACTTAAGAATTTGAAATGGAAAATGACGTTGTTTTGGCAGTAAGTTATTATTTATTATATGTATTTTCCAGCCATATCTGTAATCATAGCCATAGCACTGACATTTAGGCAGGATTCTCTTTGTGTTTGAAAGCTCTCATCTGATCTAGCTTTTGCATATTGTTGATGCGTCAGTGAAATATGTCAACAATTGTCAGCTTTAAATAAAAGCATGTGTTATCTCTGCCTGGAGATTTTCATGGGAGATACAAGAAGTAGGTAGGATGAAGAAATATGCAGACCATTAACCAGACTTTCCTTACATTTGCAGAGAGAAAGGATTCTCAACATTGAAAGAATCTGCAACCTGCTCCGCAGAGTGAGTAATCGTTTTTTACTTCTTTTTTCTGGTATGTTTTTGTTTTGCTGCTGGTGGATGACTAAAACAGAGGGGCTTCACGCATGACCATTTGACTTTCTAGCTATTGTGAGGACCATGACGCACTCTGATTAATGTCACATGTAGCTTTTCTGTACTGCCCACCATCAGCGCTCTGCATTCACACAGAGATGGACATTCAGTTACTGTACACCGTCAAGGTTCTGTGTGTTGTGATGGATTTCTGTTTCCATTTCAAGGCATTCAGAAAGAGAACTCGATGTCACTGAAAATAAATGTGACTTGCTGTGGAGGCCATTTTGACAATTTATGTGTTGAAAAAAGTTTTAAATAAGCTCAACTAATCATTAAAAAATAGAACAGTAAAGGTTGATTTATTAGAGATGGTAGCATGCTAATGGTAGTGGTCCACATACATTTAAACAAAGTATAGTTTCATCTCATAAGGTCAGAATCACAATGTGAACCATAATGCATTTCAATTGTGTGAAAATAGTTTTTTTAATGATTTGAATTAAGAGTTTGTCATGGGATACACTGGGGTAGTAGATAATGCTTAAAACATAAAGAATACATGAATGTGTTTAAAATAACAACATTTTCTTAACTTACAAAAAGTGGAACTGAAATGTTTTATTTATTTTGACTTATTGAAATGATTCTCAAAATAATTGAGGATTATGGAATTACATAAATAAGTTATAATAGCTTATATAAAGTCATTTTATCATTTAATACCACCACAACTTTTCAATTAATATTAAGTTGGTTCAACTCAATAAAGCTTTTAAAGTTCAAAGCAAATGATGTTGGTAGTATTCAATAAGTTTGGTTAGACAGAACATACTTGTAGGATCAACTACAACCCTTCAATAATGAGAAGAGTTGGAACTACTTCAAATGATATTGTTTTGCCACAGAGTTGCACTGAAGGGAGCTTATGTGTCACAAATACTATATACCCACTCCACTACTATATCATTGATAAAGAAATTAGAGGACACATGTGTGTTAATTATAGTCTATGTAGGGGAAATGTTATATAACCATAGTCTTTAACTGTTGCAGAGAGAAAAAAAGATGTACACATTACATATTCACAATTGACTTTTAGATTTTTTTATTTTATTTTGACATTTAGTTTGTACTTCTTTATTCAGTCTCAGGGTTAGTCTCAGGGTTCAAGCCAACCCAGCCTTGAGGGTTATTCCTTTATTAACCAATAAGTTGTGTCCCAACAACAATATTGCCAATAAGAGTGGTAACAATTGATTGGAGCAGTTAAAAGTTGCTGTTTAACACAAAAAGAATGATGCCAATTTAAAAGTCGTTGTTTGTAGAAGCTGTAATAAACATCAACCAAACAGCAGACCAAGTCAGCAACTGGTTTTTCAATAAATAGTTTTAAAAAAGTTGACCGTGATGTAATCCATTGGTTTGTGGCCTCATTTTACAAAACTAGACGAGGTCATCCAGCAGTGAGTCTGCCTCCAGTTTTTCTCACATTTTCGATAATCCAGGGTTACCATTGGGTCTTGACCCATTTCTGCCAATCGATCTAATTGTTTTGTTAGGAGCCAGAAGCGATGTAAATAAAATACAGGTTTCTGGCAAATCTGCATTGGTTTCACTATTCAGACCCTTAGGCTGTGTCCACTTCTTTTATAGAACCTATGACTTCTACTTACCTCTCAAAAGCAGTGAACATGTACGTGAAACTATATTTTATCCAGTCTTTTACTATATTTGCATCCGTAACAGCAAGTTATTTGTAACATTTACACCTTCTGTGTGAAAGTCTTTGCCTTGCAGTGTGGTTCTGGTTTTATCGAGTGTATCCAACATCTAGCCCATGCATTTTTCAGTGTTTTCCCCGCAGTTGTTGAAGAGCGATTACTCATGAGTGTTATGTTACGCAGACCTATCTAACCTGCCTCCCTGTGCCTGCTCTGGTTAGTTGGTGGTACCGGAGTACTCCATCCACGGGCTCTTCTGCTTGATGTTCATGTGTGCTGCAGAGTGGGTCACACTTGGCCTAAATGTCCCACTTCTCTTCTACCATCTCTGGAGGTAAGGTCCCATATCATATGTCTGACATGCTTTTGTATATCTGGTGCGCGCGTGAGCCAAAAGTCTCTCTTTTTTCCAGGTTTCTTCATCGGCCAGCTGACGGCTCAGTGGTCATGTATGATCCTGTCAGTGTGATGAACGCCGACATTCTCAATTACTGCCAGAAGGAGTCCTGGTGTAAGCTAGGCTTTTATCTGCTCTCTTTCTTCTATTATCTCTACAGGTCAGTACAAATTCACAATCTTCTCAATTCACAGATGCTTGATTAGGTTTCAGTGATGGCTTTCAGATTTTCTTGCAATGTTCTGTGACCTTAGTTGCAAAAGAGAAGCGCAATTACAGTTTTCTCCGTATTTTCCATCTATTGCCGTGGACTTTTTCCTGCTGAAGTATGGTCTACTCCTTGATCAGCTTCTAGCAGACAGGATATCTGGAGAAATAAAAGGACGTATCAGTAAGAAAGACTCAGAGGAATAAATGGAGACATTAACTCTTCCTCTCTCCATCTATCTTTCCCGACACTGGCTTGGGTTGTCAACAGTCTAACATTGGACAAACACAAAAGACTTATCTGAGTGATTATTTGAATGTAAAGGACTCCATTATATCACTTTGACCCAGACCATGCTGTCAGACGACTGGACAAAGTTTGAAAGGACTGAAACAAAACAGAAAGAGGACGCATCAGGTGTGTTGCCTTTGAATCATTATACGAATCAACAGTACATCTCTGAAGGGCTGGAGTTGTCCCATGCTGCTCTTACTGATCCAGTCGCTCAACTCACTGTGAATCTCCAAACACTTAGGGGCTGGAAAACGAAATAACATGTCTGTATTCTTTGACTTTGATAATGTACTCAGAGCAGGGTTGTTTTATTAAGATTACATGTGCTTAAGATGAGAGCCATCTGTATTATCAAACCACTGCTTTGATTGTGTTAGAGGTGCATATAACTGTAAGAAACAGGTTCAAGTGTATAGGAGGACTTTAAAGCACTGTAAGAAATTGACACGGCTGGCAGGGGAATGGAGATGAACCAACACAACATCTCCTTGACGCCACCCCCTACCAAAAGTCAAATGTCACACTGTATCTAAAACAACGAGGAATAATTATAACTTTGACCGCGAGGGTCAGTGCTTGTGATGTGCATTTTATAATAAGTATGTCCATACATGTAAGGATGTATTTTAGCTACAGGCTTTCCAAAGAGCTTCGTGCTCAGACATTTAATGCCAAAACATATATCTGAAAAAAACATTGTGCCAAATCAATTGGGGCGAGTGAAAGGAAACTAATAGTGTGGCTTTTTCAACTACATGCTAAGGCACTGTGAAGTTCTGTTCTTTATTTTCACTTTCTGTAACACACATTTCATTTTGGCACAATGTTTTTTAATTGATGAACATTTAAAAAACGTGTAGATCTGTTGTGGGTTTTTTTTTTTTAAGTGACCTTTTTCCAGTTTATTCTAACTTATCAGCATCTATACTATTGTCGTTTTTAGCACAGCAACTTTACTCTGATGTGAGGTAGAATGTAGAAATCTCATGTACAAGAAGCAATTAAAAACAGCAAACAAGCAATGTGATTGGATTGAGAAGACATTTCCATGCAGTGTTATTTATTTATCTAATAATAGCGAGTGGGATACAAGCGGCAGATTAGACAATTAATGCCTATGACAATGTTTCCGTTTTTCTCAGAAGTGTAAAGGCAGTGATGTCCTCTCATCACGTCTGCAATCATACAGACAGAAGTTAAATGTTGCTGATGATCGAGATTCGTAAACAGTAAAGCCTTTCCTCAACTAGCCTTTGTTATCATGTGTTCATTAGTTTGATCTGTGAGTAGATAAATGAAGGTTCAAATGTGTGATTTTAAACATCAGTAGAAAATACAGAAGATACTGGACCCTGAGAACAAACTGTGTTTGTCATACGCCCGACACGTAGTAAATGGTGGCAACAATTCATTGATGCAAGTTTTAGTATCACTAATATTCAGGATGTTCATTCAACCCTTACTACAGATCACAGTTAAGTAATTATTATTGTTATATGTACATAAATAATTTTCAAATTGTGTGTATGTTAACGTATGACAGGTTGAACTACATTTCAATTGGAAGCAGAGATAGAATAAGGCTGGCATATTTATAAGTTAGTTGGTGTCAATAAATCCCATGAGAAGACTTAAACCAATGTGTATTTCGTTTTGACTCCCCTATTCTGTCTGTGGACCTCAGACCCAAAATGTGTTACTAAAGTGTGAAAGAGGTTAAAAATATATGATTTAATCTTAAAGGGTAAATCATTTCCAAGCTGGTTACTATTGTTTTCATAAAATGTCATTCACAGAAATGTGAAATGAAGCATTTCATGGGGCCTATTTTCAGCAGGGGATTGATACACATTGCTGCACAAGTGAGTAGTTACCATTGACTTTATTTGAAGCAGGACCCCGACGCACCAAACATCCTTCTTATCTTTATAGTCTTTTCAAAGGATTCGTTGACATAAAAAAATATCCTCAGTCTTGTCTTTTAAATAAGAAGTTGACTCCAAATTAAACAATGTTTTAAAAAAGAATGCTTTCAAAACAATATTAAAATGTCCTGTGTAGTGACTGCTTCCTACAGTCCATTACATTATGCTTCACCTTTCAGGACAAATAATAGCTTCAATGATATGCCACTAATTAAGAAATCACCACAAACACAAGTCCTGTGTCGATCACAGTTTGTTTTATGTCACTTAGGAACAAATGAAGGGTTTTAAAAGAACAACTTTTTTCAACCAAACTGCAGCAACTTTAATAATCTTCTGTGAGCGTTTTTGCACACAGTACACACTTTGCACACAGTATCAACACTCTGCCAACAATATGAGTGTATGGAGTCTGGACAATCACTATTAAAGCACAGTAACACGAGGACAACATGAGAACTGCCGCTTGGTTGAATGTCATTATGTAGTTGCTCTAAACAAAGCATTTTAGAAAATTGTATTTGAGTATATCTATTTGTATCCGTCTTTTATACATTTGTCATCAATGTACGCTACAGTGAATTTGGTGGATTATTTTATATTTATTAGGTTACACTATGACGTACAGTTAATAAAGCGATTCTCATGCCGTATTCTAATAAAACAGTTGCCAAAAAAAGATCATCTCCAAGTTTCTTACTTCCTGTCTGCTGACGGTCAGTGTCTTTTGGCCATCTGTGCGGAGTTTTGCAGACATGATGTTCTGCCAACACCCGAAATGAACTGGAAGAGAGAAATATAACTGAGGATGATGAGGGTTGTTCGAAAGCGAGAATACTGAGTGGTGCATTAGACGGAGGATAGCACACAAAGGGCCACGTCAAAAGCTGTCGAAAACAGCTGCATTCAGAAGTGGTTTCAGAGACATTCACACAAGCTCTTAAAAAGCACCAAAATAACTGAATTCCATGAACAGTTTGCTGATGTAAAAAGAGCTTCTAGTAGAGAGGCGACAAATTGAGGATGATAGCCTTTCATTAATGTCTGCATCACAAGAATACTATAAAGAATATCAAATTATAGAGCTCTGGATAGCTATTGGTTTGGATAACAAAAGTAATTTGACACAAAAGAACATGTATATCTCCACAGAAAGAGATTACTGATGAAATGAACACTGCAGCTTTATAACATTTAGCATTTTTGACACTTTTGTGCCAGGCAGTTTTCTTTATTCTGCATTGAAATGGATGAAAGGAGACGCAGCAGTTAGTTAACAGTTGAGTCATTTGTAGGGTCTGTAATGTTTGCCAGGTCTAAACA
Organism: Notothenia rossii; assembly: GCF_949606895.1. NCBI lineage: Eukaryota > Metazoa > Chordata > Actinopteri > Perciformes > Nototheniidae > Notothenia > Notothenia rossii. Next base: position 23,906,687 of record NC_136907.1, on the reverse strand, counting down.
ATGATTCAGACAGAGCAACACCAATGGCGTTTTCCCTCTGTTGGAAAAGGACATATCATTCCCTGTCCATTTGCTGTCACCATGGAAACTAAATTGTATTAGAAATTCCGGTTGACTCACTCGGAGGCTCTCACTCTAAACAAACAGAAAACAATTCAAGTTCACAGGCCTGGGAGCATTTCTTTTCTGTCTCTTTTTAATTCATATTCCATCCGATGCATATGTAACAGGTTCATATATGTAGTCATGACGACCACAATCCCCTTTTTTTTCTATGCATGACACCTGCTTCTCCCAGGATACACACAGCAACACACACACGCAACACATGCATCTGCTTCCCGTCTTGCCTCCTCCCACGGTTCGCACTGTTTCACACTCTCAATCCCGGGCTCTTCCTTTTTCCAGCACCCTCCACCACCATAATTGTCTCAGCGCCTTTCCCTTCCCTCCTACGTCTGTGCTCTCAGAGAGGTGTTACCATGGAAACTGGCTACAACTGATGGAGCTGAAACTTCACGATTGGTATACAATTGGCAAGTGCACGCACAAGGCAGAGTTGCATGCATGCAGACACACACATTGTGTCTATTCATTATAATGCAAGACACTCCGGGATGTTGCATACTATTATGGATGTTCAGACATGCGTACAGAAGAACATACAATGTATAACGGCAACATTTGAGAGGCAGAAAGCACCATTTCAGGAATTGATTTCATTAAATAAGTGTATTTTGACATGGCTATTGAAGGGTGAGAATGGGAAAAGTGAAAATGACCACCTTATTCACTAATCAAGCCTGGTTATTACATTTACATAAAGTCTATTTACATGTATTGACATGCTGTTGTGTTTTGTTTTTTTGAGTCCTAAAATAAAGGAGCCGATGTGCTTGCTGCTGTGTCCAAGGATATGTCAAACCTGTTCACACTTGTGTTATATTTAAACAGCGGATCGTCTGTACATACAGAAACCTGTGACAGTGACTCAGATGTTGTCTCATTTCTATAAAAACCCATCTCTTCTATCTGTAACTAGAAAAAAAATCAATTAATTGCCTTATTTTTTTACAAAGCTTGACATTGTATTTGTCAATAATGTGCAAATTACTTTCTAAAACCAATCACAAAAAACGTCCTTTAAAATGTGTTTATCCTTAAACTAAGAACTAAATCAGCACACCATTTATAAACTAAAGTGTCTGTAGGCACGCTGGTGTCTTTTGTTAAGACAAGTTGTTAATACATGATCGAACTCCTGAAACTTTTGCCAAGATGATTTAAAAACTATTGTAATGGTCTTGCAACTCAATTTAAGATATCATAATAAGATCAATCAGAACATATTTGAATGGGGGGTTTATATCTGAGGTATCCTGTGCTCCTTTTGCTCTCAGTAAAGACCATGACAGTGTCTTATTTTGCTCCTGTTGACAAAGTATTGTAATATTGATCAATAAAGACTTGGAGGATTTTTATTCCTGTTACATTGTTTTACTATTATTACTGAAACCAATCTATCTCTCAATCAGATGTATTATATGTCATGGTATCATCATGTTTTACTGATATGTAAAGTAAAATTTATTTTATGAAAATGTCTCACAGTATGCAATACTTTGTATTTTGAAACAAAAAAGAGAATAAAGTCCAATAACACAAAAGGATAGCTATGGACACCACGGCAGGTGCAACAAGTTCTATGAAGTCACATTCATAATGCAGTTCCTTTAGAATCAACAGCAGATAAATGAATCACCAAAACACACAACACAGAGATGTACAAACGTTTTTAAATGCCAACCATGACAATTAGGATTGTTGTACTCACATGTGTCAATTAGAGTCTTGTGCACCAAAAGTCCTCCTCTGCTCCCGCTTCAACTTCCCTGCTGTTCATTTTCATTGCATTACATATAGTCCACTTAACCTCTCTGTCCCACTATAACCAATCCCAGTTTCAATTTCACAATGACCTCAACCAATACAAACATCAGAAAGGCCTCATTGAAGGCTCCCGAGTGAACGCTGAGCATTTAGCATAGCATTTATAGCATTTAGCATAGCATTTAGCATGCCGGGCCCACCATGCATCTGTGTGTTTGATTAAGAGTGGTTAATAGGTGGTGAATTAAACCAGAGATAAATGAATAGAAATATCACTTTTAATTTCAGTCATTTTTTAATATTGCATTGTCGTGCTGTTCACAAACTGCTAGCCCCATCCAGGGTGAGACCACACCCCTTTATGTCAGTGAGTACTTTAATGAACATGCTACATGCATATTATCTCGTATGTCATCTCTCTTGAACTGTGCCCACCTGTAGCCGCAGACTCGCAGCTTCTTCTCTGCTGTTTGTATCCCTTTTCTTATCTTGTCCGTTTCCTTTATGTGACTTCTATTTTGACTCTGAAACAGATGCAACTAATACCTCAAATGTGTATAATAGTTTAGTAAAAGTAGCTATTTGTTTACTTCCCTTCATTGATTTCAACAGCACCATCAAAATTAACAATTGGAATATGCGTTATTATCTGCTAGGTACTATAATAAAGTGGTACAAGAGCCGTATAATAAACAACATTGGGGAAAATACACTGAACAAAAATATAAACGCAACACTTTTGTTTTTGCTCCCGTTTTTCATGAGATGAACTCAAAGGTCTAAAACATTTTCTACATACACAAAATAACCATTTCTCTAAAATATTGTTCACAAATCTGAAAGAATCTGTGATAGTGAGCACTTCACCTTTGCCGAGATAATCCATCCCACCTCACAGATAGCATATCAAGATGCTGATTAGACAGCATGATTATTGCACAGGTGTGCCTTAGGCTGGCCACAATAAAAGGCCACTCTGAAACGTGCATTTTTGCTTTATTGGGGAGGTCTGGGGGGGTCCGAAAACCAGTCATTAACTGGTGTGAGGGTTAGGATTAGGGCCCATGGTGGTGGTGGGGTTATGGTATGGGCAGGCGTATGTTATGGACGATGAACACAGGCCACTCGATTCACAACATTACCCTAACCCTAACCCTAATCCTAATCCTAACCCTCACACCAGATACTGACTGGTTTTCGGACCCCCCCCAGACCCCCCCAATAAAGCAAAAATGCACGTTTCAGAGTGGCCTTTTATTGTGGCCAGCCTAAGGCACACCTGTGCAATAATCATGCTGTCTAATCAGCATCTTGATATGCCACACCTGTGAGGTGGGATGGATTATCTCGGCAAAGGAGAAGTGCTCACTATCACATTTTTTTTCAGATTTGTGAACAATATTTGAGAGAAATGGTTATTTTGTGTGTATAGAAAATGTTTTAGATCTTTGAGTTCATCTCATGAAAAATGGGAGCAAAAACAAAAGTGTTGCGTTTATATTTTTGTTCAGTGTAAATATACAAACAGTACATGTACTTTACATACCTAAAACCTGAGAACATTGTTAGTTATTTCATCATGAATCCAGCCACCATGAAGGCACTGGCAGCATTATACAAGCACATAATTAGCACTAAGTAACATGAAAAACAACACAAATGGCTTGAGTGCTGTGTAAACAAAGCTAGGGGCCAACTGCACTGTTAATGGGCTTAAAGGGTGAATATAAGGTATTAGTATATGCATTAGTGGAGGGCCCTTTCTTACGTATGCGGACACCTCTCTGCAATGTGACACACATATTATTTGCAGTGTATATGCACAGGGTTATAATTGAAAAAGGGATTATATGCAAACAAATTGGGGGTCTTTTGCAACAAATTAGGTATAAATCTGTTTTAAAAAAAGGTAAAAACAGGTAAACTTCACCATTAAAATGCCAAGTTGCTGGCGTTTATATATTATGGAAGATTTACTTCTTAGTAACCACCTATTCAAAGAATTTTCTTCAAGGTGAGGCAGCAGTCCATTCAAAATACGACCACTTGCCTCCCACACAGTGAATCAACCTGCTCTTATTCAATGCTTAAGTAGGAGCACGGCGTTAATGATTATTGAGGCCTTTTTTAAGGAGCCTCTGACAGCAGTTACTAATGCAGCCCATATACTTATTTTTCTCTCAGAGTAATTAGGGAAAAGAGCATTATTGAAAGCTGAAGCCTGACAGATAAAGCCCAGCGGCTCGGAGAACGTTTGCCATTAAGGTTTGAACACGTGAGAGAGAAGCCATTTAAGCAGGATGATGATAACAGGTTGGAAAGGTTATTACAAACTCACATAGCTGTTAGCAGCCATCTTCACAGACTCAAAAAGGCAAACGTATAAATAGTCATACAAACATTTCAGCCCCCCGGAGCACTTTCCCGGACATTCACAGTCTGCGAGGTGAATGAAATGATGATGCAAGTGTCATTTTGGGTTTTGTTTATTTTAAATGAATTTTACAAACACGCTTTAAAAAAAAGTAGACATTGTAAAAAAACAAGCATGGTAAAAATGCCTTTTATTAAAATAAGGCACTAATGTTTTTATGGAATTGCATTTCATCCGTCATTTTTCTAGGGTTGTATTTTCCAATTAAAAATGTGTTTTATTTTCTCACGTTTACAAAAACGAATTTTCTTATCTAATTTTTTTGAGAAAGAATCCCAAGGCCTGTGCTGTGTTTGGATGTACGGATTAACCGTTATCAGACTCCTATGAACTTTCAAAGTCAATATTCAACAACTTAGAAAATAGTGATCCAGTGAACATCATTTTGTATTTAAACATGCAAAAGCACCAGATATTATTTGTGGTCTATGAAAGTGAAAATGGATTCACATTTCAGGTTATTGCTATGTGGACTTGAAGGATGTGTTGAGACAGTTTTGGTCCTTTTCCAGCCACCTGCTCTGCTGTTTAGTAGACATAAGGGAAGATCCTGTAGGGGACACGTTGACAGTATGTGTCCCACGCTAGTCCGTATTTGGCCCTGCACTGTCTCTCATCACGGTCCTCTCGGTGAATCAGCAACACGGCGAAATATATGACATAAAAGTAAGGCAGGAGATGTGAGAATCCTAAAGAAAAGACGAGAAAGCATGAAATGTTAGCAAGAGGAAACTAATAATGACAAAGTGAAACTATACCCTATATAATTCACAGAGGACTGTATTCATTTAAATTGATAATGACACCTTTTTCCACTAATAATATCATTGTTCGTGATGTGGATGGCATCAGAGAAGATGTAATCAAGTGTGCATCCTCCTCTGAAAAAAGCTGAACATTTCCTTTTCAATCTGTCAAGAGCCTGAACTGAGTACAAGTTTGATTAAGCTCCAAGTGTTTATTCTCCTAAATGCTAATTTGAGTTTTTCAGAATAACACCTTTTTGTCCTTCAGTCAGGGTCTGGATGTGACCACTGTTCCACTTTCATACGTCTGGAATACGCTGTCATGATTTACTTTCTTTTTGATTGTATAGTTTAGCAATATGTGACTTTCTTACAGCAGCATTCAAGGCAGACACTACAGTACATCTCAATTACAAAAGCAGCTACACAAGTGAGTCATATAGAGTTTGAATACCGATGAGCAGAATGTGTCAGCTGTGACAAAAGTCTGACAGCAGCCAGAAGAGGAAGTGAGTTTTCAAGGGAACATAAGGCAGCTTACGGAGGAACAAAGAGAACACATTGTTGCTGTCTCTATGGCTTCTGCATCCCTCACAAACAGGGTGTAATTATCTAATAAGGCAAGGAAGGAAATAAGATACATTTGTGGTTGCTGCTGAAATGTCTTAAAAGGCAGAAATGTCAGAAACTGAAGGTTGGCATAACTGAAGGTTGGCATAGAAAGAATATCAGATTCTTAATTTTGTTCCCCTTTTTTTGTCATGTAGTTCCTGCTTTAAATCAATTATAAATTGATATTTTCAAAGCAACAATGGATCACATGATTATTTTTAATGGGGAAGGGATAAACCCACAGAAACCTAGGTTGTCAAAAATAGCAATATCGATTTAACTTGTTAAATATAGACAGATTTGAAAGTTTATACAGCTAAAATACAACAGTTACTTTAGGAATTTAGGATACTAACAATTAGGGAAATTATTTTTTATAGTCTTTCCTTGATCAAGCCATAAACTGTACACAAAAGGCACCAATTGAAAGTAAGATGTTACATTTCAAAATGCTGTTTTCATCACACGTTACACATCGCAATGACGATATATTAAAACACTGTTTTGCACAGCCCCAATACACACATTGGTGCATGCACATTTGTGTTAAATGTCTAGCAATAAATCCATCTGGATACGATAAATCACCAGTCTGAAATTCTCTCATTATTTCTCCTTTCTAACGAAGACTCAAAGAGATCGTGCCATGTCATTGTGGCCTGCATGCAATAAGAGCCTTGCACAGGCTTCAAATATGTCTTACCACATGGCAGAGACCAGGCGAGGGCCATGAGGAGGTCCCCGAGGTAATTGGGATGACGAACGAGACCCCACCAGCCAGACACCAGCAGACGCTTCCCTGTTGCTGTGGCGATGGTCTCCAATCCTGCGAAGAAACGCGTCAATATTTAGATATCTAGAAGAACAAATCACTTTAGAGATCATACCCAAAGGTATTTAGAGCACGAGTTGAGAAACATACGAATAATTAAGTTGTGAAAGACAAGTTGGATCATTTGTCTTTTGTTTTATGTTTATAAAAAGGACTGACTTGCGACACTTGGATGTGTAGGGTCTCGTCTGAACTGGTTCTTCTGTGAGTTGGATTTTCTGAAGACATAATATCCAATACCTTGTGGCAAAGAGACAAATGTTAACATCACCATATTTTGCCATGAATAAAACATGTTACAGCTTGATAAATAAGCGAGCAAACATGATTACCATTCAGTGCTATAATGGCTGCTGCTCCCAGTGAGCTGAGGGTCTGGGGGTGCACCACCAGGAAGGCCGCCTGCATGCCGTACGTGAAGGGGACCCAGGCCAGGTCCCCGAACACGAGCATGAAGCCAAAACCATCATGCACTATGTCCATGGTGGTCAACACGGCCTCCTGTTTAAACACAACAGTTCATGGCATGAGGGTTATTTGATCTATTATTTAATTTGTTTATTTGAAAAGGTCAGTGCACCTTAATAGACATTTCTGTAGATGCAACAGAGTTTGCCAAGAGGCTATTTTTCATCTGTCGTCCCTGGACAGATGTTGTAAAGCATGGGGGTTACTAAGGGGAGGCTAACAGGGGCCGGTGCCTCTTTAACATTGAGCTCGGACCCCCCTGTGGCCCCCCTCCAAAAGAAGAATACAATTTGTCATAGGTATTTTATACTGAACAGAGTGTTTCAAGTGTTGAAATCTTGAACACTGTCTTGGTCTCCTTTTTCCACTCAATGTGCCTCTTTCATAAAAAATCTGGCCCCTGCACGTGTTATTGGTTTAAAATTGCCACTGTTGTAAAGTAACCCTAAAGACAATGGATTTGTAAAAATAACAAAATAACAAGTTAATACAATCAGAGTCCTACAATACCAAAAAACAAAAACATACATGTTAAAAAAGCAAGATTGTAGCCATAGGTTATAGTGGTACCTAGAGTAAAGAAAGAGGGCAGTACAGTGCACTTTTAGGGTTGACGCCAGATCAGATTGATAACTTACCAGTTTATAAAGTAAAACAAAAATAAGAAAATAATAGCTACAAATCTCTCTCTGGTGCGCCACTTTTGAAATATCTGCAGGGGAAAAATCATAATTGAATAATGACCGAAGAATTTAAAGCATGATCTTTGTTTCTGTTACCTCGTTCCACAGAGCGTCCGCCACATACAGCAGCTGGAAACTGTTGACCAGTATCATGGCGAGAGACGGGGACCCTCGGAGCTCCACCTCCTTCATCAGCATGCCCAGGTTTATGACCACCTGTGAGGTAAAAATACTGATTAGCCATCACTAGTTAGGAAACATTTTACACTGGCACTTCCTGGTAGTCAATCTCAATATACGATAAATGGATAAGATGGAAAAAAGTAGTTGTCAGGTCATCTAAAACAGGGGTTCCCAACCCCCGGTCCGCGGAGGTGTTACTGCCGGGCCGCAAAATAGCTGTGAGTTTATCGTAATATTTGCAGAATTATAAATATTTAAAAATATTTTATCAATTTTTTTCTTTTTTTTTTTTCTTTTCTCACCTATACCAGTCATATTATTTCATCCAAAACATCCAAAAATAAATCAAAATTGGTTAGCATAAGGTCTTAGCCTCTCGTGCACAGAGAAAGTTACCGGTGCGCCAATAGGAAGTGGAGCACACAGGAGACAACCGTTTAATCGCAGACTGTTATGTTTATGTGGGGAAATGGCAGTGCATACATTATTTGAGATATATTTCGAACACGGACTTAATTTTAAGGACATTGCGGCCAGGGGTGTAGAGCTATTCTTTTTAATTTGTAAAACCTCCTTCACTTCATGAAATGGCTGCAGCATCAGGAGGCAGCCTCTGAGAAGTGCAGCACCAGGGCGTACACACCGCCTTCACTGTGTTCCCCACTGCAGGCTGCTACGTTTCACACACACACACATCGAACGGCCTGATTATTCCCCCTATTACTCGTTGTATGAAGGAAATGTCCGATCACAAAGGCGCATGATGTATGTGTGTGTATGTGCTCTGCTCAGCTCCGCTGTGTGTGTGTGTGTGTGTGTGTATGTTCGGTGTGTTTGTGTGTGTCCAACAAAGGCATTTGTTTTCAAATTACCATGAACAGTAATTTACACACATCTGGCCAACTCCATAGGTATGTGGGTGTTCCCAAAAGAAGTTAGTTTAATCTTAATCTCGATGTAGTGCTAAATGCTGTCGGAGTGCACCGGAATGAACGCCCCGGTATGACGTTATTATGGCTGGCAAACAAGCCCAGGGGTCTCCCTGACATTTCAGTTATATCAATATGTGTACAGTGGTCCTAATTTTTTGTTTTAATTGTATCCTGGTTTTAAACGTTATTAATATGTTTTGGATGCATATTGGTATTTCTTCAGGCTGTTAAATACAATTAGCCTCTGTTGCCACCTGCTGGTGAGTAAATATTAAAATCAGCTAAAATTGACAACCGGTCCGCACATTTTTTTTAATGTATCTGCCGGTCCTTGGCACAATAAAGGTTGGGAACCCCTGATCCAAAACACTCAGAGACTGACACAAAAACAGCACCCAACACGGTCAAATCCAGAGATATATCGTACAGGTTTACCTAATAAATGTACAATTAAATTAGATCACATTAAAAAAATAACGTTCTAAGATTCCAGCTGTGGTACCTGTTGCATGTCACCTCCTCACTTTCAGTCTGCATCTACACTTTTCCTTATTTGAGATTTCATTACGCTGAGATTTTTATCCAAAGCAACTTACAATGAGTGGAATAAACAGTGAAGATACCAAATCAGAACAGGAAGAAACATCTTTAAAAAAAAATGTATCAATTTTACCAGGGAATTTTGTTTAATTAAAAATAACTGTTGAAAGTTTCTATGACTTGGGGAAATCATCAGTCAGCATGTAAACATATTTGTACTTTAGTGCATTGTGAAGTTATATTTTACATGATATTTATTATTAAAATATTTATTTATATTTAAATAAAGACTGTTTTCTCTCTCTCAGCCTTGGGCAAACATTCAAAATGCAGCATCTAATAAATCATATTTTCATTTGTGCTCCTGAAAGGGACTAACATCACTCACGCCTAGATCAAATGCAGGGAGAGTAAACATTTAAGTCTCTATTTACAAAGAAGCATGTTACTCTGGCTCGCCCTTGGCCTCGCAAAGACTATGAACTTCATTTGAATTAAAAACATAAGAACATTTAGGAGACTTTTAAACATTCAACAGGAAACAGAGAACTCCCACACACTGTCTGTAGCCAGTTGGTGGAAGCTTTTTTTGTCCTCTCCTACGCACCTGGCCTCATAAGATTCACATGTGCAAAGGTTTTAAGAAAATTGTAAATAAAGTACTCACTACTTTGACAATGTACAGATCATTTGACTGCCTGCAACAATGTCTCTATGAAAAAGAAAAACTGATCGGGCTTTGAGTGGCTAGAGAGGGGCTTTGTTAATGCAGGCCATTTAGCATTGCCACTGGCATTTCACATTATCATTCATTTAGATAGATGACTCAGACACAGGTAATGATGCCTGCCCTCCAACAAATGCTCACTCTGTCAGGTCATCAGGGAGAAAGGTTCTGATTCTGACTGCTGATTCATATTATGATGCTAGAGGAGAACAACATCGCCCCCTGTGGGTCTTTTTGGGCTCTCTTAAAATCACCATTAAGAGTTAAACAATGTTCACAACTACAGTATGTCATTTAAGGTTTTAGTTTTAAGCACTACATTTTGAATAGCAGGTATTTTTTTCTTTATAAATAAATGCTTTACTGAATTGCTTTCTTTTTGTAATAGAAAATGACAGCTGGGACTTAAAACATTTTCTTAAAGGTCACCTATTATCCAAAATCCACTTTTTCATGTCTTTTATACATCAACATGTGTGCCCTCTGTGTAAAGAGATTCTGAAAGTTTCAGAAGAAAAGACCCCCTCACTTTTTGTCCTGATCCATTTATATAAAAACCTGTCTGAAAATGAGCTGATCAGATTTTGGCCACTTTGTGATGTCACAATGTTTGTTTGGGTTGTGTAACCCCCCCCCCCTTATCACCTGAATCTCCTCCTAGATCGCCATGGGTTTTTTCAAATCAAGTAGGTGGATTTGAGGAGCATGGGGCGGGGGGGCAGTTCCTTTGTATTTAAAGCTACAGTCACATAATCAGCTCTTTTGGAAACAGGGGGGTTTATTAGACCCTCCAGAAAAACGCGATCCTGCGATCGCAGAATTTACCGCATAATCAGCAAAATGGCGCAGATTTTTAAAAGGCCGCATATCTATCAAAAGGCCGCATAATCCCCGCATTTTTCCAAACAAAGTTGAGAAAAAAAAAAGTTAACTCGTCTTGACGTGAAGTAGTGATGATGATGATGACCTGACGTCATCAGCTCGCGCATCACAGAAGGCAAACAACACCGTAGAGTGAACGTGTGGAACTCACACAACAAACATTTCTGCTAAAGACCGGGCAAAGCAGTACCCCGATGTCTTTCACGAAAGTGGGGGGAAACCCCATGCAACTGTGTTTTGGAGCATACGTCTTAGAGAAAGTCGAGGGTGACGACCCACTTTGATTCATTCAAACATTCGAAAATACTTTCTGCTGCTGCGGGCAAGAAAGTCAAACAACTCACGTTCACCGAGGCATCAACCTCCAAAACCCTTTCGAGGGCTACAAGAAACAAAGTGAGTAGCCTACAAGATTGAAGCTGGTCAGATAACGAACGAGGCGGAGAAGTGTGTGTGTGTGTGTGTGTGTGTGTGTGTGTGTGTGTCTGTGTCTGTGTCTGTGTCTGTGTCTGTGTCTGTGTGTGTGTGTGTGTGTGTGTGTGTGTGTGTGTGTGTGTGTGTGTGTGTGTGTGTGTGTGTGTGTGTGTGTGTGTGTGTGTGTGTGTGTTTGTGTGTGTGTGTGTGTGTGTGTGAGAGAGAGAGAGATTAAAATAGCCCCATTGCTTTTACAATAAATAAACATTGAATGTGTTTAATTGAATAGTAAAGGGATTTAACGTTAGTGGCAGGTTGTGTGTGAGAGAGAATAAATAAGACAGCCCAATATTTTTAAAAAAATCTATTCTTTTTCGCAACTTTCCGGATATTTCGCAACTTCCCACAATTTCACCGCATAAAATCACATAAAAACCCTGCATGTTTAATCGCATAATCAAGGATTTTAGCCCGCATAATCAAGGATTTTAGCCCGCATAATCAAGGATTTTAGCCCGCATAATCAAGGATTTTAGCCCGCGTTTTTCTGGAGGATCTAGTTTAAAATGCATGATCTGTTTGGTATTTTGAGCCAAACACTTCAGAGACATTTGTATATATCTGAGACCTATAATATATTGTTGAAAAAGTACATAATAGGGGAGCTTTTAAGTAAATTGTCATTTGAAGGTAAGAGCCTAGGAAGCTACAGTGCATTTAATACAAAACACCTCATTGCACTTGGTCAGAGGTAGTTTCACATCTTTGTGACCTCAACATAAAGTACAGTATATCAGTACAGTATATATGAACTGTTTATAACTTTTGTAACATAAGCTTTTCTAAACCTTTAATATCGGGATGTGAATTGATCGTGCTGTCCTGCAGGATGACTCACCCAGCCAATCAGACCCGGTCGCAGCTCACAGAAATATTTAAGGTCAAAGTTTCCAATCCGGGGGTTTAGCTCTCTCCCGATGAAGAAGTCATAAAGTGGATTTCCTGGAAAAACAGACAAATTAATGATTTTTAAAAACTGAAACACATAAAATTATTGTGTAATTTAAATGTCTGCAAAAAGTAATTTAACATAAAGGTATACATGTGATGTAAGTCTGTCATGTCGTGAACTTCATCACCAACATTTTAAACAATATCAGTGGTCAGTTTATTGGCATTTTTCTGAAACCAGAAACAAAGCTTTTTCAAAGCAGACATTCTGACACCAACATTTATTGCATTAATAAGGCTATATTCCACTTAGATGCATCAGTTCAATAGTTACATGCTGTGAAGAACAGCCTGTGATGTTCAATCCTCTGCATCTGTTACTAGGCGACGAGAAGTGTTATTTTTGTAGCCTCATACCACCTGCCTGTCTCTGCCATCGCTCAGTTATTTTCAGCTATTTTCTACAGCTCTCAGAATGCCTTTTAACAACAACCAGAAAAGGAGAGACATTTTTTTTGCTTTCAATTGCTTGAGTATATCATGCAAGTAGCTCTGCAAAGCTGTACTTAGCCACAGGGTGCTTTGAGCATAATGTAGAATAAGCACTCAACAGGTAAGTACGTATATAGACCAGAGTCCTGCACGGGTCTGATTTTCAAGACCCGCTCCCGCCCCGCACCCGCGATGTGCAATACCGAACCCGCCCCGCTACCCGCACATATTGCCAATTAGTTCCGCAACCCGACCCGACCCGCCGGCACAAGATCCGCAACCCGACCCGAACCCGCATATATATAAGCAGTGAAAACGTGCAATTATTAACACACGCAGTTGCATATTTGGCTCAAAAAGCCTGGGATGTTGGTTATTTTCTGCATCTAGGATGACACCAAAAGCCTCCCAGACGTTGGATTTCGCTCTTGAGGAAGAGTTATTGAAAATGCTGTATTCTCCGCTAGAGAGCTTCACCTCAGCCATTCAGAATGTGGCGCGCTCAGCAGCAGATAGATGCGCTGCAGAGGTTATGAATATGCTCGGTCCCGCGGGGGAGAGGTCTGAGGATTTAAACATTAAACTAAATTATTATTATTGAAATATATTTATTATGCAACACCCGCAACCCGACCCGCATCATCTTTGTTTTACCCAGAACCGAACCCGGAAAAAAGCGTTTGAAAAAATACCACCCGCAAATCACCTTTTTTGCGGGTCACCCGTCGGGTACCCGCGGATACCCGACCCGATGCAGGACTCTGATATAGACTATAAGGTGAGCTGTAGGCAGTGTGGTAAATGTTTACTCAGGAGAACTGGTACATTCGACAAAATACAGTACAAAGAACTTGATAAATGTTTATGTTGAAATTGAGACATTAATAAGTCACATGTAAGACTATTAAAGGACTTTTAAGGCCTAGTATTTATAAAATGGAATTTGAGACATTTAAAGACTATCTTAAGGACCTGTAGAAAACCCTTATCAGGCTAACTAGCGTTTGAAATTAGCACCAAACACCAAGTACAGGTGAGGCAGTTGAGAATTTCTAAATGTTAGCAGGGATATGTGCAGCTAAGTGTGGTTAAATGTGCATCTTTCTTTCATCTCTCTCAAGAGCATATGTATTCTGCTTTCTCCAACCTACATTCACACATAGGAGCAGCTCAATAGCATAGCAGTGCCAACAACATGCTGATATTGTTTCTTCAAAAACTGGAATGTTAGCTAGATAAAGCTGAATCACAATGATGGATGTTCTCAGGTACAGAAGCAGACGAGCACAGCAGGGGTAGCGAGGTCAGCTTACTGGAAAGAGTGTTCACTTGATGCCGTTAGATATATACCCCCAGGAATACCAAAAGTCTTCAACAGACAATAAAAGAGCCCTGCAAATGCATCTCCAGTTTCAAAATAGTACTTCAAGGTGGGATTTGAACCTCCACTCTCACCCGTGTTGCCTCCCAAAGCGAGAGCATGAGAAGGAACCCAGAAGGAGCGGATGTAGAGGTAGAGGGAGAACAGGTATGACCCCGCTATCGCGCACGCCGCCAGAGGCAACAGCAGCTCGAACAGAGACCCCAGAGGAGCCCCCAGCCCCAGCAACAACATCAGCAACACGCCGCTGACGCACAGGCTGTGGAAACCTGAGGGAGAGAAACAAACACAGCTCAGTGCTGGTGCCCGGGGGGAAGGGATAAGCAGACTGACACAGTTGGAAAAGATGGAACCTTAGATTGTGTAACTTAAGTTAACTTTAGCTCAAGGTTGGATCAGTGTAGAGGTTAAAAGAAGATACATAAAAAAACATGACTCAAATGTATTTTGCATTGTACTACATTGAAGTATTACATTTGAAAAAAGCATTTGTACTCAAACTTGGGTAAAGCACAACTTGAAAATAATACAGCTATAATAATATTTCTACTACATTCACGTAGACATTATGTCCAACAGCATAGTCATCCTCCGTTACTACAAATACAACATGGTCATTAACTATTTCATATTTAAATTATGACTAAAACTTTGCATTGATTTATAATGCTAAATCCTAAAAAAATAAATAAAAATGAATTATATAATTACCATTGATGGGATACTTGAGACGCGTTCCATTCCTCAGCACTAATCCTTCAGACACCTGCAGGTAGATTGAGTCATTTGAATTCTGAACACATCAAACATATCCTTTGCATGAGTCAAAAATAGGAACATTTCAATCTGCTGCTCTAAGGGGAAATCATCGAAGATCCGGGTCATTTCATCCTCTGCAGTCGAACTATTGTACTTTATCGCGCCACTGTTAACGCTGTGTCCAGCACTTTATAAACATCCATATGTCTCTTTGTGCTCCAACTTATTTTTAGCATGCTACATTTGAATATGACTTTATAGTTGGACATTTCTGCGAGAGCCATGAAGCTCAATATCACTCTAACACGTTATTAAACATGAAGCCACTGTCAGCAGCAGCTTAGACTTTGCATTCAACACAGCGAAGCACAACACATCTCGCTTGGCTCTTTTTAAAAGGTAACTGTTAGAGCCAGTCTTTTGGTTTTGTAAAAAAGGCCAAATATTGTCACCTTATCATGACCTCTGTAGTCAATAGACTATAAAAGACTACATTTCCCACGGCACCAGCAATTCAAGATACACAGATAGGGGACACCTGTATGGAAGAGGCCGTTGAGTTATAATAACCTACACAACGTAAAGAAAAAAGATGATATTAGTTGTTTATTCTTTTATTTGAGTTTTGCCCCATTTTGTTTTGATTTGTTTGACTATTGTAAAGGCCTATTTTTGTGTGTAGAAAGATTTTTATTGTATTTGTATTAAACTCAAGTGGCACAACATCAACCCATCATTGGAAGCCAAACAAGTCATAACGACTGTAAGTAAATCAAATAAAACAAAATAACTGTCTGTTTAAGGCGTCTAAGCAGCTTGATGGAGAAAAAGGGAAGGAGGCATGACAGTAACTAACACATCCACAGAAAAGCATCTTAATGATCCCCTCACAACTCTGTGTAAGTCCAAATGCAGGATCCTATTGCTGTTTTCATCACCACAGCTGGTTTTAATGTAGGTCTAACCTTGACCCAGGCTGCTGAGCTTGTCTTACCTTTCCTAATGGCAACACATAGAGGAGGGCATGCAGAGAGATCCAGCCCAGCAGAAGCACAGGGGCCAGAGGGTCCCACAGCTGGTCAGTGGAGGGGAGGGCAGGGGGCCACTGGAGCAAACTGGCCTCAGGGGATCGACTCACACATATCAGGAACATCACCGTCAGCGGCAGGAGGATGGGAATGCATAATGCACCTGAGAGAGGATTACAGAAAGAGAGATGAAACATTGCTGACATTACTGTCATTGTGTTAAGGGGATTTGTTTAGGTTGTGCTTAGCTGTGTGGCAAATGTAACAGGATAATAAAGTATACAGTTTAGAGTTAATGGTTACATAGAGATCAAAACAGCTTAAATAAAATGAAGGTAGATGTATTGTGGTGTGCTGCTGTCACTCACCCAGGGTCCCTCCAAACTCCCTCTCTGTGTCATGTGAGGGTCTCTGTTTGAGCCCTTGACTGTTCCGCTTCATTATTGGTCTCCTGGGAAAATATTATGGTGGATCAATTTCAGACAAAATATAGACATTTGTGAAACAATTAAATAGTAATTAAATGGTAATGGAAATTAGTCAAAATGACAGCACAAGAGATTTAGATGATTTCATTTGTAATATACAGTAAAATAAAATAAAAATACATACCTTTACATAGCATAATGAGGTATTATTACAGATTGAAGGCCCTACATATCCACACAGGTGTTTTTAATCACTATGAAGAAACCAACCTGTACTTACAAGAAAGTTGTATCAGTAAAGTGAGACAGATGCCAACCCCCAACAAGTTATAAAATTGTTCAAAGTCAAATAACGTGAAGTTATGATATCTTTTAAATCCAAAGTTGTTGATAATGTAAGGATCCCCTCATTCTTGTTTCTTGAACTTTTATATAGTATATTTCAATATATTTAACAGGAGAGGTGGAAGAAGTACTCAGATTGTGTACTTAACTAAAAGTAAAAGTACCAAGAGTAGGAATACTCTGTTACAAGTTAAAGTCCTGCATTCAAAACTTACTTAAATAAAAGTTTAAAAGTATTGGCATCAACATATACTTAAGAGTACAAACGTTAGTTTACTCATTATGCAGATTGGTCCATTTCTGAATAATATACAATATATCATGTGATTATTATAATGATTGATGCATTAGAGTGTTATCAAAGCTGGAAAAGCTGGAACTCCGTTTAATTCCTTTGCATATATTGCAAGGCAGCTTGTGGATTTACTCCAGATGTAATATTAATTGAATTTAAATGTTGATTAAATGTCACATCATTAATCCAAATCTGCAACGTAAACAGAGGAATAGTGGGGTAAAGGTACAATATTTACCTCCGAATTGTAGTAGATTAGAAGTACAAAGTAGCAAAAAATGCAAATAATAGTAAATGTACTAAATTACCACCATCACTGTTTAACAGTAAGCAAAAGGCCATTGTGAAACTTTCCAAGGGGCTACTTTTAATACTTAAAGCACGTGTAGTAATAATATTTCCCTTGAGATTTAAAATACAGGACTTATATTTTCCTGTATTATCTCTGAGGATGAAGACCCTTTCAGATGCCATAGACCGGTGGCAAAAATAAGAAATAAAAAAGGCGAAGGGAAGTAACAGTGTGAGATTTAAGTGTCGAACAAACTCGGAAATATTCTTTTATGTAGCCCATTCTTCACATTTCTTGACATCATTTAAATGACGTCTTATTGTGAATTACTATGACTGTTAAACCACAGAGTTAAAGTACAGTTCACACCGCTGGTATTTCCTGTGTCCATGCAGCTACATTTCTATTATGAAAGATGAGACGAAAGGCCGTCTAGTTGTTGTCCCATTTAGCTTCTAATGCTAAAATATTCACAGCGTAAGAAAAATGAATTGACGAAGTCTAAGGCGTATATATAGAGCAGAAACAAATGACTGTTTGTGACGGAGTAAATGCTGTGTCTTACCGGTTTAGAGGTGTAGATGGGACGGTATTATTTCCCAATGCATCCATCCAGCAGCATGCAGATGGACACGCCTCCAAAACACGTTGAACAGCACAAAGATTTCACTAAGCCAATCAGATCACTCCGTGGTCATCAGAAGAGGGTGGAGAGAAGAAGGCTTGGCCAATCAAATGAGCGCTTCAGGTGGCGACAGAAATAGTGGGAGGAATGGCTGCGGACGTTGTGAAATACACCTGAATTACATTGATAATGATATTTATGTATATTTGTGAAAATACTATTTAAAACGAGTATTGCAAAGGAAGAACACACCGTTTGGATCACATTCATACAATTTAATTGAATACATAGACATTATATAATTCCTTCACTTATCTGTTGAAAAATGTCACAGAAAACAGAATCAACCAACTTGAAGTTACAGTAAATCTTCAGGAGTGACTTTAGTGTTAGACATGGATCACATAATCAGATGACATTCATATTGCATATTGTTCAGCAAAAGATCCCTAAAAGAATATATATATTACAAGAGATTTCCATCTTAATATGCTGTAATCACAATCAATGTTATTCCTTTAAGGCATGCCTAAAAGTTTCGCTTTATCTTGAATTATTCTTTTTTTCAAGTTTGCAGATAGAGGAGATGAGAGGGGGTGTTTTCTTATAATTTATGTTTTGGAAATGACTTTTATATTATTACAACTAAGAACTGTGCACTTTGTATGGCAAGGGCCTGAAAAATAATGTTCGTCAGATTCAACAGTCAAATGTTGCTTGATTTCCTTCAGACTGCTACAGTTTTAAAAGTGCTACCCAAATTTCATATAACAGTATCATTTGAATCTGAATCAAAACATTAAACAGTCATTCTGTAATTGGTGTTATATCTCCGATACACGATTCCAGAGTTGTTCTGGCTGTGTTTGTGATAGGGGCCGTTTCTCAATCGCAAGTAAAACTGCTGCAGAGCAACTATTTGAAGTATACTACGTCATTGAGTGGCGCCGAAGGACTGTTTAAACGCATGTTAAATGCCCAGCATTCTGCGCCACTCTATGACGTAGTATACTGGAAATAGTTGCTCTGCAGCATGTGTACTCGCGATTGAGAAACGGCCCTGGTGTTTGGAGAGGACTGTGCTGCACTCTGAGC
Source organism: Notothenia rossii (assembly GCF_949606895.1). Lineage (NCBI taxonomy): Eukaryota > Metazoa > Chordata > Actinopteri > Perciformes > Nototheniidae > Notothenia > Notothenia rossii. The sequence continues at coordinate 23,887,653 of NC_136907.1, read as the reverse complement.
TTTAACCCCGCTCACAGATGACCTCGATCACACTCTGCTCCATGGGGGCGGGATCCAGGCAGCGGTGGGCGGAGCTCCCCACTATCTCATCCAGCAGAAAGTGCACGAGGTTCTCATCTGAGACAAAGCGCCACAGGTACATCTGCAGGTAGTGGCAGTCCACCTGGATCTGCTGCAGCCCGTAGCGGCCAAAGGTGCGCAGGCGGACACACTCCAGGAACGTCTTCAAACTGATTTTGATGATTCCAGTCATCACAGAGACCTGGGACAGTGAAGAGGTGTGTGAGAGATGTTTTCCACTAAAGGTTCATCAGGATAACAAAGAGCTGCACTCACCTTGTTGAACTCCACTGAACTGAAGATGTCAATCCTCTCAGAAAACAGCTTGTGTATGTTGCTCAGTAGATTAGTATCCATTGGAGCACTGCAGACAGACACAAATTAATTACTCAAGTGCATCCACAATTAAAACAATCACCCTTTTCTTATGATTGAAAACAACTCAGTAACAATTTACCCCAGGGGGTGAAGGTGTAGGATGTAATACAGAGTAGCTACCTGCTTCTTTTATCTTACCAATCCACTCATAAACGGAGAGAAGAATGCATACGCGTTAACGGTGGATATATGTAACTTGTGACAGTGTCAAGATTAGTGATAGATTTTGCCTTTATATTAAGGAAATGTACATATTCTCCATACAACATTAGACACCCGTCATAAAATGCGTTGGCCGATGTTTTGTCCAGGTTGAGTTTGTGATGTTAGTGTGTTATTAGGTAGGTTTGTTTTGTGATGTTAGTGTGTGTGTTATTAGGAGTTTCATTAGTGTGCTTAGGTTGTTACGGCTGCTGCCTTTCTGGTCGTCTCCTGTCTTATATGTAAATGAGCTGTGCAGGAGCCAATGACGTCAGGGCACCCGCACAGCTCATTTACATATAAGACAGGAGACGACCAGAAAGGCAGCAGCCGTAACAATGCATTATTCTCATACCAAAGAAATAAGAAAACTATATGGAATCTAATACTACTTTAACACTAAAAACAGCATATACCTGATTATTTTAAACACAGGAAACCCCGCTTAAACTAGGCTATACACTCAAGTCCTAAAGCTAGTAGATGAGCTTGTCTTTCTGTTGTATTTTGATTCTCCCTTTCAAAGTCTCAAACCAGAGTTGATGATTGCTGGAACAATGGATTTTAATAAAGTTTCTGTGAATTAAATCTGATGACTTTGAAGAGAGCATATCAATCTTATGTTTTTTACATTTATAGGCTGCATTATTTTAAAAACCATGTTGGTAATTATAATTGAGCTTGAAAAGGGATCAAAATAAGGGTCCATCTAAGTGTCATGATTCCCAGTGATTACAACAAACAATGTCAGAGTCTGATCGGTTGTAAATGTATAAAAATGCAAACAAAACCCAAATTGTTATCATGCATTTTTTCTTTTTTAAACGTGTGTATGTGTAGCTTGTTTACCTGGGAGTGTAGCTGGCAGCGTAGCGGACCTGCTGCCTGGAGCTGCTGTACACAGAGAAGGTCCTCTTGCTGGAGTCACTGCTGTGGGCTTTCCTCACTCCTTCTTCATACAGAAGACCGACCTGTGGAAGAGCAGAGAACGTTCGTACAGCGCACACACTGAAGAAAGTATAAAGAGTGGACTTGAGTACATAACACAGATGAAAATATTGTAAACCATTACCTGCACATCTATGGAGGTGGTGTCCTCTACGACTCTCTTCATCACAGCTCGGACGTTTCGTGGCTCGATGGTGTTGACCCAGTCTCGTGTTTCAACGCTCTTTCTTAACATTTGGGAGATGATCAGGCCCTGAACCTGCAAAGACAAACAAGATAATATACACACGTATGAGAAAAAGGTTATGTTGAATATTTCCTGCATTGATGTCTCCATTTCCCCCTCAGTAAGAAAAGTAAGTAGGTGAAAACCTACCTTCACATAGTGGTTCAGCAGTTTCTGTGCTGCCTCCCTTGCTTCTGTGCATAAAGTTGTGACGGGTGTTACGGGACTGTGGTGCTGAGAAAGTACACAAAGAAGAAAACATGTATTTAGATGGCAGTTAAGTAGGCAGGAAAGAACACAAAGTAAAAGACTTTAGTATGACAGTGTAATGTGGACTTTTGTGCATGCCACTGCATTTTCAAAGTCTCAAGCTATTTACCTGCACAAGGAACTGTTCGTCTGTGAGAGTGAGGATGTAGGAGATAGTGGAGGTTTCATAGTCCAGGCAGAGGCGAGACAGCAGCAACAGCAGGGCCGGGGGAGTCGAACCTCCCTTGTCGCCTGCACTCTCACAGAACTGGCGAGAAGACTGGCAAATAAACTTTATAAAGCTCACCACCAGGCTCTCACGCACACCCTGGCTGCAGAATTCACCCTACGAGGAGAAGACACACAGCTGTCAATCTCAAGATTGGGAAGAAAATACTTATTGGGGGGGAAAACTGTTAAAGGGATGGTTTGGATGTTTTGAAGTTGGGTTGCATGAGGTACTTATGTAAAGTCAGTGTATTTCCCACAGTAGATGGTGGTCAGGAAGCAAAACAGCAGCAAACAGCAGTACCGGCACAGAAGCTCAACAAGGCAAAACATTTTAGCCACCTAAATAAAACTCAATATCAGTTTAAATGTACGCTATATGTTTTCAATATTTTATTAGCTATACCTTGCATTCACATAGCCCTTTCTAACTGATAACTGAAGCTTTTATCTCTGTCTTTTATCCGCTCCGTCTAAATAAACCTTTTTTCCTAGCAGAACGAAGGGGTTGTCGGTCCACCGCTGCCTTGTTAGTGGGATGTAATTGTGTGACTGTGATTAGTACGTGTTCACCGACATCCCATTATAACAAAAACAAACCCACCGATGGAGGCAGCGGTGGATAGAGCAGGTTGCTTGTTCTGCAATGTAAAATGACTGTTTTATTCAAGGAGTCGTGACGGATGCATAGATCGCGGCTGCAGTTCCCCATCAGAAAGGGCTGTCTGACGGCTATAAAGCCATGAAAATATTCAACGTGTAGCGTAGACTAATACATATAGGTTGGCCTTTTTTTACATGGCTCAAATATGTTTTGCTGATGTCCTCGTCTCTAGTACATTGCTCTTCTTCTGTGCCATAACTCTTGTCGGTTTCTCGTTACTGAAGGTGTTCCAACCGCCATATACACTGACTAAGGATAAGTTCCTTATACAACCGTAGTTCAAAACAGCCAAACTATCTCTTTAACTGTTAAACAGAAATAAACTATTCACCTTAAAATACGGCTTGTTGGAGAATGTAATGTCCTTAGCTGTGAAGAGATGCACAGATGCCAACACTGATTTAATCTGGTTGAGAATAGAGGCCGACAGGGAGGAGAGCAGCTCTGGCAGGCTGTTCGGACCATCTCTCCCAGATGGCCCCCCTCCTCCGCCCACTGAAGCACTGGCCACAGAGAGCCGAGGGGTGGCCAGGGCCTGCCTCACGTCCGTCAGGCTGTCCATGTAGAAGCTCTGCAGGGCGGCCAGGTACTGCTTCACTCGCTCCGTGGCTGCACGGATCACAATCTCTGTCCCCTTGGATGGCACTGAAGAGCCTGGCAGCAGTTTGGTCACAGCCTGAAGTCTGCGGTGGAAGCGATCAAGGGCCCGGACCAGGAGGGAGTTATCTCCGACCCCTTTCTCCTCCTGTATCCTCCGCTCCACGAGGGAGAAATACCGAGCGGCCAGATCATCCACAAATGCGTGCAGCTTAGCGTTTGCCATCTGTGGAATGTTTTTGGATGCGAGCTCCCCCGTCTGAGCATGGCTGACAAATAGTTCTTGATAGGATGTTATTACTAGACATAAGCTGCTGACAAATTCATTGCAGCCTCTGTCAATGAACTCCAGGATGTCAGTGTTTGAGGAGGGAGAAAAGATGGCGCTGGCTTTAGGGGAGCTAGCAGCCGGAGATCCTGTAGAGGCAGGAGATGACAGCCTGTGTACAGAGGCATCTTTCACGGCTGAAGCAGACGGGTAGGGTCTTATCTCTGCTTCCAGACCCTGGAGGTCCGACTCAAGTCGAGACCGTGCATGGCTCAAGAATTTATCACAGAGCTCCTCCGCTGGCTCATCCAACTGTAGCAGCAGCTCCACACACTCTGATAAATCTTTAGCGCTTGACCCACCATCCCTGAGAGACAACGGCAAACAGATAGGCAGAACTAGTTGACTCACAGGAAATACATGTGTCACATGTTCAAACTGCAGAAAGATGTGTACAGGCAAGCACATTCAATAATGACAGAACAGCTCTATTTGGACCAATGTTTTCTTAATTTACTTTTTAGTTGAGGGGTATAAATATCTGCAATAAACAATTGAACAGTGAGATGAATCCAACTGAATTGTCCCTTCTGGCTTCCTTAAAATTTAAAATTAATACAGCATTGCAGCAATAACAAAAATAGGAATTTATTCATCTTGTTTTGTGTCTAAGTTTAGAGGATCGTTACATATCGGGTATACAATAAATGTGCAAATGTTGCTTGAATTGTCTTTTCGCTACCAAAGCAGATGTTGGTCATCCACGGGACCTAACTACTAGTTCAGAGGCGTGAGGGTAATTTCTCAATGGCGGTGTAAAACAATCAATACAAATCTGTTTATAAAGAATTGTGAATCACTGGAAACACAAGAGGCCCTAGACTCTAGGGCCTCTTGTGTTTCCAGTGCTCCACAATTATAGGGCCTACTAGAGAATATAGTAATTAATATGAACGAAATATCTTAGGTTGAGGGGACCTGTAGTATGGGAGACAAGCTGTGAATGGACAGAAGGAAGCGCACAAGACCGACATAATATTGAGATAACAATGGCAACGCTCTAAATAAACATCATGTAATTCTTTTAATCCTATTGTATTTCTATGTTTTTTTCTTTTTACACTTGCATCTCTAATCTGAATGTAAATTGAGAGATTCCCACCTGAACTTCTGTCGAAGCTCCTGTGCCAGCTTGTCCATGATGGCGTGACAGTCATCCTGAATCCCTTTGAAGGAGGGCAGGTGGCTGTACTGCTGCAGCACACAGCGGGCCAGGCGGTGGGATCTCACTGCCTGAGCATAGGCCTGCATCTCCAGACACTTATTCAACCTGGCAGGCAGCTCAAACAGAAACTGCAGCTTCCTTAACAGAGTGTGAACCCCTGGGGTGGGACAAGACAAGAGAAAAATGTGAAAATCATAGCGTCCTTACAACTGACTCAACAAAACAGACTGTCGGTTGAGGTCTCACCTGAGAGCTTTGTAATCTGCGCGTGCTGGTCTTGAAGAGTACCGCTGATCCGAGCGCTGAAGTCAGTGATTGCCGACATGTTAGCAGACAGGCAATCCATTTCATCCTCCATCTTTTTGAAATCATTCTTCATCTTTCTTATGGTGTCTGGAAAAACATGGCTAGATGGTTTAACGATCCGATCCCTCTATGTACATTTCAATGAAACATTTCAACAAGTGGAACAGTAAGCGAGGCGTTCCCTCACCTGTGGCAGATATGAACTTGTTGTAGTTTTCATACACCAGCGTCTGCATGTCACTGTCCAAAGAGCGGATCTGCTTGACCATACAAGTCTCCTGGTCCATCAACTCCGCTAGAGAGCACTCCCTTCTTAGCTGCCATTGTACACAAAACACATAAGGACACAGTCACAAACAGTACATAAAACACAAGGTCCATTGTTACAGTGTCAGTACACCTTTTTCCAGATGATTTACTTAAGTAAAAGTAGCAATACTTCAAAGTAAAAATACTCAGAAGTAAAATTGTTCTTAAGACTAAAAAGTATTTGCATACAAAAATACCTTCAATAAAAGTATGCGTTATGCAACAGATCTTTTTTTAATTATAGGTATTAGAATGACTGATCCATGAATGTGTTCATCACTTCAATGTTGCATTTCATAAAAGGTGGGGTTTATTTGAATGACTTTATACACTACTGGGTAGCATCACCTATAATATTGTGTGCCTATTTTTCCTTTTAATTAATATCCTAAATTGAGTGTCCATGTTGCCTGCAGGTGATGGTCACACACACTCAAATGTGGGAGTCAACAATGAATGCTGAATGGGACTCTTTCTAATTCATTGCTTTCATTTGAATGTGTTGTCTATTAATCAACACAATCATTTAGAAAGGTAACTGGTCTAGGTCTTCACATTAGAAGCTTCGGGTAACTCTGACATTGAGACAGCGTTAATAACATTATGCGTCACAGTGTAAACAGTTCACATCACAACAGTGGTCCTCACCTTGTTTAAGAAATGCTCGGGGTCAAAATGCGGCCCGTTGATGTCGCAGGGATCCAGGGACTGCGCCTCCTCCTCGGCCTTTCCTTCCTCGTTTAGCCCGTAGTAGAGCTTCAGCATGCCGTGCATCCTGCGCTTCCTGTCGGGGCACGAATCCTCCGACACCACCGCCTCAGCGTCCATACTGTACCCTGGACAGCTGACAGATAAAAGGAAGGTAAACACAAATAAAAGGCGACCAGCTGGCAGGAGAAAGCTGACAACCACCACCAAACGAAAAATAGTTATTCTTGCCCTAAAGTGACAGCTAACAGTGCAACTAAGCTGTCTGTTCTTAATAACAGGGCTGTAATAATGAATTGGCAAATGTCATTATCTGCTGTGAGACACAAGCAGCTAGCTTGAAAACGTCACTGTTCCGGGTTTGTAGCCTATCCGGTGTTACGTTTTCAAAGAGTAAGTGAAGTCAAGAGAATTGACTACACTCACTTTTTGAGGAATGTACTTGTCTGACAGCCCGGAAGTACGCTACTGCGCATTTCATACTACTAAAACAAAAAATAAGAAAGCTTTACAAAAAAATAATTAGCTTGCTATTTTATTATTCTACCGAATCACAAGCAGCTAGCTCAAGAAAAGTAACTATGTTCGGGTTGGTGGGTTATCCCGTGTTGTTCTTGTATTACTTCTTCTATTACTTCTACTACTTCTTCTTTTCTTTTTTTATGGTGGACTACAAACTGTTAAAGGTGCCTGCCACCACCTAGTGCACCGGTGTGTGTCACGTCAAGACCGAAAGTAAATGTCTTTAAACGATTAAATTAAACAAAAAAACAAAACAAAAAAACGATGCTATACTCCAGATATAGAATAGCCAATGCAGGTTTCCTTTTCATGAAACCTGCATTGTTCAAATATTTAAATAAAGCCCTTTAAACCTGTGGTGTTACCTCTGTCAAAGAGAAGGTGTGGTCAAGAGAATAGACTCACTTCCGTGATGAATGCACTTCTCGTCTAACACTCCAGAAGTGCTCTACTGCACATGTCACACACTCTTCAGCATTCTAAAGTAACATTATATTACGAGATATTTTCATGAAACCTTTGTAATTATATTACATAACATTAGTTAACAAAGAAGCTGGCTGGCCTCATGCAACTCTTGAGAACCAATGGTTTGTCTGAGTAAATAATCAATCAACCAGACAACAATTAAGACAAACAAGAATCAACAAATTACAATAAAAACAATGATTTGGAACTCCTGCCTCCATGTGCTCATCTTTAAATCCACTGCGTTGACTGTTTAAACCTTGAACCAACCGCCCTCACCACCCTCCATATTCTTCAGTATATATTGGATTAGTATGTTGTTTGTCCATTTCAAATGGATCAGTATTGGATCCTGTCCTGTCAGGAGGGGGCGACAGTGGAGCATTTGAAACTGAGGAAACACCTTTTGGCCGATTTGTAGCTTCTCTTTCTGCATAGAAAGACCTATCTAACAGCAATATCTGATCATAATTATTACAATTTAGCATTTTCTGATTCTATATGTATTTATAAAAACTAAGACCACTAAAAACAAGGACAATTTTGGACCTTCTTGACTTATCAATAAACCAGAGATCTGTTCTTGCCTTCTCCTTTGTTAGAGTGGAAATAAGAAATTGAGACATTTGAATCCATTCCAAACGAAGGGCAACACTCTTTATCTTGAGAAGAAAACACTTATTTTATTGGTCAAAGACTGAAAATCTGACAAAAGACTATATAATATTGCATTATGCACATCAATGTATCAGTGGAATCATAACCTTTGATCTGCTCGGCATTGTTCAACGTATTAGTATTTATTTAAAGTAAATACAATATTATTAGGTGCATTGAAAACTATTTACACATGAATCATAGAGCAACGGTTAAAATAGGTCTTAACGATAAACCACATCCCTCAGTAAATTACCAATTTGTAACCAACACGTTCTTGATTTCACCATAAAATAAATCTACAACTGTATTATCTGAGAAGAGCACAAAGCAAAATATAAAGTTTTAGGAGAAAGAGGTTAATGGTGAGACATTTCTTTCTTCGGTGCCTCTCACATAAATGAGATCATTAGGCTTACATTGATGGACATCCATGTATAGAAATAAAAACATAGTGCCTCGATAAACTCACACATAAGTAGGTGAAGTATTACACACACCTTTAAGAGATGGATAGGCCTGGCATCAATTTATATAAAAAAGAAAAAAAGCATATCAGACATATTCTAATGAAGGCAGATTAACCACTCCATTGAGAGGAATCACACTGTTCAACAGCAGCCCAGTGTAGTCATCCACTTTATCAATATACTCACATCAGCTACAGTATGAAATATGAAATGCATGGTGTAGCTGGAAATGTGGAAATATATTATAAAACATGATTATATTTTTTTTTAAGCCATAGCAATAATATCCAATCCTGGTTTCCAAGCACCACAAACAGTCATTCAGACGCCAACTGAGTACAAACAAAAAGGCACTTAATGCAAAGTCAGACAATGACCTATTTCTTTTCTTCATTCTTGTGTATGAACACTGACAAGTATATGAAAACTAAATACAAATATTTTCGTGTAAAAGCTCACAAACCATAGAAAAACAAGTATATAAACAGTGTATTAGTATTAACAGTGCAGTATCAGGTGTGTGTAGTCTGATGTGGAATGCCTATTCTACAATGTGACATGCATAGTGTAAGTTAGCAACAGCTGACATATTGAGTCAAAGAAAAGTACAAATATTTGTCAGTTGGCATGCTGTGGAAAAATCAGGAAGAATACATGATGTGGAAGGCAGTATGTCAAATGGCTATTAGTGATTAGAGCTTGTTTGTTGAAGTACATGAAAGAAGAAACAGCCTGTATTAGCATTAGGGTGAAGTTCAGAGAGGCAAATGGAGGGACATGTTGTGGAGACTGAGGTCTGGCTTTAAGGTAGCATACTGTGTTGCAGCACGTTAGAAGGCTTGCTTTGGTGTACAGACTGAGAGTTCAACAGCATAGTCAGAGGTTATTGGTCAGTTGGTCTGCCACAGAGCACATAGTCCTGTCCTTTGAAAATTAATCTCAGAAATGACTTATTTTATAGAAGCAGTTTTGCTCCTTAACACATGAAGAAAACTGTACTATTTCTAAACAAAAGAAAAATGCAAAAAACAAACAAAAGTATATTCATCGTAGTCACCCATTTTTGTGTTTGCAATGGAAACAATTATTTCAACACGGGATCCACAGGTAGTAGAGCGCTAACAGTAAGGAGGTTGTTTTTCTTTCTCATCAGTTCTGCATCGGTTTTACTTTAAAGTCTGAAACTTTGACCATCAAAAAGAGATCGGTTAAATTCTACTTAGCTCTTTGATCAACAAGTAATCACAAAAGAACACAAAGTAAACTGCTTGGCAAAAATCAGAAAGCCTCAAATAAATGGGCTTTGAGCCTTCACGTTTAAACTTAACGTCTTCAAAAAGGATGGTCTCATGTCCTTGGATCCAAAGAGCACTTATTCTGCCAAGCTGCTGTTATTCTGTTCTCCTTTTAAACTTGAACCTGCTTATCATTCAGTAGCATAACTATGGTGATTTGATACAATAATTGCTAACGAGAGTTTTTGTTAAATGTCCGTTTTATCCTATTCCTTTTTACGTTCACAGCAGAATTATTTGATATGAATGATATCTTTAAACAATGTACTGAAGAGATACTTCCCCAGCACAGAAACAGTGCTCCCATACGGACTCAGTAACAACCACTCAACGTTTCTACCAGTACTTTTCTAAAGTGTCTTCACCCTTAGATGAGGACAAGGCACTGGCAGTTTGCAAAAGCAGAAAAGTTGAGAGCACGTCCTTATATCGTCCCCTGACAGTGACAGTCATGTTGAGTGTGTTAACTCACAAAAAGTTGGTATGGTGATATATATTTTGTACGTCAAAGTCCCCCAAAAGAGGTAAAGCAGTGGTTATACTCTAATGAGGTTTACATTTTTGAATAGCAGTAAACGCAGCTCCTTAGTGCTGCAGAAAGGACAGAACGGCCATGAGATATACAGTCATCAACTGAGTCATTGTCTGAGGGTTTCTGTAGGGCTAAATTAGTCTCACGAAGTCAGAGAACACTGTATTTACCTCCGCCAAGGATAGTTCAGGGCTAAGTTTGTCTTTCAGCAGGATTACGGGAAAAGTGCCACATATTCAGGACATGTTCAGGACATGTTCAGGACATTTAGTGGAGGGGTGTATCACGTGCTAAAGAAGAACCCATGACATCCAAATCACAGGGTGGACACATTAGTGCTGCATTCATAAAGCGTTTGAAAACTTAAAAAACGTGTTCCAAATTGGGATACTTAATAAACTGTTAGCATTAAACTAAAACACATCTTTGCTAATGAACATACTGCAGTTGGAAACAGGATACTTCGGGGAGCATGTGAATGCACCACTGGCCTTGGCGGAGGTCTGCTCTTTTGAAATGTCATTATAGTTTCTTTATGTAAGGCTACCTAATAGAAAATAGCCCCTTCAGTTCGGCCTCAGAAGAGTAGAGGTTATTAGACCTTTTTAGTTTTTCACATATCTGTATTCTTAATATAAACACAACTTCAGAGAATAAACATTGTCACTCACACCTAGATGCCTCACTTGGTCCTTTGCATGTTCATATTTTTTCAGTTAAATGTCTCAGGCTTGTATCAAGTCTTCTCCTTAAGTATCAGTGTAAAGTGTTCAGGTCTGGTCTTTGAGAGGCATGGGGGCCTCTGGCGAGTTTACCCCTGCTCCAGATTCTCCGCCACCTGCACAGCAGAGTAGGTGGCTGCAGAGTACGTGGCTGCAGACACCTGGCGGGTGAAGAAGGACGCGGCTCGCTTGGGTTTCAAACGTTTGATTTCTTTTCCTGAAAGACAACGGAGAAGAATATTGATTTAATACACCAATTGAAGCTTCTAAAAGGAGATTGTCTTAGTCTAGAAGTAGCTTATTTCAAAAAGGGTAAATTGCGAGTAGTATTTATTACTGTATTCAAGAATTAAACTCACCATTGTCCACGTAGCTGATAGTGTTAAGTGAATGGACCCGACTGCAGACCACGCTGCTCTGCCTGCGCAGCATCCCGCGCCGTCCTCCTCGTCCGTTCTTGTTGTTGCCGTCCTGCCCCCCAGGCTGCTGATGTGCCCCCACCTCTCCGTCCATCTCGGCTGCAGCTCCTCCCTCAGACGCAGACCTCAGCTCCACACAGAACTCAATGAAGCCGCTCATTAGCTCTGCCTTGAAGACAAAAGAAAGATCGAATGTTTAACAAGGCCATATTACATGTTTTGTGGAGTTCCCTTTCCTGTCGTGTGTTATATAGGTTTCTGTGCAAAGCCTGAAATCCAAAAGTTGCCTACAGAAGGAGTTTCTCTCCCACAAACATGCTTTTGAACATTAAAGCATGTAAAGATGTCACAGTCTCAAATACAATTATGAACCTGAAAATGAGCATGATAGGGCCCCTTTGAGTCTAAGCCTTACATTAGAGCTGCAACAATTTCTTGATCAACAGCAAATAAAGATTATTTTGATACTGGATTAACCAAAGTCATTTTTTTATGGAAAACTGTCAGAAAAAGCAGTTTTCAGCCTCTTAAGTGTGGAGTTTTCTTGCTTTTCACATTTAAGTGAATAAATGAAATACTAATTAAACGGCAGATACAGTATATCGATATTGAAAATGATAGTGTATTGCGGCCCTATCTTAAACTGTACATAAACAGCTGTACTTCACATGAAGGGGCATAGTGCCAGTTTTGGATTAGGTGCCTGTGGGATTATGTATCGCGCCTCAACCATTATGTAACCTCTCTTCACCATCTATTGACTTTTAAACCTAACCATCATTGAACACGGATGATACATAAGAGTACAACAAAACATTTGAACTCCATTAGGTTTCAACACTAATATCGAGTGTTGGGTTGAGAAACAATTTGCATAGCAGCTGCACCAGAAAAACACCAGGTGTTGTGCGCTGTGACACACATAAAAGGACAACATCTGTCTCAGCAGCAAGATGTTTCAGAATTGATGATGACAGGAAAAATAAATGCTGAACAGTGGGGCGGTGTCAGTACCCATGCTGGTTGGTGACACTGTATGTGCAGGTGTTAAATATAGTCTTATAAGATCATTAGGGAATTCAATCTTATTTCACAAATATTCTCTTGTTTTCCATTTCACCTGTTTTGAATAGATCTTCAGCAACTTGTTGACAGGAGTGCCGTCTTCCTCTCCATCAAACTCCAGCCACAGGATGTGTGAGTCCCCCTGCTCCTCGGGGTAGCTGTGGTCCCAGGAAAGCTCGTTGAAATGCAGACCCAGCAGCACATGCTGGGAAAACATGGGTTTAACCGGAGTAATCAGATTCGTTTTCATAAAGGGAAATGCTCTCAATGCTTATGCAGGTATCCACAAGTACAACGTGAGAAACATGGCATTGTGCTAGGCCTTTCACAATAACTACTGTTGTTGGCTAATACATGTCCCAGAAATAACTATTTCATTGTTATATTAACACAATTGTATGCCACTGATATAGTGGTAAAATAAAGCAAAAACACCCTTTTAAAGAGCAAAAGCAGCTAGTTTTCAAGAACAGTAAGAAGTATTGGAATGTGAAAAAAATATAAATGATAAACTCTCTGGCTCTGTGTGCAATGACTGCATAAGGATGATGGAAGTGTGGTGGAAGGGAAATCCTGCAGTTCTGGCAATATGTTGGCTAAAATGTAAGTGATATTTTTATTTAAACAAATGTAAATATAGCGGGCAATCATGAGGTCAGCATGTATTATCAGGTATATATACATATATGGGACGATAAGTTGATAAATGTGTGCTCACCTTCTCTTTTACATCCATCACATAAACTCCCTCCAGGCAGATCCCAACGTTGACAGCTTTGCGTTTGGCCCTTTGGAGAATCCCTTGCACTGGTTTGTCAATCTCTCCACCGAAGAAAGCGCACCTGTTTGTGTCGTAAATTCAGAGTATAACTTAGAGTGAAAAATAAAACTACAACTAAATATGTATTTCAATTATTCAAAAAAAAAAAATCAGAATGATATAAAGACAACGTCTAAGTGTTAACTAGGTGCCAAAATGAACACTGGTATAAATGGCTCATTATCCAGCTCCTTACCCATAGTAAGGCAGGTTGTGACATGTGTTGAGGTACTGGTGGAGGAGCTGTGTGGGCTCAGGAGAGTTCCCAGCAGGTGAGCTGATCTTTCTGTACTCCTCCAACAGGTTCTGCTCTAGCCCCGTCTGACGGCTCGACTTCCCTCTCAGAGTGGAGAGCAACCCCCCACTGCCCATGGCAACATGTACGGGCAGGAAAGAAGACAGCTTCTTCCCTCTGTGGAAAACAGAGGAGAAAAGTTTGAAAGTGCATCTTTTTTGTGCAAATGTGGGGTTAAGATAATATTCAATTACATTCAGATTATTTATCAAAATGTACCGTTTAATTGTGTGTTTCACAATGCTTTGGTTGCTCTGTATGTAAGATTTACAGGATGCAAGATGAAAAAAACAACAAATTGCATCAATGCAAGACGATCATGTGCAACTGTATAGTGCCATTATTACTATCAATTTCTCCTGAAATAATCCGTTTTGTTCACTCCTACAGGTGTTGTAAACCTCAATATACAGATCGTTTCTCTCCTAAATCACTCAATTGACTGTTTTCCATTCAAGCTTGTTACATTTATTTGTTTTTTTGTGTGTTTTTATCATGACCCTGATGAAGTCAAAACGTACTGCTTTTGCAATAACTGTCTTTTTATTGAGCTTTGTTTCTTCAGGGACATAAAAAAAAAAATCCCCTGATGATTACCAACGGTTCTTCTAAAGTATCTGCAACCAATACTTATAATACGAAGCATGTCTCCATCAGTAGATAATGGCTATCAATAGTCCAATCATTTCGTAATTCAAGGACTTTATTCGAATGGAATATGAAACATTGTTTAGAAGACAAGTCTCTCATTTCCTCTAGTGTTGGGAAAGCTTGGCACATGATGCTCAGTTTCATGGTCAGAGAAGAAAGACTAAACAGTGACAAACCACATGCAGGCACTCAGACATTAATACTGCGATATTTATGATAATGTCTCATGTATCTCATGAGACATTATCATAAATATCCATTTGTTTATTATTTTATTGTTTATTATAAAACAAAAATGTCCTTCTGTGCATTCTCGTACTTACTGTAGCAACTACAAATCATAACGTTACAGTAGCACATTATTATCAGCATTTAAAAAAACACCTCCTTAAACATTTTCTTCAGAAATCCTATGGATTTTCTTTGAATTGCAACATGTAGTTGCTGATCGTACTTTAGGAAGCTTATTTTATGACTTTATAAAATGTTTGCTTCTTGACCTTTTTCACAGTGTCCATTTTATTCTAGTTAAGCTGAATCAAGGCGACCTCTCACCATTTGACAGAATGGCAGAAGGGGCCAGTACTTACTTCTTCATTTCCTAAAACGTCAGCTGACAACTTCAAAATGTCCATTCAAGCAAGAGCTGAGCCCACACAGAGAGAAGTCTGTGTGGTTGATTATCCTACTAGACATCAGCATTTATACTCTTAAATTAGATTCCTAAAAGTAAACAAAATGTCGTACCACAATTATGCGGATGACACTCAGTTATACATTACAATAAAGCCTAGCGACTACGGACCATTACAATCCCTCACCAACTGCATGGCTCAAATCAGCAGCTGGATGAGCCACAATTTCCTACAATTAAACAAAAAAAACCAGAGAAAATTATCTTTAGTGCCATAAGGGAGGAACGGTCTGAAGTAAGCGCTAAACTAGAAGCCCTGCTGCTAAATACATCGGAAAAGGTGAGAAATCTAGGCGTAGTTCTGGACCCCGACCTCAATTTCAAATCCCACAGCATACTCTCACTTGAAAAACATAGCCAGACTTAGAATATTCATGTCTCAACCAGACCTTGAAAAACTAGTTCACGCATTTGTTTTTGAGTACTGTAACAGTGTATTTACAGGTCTCTATAAAAAAAATCACTTAAAAAAACTGCAACCAGTCCAGAACGCTGCTGCCAGAGTCCTGACCAAATCAAAAAGAGTAGAACACATCACCCCAGTACTCAGGTCTCTGCACTGGCTACCAGTAGCTTACAGAATCGATTTTAAAATTATATTGCTAACTTATAAAGCATTAAATGGTTTGGGACCCCAATATATGTCCGAGCCACCCAGAGCTCTGAGATCATCGGGGGCGGGCTTACTCATTGTTCCCCGGCTCAGAACCAAACACGCCGAAGCTGCTTTCAGTTTTTATGCTCCCCACAAATGGAACAAACTTCCAGAAAGGTGAGGTCTTCACCAACGCCGAGTTATTTTAAGTCGCGACTAAAAACACTACTTTTTTTAATCTGCTTACCCAGAAGTCTTTGAACTTGTTTTAGCACCTACCCTATTTACAATGTTGTTTTTAAACTGTTCTGTATCTCTTTTTTGCATGGTTTTTATGAATCTGTTATTCCATTATGTTTATTTATTGTGTTCCTTTCTGTTGTCTTCTTGTTAAGTGTTAATGATGATGTAAAGCACTTTGAATTGCCTCTGGCCCCGTCTCAGGTCGGTTAAATGAAATCCTTGCTTCCCTCACTTGCGTCGTTTCCTTGCGTCTAGTCCCTCCCACCAGGGAAGCATGGAGGGACGCAAGGAAACCACGAGAAGCAGGAAAATGAGTTTTAAGAGCAATGGGACGTCCTTTCCTCCGGAGCATCATGTGAAGCGACGTCCGTTTGTGATGACGCCGCACAGCTGTTCGTCTGACAGCAGCTCTGTCCCCGTTATTTTCACAAACACCCCCGCCACACATTTACTGACACAAACATTTGTATCATCTGTTGTAGACCCCAATAAATAAAATAAAATAAGAACTCATTCTCAAAAAAGATAAACGCCATTCTTAAAATGTATAAACGAACAATAGTTTGATTCTGATTCTGATTAATATTGATTAGAGTGCACAATAGAAATAAAATAATTGAGAGAAGAAAAAGAGATATATTATCTATCAAAACCCAGTTAGATTAAAATTCATTGGATTGCACACTTTGTTTGTTTGTGTGGATATGTAGCACATTAACATTTTAATAGCACTTAATGACTGACTGAATGGAAATGACAGTAAATGAAAATATAAAACGAAAAAAGCGATCATGAAAATGTTTCCAATAAATGAATAAAATGATTTTTAACCACTTTGTTGTTCAGATATATCACATATTTGTAACTAAATTATACATGAATTGAAACAAAACCCAGTTTAAACTTTAAACTGAGGAGTGACTCTCGTGAGTTTCATTTATTTTCTTCACTCCGCTGGGGTACTGCTCTCATGTCAAGAACAAGAAGCATGAGATCAGTGCATGCACTGCATCGTCCAATCAGTGAGCGATACACAGTAAGGGGGCGGGGCGAGTATCTGAGGATTTCATCAGAGGATGGACTGGTGGTTCCTTGATTATCGCTCCTCCATTATCGCTTCTCGCTCCTCAATCCTCGGTCCTCTGGCAGAAATAAGAGCCATGGGACGGTACTCAAGATGGCGCAGACAAATCAACTTCCGGTTAGACCGAGGAGCGAGGAAATGAAAATAGTCGACCTGAGACAGGGCCTCTGTCTGAAAATGTGCTATATAGATAAACGTACCTTACCTAAATTAAAATGTAGTTTTTAAAAATAATGTAGTTTTTCGATACGTTCAATGCCAACAAAAGATATCATGTGTACAGTAGTTTAAATTGGCTTGTTTGTTTAAATGAATAGATTGACAAGAAGATATGACTGTTAGGCCTGTAAGATCAATATGAAACTATAACCAGGAGATCAGTCTAGCCAAGCAGAAACATTGGAAGCAGGGGGAAACAGTTAGGCTGTGTCTGAAAAAGGCTTAAAACCAACATTTGCATCTTCTCATCTGGAAAATGACTCTAATTCGAAAAAGACCTAACTGTTTCTTTAAGAAACCAAGGGTTCAACAAGGCGCTTACCTGAACATTTCAAAAGCATTAGAAAACCCATATCAACAATTTGGTCAAACTTTATTTAACCATATTTTCTAGCTTACCTTATAGTAGTAGTGAGTTGTTGCCCATCAAGACCAGTTCCCTCATCTATAGTGAGAGACAAGGCTCCAAGTGTGGTCCAGTGCTCGGGGTCGCAAGGGTATCGGCCCATGAGGATGTTGCCCCTGGCCTCCTCATACAGGAGCCTGAGTACTCCCTCATCCTCTATCTGCTCAGGAGCGAGACAAACACAACAATCCTTCAATCATCAGGAAAATAAGAGTCCAAGTTCCTTGTGATGAACAACAAGCATTTAATAATTAGCTTATATCAAATATTATTGAATGTATTTGACAATAATACCTGCAGTTCTTTAGACTTAGGATAATACACGTTCCGACGATACTGGAGACACGGTTCATCTGAGGAAGAAGCAGAGGACCATGATTTATTAGAGTGGAGGCGACCTTGTGTATTTTAAATTAGTACGATCGTCACTGTTGGAGATTAAGCCCAGCCTCCCAGAGTGGAAGGAGAGAGGGTTAAGACAAACACTGTGATAGACGCAGGAGTATCTAGCACAGGGTTCCCCAGACTACGGCCCGCGGGCCGCATACGGCCCGCCATGCCCCTTTGACCGGCCCTCCACCTCTCTGCACCTCACCATTTGAACTGGCCCAAAGAAGAAAAAAGAAAAAAATTATAAAATATTTTTTAAAATATTTTATTTTAGTTGTCCAACTTGTTTTGTGAAATAATAACATGACTCTCCAAACGAGGGCGGTAATCGCTGTTCATTCCGTCACCTGAGATTAGAACTCGAGGCCGTCAGTATGTAGTGGGCAGAGCGGCTCTGGTAGTGGCCATGAGCCAAACAGTGGAACTGTCAATCAGATCGCCAGCGCCTCTATCACGCTTTAAAAGCAACGTTATGTAACGTTCTGGTTGACATCTGTTACATTTGCATCTTGTTTTTTTAACACTAAAATATTTGTTTATTAACCATTTATATTTTATATAATTTAATATGTGTGTCTGTATTATTTATATGACGTATGTTTATGACCGAATTTCCGCCACCTTACAAGCTGATCGAAGTCATGCGCAGAAAATATTATGCTACAGTTGAACAGCAGTGTAATGGCGTGCAGTAAAGTGAGGAAAATTGACAGAGAGTGTCAGGTTTTTAAAGAACAATGGACCAAGGATTATTTTTTTGTTCCATGGAAGGACCGTGCCATTTGTATTATATGTAAAGAAAATGTGGCCGTGTTTAAAGAATTCAACCTTCGCCGCCATCACGAAACCCGGCACAGAGAGTATGCTAGCTTGAGCGGGCTAGCGAGAGATGATAAGGTTCGGCGTCTGAAAGGCGGACTAGCTGTTCAACAGGATGCCTTCCTTCGTCAATCCCGGGTCAACCTGGCTGCTGTCCGAGCTAGCTACAAAGTAGCTAACCTACTGGCTACCCACGGCAAGCCGTTCACAGATGGAGAATTCGGGAAGGCCATGATGCTGGCTGTGGCCGAGGAGGTGTGTCCCGAGAAGACAGATGCCTTCCGTGGGGTGAGTCTCTCAGCACAAACGATGACGAGACGAATTGAGGAGATGGGGGGAAACGTGTTTGACCAACTGAGAGAGAGAGCCGCAGAATTCAAGTGTTTTGCTTTAGCCATGGATGAAAGTAATGACGTACAGGACACGGCACAACTGTTGATTTTTATTCGTGGAGTCAACACACGTTTTGAAGTGTCAGAGGAGCTGGCATCACTGAGAAGCCTAAAAGGCACAACAACTGGAGAAGACCTTTTTGTCGAAGTGTGCAAAACAATGGGCGAACTTGGTCTGCAATGGGCTAATTTTGCCAGTGTCACTACAGATGGTGCGCCTAGCATGGTCGGATCTACGAGGGGTCTAGTAGGGCGCTTGAACGGCGAGTTCGAGGAACGAGGTCTCGCCCCACCGATTCAAGTCCACTGCCTGATTCACCAGCAAGCGCTGTGCTGCAAAGTTTTGAAGTGGGCGTCTGTGATGAAGGTGGTTGTGCACTGTGTCAACTACATCCGGAAAAATGGGCTGAAACACAGGCAGTTCCAGGCCTTTCTCTCCGAGCTGGGGTCTGCTCACCAGGATGTGCTGTACTACACCGAAATCCGGTGGTTAAGTCGAGGCAAAGTATTGCGCCGTGTCTACGACCTGCTGCCCGAAATCAACACCTTCCTCCAGTCTAAAGGTGAAACGGTACGGGAGCTGACCGACCCGGAGTGGAAATGGGACCTCGCGTTTTTAACTGATGTGACTGAACTGTTGAACCACCTCAACCTACAGCTCCAAGGCAAAGGGAATCTCATCAGCGACATGTATTCCCACATAAAAGCATTCGAGGTCAAACTGCAGCTCCTTGTGCGACAGGTCCAAAAGCTGGACTTCACACATCTCCCTGCCACCCAAAGCTACTGCGCCGAGAAACCAGCCGCCCCTTTCCCAGTCGCGAAGTGCAAAGATGCCCTGGAGATGCTGCAGCGAGAGTTCAGTGTGCGCTTCCGCGAGCTTCATGTCAACAACAAAGACATAAGTCTGTTCCAGAACCCCTTTGCTGCTGACATTGACGACGCACTTCCCTCTCTTCAGTTTGAACTAGCCGAGCTGCAGAATTGTGATGTCCTTAAAGACGCATTCAAGCCTGACCACCTCCTTGAGTTCTATGCTGAGCTACCAGAGGGCACTTACCCAAACATTAAACAACATGCTCTGAAGATGTGTACCGTTTTTGGAAGCACCTACACCTGCGAGCAGACGTTTTCCCGCATGAAGCAAATAAAAAATCCAACGAGGAACAGACTCTCAGATGAACATTTGCATCAAACTTTGAGACTGGCAACCACTAGGCTACACCCAGACATCGGACTTCTCACCAGCCAGAAGCAAGCACACAGTTCACACTGATATGGTAAATATACTGATTTTAACTATTACAATTTTATATGGCTGTAAACATGAACTATGATTTTTTGATGAAATATGATTAATGTTTTTAATGAATTTTAATGAATAATGCTACACTGTATTTGTAAAATCACATCACAAGGAACAACAGGCAGCATATTTATGTAATTTACTGAATGTGTCCAATGTCATCCCTTTATGCCAGGTTTCCAGGCAGCAAGAGAGGGGACTGCAACTGCTGACCTCAAAGATCACTGCCCATCCATCCTTCCTTCCACCCTGGCTACAAGTACCAATTCAGTTCACCTACTGCACATATTGCTGACTTCCCATTCTGTTACTCTCTTCTAGTTTAACCTGCCGAGGGTTTACTGCTCAGTCTCTCCTCCCAATCTCTTCTCTCAGCATCTGCCTCTCCATCGTTGTCTCTCTCTCTCCCTCTCTCTCCTCTCTCTCCTCTCTCTCCTCTTTATGCACTGCCCCTCATCTCAATCTCCTATTTCAAAGGGATGATAAGTGTGCTGTAAAAGTGTTTGGGTGCTCATTGCATTTTCACCTTGAACAAAAAAAATCTCACCTGAATATACAAATAAGAGTTGGTTAGTTGATATATTGTTCACCAAGTTTCTTGTCTTGATGATTTCTCATCTCACTGTAATATAGGCCTACCATTTCTATTGTATCACTCATAAACTGTCAATCACCATGTTTTTCTAACCTTTCCTTGCTATTTTTACATGGTTGTTATTAGAAAATAAAAGGAATACCTGTGGTATTTCAAATTGAAAAACATGTGAAGTACTCACTTCTTTTGCAAACCACTTGTAATGATGAACTATTTTGTGCTAGAAATTATGGCTATAACAGGCAGTGGCCTAGTATACAGCCCACATGATCGATCCCGGCCCCTCATCACAGTCAGGAACGATAATGTGGCCCCCAGAGAAAAAAGTTTGGGGACCCCTGATCTAGCATATCTAATCCTGTACTCCTAAAAAGTAAGTAACAGCATTTAAGTGATTTTGCAATATATTTGTGATACTACTTTTGTATGTTAGTGCTTGTTGGGGAATATTTTGCTTAGGTATCTAACCTTTAACCCAGTCCATCACTGTCTCCTGTCCCATGGCATAGGTCTACGGCCTCGGGGTATTGCTGCTATCTCTCTTAAGAAGGAGCAGCTCTGGCTCCTTCTGGTTGCCGAGCAAAAGCTGACCTGAAATAGTTTATCGTTTGTGTAAATCTGGGAGTCCTTCTTATCAGGTGCGTAGGTCCCACTGGCGTACATTCTTTGGCCATGAACAACAGTTTTAGGCCCCGTCCACACGGAGACGATATCAGTTGAATCCGCTAACATTCTCTATCGTATAGACAATCTTGTGTAGGCGGACACATTTCTTGAGCCGATTCTGTGTGGACCGAAGACTTTTTAGACATCGAATTTGGTTCGTCTCCGTGTGGACGGGGCCTTAGTTTGATTTAGTGCCCTGTTTGTTTAGTCTTGTTAATGAAGAATGTTGATAATACACTCTGAGTCTGAACTAGTTAAAACCTCTGTATACGGAAGAGATCTTCAGAATTGGTCGGGCAACCGCTGCGTCAACTCGTGGCTGCAGCACATGTCTTGTCAATTCTCCGGCCATAACTTCATAATAAACCATCAGTGTTTTCACTGTATCCAATTTTCATTACAGTGCTAAGCTGTCACTGTTGTGTTTTGCGACATTTGCAATGCCACATGGACAGCTCTGTATGCTAGGCTAGTACTTTCTTTTAAAAACATACAATGTATCCTTTGTAGACTTTTTTGGACAGGATTGGCCAACATACTGTAGACACTGCTTAACTGATCAGGGTCACTGAACAGCCATAATCCCAACAACGAAAGCTGACATAACTGTGGTTACATAAGCACATAAACGCAGCAATATATGGACCAAAAGCTCACCTTGTGAAATGTCTTCCTCTGAGGCTTCAGTAAAACGATACAGCAAGTCCTGCCACTGACGACACAGCTTGTATGGTTGATGCCTAGCCTTTAACTGTAATTCTGAGGAGGAAGAAAATGTAACAAAGTGAGAGGTGTCCATTTCCCTGCTGTAAATATAGTGTGTTTTGCTGTTGTAATACTTGAGATGCTTAGATCTAAGGAAGGTAATCTTGTTTTAAGAGTAAAGTTCAATGGTAAAGGCAAAACCACAATGTCAAATCAATAGTTTGCTGTGACTGAACTGATTTTTAAACTTAATTATTCATGCCAAATTAATTAAACATACTGTATTGAACCTGCTTGTAGCATTTTATTGCTAATCCAAGCAGTATTGTACTGTATAATGCCTGTTTTATTTCCGCTTGTTCAGGCACAAATTCTACACAGAACATCCCACACAACAACATCCTACCATAATCACATACTGAGTAATATTTTGTAGCCAGAATGTGACGTTTTATTCAAGAAAGTAGGATTAGTATACACATATTGCCAGATGAAGCATCACAGGCCTTAATTAGTGTAGAAAGTTTGAACAAAGAAAAGTCCTTACCGAGCAGGGGAGAAGACAACCAAAGTGCAAAAGCATCCTGTGCAGTCTCAGGAATATGGAGAGCCTCACGAACACTGCGGCCCAACTCCTGCACAGAGACACTGCCAAGCCCTTCTACTGTTAGGTGCACAGCACTGTCACCACAGAGGTATACAAGCACATCTTGAGCTGTGTGAACAAACACAAATGAACACAAAAATAAACAAATATAAATAGACAAGTAAGCCAAAGAGAAAAAAAAGAACATATCGAAATAATGCATATTAGTAATCTTTGAGTGATTTTACCCTCCATGAGTTACATTATTAATATATAAGCTGAGGCGTACCACGGGAGAGAGTTGCAGAGGAAGCAACACTTCCTCTCTGCGAGTGACCATCTGATGAATCAGGAGGAAAACTGCAGTCGTCTCCGTCCATCTCTACTCTGCAACACAATGGCCAAACACAAAAGTTATCACAATACACAGCAGCATTACATGTACAATACAACATATTTTGTTTACGGCTTAAGAAAGTCAGAATACATGAACTGAAAAAGTAGTACATAGAAATGTGGATGTGTGAGATGGCCAGACAGGAGGAGGAAAAAAATCCCTGATATTTAGTATATATTTATTTGTGTGAAAGCTCTGCATATGTGGTCGTTTTCAGGTTTACAGTTGTTACCTAAAGGCACACATGCCACTATCTTTAGCTCACTTCTATCTATGCATAATGCATTACTCATGCAAGCTTCCTAAGCTGCCTGATGTGGGACATTACATTCATAGGGCCTACTTGTATGTACATGGGTGATGGGATTGGACTACTTAAGTGTGCTATTTCTCAGCACAGAACTTTATAATGTTCAAAAAGCACAATTATCTATGTACAGTAAATAGGTTTGTTTGTTGACAAGACAGATATCAGCAATATTCCTGGTGGGGTCTTCCACAGGGACATGCCACTTCATCCATGACCTTCAGTCATATCTGAATAATCAAGTAATCAGCTAATTTAGTTTCACTATACACCAGCGCCACCATTTGGCAGTAGCCTAAACAAACAGAGACCCTGTGTACAATCACAACACCCCAGTCGACTACTGTTGACCTCACCCTGTGAAACCAAATTCATAGTCGCCCCGGCATGTCAATGATATTCAGCAGCGTTTTTATGGTATTTGTAAGGGCTTTAACTAGAGATATGATAGCATAAATACAATGAGGATATATATATATATATATATATATATATATATATATATATATATATATATACATACATACATACATACAGAGAGATACATATCAACTAAATGATGACCCGTGGTACAAGGGCTAACTAGCTAACTTCGTACCATAGCTAGCTTTACATGCCATCTCAAACAATGTTTAAAATACATACTCAACCCCACTGAATTCACGAAATATGCCTTGGCATTAAGGCTAGTGAAGCGACCTTGCTAGCTAAAGGCGTATTAAAAACACACACAAAACATCGTGAAACTAAGATAAAACAAAACTGTTCACTTATCACTCCATGACGAGTTTGTTACTTTGGTTGTTAGTTAGCTCCCCAATTGTGTTTTTCACAACAGTCTAAGATCATGTTAATAGCAGGTACAGGAACGAAATGTCTCCGCTGTCCACCTACCTGCCAGTTTAAGTGAATTCCCCTCCACTTGCTGTTATGCGGATGGGAAGGCTATTATTGTAAATACTGCAGCTAAGTACATTAGCTAATCAACGGTTAGATGAAACTCCCCCAGTCACGGCTCGCCAGCTTTCCGGGCAACCGCAAAAGTTAGAAGTTGTGTGACTAGAGAACCATTCGCTCACTCTCAACGGCTCTTTACTGGGTGTGACTCTGAAAGACTTAAAACACCCCTTTTATAGAGGTATGCATGCACGTAGAAGACAATAAAACAGCTAAGAGAAAATATGTTCAAAGTGTTAGTCGGGGGATGATTTTAAATAATATAACCAAATTACAGACGGTGTACAGTTTGAACGCTTTTACCAAGAACAGGCTCAAAAAGGAAGGATCTCGAGAATGAGTCGAATATCCCAGCGCGCGCGTTGTTAGCTCCCTTCGTCATTGAAACGTCATTACGTCTGTATACGTGGGCACGCAGGCAGATCCAAGTCGTTTATTACCTGCCTAGTAGGCTGCAGTGTGGCTACTGTTAAAAAACACAGGCCCTTTATAACCTAAATACTTTAATATACCTCATTCCATTAGTCATACATAACTTTCATTACAATGCTAGTACACAGGGGACTTTGTTATGTTTTAGCCTGTTATGATGTTTTAGCCTGATAGTATACCTGAATATGATTGACTACTTGGGTAGAAGACTAAGAAGTATGCATGTCTCCAGAAAATCATTCAAGACAGTCATGTTTTTTAAATAATCTTTATTTAAGCTATTTACATGGGTTGATATTACAAATTGTTTCTGTTGTTTCTGGTAATAAAGAGAGTCAAGTCAAATTAACTTTTATATTAAATGAAGTGCCCAGGGACATGAGTGTAGTACACAAACTTCTCATCCAAATTTGAAAAGTAAGATCTCAATATTATATTTGTTCCTGTTCTTAGATTTTCATAAGCAAACGCAGGGGCAGGGGCAGGGGCACAGTTAACTGTCCATCCTAAATCCACCTGACGCAGGAGTCCAACTGCAAGGGCAGCAAGTTGAGTATTAACAAATGGGATCAAAGGCTTTAGCAAGGTTTCCTAACAGGGGACACACTTAATGACTTTAGATGGATTACTGACATTGATTATATCAATCTTCATAATCCTATCGCTTTCACTAACAGGGAGAAGAAAGGCAGACATATGCATCTTGAAAAACGTTTTGTGGTTGGGTATCTTTTCTGATGATATACAGTATATGGTTACAATGAGGAATGTTTTCTTTTTATATGTGCAATTCATATGAAGTATTTTTTATATATATTTAAGTCAAAAATTAGCATTCATTTGTTGCACTCTCAGTGTGAAAAAATATTCACAAGTGGGTGTTTAGGGGTCAGCTGGGGCTTCAGAAGAGCCCTCCCCCACCTGGTTCTTAAACAGGAAGAACTGCATCACAGGTTCAATGAACTCCATCACAGTGTCTTTCACTGATTTCTCCAGCAAGTACCCTTCTGTCTCAATCTCTGCGTTTTCATTCTCTGCCACTGCCTCCATGGCCGTCTGCAGGAACCGCAAGCTCACCAGCACAGAGCCCTGGGAGAGAGGAAGGGGAAGAAATGAGGGAAAAGAGTTGTCAAGCAGATTCCATTAGAGAGCATCATCAAGGATCCAAATTGCAGTGGTAATTGATGGATATGCATAGATGTACCGGTAAACATCAGACCCTAAGAATAAGTGAGGAATAAATTGAGGTCCAACAAGATTGTTATTAAAAACGTAAAACAATGTTGCATACTGGTTTTAAAACAACTTGGTTGCTGTACCAATGCCTAGGAATCAGTTGTATTCCTCAACGATACTCCAAATTGAAAGGCTCACCCCAAACTTTGCCTGAAATCCCTGTGAAAACCATTGTAATTATTGTGTCGTATACCTGCAAGAGGAAGACTGACAGTACTCCAGCCCCAATGGTGTTCATCAAGCCCATGAAGTAGCTGACCAGGGCCTCTCTGCAGCCTCGGAGGTACAGGTTGAGTTCCTCCGTTTGGTATTCATAGTTGAAGTGAGCTGAGTTGTTTGTCAGTTGATACTGGATGCATGGCCGTGGAGAGCTGGGGTTACAGCAACTGAATGGGACTCCATCCAGCAAGTAACGACCATCCACGTTGCTCTTGATGCGGCTAAGAAAAAAAAATTGTGGTTTTTCAGAGCTCATATATACAGTAGGCCTACAGTAATCTAACATATTGTTTTTCGATAAACGTCCACAAATGGTGAACCCATTAAACCGAACTCTATAAGAGTTGTAAAACCCAAGAATGAGTCAGCATTTTTGCACTTCTGGTTCCCTTGTCACGATAACATCGTTTTTTTTTCATTGTTTGTGTTTCATTTCTTGGTTGGATGCCTGAAATAAGGTCTGTGCTCAACACAAGTTTAAGTGACTTTCACATTTAATTTGGACAGACAGGGAACCTCACCTAAGGGGTATTGATGTTGTAGTCATATGATTGTTGTGTATGTTTTTAGGCTAATGCTTTTTACTTCTGACATTTACCAAATGAAAAAAATATATATTTGAGAAAATAATCTCCTGAACATACCTCATAGTTTATTTTCTCCAATAATCCAAAAGAAAAATCCCATGTTTTTTTTGTCAAGGAAAACATTGTAATGCTTACTTCTGGGTTGGCCTACAACTGTGCAGCACTATATAATAGTGTGCTAAACTTACTCTTTCACTTCCTTAGAGCTGAAATCAAGGTAGCGGTTGCTGATCCACTGGACCTCAAACCAGTCCCTGAAGTCATTGTTTCCACAACACCGAAACTCCATTTGCAGGCGGTCGATGTTCTGTTTCTGGAAGCAGCGGCCCGGGGTGTCTGTGTCCTTGTAGAAGCGGATGCCGTTCTTCAGGCCGACCTTCAGAGATGACTCCAGACTGCCCTTCATTGCATAGCTCATGATGACAGCAAGCAGCATGAGGAGAGTGAAGAAGCAAGAGATGGCAAAATATGGCTTTAGCATGTTCTTCCAGCGAGGAAATCTCTCGGCGTCCAGAGCATCCTGACAGATCTTTGAAGCAAAGATGTTGATGCCCAAAGAGGCCAGACCAACAATCATGAGAGTGTCGGGCACAACATGTACGTCTGAGTTATCCATAACCTGTAAATAAGTCAAACAATAATGTCAACAAATAATATTTCATTTGTTTGCTGTAAGGAAACATCAGCCTTACTAAGAATGAAACAGAGTCTTTATACAAAGCTATGAAAACGTGCTATTGTTTCAAACTATAGAACCTGATAATGGGTGCTATTTGCCTGAAATTCCCAAGAATGTCCCCTAAAATACAATTATAAAACACAAAAGTTCTACCAGACTTGAGACATAGTTGTCTTTACAACTAAAGCTTTTTGTTAAATGCCATTTTTAAAATATTCAGGATTCTCTTATCCTCATTCTTAATAAATATCTTTAATACAAATCATAAGATAAAATTACGTGTAAACTACAATGCATTGCAATATACATTGTAATATGAGAACAATTATATAAGCTTCATGGATTCTGTAATTTATTCATTTACCCGCACTTACACAATCCTGCAAACAGACAGCCATCAGCTTTTCAAAGCATGCATCAATCAAAGAAGATCAAAAAGTCCCTTTCTTGACGCTAAATTCTTATGATTTAGAATAATTATTTTGGGGCAGAAAATGAAAAGACAAAGTTGCAAATGCATAGTTGTGCAAAGATTATGTTTTTGAGGCTGCAAATAATTAATATTAGCAACCATCTAAACAAAACTATAGGTTTGTTATTAATACAAAATTAGGATGACAGCATTCAGGAGTAGGGGTTAGGCTGACTGTGAGTGACAAAGCCAGCTTCCAAATTATGAGTCAGAATCCAAAGTGGGTCACAGGTGTTTTTACCACCTGTTAGTCTCCATCAAGGACATTTCTTGGACAGTATATTATATTTAATGTATCCCATAAGACACTTTTACGCAATGTCATGTATTAAATTGTAACAGTTTAAAGGTAAGACAGGCACAGAGGGTATCTTGAGGTTATTCATGAAAATCGGCAAATGAGTCACTGCATCACAAAACTGCTGTTCCTCCCTGTAGGTATGTATGTACTGAATAACTTTATGAGGTTATCTGTGTTCTCTGTCAAAAATATAATCAGACAAACTTGGTGTGTCGTTTTTTCCACGAATATCAGTAACAAAGTGGGATTACTTGCGATAACTTTAACAATTAAACCATAAGTAATTACTCTACTGATTTTTGTATTTGGTTGATAACTCCCTTTAGAATTATAGTCTTTAAATGTAAAACTTGATTACCTCTGCCCTCCTGCGGAGCTCAGTCTTGAGGATGCAGCCCAGGGTGAAGGTGATGGCCCCGGCCACTGTGGCACACCAGGAGAGGAGCCACAGTCCCTGGGCTAGCTTCACCCTTTTCTGAAAAGGGAACTTCATCTTCATCACCACCATGGCTGCAGCCTGGGAATTCGGGTCTTACCAGGGGAATAGGGGAAGGACAGGGACGAGGCAACGAGTGCCGATGCTGCGGTGCTTTGTCTGCGAGGAAGAAGGAGAGGTCAGATGCAGGGCACTGAGGCTGGAAAAGCTAAGTTCAACACTAAATACACACAAATAAACTCAAAGAACACATGGAAAATAGTTTTGAAAAATATGTTATAAAGGATATAAATCCTTTGAGAGTAACGTTTCAAAGCTGCAGAAGTAGTGCATCTCCAATATAAAACATATTTCACAGCATGACAATTCACCTTTTAATGTCTCCCCAAAAAGTGCTGAAAAAGTCCAGTTATCTCCACTGACCACCGTGTACCACACAGTGGATTTGGCATACTGGATTTGGTGCACCTTGATTCAGGGAGCTTCTTACCACTAATACCTACCTATCCAATTAAACTTGTCTCTGAATCCAGGCCATTGTCTGCTCAGCACCCATCACACACACTGAGGGACATGGAGGACAAAACAAATCCAACCTGACAGGAAGATGGATATACAGTATATCTATAAATATATTACCTGTGTTACACATACCATCAATACACAATTTAAAATTGATCTGGAATTCATTTGTTATTAATGTTACATATTTCATATTTAAAAAAGGCAATATTATATGATATCCTGTATTCATACTTTATTTTAAAATGTTATTTGTTTCATATAGTTATTTGTGAATCCTTAAGAGTTCAAAGTAAAAAAAGAAGTGTCAATCAATCAATCAATCAATCAATGTTTATTTATATAGCCCAATATCACAAATGTTACATTTGTCTCAGTGGACTTCACAGTTTGTACAGAATATCAGTATGACAATACGACACCCTCTGTCCTTAGACCCTCACATCGTACAAGGAAAAACTTCCAGAGAAAACCCCACAGTTTAAAGGGAAAAATGGGAGAAACCTCAGGGAGAGCAACAGAGGAGGGATCCCTCTCCCAGGACGGACAGACGTGCAATAGATGCCGTGTGTAAATTGAAAAGATAATACATTTGCAACATAGGTAGTCCAAATGTTTTGAAATGCATGTGTGTATAATAAGAAGATGAATCCACGAGGATATCCATCCAGGACTTATGATCCAGGACCGCAGCCACGACTCAAGATCCAGGACTCGCAATCCATGACACAGGACCGCAGGATCATCCATGACTCCGGATCCCGACGTATATAGACACCAAAAAGAAAGAAATTTGAGGAAGCTGGGTTAATCGGAACATGAGAGTACACAGGTATAGACAGAGAGAAGGAAGAAGTAAGATGTCCCCCGACAAACTAAGCCTATATCAGCAAAACTAGGGGCTGAATCTAATCAGCCCTAACTATAAGCTTTATCAAAAAGGAAAGTCTTAAGCGCACTCTTAAAAACGGATAGGGTGTCTGCCGTCCGAACACAAACTGGAAGCTGATTCCACAAAAGTGGAGCTTGATAAGAAAAGGCTCTGGCTCCCATTGTACTTTTAGAGACTCTAGGAACAACCAACAACCCTGCATTCTTGGAACGCAATGCCCTAGTAGGACAATAGGGTATAATGAGTTCTTTAAGGTAAGATGGCGCCTGCCCATTAAGGGCTTTGTAGGCGAGAAGAAGAATTTTAAATTCTATCCTGTGTTCTATAGGGAGCCAGTGTAAGGCAGCCAGAACAGGAGTAATGTGGTCCCTTTTCCTAACTCTGGTTAGTACACGAGCTGCAGCATTTTGAATCAGCTGAAGCGACTTGACTGACTTCTTGGTACACCCTGATAATAAGGAGTTACAATAATCCAGCCTTGAAGTAACAAATGCATGGACTAGTTTCTCTGCATCGTTTTGAGGCAAGATATGCCTGATTTTTGCAATGTTACGTAGATGGAAGTAGGCGGTCCTTGAAATTGATTTTATGTGGGCGTTAAAGGATAAATCCTGATCAAATATAA
This sequence comes from Notothenia rossii, assembly GCF_949606895.1. NCBI lineage: Eukaryota > Metazoa > Chordata > Actinopteri > Perciformes > Nototheniidae > Notothenia > Notothenia rossii. Next base: position 23,856,608 of record NC_136907.1, on the reverse strand, counting down.
CACCAAGATTCCTTACAGCCTCACTGGAGGCCAAATTAATGCCATCCATAGTTAATATATCTTTAGATAATTTGTTTCGTAGATTCTTCGGGCCAAGTACAATAACTTCAGTTTTGGTCGTGTTTAACATCAAAAAATTTAAGGTCATCCACGTTTTTAAGTCCTTGAGGCAGTCTTGAATTTTATTTAGATGATTAATTTCATCAGGCTTGATTGATAAATATAGTTGAGTATCATCCGCATAACAATGAAAGTTTACAGAATGATTCCTTATAATATTGCCTAACGGAAGCATATATAGGGTGAACAAAATAGGTCCAAGCACTGAGCCCTGTGGCACTCCATGGCTAACTTTGGTTTGCATGGAAGATTCATCGTTGACACGTACAAACTGAGAGCGTTCAGATAGATAAGACCTAAACCAGCCTAAAGCAGTTCCCTGTATGCCAACTAAGTGCTCTAGTCTTTGCAATAGGATATCATGGTCGATAGTATCAAATGCAGCACTAAGATCGAGTAAGACAAGAATAGAGACAAGTCCCTTGTCAGAGGCTATTAGAATGTCATTTGTGACTTTAACCAGAGCTGTCTCTGTGCTATGTTGTGTTCTAAAGCCAGACTGAAAATCTTCAAATAAATCATAGTTTCTTAAGTAATCACACAGCTGTTTTGCGACTGCTTTCTCAAGAATTTTTGAGAGGAACGGAAGATTAGAAATAGGTCTATAGTTGGCTAAAACCTCTGGATCGAGGTTGTGCTTTTTAAGAAGCGGTTTTATCACTGCTACTTTGAATGATTTTGGAACATAGCCTGATAATAAAGACATATTCATAATATTTAATAAAGAAGTGCTAATTAATGGAAAAACTTCTTTTAACAGCTTAGTTGGAATCGGGTCTAAGATACACGTTGATGGTTTAGAAGAGAGAATCATTGAATTTAATTGTTCAAGGTTTATGGCTGAAAAGCATTCTAGTTTACTATCTAGTGTAATATTATTAGAACTTACATTTCCGGGAGCTGTTGATAACACTATACTGGTCAAAGGCAAGAGGTCATTGATTTTGTTTCTAAGAGTAACAATTTTATCGTTAAAAAAGCACATAAAATCATTACTACTGAGTGCTATGGGAATAGAAGGCTCAGTCGAGCTGTGGCTCTCTGTCAGCCTGGCTACAGTGCTGAAAAGAAATCTTGCATTATTCTTATTCTCATCTATTAATGAAGAGTAGTATGCTGCTCTCGCTTTACGCAGTGCTTTCTTATATTCATTGAGAGTAATATGCCAAATTAAACGAGATTCTTCAAGTTTAGTGGAACGCCATATCCTTTCAAGTTGTCTCGACTTTTGCTTTATTTTGCGGGTTTCGGCATTATGCCATGGAGCTAATCTATGTTGTTTTATTTTCTTCTTTTTCAAAGGAGCAACAGAGTCTAATTTTATTCGCAGCGCATCTGTAGCACTATCAACAACATGATCAATTTGGGGTGGTGTACATTTTGTATAAGTTTCCTCCCCTACATGCAGACATGCTATCGAGTTAAGTATTGGTGGAATCTCTTCCTTAAATTTGGCTATAGCACTAACAGATAGGTTTCTGCTGCAGGAGCTTTTGGCTAATGCTTTGTAGTCTAGTAACAGTACTTCAAAAGTTACTAAGAAATGGTCGGATAAAGCAGGATTATGCGGTTCGACTAATAGTTGCTCAATTTCAATACCATAAGTCAGAACAAGGTCAAGAGTGTGATTATAGCAGTGGGTTGGTTTATTTACACTCTGACAGAAACCAACAGAATCTAATATAGAGTTAAATGCAACAGTAAGGCTATTTTTATCATCGTCAACATGAATATTAAAGTCACCTACGATAATTACTTTATCTGTTTTAAGAACCAAAGCTGATAAAAACTCAGAGAATTCTGATAAGAATTCTGAATAAGGACCTGGTGCACGGTACACTGTAACAAATAAGATTGGCTGCAAAGTTTTCCAGGTCGGATGCGTAAGACTGAAAATGAGGCTTTCAAAGGAGGTATAATTTAATTTTTGTTTAGTATTGATAAGTAAACTTGAGTCAAAGATTGCTGCAACTCCACCTCCTCGGCCCGTGCCTCGGGCAATATGAGTATTGATATGGCTGGGTGGAGTGGCCTCATTTATGCTGACATATTCTTCATGTCTCAACCAAGTTTCAGTGAGACAGCATATATCAATATTATAATCTGATATTAAATCATTTACCAGTATTGCTTTAGATGCTAGAGATCTTATGTTTAAGAGACCACATTTAATCTTCCTGTTTTGTTGCACTGTAGTAGTTGTTACATTTACTTTTATTAGGTTATTATGTATGACACCTCTATTAGGTTTTACCTTAAATTGTCCTTGGGCAGACACACACACCGTTAATATTGGGTATTTTATTGGGGTCGGGATTCCTATGGATGACTGCCTAGGAGAGAGCGCAGAGAAGCGTGTAAGACTGCGACTCTGCCTCCTGGTCTCAACTCCAGTTTGTCATGGATTAAGTCCACAGAGCCCTGAAATGTTTGCCGAAATGAGATTTGCACCTTCCAAAGTAGGATGAATGCCGTCTCTCTTAATCAGACCAGGTTTTCCCCAGAAGGCTGTCCAATTATTCACGAAGCCCACATTGTTTGCTGGGCACCACCAAGACAACCAGCGCTGAAATGATGACATGCGGCTATACATGTCATCATTGATCAGATTGGGGAGGGGACCAGAGAAGATTACGGTGTCCGACATTGTTTTAGCATAACTACACACCGACGCCACATTAAGTTTGGTGCATTCTGATTGGCGTAAACGAACATCATTACCACCGACGTGAATAACAATCCTACTGTATTTACGTTTATTTTTAGCCAGCAGTTTAAGATGCGCCTCAACGTCGCCCGCTCTGGCCCCCGGAATGCATGTGACTGTGGAGGCATCGGTCTCTAAATTCACGTGTCTCATAATAGAGCTACCAATAACCAGAGTTGGCTTCTCAGCGGGTGTCTCGCTGAGTGGGGAATATCTGTTAGATACGTGAACGGGTTGGTGGGGACCTGCGGGTTTCGCGTTATGCCCCTTCTGAACAGTCACCCATTCTCCCTGCTGCTCGGGAGTTGCCGGGGGACGGCTAAGAGGAGCTACCTTTTGCCGGTCCGCACCGGCTAACATGGGCTTTACTGTAGCTGAGTTATTTTCTAAGATGCGGAGCCGGGCTTCTATGGCTATGATTCCCGCCTCCAACCTAACAACTATACTACATTTAACACATGTATCGGTACCAGTAAAGGAGGTAGGGGAGTAACCAAACATGAGACAGTTAGAGCAGGAAATAGCACCCGAGGGTGGGGAAAGAGCCATGGCTAGCTATCAAGCTAAAGTAGCTACCGTTAGCAAACCCGAAAAGAGTGTAGGCAACTGTGGAGTTACAGTCGCTAAGAGAAGGAGAGTTTGTGAGTGCTTAAGCTGTAGTAACGTGTGATTACAACGTCAGGCAGTTGCCGTGATCAAGAGTTTTAAAACGATCGATTAAGTTAAGATAACAAGCTATCAGCAACAGAACAGGCACACGGGATACCCGGAGATGACAACAACAACCGGAAGTTACAACATGCTTACCGCAATAGTGGTCCGTGTAAAAACCCAGTCTGGTCAATGGTTAGCAAACATGTTTAACAATGATGAAATGTTAATGACTCTTTGCTAAATTTAGGGAAGTTTCAAGCAGAATCGAGACAGCATGAGGAAGCTCTTTTCGACACCCTGAAACTGATCCCGGTACAATGCCAGTTTCTTTTACAAGCCACAAGCAGAATTGTATGTGATTTTAAAAAAAAATTGGTTCTAAACAAGTGGGCAACTTTAGCTTAGCGGAGATGACATGAAGTCATGTGATCATGGTCTAGTAGTTTGTTGATAGCCTATTGGGGTCTTTTAACTTCCGCCAAGTGTTGTTCAGGGGTGCCCAACCTTTTTTGAACCGAGAGCTACTTTTAAAGTTGCCAGTCTGCCGAGATCTACCAGTCCAAATCATGGTCCAAATAGAGAGGCGTAGCCATTACTGACAGCCATACTACCAGGTAAATATACACTTCTACTTCTATAAAACTGACCTTTGTACGATGAATACTTCATAAAATGCTTCGGATCCTTTATCTTACCTCTTTCTAATCTACACACATACAAGTATTTAACTGAAGTTACACAAGAGTGTTGTTGTTGATACAGAGTTGGAGTGTATTCACACGTCACATACTACAGTGGGTAATGTTTTCAAGAAACATTGAACAGTGCTGCCACATATGACACAGGAAAAAAAGAAAAGACTCTGAACCCTTTCTTTGCCATTATATAAAAATAGTGTTGCTACAAAAGTATAAATGAGGCTTACTAATAAGATAACTCAGATCTGAAGCTACACAGGAATCTGCAGCCAAAGTGCAATAAAAGACCAAATTAATAGAATCAAACCCTTTTTTTGTTGCATTTTTGTAGAATATAAAAATAAATGCCTTTAAATAGGATGCAAGCAACACTAGTTTCTTAACCTGAATTGATAATAGACTATAATCAATTTAAGTTTGCATTCTTATATCATTTTCTACAATAATTATAATGAATAAGTTCAAACAAACAAAAACTTACAGCTGATTAATATAGGTATCTAACTTGAGTTTTTATTATATAAAAACCTGTTGAAATGCTACTGTTATTTTTACTGTCCCCCAAAAGCGCGTCGGCAGCCTCCAGGAATGCTTCTTTCACAACTTCGCCGTCTTTGAAAGACTTCATGTGTTTCACAAGAACGTGACTGACACGATAAGATGCTATGGTAGCAGCCTTGCTCTTGTTGTTGGGCCTGGTGAAAATGGACTGCTGTGCATTTAGCTGTCCTTTCAGGTCCCTCCCCTTTTGGGAGCGTAGGGCAGAATTAGGAGGGAATTCCGTCTCGTAGCGTTTGTGCACTTTTTTGAAATGCCGCTCCTAAATTACCCTTCTTCGATAAAGCCACGCAGCTCATTACTGATGAGACAGATGGACTTTGAATGGAAGAGATACAAAAATAATCATCCTCCCACACGGAGTGAAAATTATGTATTTTGAGCTTTTTTGCTTCTGCCATAATTGAGGTTTTGTGTGTATGCGGATTGTCACTCCTGTTGACACGGACAACGTCAGCGAAATAGTGCCCACTGCCCACCAGCCACGCCCCGACACATGGGGTCACGTCGGCCAATCACAAAGCTTTGATGCGTTCAAGTGCATTATTCTGGCACAGGAAGATTATGTTATATGACATTAACGATAAAACTGAATATTGTTGTTCTATTTTTAGACACATCTCGCGATCGACTGGGAATCGACTGGTAGGGCACCCCTGAAACTAAGTTAGCCAACAAAGTACATCATCCTTGAAGCACTCTGTTGTCCATCTTCTATCATTCTATGTATTTATCAAGACAAACTTTCAAAAGAAAGTTGATTAAAAATAAAGCAAACAGCTGACATTATGTTTAATTGATTCTTCATTTTGTTTATAAGATGTTACATTGACCATGGTACATGGATGACATTTACACAAGCTTGTAAAATTTGTTTATTTGCAAGAATTTATTTTAAAAGGTGAATGAATGTAACCTGAGGAAATAAGTTTTGCATATACACATATTTAAACGTATTTTATATTTATAAGTTTACATTTTGTTATATGCTACACGCTAAGACAACAACAAATGGATTAACAAGAAAGCACTGGATTTTCTTTTTCTTTTAGATTACTTGAAGTATATATATTTATATAGCATTCAACGATGCATAATTGAGGCTACCTACAAAAGAAGAAAAATATTTTATGATTACATAATGTTACATGCAAAAAGCAAACAGATTAAAGACATGAAACGACATGCTTATATCGATGATTATACTAAAAAAATAAAAGGTTCCATTAAATGACTAAATCTAAAGGGATTTTTCAAGTTACAGAAAAGTACAGTCATGAATAGGGGTTGAATTTATACGCTGTAATACAATTTTCTATCTTATTTTAAATATTTTTTGAGAAACAAATGAGGAACCCAAAAGAGGTAAAGGGGACTTGGGGGTTACATCTTCTATTTAGCATTTTTAAGGGAACATTCTATCATGCTTTAGTGTTCAAATGTTATTTCTTTAACGATGCAATCCTGAATACACCTCCATTCACCCTCTGGTCTCTTAACACTCATTTTTAGTGGCTGTCTCTTTAAGGAAGTCCTAAAGCTGTGGGGGGAGCTCCTCAGAAAACTACTGAAACATTTTTAATTAAAAGGTTAAGTTGAATCCAAACACATGTTAATTAGCGGGGCAGAACCACTGAACCCGTGAAAGAAAGAGCTTAATTGAACTTTACTAATAAATATATCGCTAAAAGTACTATGTGTTTTGACACAGTGAACAGGGCCTTCATGTTTCTGTCACAGCTTTGTTCGCTCTGCTTTTATCCCCTCGTCTGTCCAGGCGTGCACCTCGGCCCTGCCCTGCCCCTGCTCTACTCCAGCCTGCGGTCCACCTATGAAGTGGTTGAGCATCCGCTCTGCTGACTGCAGGCTGGCTAGATCTGCCTCTGACGGCCTCACAACAGCCACGTCCCTCTCGTTGCTGGTTCTCCAGTGATGAATGATCTCATTATCTAAATCTTCGACGGCCTCGCCCCCTTGGTGGTGGAGGTCCATCATGGCCTCCGTGCCCCTTAGCTCCTTCTTCATATGATGGCGTGCCAGTGGGATTTCCTCAAGGCTAGCAGACCGTATCAGGATGGCGGAGCCAACGTTTGGACTGGTGGTGATCCTGTAAGTGCCTTCACCTGTCAAAGCTTCAGACAGATTCTCATTGTGGATGGTGAACTGCAGATGAGGTATCTGCATTTGGCGTCTGAGGATTTCCTCACCACCTGACTCGCTGTCTTTGTCCATATCTGCATCCCGGTGTCTCCATACCTGACCTCTGTTGGATCCTGTCAGTATAAATCGTGGGGTATCATCTCCTATCTCTGACCAGTCAGATTCTTCCTCCTCTGGAACTGGCCCCAGACATTGGTCCTGCCCTCCAGGGTTGGTGTTGTCGTAGTCATGGATGTCCATGAACTCAGCCGGAGGGGGGGTGATAGGAGAAACCACCTGATTCATGGCATCACCTAACTGAATTAGAGTTCAGGGTTGTGGAGCACAGAAGTTATCTTCATCAAGTAGAGATTGCAGATAGATTTGTATTGATTAAATAATGCAGAGGTAACATATTTTTTCACTATGTATATTTACTGAGGTAAAGATCTTACATTGAATTTTTCCACACTGTTGGCAAATTTTGCATCAGCGAGGTGCTCCGTCAGTGCAGAAATACGCTGGTTCAACCTCTCACATTCTCCTTCCATACCCTGAGCCTGACAGAGAGAGCACAGGAAGCACGGTTGTCGCAGGTCATTAGTAAGGGGTTAATGTACACTACGTCCCCTCCCAAGAATCGTACAAGAACTTTGACATGTTTTACAGTCATTTTGATGATTCTAAATACTTAAGCTCACGCACAAGAAGCATAGAAAGTCTTCCAATCTTACCGCTGACTGAAGCTTATTCTCTGGAACACTATTAGTCTGTTGTGTTGAGGAGCAGTTTTCATGTAGTCTGAAATGATTTAAAGGAAGACAGAAAAAAGTTACTCAACAATAGATTGCAGTATACACACATGTTAGGGTTAAGTAATAGCTGTGCATCATCTTAGATCCGAAATTTGAAAAAAAATCTATTTATTTTTTGAAAACGGATGATTGGCTTTGTAATTCTTATTCACTTTTATTAAAATGTTAACTCTTTTAGATCTCTGAAATTGCATATATTTCCATTGTTTGGACAAATACATTGCAACTACATGTTATTGAAGGGAGCTGCATGAACCCAACTTCATGTTTTTGGTTAATTTATTAAGCTTATTAAATACAATTTGTGGAACCCCAAACCGTCTACACACTGATAGTGTGCTAATTAAGCAGTGTCAAGTGTTTGGCACCATATAAATAACATAGTAAGAAATAATCAAAGTAACTTTTTTGCATTTGCTACAAACGACCTCCTTCCCTTAAGAAAAAATACTAAGATGACTTATGATATGTGTCGGGAGCGAAGGAGGTTAAAATCAGAAGAACAAAATATTTTTGCACATTCATTACCTCCCAAACTTCTCTGTAATGGTGCTAAGCTCCATACGTGTCCTCTGAAGTTCTGCCTCCAAAAGCTTCTGGCTGCTCATGAATTCCTCTCCTAAACACTCCATCCTCACTGCGGTCTTCAGCAAAGTCTTATGCAGACCTTCATTCTGCTCCTGTAGGATCCTATCAGGACAGTTTCACAAAAGAGAATCCAAACTGAGGAAAATGTGAATGAGCATTTGATGGATTAATTTAATAATTCTTAAAGGGGCCCCATTTCGCCTTTTGGGGTTTTCCCTTTCCTGTGTAATATAGGTTTGCATGCATGTAAATGGTCTGGAAAGGCTAAAATCGCAAAGTTCCTTCCAGAGGGAGTTTCTCTACCACACACTCCCCCCCTTCCTGAAACGCCTCCATTGGACTCCTTTTTTTACTTCTGTAACATAGTGACATCACTCATGCTAATATTGGTTAGGGCTCCAACATATTGTACGTGATAGGCTAAGGGGCGGAACAATCACAACAGAGCTGGCCAGCTAACTAATCAGAGCAGACTGGGCTCTGGATTCAGACGGAGGGTGAAAAGAGGTGCTGCAGAACAGGCAGCACCTCTTATGAGAAAAATAAAGAGCTTTTTTAATATTAAAGCATGGAAATTAGCATTATATGTACTTTTTAATCTATTCTGTCATCACTCCACACTCTCATTTTACACATTGGATGTACATTACACAGGTCAATGTTTTTTTTACGATAGTCACTTCCAAAACAATTTGAGTGAGCAACCAATAACTCTATGGACACTATCATGGTCATGGTTGGAATATTACCATTCACAATCCCAAAATAACTATAACACACTTACATGATTTTACCCAGTCCATGTTTCTTTTCCTGAGTGAAAGGAAAAAATAAAACTTTAGACATTACAATCAGAAATACTATTGCTCATGACAAAAGAATACATTTAAAGAAATGTGAAAAAAAGAAAAATGTGGAATGTCAATTATGATTACCATTGATTTGTACATGATAACCAATCTATTGTTCTGTAATTTAACTTTAATCTAGAGTTCACGGTTACATGCACACTGGTGCCCAAATCAATAAACAAGCAAATGAGTGGAACATTATTATATAAGAATGTTATCAAGCATATTGATTTACCAATAATTACTTTATGGAAATACTGGTATAGGGGATTTAATTAATGAGTATATGCTTAACCCAAGTGAATGTCATACTTTATGTAACGATGAGCCAGTGCAGCTTGTCTGTTCCTCATCCTGACTGGAGGGGCTGCTAGTACTCCTGGGTAAATCTGCAATGCTGGAGAGAGCTGGGCTGCCAGCAGAATGCTGCTCTAAATGAACGTTGTGATCATCAGGATCATTAAGATCATCATGGTCAAGATCTTTTTTTTTGGATTGGGGATGGTTGAGATGTGATTCAGGGTGATGTCCTTGGTTATGCCTTGTGCTATGGTAATCAACATGGTGATGCTGGTGCGATTCACTGTGTTGATCTCCATGGTGATGAAGATGTCCTGCACTGTGGTGGCCTCCATGGTGATGCGGATGGGATTTATTGTGGTGGTCTCCATTATGATGGGGATGCAATTCACTGTGGTGGTTTCCACAGTGATGGGGATGGCCAGTACTGTGGTGGTCTCCATGGTGATGCGGATCTGATTCATTGTGGTGGTCTCCATGGTGATGTGGATGCAATTCACTGTGGTGGTCTCCATGGTGATGTGGATGCAATTCACTGTGGTGGTCTCCATGGTGATGGGGATGGCCAGTACTGTGGTGGTCTCCATGGTGATGTGATTCATTGTGGTGTTCTCCATGGTGATGTGGATGTGATGGATTTTGATGGTCTCCATGTTGTAGATGGCCTGAACTGTGGTGGTCTCCATGGTGATGGGATTCACTGTTCTGGTCTCCATGGTGATGCAGAGGGCCAGAACTATGTTGGTCTCCATGGTGATGCCGATGTGATTCACTGTGTTGCGGAAGAGTTTTGCTGAGATGGTCTCCGTGGTGATGCGGAAGAGTTTTACTGTGATGGTCTCCATGCTGACGCGGAAGAGTTGTGCTGTGATGGTCTCCATGGTCATGCGGAAGAGTTTTGGTTGGATAGCCTCCATGGTGATGCGGAAGAGTTGTGCTGTGATGGTCTCCATGGTGATGCGGACTAGTTTTGCTGTTATGTTCTCCATGGTGACGCGGATGCGATTCACTGTGCTGGTCTCCATGGTGATGGGATTCATTGGGGAGGTCTCCATGGTGATGAAGTTCACTGTTGTTGTCTCCATGTTGACGCAGATGCGATTCACTGTGGTGGTCTTCGTGGTGATGTGATTCACTGTGGTGGTCGTCTCCGTGGTGATGTGATTCACTGTGGTGATCTCCATGGTGATGCAATTCACTTTGGTGGTCTCCATGGTGATTTGATTCACTGTGGTGGTCTTCCTGGTGATGCTGATGAGATTCACTGTCATGGTCTCCATGGTGATGTGGAAGAGTTTTGTTGTGATGGTCTCCATGGTGTTGCGGAAGAGTTTTGCTGAGATGGTCTACGTGGTGACGCGGAAGAGTTTTACTGTGATGGTCTCCATGCTGACGCGGAAGAGTTGTGCTGTGATGGTCTCCATGGTCATGCAGAAGAGTTTTGGTGTGATGGTCTCCATGGTGACGCGGAAGAGTTGTGCTGTGATGGTCTCCATGGTGATGCGGAATAGTTTTGCTGTTATGTTCTCCATGGTGACGCGGATGCGATTCACTGTGCTGGTCTCCATGGTGATGGGATTCATTGGGGAGGTCTCGATGGTGATGAAGTTCACTGTTGTTGTCTCCATGGTGACGCAGATGTGATTCACTGTGGTGGTCTTCATGGTGATGGGATTCACTGTGGTGGTCTCCATGGTGATGCAGATGGCCCGAACTCTTGTGGTCTCCATGGTGATGCTGATTTGATTCAATATGATGGTTTCTATGGGAAAGCTGGTTTGCTTCACTGTGGTGGTCTCCATGGTGATCGGGATTTGAATCACTTTGGTCTCCTTGGTGATCCTGATGCAATTCACTTTGGTGGTCTCCATGGTGACGCTGATTAACTTTGCTGTGGTCGTCTCTATGGTGGTGCCAATGAGATTTACTGTGGTGATCTCCATGGTGACCTGATTTTGTAGGGTGTTTAATTTTGGGGTGGTTGGTATGGTGATGGTGACTTGAACTGTGTTGTTGGTGATGAGCATGGTCACGGTGTTGGCCATGGTGATGACGACTAGAAGGGCTACGATGTTTGCCCCGGTGAGGTTGAAGAATCGCACTGTGATGCTCTCCATGGTGTTGGTTTGGGCTGTGGTGGGTTTTGTGATGATGGTGATGTCTATGGGTGTTGCATTTACCATGGTGATGATGATGATGATGACTAGAACTGTGATGGTGTCCTTGGTGACGGTGATGGTAGTGCTCACTAGACGGTGATTGGGAGCGACTCAGGTTAAGAGGTGAGTCTGTTGAGTGGTGTCGTTGATGTTCTTGAGAGTGAGAAAGATGAGAGGAGTGCTTGCCGGTATGGGAGAACTTGCTGGAGGTAACTGAGGTTCTACTGGCAAGCCGACTTCTCGGCTGTTTGTGTTTCTCAGGTTTGGACGCCCTACTTGATCTAACAGAGACATGTCCTGGACTGTAGGTTTTTTTGGCATCTTTAACTCCAAGAGTGCTGAGTCTCATAGGGCTGAGCACCTGTCGAGTGATCTCATTCAGAAAGGCAGAGAAATCCTTTTTTTCCTTCATTACATTCTTCGTGGCTTCACCTTTTGTCCCATCATGTTCATTTCCATGTTCATTTCCATCTTCATTTCCGTGCAAATCTCTCTTTTTGGGTCTAGTGAGAGCCTCCATTGATTTTGCTTTGCGGAAACTCCCATCTTTTCCCAAGCCTTTTGTAGTCCTCTGTTTCTTCTTAAGAGTGCCTTGGGTGCCACTGTGAGATGACTTGTCTTTATCCTTTCTTTGTTTGGCAGAGAGCCTATTTTGATGCCCTCTTTTATCTATCAAAGGGGCTGTGTCATCACCTTCAAAATACTTCCTGGAAATGTCAGTGCAGGACTGTGAATGCTGGGGCTTCTTAATTTGATGTCTGTCTGAACACTTACTGCTGGTATCAGAGGACAGGCTAGTGGAAGAGGAGGATTTTGAAGAGGAGGAAGAAAAGGAAGGGGAGGAGGAAGAGGGAGAAGAAGAGGAGGGTGTAGATGTTGATGATGATGATGATGAAGACAATGAAGAAGAGGATGAGGATGAGGATGAGGAGGAACCAGAGGAGGAACTCAATGAGGTTTCTGAAAGAGAAGCATGACGATGGTTGTGTTTGTGATGGTGATGATGTTGAGTCTTGTCTTCATGACGCTGATGGTCGGGCAGATGATCAGTGAAAATGCTTTCCTCTGCTGTTGATTGGGTGCTATTTTAAAAAGAAAACACGTGTAAATACATGTTATAAAGACTTCCAAGGATAGCAAAACGAGGATATGTCAATAGTGTGACTTATTGAATGAACTACATAAGGGTCTCATGGATGCTTTCGACTAGTTACACACCAATCAACTGTAAGGAAGTAAAAACGTATGCATCCATAATTGTGCATCCATCCTCATAACATTTAATTGCTGATGGTCAGTAAAGTCAAATGCCTGTTCAGACATAATAATCACTTATCATCAGTGGTGTAAAGTAACTAAGTAGATGTACTAAAGTACTGCTCTTTGTGTATTTTTAAGTGAAAGCACTTTGGTACTATGTTTTGAATGGTGCTATATAAATAAAGTGTATTATTATTATAACTACTAAAGTGAATTAATTAGACATTTAAATTACAATGTTTGTTGATAAAGTATGTTATTTGATTATGAGTAAAGCATTATGAGTAGATTATATTTCACTATGAATGCCCTCATAGTGCACAATTGACCCAAAACAAATAAAATAAAAGGTAAATATTTACACATCATAGTTCAGTCTAATATTAATCACATCATTTATACATAAGGAAAGGCAATATACAGTTCAAAAAACGGACTTACTCAGGGCTTTCATTGTAATCTGACTGAAGTAACTTTTGAGGATGACGATGGCCTTGATTTTGGTGATGGTGCTTCATTTGTTTAGATTTGGAGGTAGTAGTCTTTCCGTGCTTGTGGTCCTTTTGTTGAGGGTCGCCCATTTCAGATGTGTGCCCTTTAACTCCACCGGTGCCCTTAATGAAGATGTAAAGGTCTGAAATATGTTTCCATCAACTGGTGCGTGTGCTGGGCCTGGTCCTTTAAAAACTGGCACGACATTGATCCCTGGGGAAATGTCACATAGTTTAGTTGCATGTGACCTTATTGTCTATCTATCCACAGAAATAATTAATTAAAGTATGTTTTTGTATTTTGTACACAAAAAAGCTAACTTTTATTAATAAAAATACATTTCTTTTAAACATAATTAATACAATGCGACATACAATAAAGAGGGAAATAAAATAAAAAATCCCATGCTGTCTTTATGTGCAAAATGCAGCTTTTTAAAATGATGAGAAATTACATTTAATATTTAACTCCATAAGTACTAGGTTTTCGAATGAAAGTTCATTCTAGTTCAGCAGCTATAGTGAATTGAATTCAGATTTACTATCTACATCAATCCTGAAGCCAACATCTGTACTTACGTCGTCAAAGAAGCCACAGGAATGAGACAGTGGTGATGAACAAAATAACTCTCTCTCTCTCAACGATGCAGTCTAATTGAACTGGGAGGAACATATGAAACCCACACATCAATATATACTCCCGTGCCATCCAATGACAGAGGGGACCCTTCTTGCACGTAACTCCACTCTATAATGTTCTTCACATGATGGCTTATGCAAGTATGTTAAAGTTACCTGCATGAATGAGTAACATAATTTATTATACATGCTTAAAAACCAAAAAACAGATGAACCATACAGACTATGAGACCAGGGTTGGCTGACACACAACTCTGTTATGGTCCTTTGAAGGTCACGACACAAAAATGGAATCAGAAGTATGGAAGTGGTCTGAGGAATGAACATATAATAATGGTGTGTTAGTTGGAGATATTGAAATTGTCTTACTTCTAGTTAATACACAAAGGAATCAATTAAATGCTGATGGCAATAGATGATAGCTAACATAATTTCATCACAGAGTTTAATCGAGTGTTAGTGGGGCTTGTTTGAAAACTGATATCGGGATTTGTTTGCACATTTGCCCACTAATGATACTGTTTATGTTTATTTTTGATGTGACATTTTCAGAGATTTCAAACAGTTTTGAACAATTAAAGACAATATTTTATATTTATATCGTAGTTGATCATTATTATCACTTGAAATGGTCAAAGGCAAATGTAATTAGACTTTGTAACTGAAAAAATGCTTGAAAATGTAAATGGTTTATATTTGCAGGTAATTTGTAATGTTTTTCAACTCATAAACGTGTACATAATGACCTATTTGCTTCTTTTTTTTTTAAATGCGTACAGTAAAATAGATGTTACATAAACGTTACATTTCTGCTGGTTAGACAAATAACCAACCAGCAGAGGGAAAAGTCTGCCAAGCAACCCCAGTCTCCCCTGCACAGCTTCCTGTATCTACATTGCTGTTGATAAACTCAACAAACTTTCCTTATATGGCTTTCTGGACAATGGTGGCAAGTTTAAAGTTATAAAAGTGATAATTAAGGATTTTGTTAAGAAACCTTTCAGGCTAACAAACATTTCTTCACTAACATTATGCTTACAGTTTTGCTTTCCAGAGATTTCAGCAAATCTGCATGATGTTTTTATTTGGAGATGCCCTGAGCACATAATATGATTTATGAATGTCTTAAGGCCCTGACACACCAACCCGATTTTGGGAGTCAGAGGCCGTCAGAGGCCGCCAGAGGCAGTCGGGCATTTGCGGCGCCCTACTCAGGTTGGTGCAGGGCCAGCCCTAGACTTTTGGAGGCCCTAAGCAAGCTTTGGCTTGGCGGCCCCCCTCACTCTAGCGCGTTCTCACTACACACAACACGGAACCAACTTTTGTCTTATGATGTTAGCATAAGCACACATATTGTATAAATAAGCATGTAAACACCGTGGACCTAACCTCCTCTAGGGGGGTCCGGGGACACGCTCCTCCGGGATTTTTTTTTTTTTAAATATTGAAGTTAAAAGTATCAATCTGGTGCACTTTGAGAGCAAAATTAAGAGATCTATGGATACATCTCTCAACACCCATATGAAACAGAACTGTATACAGATTTTCTTCTTTATGGATATTTTACAAATCACTTAAACTGTATTCTTGTTTTGTCATATAGTATTTCATCACTGTTTTTCATTTATTCTCTGGCTGTCCATCTCATAATGTTCACATAGAAACTAGCTGTCAATAGGAATATCATTCAGAAGAATTATAATTTCTTGCAAAAATCTGTCACAAAAAGAGGTTGCTCATTTAAATTCAGGTGTTGTTATGGCAGTGGCCAAACAGCCACATTTACTGCTGCAAATACGTTCAAACATGCTGTTGACATGTAAAGCAGTGGCAACTATGCCACCATTTCAGCTGACTTTTTCTCAGAAATACTGTCACATAACATCCATATATTTCAGTGCTAGGTTGATGCTTAGTTAAGCTACTGTAACTATGAAACACTTTAACTGACAGGACTCCGGATCAACTGTAAGGTAGCTTCTAGCTTCATGTCGAACAGTAAGTCAACATTTCCCAGAGAGCTTTCTTTGAAATCACCAGGTAACGCTAAAAAACATTACATTTAGATTGTATGACAAAGTGTTTATTTAATATATCTGGCTAGCTTTAGCTTACCCCCGCGATTCAAAGTAACGTCAACGTAGATGTAATTTATGCTTTGCTTACATGTTCGCATAACTTGGAAGTTTACTGACATTTACATACCTTGTTTACCTGGCTCAAGTGGTGGCTCTGTGGTTGTTGTGTGAACCACCACTTGAGAATTTTCGTCTTTTTTAAGAAAAAATGTTCTTATGTCCATCTTCAAAAACTCTGAGTCCGACTGACAGTTTGAACATTGTCACAGCTCACAGGATAGGTTCATTCAACTCTCTGGTTGGTCTGGTGTCTTGCCTCTGTTGCATTCACTGAACAAGGGAAATTACAATCCTGCCGTCCTCTCTAGTGTCATGATGAGGTTCAGGTAAAGCACGGTTAATGTGTTATATTATTGACTCAATAATATAATACATGACTTTGAGAGTAGGCAATCTAGGCATATTAACACAATTAATTAAACATACTTATCACGGCGACGGTGTACTGAGATTTTTTTCATTTATTTTTTGCTAGCGGGCCCCTTAAGGCCCTGACACACCTATCTGATTTTGGGATTCAGAGGCCGTCAGAGGCAGTCGGGCAACAACGGTGTGTCCCGCACCGTTGTTGCTTTACGGCACATTTTCACACCTCCCGCGGCCGATTCAACATGTTGAACGTTCTTTGATCCCAGGTTGGTGTGTAGCGGCCTTTAAAGGTAGGGTAGGTAAGCATGGAGAAACCAGCTCGAGTGCGCTAGAATTTGAAAGTACGCAGCCGAAAAAAATCGCCCCTTCCTGCAGACTTCCTTAAGAAACCCCTCCTCCAACACGAACGCGCACATGACCAATGAGGTCACGAGATAAGTTTGTGCACGAGATGGAAGGCTGACAGGCAGGTAGGCCATCCAATTATCTGACCCGGGCCGGCTCAGATAATTGCTCTAGGGTTGCAGTCAAATAGTCCAAAGATCCCTATCGTCTATCCCTTGACCTCTGTGTGAAACATCACGGGGTTAAGGGATAGTGGATAGGAGAATTCAAAAGGATTTAGGAGAAGAGACTGTGGTACTTTAGAGAATTTGACTGCACTTTCACTATCCGACGTGTTTATGATGCGCCAGCGGACTTCATAAAAGTGCGTCTGCTGCTGTGGGGAAACTATGAAAACTACCGTTTTCTATACAGCGGACTACAATGGATGTATAATAAAAACGACGGACTACTGTAAACTCATCTAGAGACTCTGCACCGTGCTCTGATGCTGTTGTTTTATGCTTTATGAACGTGGACAACAGAGAAACATTTTCTTCATGACCAAAGTTATAGGCTCGTCACCCTCTCCCTGAGAGACAGCAAGCGCATTTCGTGGCATCTGCGGGCAGTGGCAAGTACTTCCGGCATCTGCCACGGAGGCCGCTACTCCGTGGTATCTGTGGCAAGTATATGCCACAGATGTGGTATCTGTGGCAAGTATATGCCACAGATACCACAACTTGCCGTGGCAAGTATATGCCACAACCATGCCACAACTTGCCGTGGCAAGTATATGCCACAACTTATATATGCCACAACTTGCCGTGGCAAGTATGTGCCACAACTTGCCGTGGCAAGTAAATGCCACAAGTTAAGAGTTAAGAGAAGGTTTACGGTAGCTGCCACTCGCCTTCCGTGGCAAATGTAGTATGTAAATAGTATGTTACGTAGTAGGCTACTTACCCCACTACAATTCAGAGGTACATTTTGTAATTGTAGCCTACTCCCGTACATTTATTTAATACGCTACCTTTAGTTACTTACTACAGATTCTGATTGATGATGATACATATAATCAAGTCTTAAATCAGACTTTATAGTTACTCCTGGAGTAAATTCACAAGATACCCTACTACAGTATACAAAGTCATTCAAACTCGCTGCACCTTTACCAGCTTTGAGAACACTTTCATGATCAATCATTATAATGAAAACATGTAATATGCACTTTAAGTATATTGTTATGCTAATCATTTTTGCGCTTTTACTTGAGTAACATTTGAATGCATGACTTTTACTTGTAACAGAGTATTCCAACATTTAGGTTGGCTACTTCTACTTTTACTTCACACTAGAACCGCCAGGGGTCGCTGTATAGCCTACCTAAAACCACCAACTTGTCAAATGAACGAATGCATTGATTTTCAAGGTACAATGTTATTTTATTTATCATACTAGAACACAATGGGTGTTGCCACTAATCGCCGTGGCATGTGCCTTGGCATTTGTGGCATCTCCCACAAGTATATGCCACAGATGCCACAACTTGCCGTGGCAAGTGTTAGCAGATTTAGACTTAAACCTTTTGTCTCCTGCAGCAGAAAGGTGAATAATCTCAGTCGTTCAAGTTTAGCCATTCATCACGGCGTTATTTATTTTAGGCACACATCTCAAGAGGCTTGAGGACAGACAGAGAAGGGGCGTGACTTCCAACGGTCTTATACCCTAGGTAGTGACATCATCAATCATGTGGTACAGCAGCTAACCAATGAACACAGTTAGTAGTCGCAGCTACTTACATAGACAATGTGGTGCACAGTAATAATATAAGTCATATACAATATACATATATCTATGTCATATTCTAACACTCCCACTTATTACTTATGTGCTTCTGTACATCTGTTCATATTTATAACAAAACAAATGGAATACATGGTACACTCCAATGTGGATTTCTTCAAAACATTTTTTTTTTTTTTATGCACCAAACATAGCAACTGCAAACTTTTTCAGTTTTATTTTGGACACAGGTTTAGTCATGACATCTGCTACCATGTCGTCCGTAGGGCAATAAATCAAAGACATCTTTTCTTCCCTTATGGTAGACCTGATGAAGTGGTACTTGATGTCCACGTGTTTACACCTTTGCCTACACACCGGATTCCTGACTAATGCCATCGTCCCCTGATTGTCCTCATTGATGACTGTCTTCCTGTACACATAGGTATCCATACCTGCCAGCAGGTGCTCCAAGTAGATACACTCTTGTATTGTTAAAGCAAGCGCCATGTACTCAGCCTTGCATGTCGACAATGCTACTGTGGGTTGTTTCTTGCTTCTCCAAGAGACAAGTGAACTGTCTTTGGTCAAGCCCACACAATACCCTGTCGTACTGCGTCTGTCGCCTGTATCTGCAGCCCAGTCAGCGTCACTACAGGACTGTCTCAGAAAATTAGAATATTGTGATAAAGTTCTTTATTTTCTGTAATGCAATTAAAAAAACAAAAATGTCATACATTCTGGATTCATTACAAATCAACTGAAATATTGCAAGCCTTTTATTATTTTAATATTGCTGATTATGGCATACAGCTTAAGAAAACTCAAATATCCTATCTCTAAATATTAGAATATCATGAAAAAGTATACTAGTAGGGTGTTCAACGAATCACTTGAATCGTCTAATTAACTCGAAACACCTGCAAGGGTTTCCTGAGCCTTGAAAAACACTCAGCTTGGTTCAGTAAACTAAATCACAAGTATGGGGAAGACTGCTGATCTGACTGCTGTCCAGAGGACCGTCATTGACACCCTCCATCAGGAGGGTAAGACACAAAAAGAAATTTCTCAAAGAGCAAGCTGTTCACAGAGTGCAGTTTCAAAGCACATCCACAAAAAGTCTGTTGGAAGGGGGAAATGTGGCAGGAAACGCTGCACAACCAAGAGAGATGACCGCAGCCTTAACAGCATTGTGAAGAAGAGTCGCTTCCAGAATTTGGGGGAGCTTCAAAGACAGTGGACTGAAGCTGGAGTCCAGGTATCAAAAGTCACTGTTCACAGACGTGTCCGGGAAATGGGCTACAATAGCCGTATTCCCATGGTCAAGCCACTTCTGAACTCAAGACAACGGAAGAGGCGTCTGACTTGGGCTAAGGAAAAGAAGCACTGGACAGTTGCACAGTGGTCCAAAGTCCTCTTTTCAGACGAAAGCAAGTTTTGTATTTCATTTGGAAGTCAAGGCGCCAGAGTCTGGAGAAAGGCTGGAGAGGAGCAAAATCCAAGTTGCTTGAAATCCAGTGTGAAGTTCCCACAGTCAGCGATGGTTTGGGGAGCCATGTCAGCTGCTGGTGTTGGTCCACTGTGTTTCATCAAGCCCAGAGTAAATGCAGCTGTGTACCAAGAGATTTTAGAGCACTACATGCTTCCGTCTGCTGAAAAGCTCTATGGAGATGAGGAATTCATTTTCCAGCATGATCTGGCACCTGCCCACAGTGCCAAAACCACCAGTAACTGGTGTACTGACCATGGCATTACTGTCCTCGATTGGCCTGCAAATTCCCCTGACCTGAACCCCATAGAGAATATGTGGGGTATTGTGAAGAAGAAGCTGAAAGACACCAGACCCAACAATGCTAATGAGCTAAAGGCCGCTATTGAAGCATCCTGGGCATCCATAACACCTCAGCAATGCCACAGGCTGATTGCCTCCATGCCACGCCGCATTGATGCAGTAATCCGTGCAAAAGGATTCCCAACCAAGTACTGAGTGCATTAATGGACATTTTCAAATGTTTGATTGTGTTTTGCTGTTATAAATCTTTTTTTTTTACTTGGTCTGAGGAACTATTCTAATTTTTTGAGATAGGATTTTTGAGTTTTCTTAAGCTGTATGCCATAATCAGCAATATTAAAATAATAAAAGGCTTGCAATATTTCAGTTGATTTGTAATGAATCCAGAATGTATGACATTTTTGTTTTTTTAATTGCATTACAGAAAATAAAGAACTTTATCACAATATTCTAATTTTCTGAGACAGTCCTGTATATGCCACTAGACCCAGTTGCTCGCTGCTCTTTTTGAAACAGAGCTGTTTATCTGAGGTCCCCCTGAGATAACGCAACACACGTTTCACGGTAACCCAATGTTCATCTGAAGGTTCCGCAAAATTCTGTGATAGTTTTCCTACCACAAAACACAAGTCTGGACGTGTACAGGTCGTCAGGTAGATAAGGCTAGCGACAGCCTCTCTGTACATCGTCACATCTGCCATCTTGGGCGCGTCTTCGGTGTAGTCCAACTTTTGATCACAAGGTGTCTCTCTCACCCTACACTCGCTCATATCAAAACGTTCCAGTATCTTTGAAACATATTTACTTTGAGATACTGTAACGCAGTCATTCGACTGGTTGAAATCCATCCCCAAAAAGTGCTTTACCCTCCCCAAATCCTTCATCTTGAATTTGTTAGAAAGCATGCTTTTTACTTTCTCTAGACACTCGATGTTGCTTGCTGCGATGATAAGGTCATCAACCCAGATAGCAATAATTACTTTTGCTTCTTTAGATTCTTTTGCATAAATGCAATGGTCTGCCTGGTTCTGGGTGAAATAGTCATCCGTTAAGCATTTGTGCAACATCTCGTTCCAGTTACGCCCAGATTGCTTTAAGCCATAAATCGACTTCTCCAGCTTACATACAAGCTTTTCTCCCTCCTTTACATACCCCTCAGGTTGTTCCATGTAAATATCCCGATCGATGGGAGCATGGAGATAAGCGGTTTTTACATCCATTTGATGCAAGATCAAATCCTCTTGGGCTGCCTTCTGCATTAGCACCCGTATGCTAGTCAGGTTAGCTGTTGGTGAAAACGTTTCACCATAATCTATTCCTGCCCGCTGACTATAGCCTTTTGCTACAAACCTAGCCTTGTGTTTGTCGTTTCCGTCAATGTCCCCTTTAATTGAGTAGACCCATCTACCTCCCACTGCTTTCCTGCCTTCTGGCAATTCAGTCAGGGTAAACGTATGGTTGTCCTCAAGGGACTTGATTTCCTCATCCATCGCTTTACCCCATTTTCCAGATTCAGTGGATGTCATGGCCTCTTTAAAAGTCAGAGGTACACCACAAATTGCTTTGTAGCAATAGTCTACACTGATGAGTGTACTGTCGTCCTCCTCAGTCTCTCCCTGAGCATAGTCTTTAAGGTACCCCGGTGCTTTACGCTCCCTCCTGGGATATCTCACACTGTCTGAGGCATGTGGCGTCACCCTAGAGTGCTCCTCGCCATCATCCTCTCGTGCAGACTGTGGACCGTCAGTCAGTACAACACCAGGCTGTGTGGTCTCTACCTCTCCCTCAGAGTCTCTCTCCAGGTCCAGCTCTAACAGCTGTGTCTGAGTCTCGCTCTCACAAGTTGTCTTAGTGACAAACTTCACCAACCTGTGTTTCTGCACTCTCTCCCTGTCGGGGTAGTAGATTAGGTAGGCGGGACTGCCCTTGTCATGCCCGACAAAACGCCCCTTTTCACACCTAGAATCTAGCTTCCCCCTGTCCTGCTGGTACGCATAGCACACTGCACCAAATTTTTGCATGCTAGCCAAATTGCACTTTTTCCCGGAAAGTGCTGAGTATGGTGTAGTGCCCGTGTGCTTATTAAAACACTGGTTCCTCGTATGCGCTGCTTCTTGGATAGCATAATGCCAGAGACTCTTAGGTAGCTCACTGTCAATGAGCATACACCTGGCCATCTCAAAGAGAGTGCGCCCTTCCCTTTCAGCAGTACCGTTCTGGTGAGGTGAATAGGGACAAGACGTCTCGTGCCTTATCTTGTTCTTCCTCAGTAGCGTTTTGAACTGCTTACTGGTGAACTCAGTTCCATTATCCGACCTGATGCATTTTACCGTCCCATAGGGAGCCACATCAGCCAGATAATTCTCAGTGGCTTGAGGTGTATCGCTCTTTGCTTTCAGGAAGTAAACGAACACTGCCCCTGTGTACACATCAGTGATTGACTGTAAATACTTAAAGCCATCAATGGACACATTGTTCATTGGACCAACTAGATCCGTATTCACCAGCTCAAGAGGTGATTTAACCTTGTCTGTCGGATCCCTGTTCCTTGTTTGTGTAAACTTCCCCTCAATACATACTGTACATTCTTTAGCAGGTTTACACTTAGTACCCTTGATATGCATGCCTTCGGTAACCTCCTGCAACTTTAAAACGTCTTCATAATTGCAGTGCCCCATGATCTCATGCCATGTTTGAATATCATGGCTGACATGACACATATCATCATCACACTCGGTTGGTAAATAGTACATCCTCTTATGGACATAAATATTAAACCTCAAACCATTAGGTGATACTAGTACATCATTACCCTCTTTAAAGAATACCTTAGCACCGTTGGTGGTTGCAGACTTCACGGAGAAAAGTTCCTGGGGGTACGATGGGATGTATAATGCGTTCTTTAAGGTCACATTACGCCGTCGTCCCTCGCTGTCAACCAAACACACCTGTGCTTTTCCTCTGGCTCGTGCCACTCCGAAAGTACGCCTCCCGTCAGCTAACTCCATGGAGTGGGTCTCCGGCTTGAAGTTGGTGTCGAAACGCTGGAACTTTCTCTCGTCGTTGATTATGTGCGACGACGCTCCCGTGTCGACAAGCAATCCCTTCTGGTGGGTCCGCATCTGCTGTCCCAGTAGGCTGGCACCTCCTGTTTGCACCTTGAAGGTGCAGTCGTCTCGTCCCGCAGCATGTCCACCACCGGTCCGATGTCCGCCGCCATCTTGTGCGTGTGCCCTCCGGGCGCCATCTTGTTGACGATTCTTCTTTGTGCACGCGTTGTCCGTGTGCCCATTGCTCTTGCAATGACTGCACCACGCTCTCTTGGTGCATTCGTCTTTCCGGTGGCCCGTCTCTCCGCATCGCCAACACACCAGCCCGTTGCGCTCACCTTCCTCGGCTCGGGGGAAACGTTTGGCAAGCTTTTTCCCCGGCGTCGCCTGGGCCTTCAGCACTCGTTCGTCCGAGGCTGAATCTGTGTCTTCTGCGGCCTCAAAGTTCCTTAGCTTCGCCTTGAACTGTCCCAACGTCAGCTCCGTATCTCCGTGTGTCACAAGTAATGTGAACGGCTTGTATTTCTCTGGTAAACCACGCATTACCATCGCCATCATCAATCCTTCACTCGGTGCTTCACCAGCGTTCCTGAGTGCCGTGATGATCTGTTCCGCTCGGATAATATACTTCGTCATCGTTTTACAATCCGTGGTCTGCCTATACCGATAAAGTGTTCTCTCAAAACTTTGAGACTTTCTCGGCCTTGGTCCTTAGTGTCTCTGAATATAAGTCCAAGACTAGTATTATCGAGAAGTGGAGCCAACGCACAATATGCGTCCTCGTTCAGCTTCTCGTCCGCGATCCGCTCCTCCGCGGTCTGGTCTCCCTCAGGTGCTCGTAGGATCGTTTCTTTCAATCCTACTCCATGCATACAGCACAGCATCCTTTCCTCCCAGAGCTCGTATTCCTCTGCGTTCCCGTTG
Source organism: Notothenia rossii (assembly GCF_949606895.1). Taxonomy (NCBI): domain Eukaryota; kingdom Metazoa; phylum Chordata; class Actinopteri; order Perciformes; family Nototheniidae; genus Notothenia; species Notothenia rossii. Next base: position 23,832,247 of record NC_136907.1, on the reverse strand, counting down.
AACGAGGGCCATTTACTTCTGTGGGAGTTTGCCATGTCTTTCTGTGTTGTCGCTCCCGGTAGCTCAGCTTAGCGCCCTGTTAGCTTAGCTTTAGCTTCCCTGCTAAACTTAGCTTTAACACGCGGCTGCTAACTAGCACTCTTAGCGCGTACTCCCGAACTTGAGAATCATTCGTCGTTATCTGGGCCCATAACCTGTTAGCAGATTTAGACTTAAACCTTTTGTCTCCTGCAGCAGAAAGGTGAATAATCTCAGTCGTTCAAGTTTAGCCATTCATCACGGCGTTATTTATTTTAGGCACACATCTCAAGAGGCTTGAGGACAGACAGAGAAGGGGCGTGACTTCCAACGGTCTTATACCCTAGGTAGTGACATCATCAATCATGTGGTACAGCAGCTAACCAATGAACACAGTTAGTAGTCGCAGCTACTTACATAGACAATGTGGTGCACAGTAATAATATAAGTCATATACAATATACATATATCTATGTCATATTCTAACAGCAAGTATATGCCACAACTTGCCGTGGCAAGTAAATGCCACAGATGCCACAACTTGCCGTGGCAAGCATATGCCACAACTTGCCGTGGCAAGTATATGCCACAACTTGCCGTGGCATTTGCGCATGCTGAACGGGAGTTGCCACAAGATGCCAGAGTTAAGAGAAGTTTTACAGTAGCTGCCACTCGCCTTCCATGGCAAATGCTGATATTTAAACTCGTATTTATTGTGTAAAATGTCGCTGTTTAGGCATGACTTTATCGGACTGATCTGTACACAGGACTGATGTGCGATCTCTATTTTTCAAAAAGATAATAAATGATCATTTATATTCAATTTTACTTGGAATAGCCTACGTGGTTTGCTAAAATAAACAAACGTGCTATATCTATGATAGTAGGCTAAACATAGGCCTATATTGTAATAAAAAAAGAAATATTGGCAAGTGAGCGTTGCAACGCAAGCCCTTGGCAATTGTCGCTTCTTGAGGGGAGTTTCCACTGCTTGCTACGATAACCAGGTGTATTCTTACTAGTAAAGACAAATAATTAAAAAATAAATATCTGTGACACAGCAACGTGTACAATGGTGTTATTAGACTTGGCTACAGACTTAGGGCAGCACCATGAGAATGATAAATACTTAAATAAACGTGAAGAATGTTCTCTTCAGCATGATACTCCAAGCAATCCTCATTTAACTGTATAAAGTTGATTTAATATGTTGAATTTTTTTTTTGCATCAGTAAAAAGGTTATATGTCATGCATGCAAATATCAAATCATTGTGTTGCTAATTAACATAAACAGATTTTGATATGATACGTTGTATTTACTTTATTTATCTAAAATGTTGAAATCTTTGCGTTACTTAGTGATAAGGGATAGGAAACATAAAATAATAATAATAAAAAGAAACAGGAAATAATTTACACATTATTAGTAGATATTTATCTACAGAGTATCTAAAGAATAAACAATATAGCCTACTGAATGAGTAAGAATACACTATAATAAACCATCTTACTAAAACCAATAGAAACATATATTTGTCTTTCTTAACCCTTTCATGCATGAATTATGAAAGCCTCACTCAGGATTTTTTTACCAGGTGTTTTTATTGCTCTTGGGGCATGAAAAACAAGATTTTAACTTTAGTTTATTTTTATCTAGTTTTTTCAAATTTAGAACATTTAAAAATACATTTAAAAAAAGAATTTTAAGGATGATGTTTTATAATAATATATCTTGAGTATTATCATAAAAATAGCACGTTTATTTATTTTAACAAACCACGTTCTCCAAGTCAAATCTATAGAACATATAATGTTTAATCTTTTTGAAAAATAGAGATCGGACCATCAGTAACAGATCATCAGTCTTGTGTACAGATCAGTCCGATAAAGTCATGCCAAAACAGCGACATTTTACGCGATAAATACGGGTTTAAATATCAGCATTTGCCACGGAAGGCGAGTGGCAGCTACCGTAAACCTTCTCATAACTCTTAACTTGTGGCATTTACTTGCCACGGCAAGTTGTGGCATATACTTGCCACGGCAAGTTGTGGCATATATAAGTTGTGGCATATACTTGCCACGGCAAGTTGTGGCATGGTTGTGGCATATAATTGCCACGGCAAGTTGTGGCATCTGTGGCATATACTTGCCACAGATACCACATCTCCGGCATATACTTGCCACAGATACCACGGAGTAGCGGCCTCTGTGGCAGATGCCGGAAGTACTTGCCACTGCCTGCAGATGCCACGAAATGAGCCAGGCCCTACTGCTCTCCCTCCGGTCTACATTAATACAAATGATCCCAATACGTATGATTGTATGAACTATGAAAATATCTTAAAATCAATACAAATGTATTTATAATAAGCGTTAGTCCTTAACATCTATCGCTTTGTATATCACCATTCAAACATCTTTTAAAAGTTGAACAAACCCCACAAATCTCAGTAAAGACCGTGAAATGTTGACTTTATTTGATAATTTCAGTAAAAACAAACGTTCATATTTCTCTTTTTGTTTATAATACTGATGAACGTTCAAAACAAAGCACTTTGGCAAGTTACCTTTTTAAAAAGCTTAATAAGCACGGTGACTTTCATGATATCATTTCTCGGTCATAATCGGTTGTTTCCGTGAACGGCCGAATGTTGTGTGACGGCAAATGCTGCGGCTGCAAGGCATTGTGGGGCAGCATTTTCTCCTCTTCCTTCGTAAAGGGAGGTCCAGTGGTTCCTAATAAAGGAGGTTATAAAGGAAGTTTGAAACCTCCTTTCCTATCATCTAGAGCAGTGGTTCTCAACTGGTGGGTCGCGACCCAAAAGTGGGTTTCGAGTGGGTCGCGGATGTGTGAGTGAAGAAAATAATTTTAAATGTTTTTTTTCTTTTTTCTTTTTTTTGGGGAAAAAAAGTCAAACTTTTATTTTGAAGATCCGATTTTCTAACGCTGTGCATGCAATAGGCGGTGGACTGGAAGTACCGGAGACCATAAACGGTTTTGAAAACTTCGGTCACATAATGATCATCCACTCAATAAACATCTTTGCTGATGTTTTTTCGAGTCATCTGGCCAATCAGAATCAAGATTGTTGCCGGAAGTCCCCACGGAGAATAACTTTGTGGTAGAACTATTCTTTATACATCCATGGGTACAACTTCAGATAAAAATGAACACATAATGAAATATGACCCCCGGTTTGATGATTGACAGGTCACAGAACAATGGGAGCTATCTAACCTTATCCACAATTTAAAGTAATTCACACAGACTATCTCCTCTTTACTCTTCTCTGTGTGGAGCAGCAACTTCAGCTGTCAGAACGAAGTGAAAAACAAACAATGGCATAACATATTATTCATATGTCGGGTTGTAATACGTTTATTTATTTTCTTCTCAGAGTGTACCAGAATGCGTAGTTTATGTTAGTATTTCTAAAAATCTCCTGGGGGAGAATCCATTCAGACCCCCCTTCTGGGGTTGGGTTTTCAGCATGTGTGCCTTTTGCAGTTCAGCTTTGATTCCATCAACTCATAAACCTTTTTTGAAAGCATACTTTAGTTCTGTGAAGGGATATAAGGGATGTATGCGCTGTACTTCACTTTAATTAATATTGTATGCTGAAAAGCGTATATTATAGCACGATTTTTTGTTGAATAGATTTGAGTGCTTAAAAATGTTGGGTCGCGATTTATTGACCAAGTAAAAAGTGGGCCTGACCAGTTGAGAACCACTGATCTAGAGAACTAGAACGGCACTTGTCATGGCTGCCACTGAGGTACTTCCGGGTCATTTCACTCGGTTAGGAAGGTTCCCAAGCTAAATGGACTATTCGACTGCAACCTAACTTTTTACAGCGCCACGGCTTCCACCAATTAAATATTTGTATATATGTATTGTCAAAGCATTTAATTTATTCATTGCTATCGGGATGTTAAGAGCATTCCATGGAATATAACAAAACGTGTTTCTGAAGTGAATTACCTACCCTACGTTTAAGGTCTGAGTCAATGTACCAAACAAAAGAAAAGACACTGGCTAGTGTTGTATAACTCTACTTTCGGTGTTGCTCATCTAAAGAAGCAGAAACTCTTCTGAATAAATTGAGGCATGTAAGTGGGTGGGTGTCAGATGTCAACTTTTTCTTTTCTTTAAAGTCAGAAAATGTTACTGCTTGGCTTGCTTTGCTTTAGTGAAAATATTCCTGTGTGAACGTCACGCCAAAAACCATACACTTATGTGGAGAATAAACAAATAACATCATAATGGAAGATTATTTTTCAAACTCTGTGTCATCATGTGAACAGAGCAGAAAAGCTGTGCTGCCTACAGTATTAATTGTATCTACAGTGTCAGAGTATTGATCAGGATGTTCCTATTATGTCAGTGCAATGGGCAACCTAATAACTCAGAGGTATTGAGAAATACATCGAATACCAATAGTGTGACCAAGGCAATTACATATCACTAGGCATTGTGACAATATATTAAGCTACTTGGGATTCGAACCATTTTCTCAAATAATATATCAGATATTAAAAAGCATTGCTTTGTTATGCACAGAAGTGACAGATCTCCAATCTTTTTTTGTATTTTCGCAACACGTCTGTTCATTGCCGCCGGCAGCTTTCCCTGCATCAATGTCATATGGCTCAGAGCACCCAACAATCAATGGCTGACACACTGTGTGACTGAACGCAATGGAAATTCAGAAGAGGAAACTAACACTCACACGTACGTGTAAAGACAGGATGTATTGGTGAATATTTATAACACAGATGTCTACACCTCTAAGGGGGGTTATTACGAGGATTCCCAAGGACAGCATGTGACAACGTTACGAAATAAAGGATGTCATAGACGTAATAGTGAATGCGGCACACTACCAGTATCATATTGAATGATATGCTGATCTTTCGCATGCATTTTTTAAACTACTAATTAAATTACCTTTTAACATTTTGAACATAAGAAAAAAAATATATGAATGGGCAATGGGGTAAAGTTTAAACTGAATATTAATAAAAAAACACAAAGAAACAAATACATTTTTCTAGAGAGGTTACTGATGTATTTTAAGTAGTATGAAAAAAGATAATCGTTGTAATAGAATGAAAATATAATATTACTGATTCTGTGAATATTTACTAAAATGTTGTAATTATTTTATGGAAGAAATTACAGTATTTGTGATTGTAGGTCCAAATTGACAAAATGCAACCAATGTCATTGAGATAAATATAATATAATAATGATTTAGAGCTAAGCTGAAGCAGCAGAGCTGGTTGCCCCTGCTCTCCCACAGGACATTACTCCTGGGCTGGACTCACCACCACGGGGAATGCTGTTCAACATGTTTGTAGAGAAGTATAAGTCGTGGCTGAGAGCCACAGTGGGTTAACTCATTAGGTATTTTTCTAAGGGGCAGGTCGGTCTGCTTTTTTACATAGTATCCAGGGCCGGCCCTAGGCACTAGGTCTGGAGGGGCTGGGAGATTTAAAAATAAATGTTTTATTAATTAATTTTTATTCTGCCTAATTGTCTGCCCTTGATGTAATACATTTACATTAATAATTGAATAAAGTAAACACCCTTTGCAACCCGGGCCGTCTACATTTTTCATTTGCCCCGTACGATGTGCGCTGTAAGTGATGAAAGTGGGGGATGTTGACTTATCAGGCGCCCGCAGCTCACAGCCAAAGTGAGAGAGAGCCTCCGAGCGAGCAAGAGAGAGAGGGCGCGCATGGATCGGTACCGCGGATTGTTGTTGGATTGAGGCTGATAACTACAGCTCAGTGAGGTAAAGGACTCTTGAGTGTTTAGATAGTTCACTTTAGTCTAAGTTTTCTCATGGGTCTCAAATGGTTTGGTCACAATTTATGTAAACAAATATTTCCGAGGCACACCTTTATAACTATTAGTATAAATAACAACAGGTTTGAAATCATTCCAATGTATACTATAGGACAGTAACCAAAAATATAGTTTAAAACTGGAGATATTAAAAAATATTCACTACTGAATAAATGTTAACTAGGTAAAATAAGATGTGAATGAACAACAAAAATAAAATAAGTTACACTTATTTGTTAATCACCAAAATGTCTCGGGAAAGAATTGCTCACATCTGGTTTAAGGCATTTATATAATGCACTAAATACATTTCAAAAAAGGCTGAAGAACAAATACACTTTCTGATTTTCCTATTTGCATTCCGCCACTGCATCTTTGGACAAAGTTGAAAAGTTGACCATGTTTTCTAAAAAATACTAAATAAAGATGGGGTTTGAACATTACGTAACTATTCCCAAGGCGGTGCCTGCACATTTTTCAGATTGATTGAGTGACGCCTTTTACCAGTTGGGATAAAGTACAATCTGCACTTCTTAAAAAGTAAATCTTCTTTATATTTGAAGAAAGACATAAAAGCAGGGTCCTGCTGTAGTGAAACACTATATTAGCGAGTAATAAACAAGTGATTTCTTCTCAGTTATTTTTTAACAATTCATAAATGTTGTCAATTTATTGCAAATATTGATTAAAAAAGGAGTTCAGCAGTTTACAGTATACAGAACCAAACATTACATCTAATCCATGGGATTTTGTTTACTTTGATCAAAAGTCTGTGATAACATTATCATGCTTATAGTGGCATTATTAGAACTAGGCAATAGAATAACTCAAATGTAATTAATATATATATTATTTATAAATATACTCCTAGTTTTCTGACATGTATTCTAAGTGAAGCACAACGCAACTGACATTAAATCCTTCACTGTATTTGCCTTTGCACATCAGTAAATAATGAACACGATTCATGGGCTTTAAATAAACAATGCTTAAATTCTGCAGTTTTTCCCATTTAATAGACAGTCAAAAACATCAGGAAATATACATACAGTATTTATGGCAAACCTAAAAGCAATGCACTCAATTTCAGAAGTGATGCAGACACCCATAATAAGTTATTAGTAGTTCGGAGCATTTCATTCCAGTTGTGAGGGCCACATCTTCTCTAAAGGAGAAACAAGGTCACTGAAATCAAATCAGCAAGTGGAATCTGTAACCGTGGAGACATTATTAAATGTATCATATACATCATGACTTTTCTGCGAGCTAAAGATGTTCTTTTAACATCAAAAGTGTTTATTTAGTGTCTACTGAACTTAAAAAACCCAAATAACAAAGATCATTGACATATGTTAGCTGGAAATGTAAATATAAATGCTACCCCACTTCTTCTTCATAAGCTTTCAAAAGCAACAATAACCGGATCCCTCGTCTTTGCACTGGGCCTCGGTCACCTTCTGAGATTTTGTTGTGGCGGGCTCTTCCTGCCGGGTCCCACTGCCTGATGGAAATGAATAGAGCCAGAGTTTGCCTCCATTCTCAAAAAAGGTGCAGCGTCTCATTTTCATTCTCATTCAAGTTGGGTAAAGGGCTCCCTCTGTTGGGCTGCCAGTGTCACTGAGAGTCCCATTTCATTTTGTTCTACACAGGTATACTGTATATTCTGTTACACAGAAGGAAAAGAAGAAATCAACGCTTGTTTATCAGTTTTTGCCCACACGGATGTTGGGGTTAAGCAGAGGATCTAAATTTGGGTCGTTGCCCGCGGAGGCACGTCCCAGTTTAGCCATGATGATGATCAACGTAAAGAAACCGAGAACTCCGACCACAAGGAGCATGAAGACCCGCTGTTTCCAGGACAGAGATGTCCGCTTTCCGCCTGTGCGATTTCTGAAAAGATCAACCATGTCAGAAAATCAGGGATCACAATTATATTTGTAGTGACTTATTCTTGGTGAGAAAACAAGAAAAGAGAGCTGCAGTTCCACAGTAGATCATAATACTCACTTGAGAATTTGAGCAAACCAACTTAACGTTGGTCGTCGCCGGTACTTGTCATCGTCAAAGTCAATCTGTGTGACGGAGCTGTGACCAACGTCCCGCGTGTCGTAGATCTTTCTTGGTGACGATGCTGGAGATAAACAACAGATTATTATAGTATGTTAAGCTTGGTATGTGCAAAAAAATGTACCTCAAAATTATTATTAAATGTCCCATGCTTTTCCGGTTATTACCCGTTCCCTTTTGTGTTATGAAGGTTTTTCTGCATGTAAACGGTCTGCAGAGCCACAAACCCTCAAAGTACACCCTGTAGCGAGTAAAACTAACACAGAAAAGACCTGTCTATGCTGCCCCAGAACGCCTCGTTGGAGATTTCTCATTTTCCATTGTTTTCTATCTGGGTACAGTGACGTGCCCATACCCAAATTGACCAATCCGTGGAGCCGTTACGTTACGTATGCGGAGCCGGTTAAGTCCGTGGATTCTCAGCTGCAGCTCCGCCGATCTCTCCTCCCTGAGACGGCGGGACGCGGTGAGGCTGTGAGTCACACAAACTCCCAGCCAGGCTGCGGGTGTGTGTGTGTGTTCGGCTGGTTTTGGGCTGGGTTTCGCTGTGTCTCGCTGTCTCGCAGACAGCCACTGGGCTTATAGGGAGGGGGGGGCAGGAGCTCCAACAAGCCGTTTAGGACAGAGAGTGAATACACATACTATACAGAGATGCTGTATGAGAAACCAATGAAGTTTGGAAAATTGCAAAATTTAAATCTATTTTAGTATACCTCAACAATGGAATTATGATCAATAGAAATGGCCATGACATGGAACCTTTAAATGTATTTTGGGGCTTAAAAGGACAGTTATCGCCAAAAATCCTCTACTGTAGGTGATATACTGCACACAAAATATACTACACATTAAAGTAAGACAATGTTAGATGTTCTGGGAGATAATAGATTAAGAGGGCTTTCCAATGCTTTACCCGTGTGTAGTGTAATTGTGTCACGGGTTGTAGCGGTAGAGAAGTTGACCACAGACTGATCCTGGATATTTGGATCCCCATTTTTACGAGGGACTACAACCTCTTCCTGTGCTGGAGGTGAGACAGACTCTGGTGGTGGTGGGTTGAGGCTGGGGTTGTAAGAGCTGCTGGGGTAAATGTTACTTTGTTCTTGTGCTGTGGGAAGGAAGAGAGTATGATTAAAACACTTAAAAATACTGTACAATAAATGGGTAAAAGACAGTCCCTAATAAACAAAGTTAACATTGAGGCTCACCCTCAAATGTCGACCAGTCCGTATAATCAGTGACATCGTGAGCTGCCGTCTCCTCAAGGACCCCAATGGGCTCTTCAATCTGTCAGTGAAATACGGCATTTTATTAAGAATACATTTGATCACGAAAGACGATTCTTTGAAGATTTCCCCTTAAAAAGGTAGGGTAGGTAAGAATGGAGAAACCGGGCTGGGCCGGCTAAAATAATTGGTCGTGCTTTTCACAGCGCTGCCGCTACAGCTTCCACAGATGAATTATTTGTATGTATTTATTGTCAAAGCATTTAATGTATTCATTGCTATCTGGATGTTAAGAGCATTCCATGGAATATAACAAAAAGTGTTTCTGAAGGGAATTACCTACCCTACCTTTAAGAAATGTCTCACAGTAAAATCGTTGCAGTGGCGGAAATAAATTCATTATTGAATAAAAGATTGTTCCTCTCAGGCTATAAACATGGGTGTCATTTCCCTTTGCCGCCTCCGTTACAGCTTCCTACCTCCATGACTGAACATTTGGATACATAGTCAACTGGTATTTTAGTGTTCGAGCTTAACCTGTGTTGGAGTGAGGGTGTATCTGTTGTCGTCCTGTCTACACAAGAAAGGTGTGGCCTCTACATAGTAAGCATAAACATTGTACTGTAATGTACTGTAATGTTTCTGTGCACTGTTACTGCTTCTCTCTGCACTCCTTGTCTGTAGTTTGTAATTACTCTGTGATTGTTGCCAGTTGTTTTTTTCCACTTGGTAAGGCTACTGTTTCAAATGTATTTATTCAATCTGAGAGCAATCGCATAATAACTATCAAAGCACACAGGGTTGCATCAAGACCACGCATTCTGCACAAGACAAAGGCATTCAATAAATGATAATAACAAATCAAATCAAATAAACTGTGTCAAATCTTAAATCGGGGAAACCCCAACATTTTTCTGTACAATTTGAGCTTTTAAATACAATCAGAAAACACACAATACTGAATGTGTACTTTCTTGTCACTTGATTTGTTTACACTTTACTTTGTGTAATGATGGTGAGATCACTAAACAAGAGATATAAAGTGAGCAACATAACAATAAAAAAGGCCCTTACCAGCGGCAGACCTAAACCAGCTCTTGCCCAGTTAACAGACGACAGCTGTTCTTTCAGCACATCAGCAATCGGGCTGGCAAGGTTTGAAGGGGGAAACAGTGGACTCTGACAGGTGGGGCACTGATACCCCGCTGGAGCCGTGTGGAGTGGCAGCCGAGAGGCCAGGTCATTGAGACAGGACCAGTGGAACACATCTGTGGAAAGAAAAAATTATTTAACTTCACAGTAAAAAAAAAAATCAAAACATTACACTTGAAATTTAAGATACAAGTCTATCTTAATCTGTGTATTCATTTGACAGAGTTGATCATGTTCTTTCCAATGACATTGTAATAGACAGAAACTTGATAATCTTACCGTAGCAGACGAGCCTCACAGTGTCTTGAGCATTCAGTGGAGTACTACACAGAGTACAGTTGGGGTTGTAATCGCTGTCCTGAAGCCATTGCAAATATGACTGCACGATACACTGAATGGGCATGGAGAGATAAAGAATATTAATATGGTGTTACACATTTTTACAAACATAAACTGTCTGATACTTGTCCAGTCACTGACCTTGTTGTGGTTGGAGACAAGGCAATGCTCGCACACATTTACACGATGTTCGAAGCAGAATAGATTGGTCACCTTTCGCTTGGGACACTTGCAGAGACCCATAGTCACCTGTGCTGTGTTGAGGACAAACAAAGAAAAGGCAGGATTGTTATGAATGTAATATACAACTAAAAGTCCTAGTTCTCATCATTACTGACTAGCTTTGTGTTAAGTATAACAAAAGTCAGATGAATCCGTCTTCATTCATGAGAAAAAGCGTGTGACACTAAAGGTTTGCAATCAATGTACTTATCCTGATTATTCTAATTTTACAGATATAAGTAAAACAATAGAGGCCTTTCTTGAAAGGACTGTATATCTTCCCTTGACCCTGTAATCCTTGTTCCCAAAAAACCCTGGCTGTTGGCATAGTTGTTCATACGAGTGCCTTGTGCACAAGCTTCCTTAATTCTTAATACAAAGTTATGAGAAGAGTTTGAAGCCAGAGTGTTGTACACTGTGTATAACAGCCAAATCCATTATAAATACGTATCATGTGGATAGTTATAAAATCATAATGTAAACATTTACTATGAGTGTGGAGTTTTTGCTCTTGTCTGGAACAAACTAATGACATGTTACTAAATTGTTGTTATGTTGTTATTTACTGGAACAGCTTTACATAATACATAGACTGTGCATATAAAAAGACATAATACCTGCTCAACTAGTTTTTCATCATTATTCCTTGTCAATATGAAAAAGAATGATTTTTATGTGATTTATTACCAGACAAAATCCTTCATTGTTTTTTGCAACTGTACCTTTACTAAAAGGCTATGGAAGGGTCAATGTATCATGAATGTATTATGACTTTGATTTAATATTCCTAAAGGAAGATCTAATTAAAAATACAAATAACACACGATTTAGCTGGGGCAGTCCCAAATGAGGGTAGTACCCTGGCAGATTGCGATGTTGTATAACAGCAGCACATTTTGACAGCTAAATCATGCTTCGTTAAAGACCAATCAATCAAGTCAAATATACATTATAATTTACTTATTAGGCAGTTAATGATGGCACTCCCCGCACTAGCTGCAGCTCAAACTGTCCATGGGCGTGATTCGTACTTCCTTGACTGTCACTGGCTAGTGGCTACTAATCTAATGCTGTGGTTTTTGCTAACTTCAAATAAGTTATCGTACACATTTTGGTAAAATCCTCTGACCTTACTTTATTATTCAACAGAGATAACCAGGTATTTGTTTTAACAAAAACACAAGATCAGTTCCAACACTGATCTGAGCTAACATTAGTTAGCTGCCTGCTACCTAAGTTATCAGGTAAGGTAACATGGAGGTAGCGTTAGCAAGCTAATGTAGCTAGCAGTTACAGTAAAGGAAGTTCCAACTTATACAATAAATACATGACATGTTACCTGTCAGACAGACTTCAATCAAGCCCTGTTCGTTTTAGGTAATGGTGTGCGGCTGTCATTTAAGCTTCCTAGTCGAAATGACGTGGAAGGCAGGTCCAGAAGCTGTCATCAGCAAACTTCACTACAGCTAGCTTCCTCCCTCTGTTTATGTGCCACGTCTCTTCCGCTTCTGCGTATTCTTCGTGTGTTTCATTATAAACTAACAGGTCCACTCTGCCACCTACTGAGCCGGAGAACTACTTTAGATAAAAATAAGATACCGATGCCATTATTTTTTCAATTAGGTTATTTCAGAGTATGCTTTTTATGCAACAATAAAACTTTGTTGGATCGATGACCCACGGTTCAACTACATCTACATAGTAGGCATCCTCTAAACACCGCCATTTTGTTTCTTTCTTCTTCTCTTGTTTACTGCATAATCCTCAATCAGTGTGAAAAAGCGTATCACTTCACATCTGTACTGGAAGAGGCTCTGCTTAATTATATGTGCAGAGGTCCTTCATAGCATCCTAACTGTGAATTATATGAATTAATGTCATAATGGGACCTCATTTATTTTTTGCTCCAGTTTCATACAACCTTCTATTTGACTTTGGGTATTCACACAAGATTTATATGATGTCCACTATGGGAATGGCAAGATGTCCTAAAATGTATTTATTTTTAATTATCTCATAATTTATTTGCTTAATGATTACACAAAATTGACAGCTTAATGAAAATATTTATATTAATATTTTAACCGTGCCATTAAATGTTTGTACACTTGTTCAGCCATGTATTTGCTAAACGGCATCAAGACTACCGCCTTTAAATCCTAACTCTTTATTTCAAACTTCAATGGATGAAAAATTATAATCACATCAAATGTCACACACGCATTTATTCAAGCGAACATGTTTATGTTCTTTAGTGTGGAAAAGAGGAAACAAACTTGTGAGAAACACATTTACATTTGCCTGTCTAGACAACAACAAAAATGTTGTTTTGTTGTGCTCTTGCCCTTTTGTACTTGGCACGTTTGTGTCAGATTGCAGTTAGTGTGTTTAGTCAGCAGATGGTGTACAAACTGACAGCCAATAAAATATTGGTTATTACCAAAAGTGCACAGAATGCTGTTCAATCATTCACCCATCAGCTTTGCCTGTGGAAATAAAGATATTAACCTTTCATCACAAAGTCAGATATAAATCCTTTATGTGTATGTGTAGATAAATAGATTATCATTGGCCTATGTCAACAAGCCTGTGATTTACTGCAATGGCTTAATTACAAATAGTAAAAAGGCTGAGAAGAACAGATGTTATAAAGACATGTCGTTTTTCTTGCACTTATAAGAAGCAGATCACTGGGACCATTTGAATGGAGCAAAATGTGTCTTCATTAGATCTGATGGTATAGTCCAAATTAGAACATTTTAAGTCAGTCTGGCGGACAATGTCAGCCAAATTTCTCCAACAAAGAATGTAAGAGATAGTAAGGGACTATAAATGCAGGAAATTACTTGATAGACATGAACAGCCATGACAAGCATTTTTTTAATGCATGGTAATGACATCGATGTGTGCAGTAAGCTGCCTGTCCATGCATAATAATGACTTTTTACCTTTACAGTATGCTATGCATCTAGATTCTACAGTGTGCTTGTGTGTGTAAATAGCCATGCATGTATTTGAGAGGGTTCCATTTTTTTTCATTCACATCTCACTGCACATGTGAATTGCCTGTAGAGGGAAGTGGAGAGTGGGAAAATGAAAAATAAACAGCTATGGTCTAAGAGGAGGGGAAAGGAGGCAGATGTTCTCTTCATCTTACAAGGTCTAAGGCACTGAATCAAATTATGCCGCATAAAATAAAAAGTGCTTAATGAAGCATTGAATGTAAAATTCTTCTTCAAATTTGCTTAGCATGCAGTAGGAAAAAAATACATTTGAAAACTAATTAACTCGCCTAATTCTTTTAATAAAGTGAAATTTAACAATTATAGATGGGTATGTTGATTGACTTCAGAAACACTTGTTGTTATATTCCATGGAATGCTCTTAACATCCCGATAGCAATGAATAAATTAAATCCTTTGACAATAAATGCCTGAATTTCATCTGTGGAAGCCGTGGCGTTGTAAAAAGCGTGAACAATCATCTGCCCCGCGGCCCGGGGCAAATGATTGGATGTCCTACCTGCCTGTCAGCCTTCCATCTCGTGCACAAACTTATCTCGTGCCCTCATTGGTCATGTGCGCGTTAGTGTGTGTGTTGGAAGAGGGGCACTGTAAGGAAGTCTGAAGGAAGGGGCAGATTTTTTCCGGCTGCGTACTTTCAAATTCTAGCACACTCGAGCTGGTTTCTCCATTCTTACCTACACTACCTACTTAAACAACTCTGGATTTATGTGGGATTATCACACCGCCAGTGGCAAATTGTTTAACTTCTTTGAAAAAACTAAATACAATACGAATATTTGACTTAATGACTTTGTGCAAATGAGCATAAACTTGTAGTGTCCTCAGTGATGACCAGACACATATAAATCACTGACAGGGTTAAGGACATGTGGAGAGGGCATTTGAAAAGCACCAGAGCTATCCGATGGAAGGGAAATCTAAAGACAAATGATAGAGGCATTGGAGGACAAATCTTCCCTGGAGCTGAGGCAGTGGGGTCTGAAGGGGTTGTCTGGTTGGGCAGGGGGATAGTGATTGATTTAGTCTGGCAACTATTGATCAGCTATCAGCTCTATCTGTGAGGGAAAGCGTGAAGATTTGGCCATGGCTTGTTAAATGAATCAGTTCCCTGATGCTACTGCAGGGATTGGCCCTAAATCAGAGCGGTGCGGTGGCTAATTCTTACTTGAATTATGACATTTGGATGTGTAATACCTTCGAAACATGTTGCATAATGAAAAAAGGAAGAAATGTCAACACTGTTAACTTCAACATGCTTGTTGAAAAGGGGATGTTATGCTCATTTTCATAATTGTACTGTGATATTTTAGATAATGTGTGGAAAAAATGTGCTTTTTTGCCCCATACAGCCTTGCAGCACCTCTTTTCACCCTCTGTCTGAAACCAGAGCCAAGTCTGCTCTGTTGGTTAGCTGGCCGGCTCTGTTGTGACTGGTAAACCGCTTGGAGATGTGTCGGAAATGTCCCGCCCCTTAACCAATCACGTACAATGTGTTGGAGCACTAGCCAACAAAACGACAAGTGTTATGTTACGTCGTGATGTCAGAGGAGGAAACAAATGAGTCCAACAAATGAGTCCAACTGTGTTTCAGGCAGGGGGGCATAATAATAATGATGACAGTATAATAGGGCCCCTTTGATTAAATTCAGCCAGTTTAGTTAGTAACAATGATTCAGGTTTCTCACAGAAGAAACTTTTCAACATCATGACATATTGGTTTATAAATAGCCTTAAATGCAGTCTTGCACATTTACAGTAGCCCTGCTATTCTCTTCACATCTGCTCTAAACACACATGTGATGGACACAATCTGGAAGTGTTTAATTTTTTTCGGGTCCTAGAGTACATTTTTCTTTTAAATAAGGCTTAACATATCAATATTAGAATATGATTCGTTCAACACTGAGGTTTCAGTTCAATGCTTTAATTTGAGTTTAGGTACATCTATATTTAAAAAGAGATAATGGAAATATTATTGGCTGACCAAATTTGAATTAGTTGAATCTATTTTAGTAAAGGAAAAAGATTGTTTATTGTTTGGTTCACGTAAAGTGCTGTTGTACCTTGTGAAACATTACGAAAAAGTAAAAACAATAAGTATTTATCTTAGAGAAAAAAACACAAATGCAGACTAGAAATGGGTTTTATTCCATAATCATCTGAAGCAATCTAAAACCCCTCAGTTGTCCAAGTCTCCAGGATGAAAACTGTTTACCCCATTTCACAGTGAGCTTGAGAATTAAATGTTCCTCTTTGTAGTTGTTGTGCGCTGTGTACTTCATTGGTTTATGGGGGGTTTTTCTTTTGCGTCTGTGAAAAATTAAAATGAAGCAAAAATCAAATTCATGGTCATAACCACATCATTTAATTGGTAATGTAATCACACTGTGGATACTGTTACTTTATCAAGATGGTGGTTCAGGATCAAATCCATCAGGATTTGCTCTGAACGAAATTGGATTGAGTGATTGATTTATGTATGTCAAGTGAAGGGCAAAGAGACGGACAAAAGAAACCGCAGAGTGTGAGAGTGGGTCAGGGGAGGGGAGTCGCAGATATATGGATGAAGCATGGCCCCCTGATGG
Organism: Notothenia rossii; assembly: GCF_949606895.1. NCBI lineage: Eukaryota > Metazoa > Chordata > Actinopteri > Perciformes > Nototheniidae > Notothenia > Notothenia rossii. The sequence continues at coordinate 23,815,757 of NC_136907.1, read as the reverse complement.
GGGACGAAGAGCATTGAATCAGACAGAGATAAATGGAGTGTGAGAGACAGAGAGAAAGAAATTCAGACATATGCCTGCTGACCTAAACCCTTTTTTACTCAACTAATCAATACAAGGAAATGCATACAGTGTGTGTGTGGCGTGTGTGTGTGTGTGTGTGTGTGTGTGTGTGTGTGTGTGTGTGTGTGTGTGTGTGTGTGTGTGTGTGTGTGTGTGTGTACGTGCTTGTTTGGAGGGAGGGAGGTTCTGTCTGTCGCTCTTAATAAAGATCAGAAACACAGTGACATTACCTCGGTCCTGACTCCTCCCTGGCCTTCCAACCTTTGCGCATGCCTCTATTTAATTTCGGGCCCTGTAATCTTATAAAAGACTGAAAGGTCTGGAGCACTTAGACAGCCATCGTCACTGAGCTCGGCGAGGAAAGTCGGAGTTAAAACGTACAACATCACTGCTGTACTATGCATCCTGAGGTTGTGAATATAATAGAAAGTGCATTTTTGTGCATTTGCTTTAATGGTGTCATTTGGTTGAACAAATAGAAAGGGCTGCATTTTAAAGAAATTAATAAGAAAGAATAAAACAAACAGTATTTATTTCTGTCTGACAGACTCAATTTAATCTGTTCTTATGGCTAAGAGACAAAATGCACCAGCATTTTCTAAAGAAGAATTTCTTTGACAGATGCCTGGTGCATTCAATTACTCTGAGCAATGCTTTTTTCCAGGAATCTACATTTTCATTGCACTACAGCAATCAGCTAAAATGTGCTATATTCTACCTAGAAGTCGTTCCCCATGAGCCTTATAATTGGTTCCTGCTGCCGTTTAAGACTTAAAGAAATCCCATACATTCCAATTAGGGAGAAGCACCAGCATGGCTTTATGCAAATACAAGGTGCATCACGACCAGATTGACCCAACGTTCAATTATCCAAACTTCTTGAAATGACAGCAAGCTCTGCACAAAAAAATAAATACCTGCATGAATCAGATAAGGCTGTGCCTATAGTGTTTAAAGCAGAGAAACAGCATGCATGCACGGATCAAGTGCTCTGGCTGAAAGGGAGTGAAGGTGTGCAGAGAATATAGGGACCCTCCCTATACAAACACTCAGCTGTTATTGGTCCTCTGGATTACCCGCAATCACTGTTTAAGTCTTCTGGGATTTATGAGACAGTAAATTAAATTGACACTCCCCAGTGTGATATCCGCAGTGAGTACGAGATGGCGCTTCCACTAAGATCTCATGATGGATAAAGAAACCTTGAGCAGGGTGTAGGAGATTGTGGTCCGCCCACTTGATTGATTATTACCAGAATTAGACATTTATGACATTTGATGTGGTGCAGGGTGTAACCATCACTATAAACTTTTCTGTAATTATAACAAGACTAAAGCCCCCCTAGAGGCTATGGTTGTGGACATATTGATGTTTTAAGAATAATGCTAACATCAACATGCTAACATCAACATGCTAAAAATGTTAACATGCTGATTTTAGGGAGGAGTGATGTTTACCATCTTCAACAGCACAAAATATATCTAAAACTGATACAAATGTTAGTTTTAAATAATTGGTCATAGACAAATTCAAATGTTGACCAGACAATGCCACTGCATTCTTTCTACTGGCAAGCATGGGAAACGGGTTGAAAAAAGAAATTTGATTGTATAGGACTCTATGAAAAAAGGAAGGTTCAGCTCATTTATTACCTCATTGAACAATTTCCCAACGAGTTTATGATCTTGATCGCTTGTTTCAATTGTACTTCAATTTAGCATGGTGTTTATTAAGTAGACTATGGTTAATCTTAAATTAAAATAGAAGATAAAAACAGGTATGCTTAAGCGCGTTGTCAACATATGATGGACAGGCCACTACCACAGAGTTTTCGTCCAGGACTTTGACCTTTTAATGGGTTTTAGGTTCATGAAGGTAAATTGTGACAGTGTGGCCACCTAAATTGTCTTCTTCAGCATTATTATTTTCACCCCCATGTCACTTCTGGTTGCCATGTAGCCAACAAGGCAACAGCCAAAATGCTAAACTAGAAGCTTCAAAGATAGTCTACGAACCATCAAGCTGTCTACATCCACCTTTTATATATAGTGTATTGGTAGAAATAATTTATCCATAGTTATAACATTGGTAGCTTTGTTGCGTTTCATCCTATATGGAACAAAGGGAGAATGCTGGGCTTTGCCTGCTATGATCTGTGAACTCTTTGTTCCGATGCAATGTCCAGCAGCTGTCAGAGAGTTAGTGAGCCATCTGTGACCGTCCTCACCCAATGGCTCTGGACGACCCTGTTTAACCGAGCTTAAATTGCATTTGACCATTCAATGTCAAAGCTTGAACACCATAGACAAGGCAAAGTCATGTTAAATCCCTGTATGTCCACCCGCTGCTTTATGGGATGTAGAGGGAAAAAAGATGTGAGCAAAAACCCAGAGGATACTGTTGTTTTTATCACACTTGACAATGATTTGAACAGTGTAATGGAACTGTTCAGTCAGAGCGGACAGAGATGAACCATTAAAGTGATATGTCAGCATCAGGTACCTTGGAGGTGTTTGATCAGAATGGATTTGTCGAAAAAGACTGAAATGAATTATCATAAAGAGAAAATGACCCTTGATATAAAGATGAGTAGTCACTATGAATGTGTCACAAAAATGTATCACTCAGGGCCTAGTTACAAAACTGTTGAAAGACCTACCTAACAATGTAAACAGTGTGCCAGTTGCTAAAGGGTGATTATGATTTCGTTTTTCATCTTTTAGATATCAATTCGATATTTGCATTCTAGTTTACAGAAACGTGTTCTGAAAGACATGAATGAGGGTAAAAGATAAATATATTCATTTAATTGGTAAGGATGTTATAAGAGTTAGAATGTTGTCGGTAGCTGGGCTGCTGTGTGATATCCAGGCAACTGAGAAACAACAGCAATGGAAATCAATGGATCCACTACACACACCACCATTTTATTTTTCAGGAATTCATCAATGCAAAGTAGAGAAAAGTGACAGGAAACACTTTGAACAAAACAGTCACTGCATCCTGAGAAAATAAGCAACAACGTTCTTACAAAACAAGGTTGCTATATTCAGCATTTAATTACAAAGGCGTGTCAAGGCCATTTTAGGTAAAAAGAGGAAAACATGACGCGGGAGGAGCGGGCGATATTCCGAGAACAATATATTGGAGAATATCCAAGGCTTTTTTGTTGCTAATTTACGACCTGAATCTCGAGTGTTTACTCAAAACATCTCTCCCTTGGCTCCGTATATTGTTTGCCATGCTCTCCATCTTAGAATAGCTTGTTGGCATGGTAAGAAGGCTTCAGCTGAGGCTGATGGAAGTGTTGGTGATAAAGCATTGGACAAATAAAATTGGATCTGGGCAAGGTGCTCCATAAAACATCAGAAAGCGTATGGCCACAAAAATCTTTGAACAAAGAGTGAAAATCATTAGCTTTTTTTTATAGGCAAATAAACCTTAAATTATATTAGGAAACCAAGGTGAGTTTTTTTTTTTCGTCCAACAGCTCATATTTCATCCCCTGGGAACAAGAACAAGTATTTTCCCTCATTAATTTACAGAAATCCCTCCATCCATCTTCTTCCGCTTATATGGAGTCGGGTACAGTTTACAAAAACGTACACAGGTAATATGACAGAAATCTGGACAGAATACTTAAGCTGTGAATAACAGCAGATGCTTTTTGTTGTTTGAAATATAAAGAACTTTAAGCAGCCCAAATGCTCAAAGCAAGCAAATAAGCTTTTTCTTAATGGCATTAGTTTTTATTAAGGGTCTCCTGCAGAGTCTATTTACTATCTGAGCCCATCCAGAACAACCTAAGTAATATCCCCCTAATCTAATTGTAAAACAGCTAGGCTAAATTGTTTTACACAATGTAATTTTATTCCAGGCTGGAGCACTACCTTAGTAATTTGAGCCACATCAACATGATTACTGCCACTTCAAAATAAATAGCTCACTTCATAAGGATGTCGGGTTACCTAGTGTAGATGTGTGCAAACACATTCCTCCTTGTTATTATTCTGATTCAATACACTCTGGGAGAAAAACCTCACACCTACACATTCTGTTTCCATTAGCTAATTCAAGAAGAGAATGCTTTATGGCTTTATAGATGCAAATCAAGAATACAATACATGTTGTCTGCAGTTTAAAGAGTCTTTGCCACACATTGACTTTGAGACCTTGGAGCAGACAAGAAGAACAGGAGTGGGCTGATTTAGTTTTTACTGTAGGGTAGGATCATTGTGTAAAAATAAAAAGTCTGAAGGCAGGAAATTGTGGCTGATAAATGTTGTTCACAGGCTATTATATAGAAAAAAAGAACTGGCAGTTTAACTGTGTATCAACACATCACATCTGACAACGAATGGCACTCTGAAGGGCAGACTTCTGCCAAGGCCAATTATTGTGCTCCTAAGATGGTCCAATATATAGGAAGTCTTTATTTTTGTGAGTTTATGAGAATCCAGATGTATGCTACATAGAGGACATGCTGTAGAGCGTTGTCAGAGATTATGTTACGACATGAGCGGTTCTTATTTTAAAAATGTCTTCCCAGTTGTTCAACACCAAATGAATTTGAAACAAATGTATCGCAATTTTAACATAAGTGACACATAATTAGTTTGAACACCCCATCATTTGAATCCCCTCCAAAATGTAGCAGGTTTTTTTCAAGTTTTTCAGTATATCCGGTTAGTCATTTTTTCCTGCTGACTGACAAACAGACAAACCGATCAGAAACTATTACCTTCCACATCGGCAGTGGTTATAATGAGCGCAGTCCAAACAGGTTTAAGAACATATACTGCAGTTCCAATATTTAGCGACAGGGTCATATTGATGCCACAGTCTCATCACTGAGCTCCAGCTAAAGCGCTCAGTCGGTCTCTTGGGGACAGGGATTATGTCTGTCTCCCAATCGGCAGATGTTTTTTTGTTTGCATGTCAAATCGTCTGTTTGTGTCGAGAGTGAAATGACAGTTCAACTTCTTTCCAGTTTCATTATCATGACATCCTTCTGGTTCATCATAATCAGGTTACTCCTCATCATTTCTATCTCACATATCTGTGTGTCATTCACTTACAGACAATTTGGCACAGAGGATATTTCTTGGAGATTGGACTGCTTATTCTATTTACGCTGCAGGACTGTGAGTTCTGATTTGATTGTGTGAAGATGTAGCAATAAGAGTCTTGATTGAATGAGTTGCAGCTACTTCTTTTAAATCTACAAATATAATATTCTCAAAAAAGACAAACTTGGTAGGCTGCTGAGTTCTGGAAAACAGTGTAGCTTATTGCAGAAAGCGACCATACAGTTTGTCTCTTAGCTTTTAGAAATGGTATTGTAAGTGTAATGTATTCTCCTTAGAATACAAGGTGTTCCTATTTAAATACACATTATATTGCTCTTATCCAAGATGACCAGACTGCCAGCTAAGCAAGCCTTAACTGTTGAAATCTTGGAAAAACCTTATTAAACCATCTGCGTTGGAAACCAGGCAAGCCCATCTGCTGTGAGACTCCTCAATGACTCCCATCTCCACCATCTCTATCTCTGCAATATAACCTCTTTTGGCCTCATTTCCTGTATCGTGTTTCTCATATTTCATTCCCCTTGCGTTTTTTCTCCCTCCACAATGAGATTTACAGGGGGCGGTCTTAAATTGTCCATGAGAGAGACAAGAAAGAGGTTAGTGCCCAACCTTCAGGTCACAGTTATTTGAGTTGTGATCTGGCTGACTCTGACAAAAGGATACTTTTTCATTTCTATGAGCACAAAAGGGCTTCGAGAGGGTGAGGGCACTGTCAAAAGATCTGCAAAGACATATGTACTGGTGCTATCCAAGATAACCATGAGGTCAGAAAGGGCTTTCCATTAGACAAGGCTGCAATGGGCAAAGAATGGACTTTGTTGTTGCAATCCTAGAGTACATCCAGAGCCGGCCCGACCCATCAAGCAACATAAGCGGCTGCTTAGGACCCCGCAGCCACTAAGGGGCCCCCTAGCAACAACAAAAAAAATGAAGAAAAAAAAATAATCTCAGTACACCGTCGCCGTGATAAGTATGTTTAATTAATTGTGTTAATATGCCTAGATTGCCTACTCTCAAAGTCATGTATTATATTATTGAGTCAATAATATAATACATTAACCATGCTTTACCTGAACCTCATCATGACACTAAAGAGGACGGCAGGATTGTAATTTCCCGTGTTCAGTGAATGCAACAGAGGCAAGACACCAGACCAACCAGAGAGTTCAATGGAAATAAACATCTGTCTTATTGGCTGACAGGTAGGCCTACCTGTCCATTGAGCTGTGACAATGTTTAAACTGTCAGTCGGACTCATAGACTGTGTATATAAATGGACGTAGGGTCCGTGACGTCACCCATAGGATTCTGCAGAGTTGCCGAGAAGCCCTTAGTAGGCGTCAGTGACGTCAGAGTTCAACTCCCGCCTTCTCCAGCCTGCTCCAAATAAGGGCAAAGAGGCGGAGCCGAGGCGGGACCTGCTGCCACCGAGCAGAAAGTTCCAGAGCTAGCTGAAGCTACCAAGCTAAGCTAACATCTGCACGCTGCCGTGGCATTTTATTTTTCTAAGGTAAAGGGACATGAAACTATTCAGCAAAACTATAAATAATAATCTAAGTTATTGAGTTTTTAGCCTAATACTAAAGAATTTTTAAATCCCTTAACGTTTGTATGCAATTGTGCTAAATTCAACACTGGAATCAAGCAAATATTAATATGTTTGCATGACATTAGTTATTTATATTTTGATATCACTTAATTATACGTTTAATACATTTAAGTCAAGCTAAGGTACATGTGATGGTAGCTAGTTAGTGCTCTTACCTGTGAGGCCTCCTCCCAACAGCATAATAACCAGACTGTATCATTAAAACTAAGTACCAGTTCTAGATCCTTGACTTTAGACAAACAATTCAAAAGACAACATGTATTTAAAGACCAATCTTTATTTGAATGTGCCTCTTAACCTGATATATTAGTTATACAGTAATAGTATTGACAATCTAAAAAAATTGAGCAACTCAACAGTCAACTTTAGGTTTCTTATTGTCTAAAGCATTTGTTATTTTCATTTTTCCCCTCTCATATGGACGGATTGAGACAGCGTGGAGTCCATAAAACTTTAGAGACTTCAGGGAGAAACCTCCGTGTGATGGACGTCCTGTCTGTTGGTTTGGAGAGGACTGAAGGTCTTTCCTCTGTGAGGAGGTCCAGGCCTGATGGAGGAGCCCATGCTGGGCATAGCTGATACCAACTGCACAGGCCTAGTCTGTCACTTTATTTGACTAAATGTGTTTACTTATACATTTAATAGTTTTACACCTTCTGTCCATATGTGCTTTTTATTTAAAACATGTTTGATTAAGTTTTGGTTCACATTTCAATAAATTGTATTTCTATTTGCACTCCTTTTGTCCATTATTCTTACTGAAAATGTTAGATTACACATTCACATCTGACTGAAGATTGGCCCCATTTATTTGTGACGTTGCAAACTCTGCGGTACAAGGCACAAGTGATGTGAAGCTCATAAAGCGAGGCAAATAGAAATAATTAGCTGATGGAGTGTAGATGTGGAAATAGGTGCATTCGATCAGCTGACTGTTTTTACAATAAAAGTAGTTTCTTAGTGTACTGGTCTTAAAATCTCATAGCATCAGCGTTTAATTTTCCTCTTGGATGTTCTTCTTGACGCTCAGAGAAGGAGAAAATGTTGTGTCTTTCAGGCATGTCCTTTCCTGACAAAAATTACAGGAAACAAAAAACATATTATTGCAGAACAAGTGTGTTATTTATGAAAGCGATGTGTTTGTGTGTTTAGGGGCTGTAGATATAATTATTTTGTAATTGTAATTTTTTTTATTTCAACAGTGAGCTACAAAGACAATCAGATTATGAATGAAAAGTATGAAGTTCATCAACATTGAAATATATGTTATCAAAATAATATTTAACTGTTATCAAAACGGAGTGCAACTGTAGAAGCTTGCTCTGTTGTCTCACTGAAAGAATAACTTTTACCACTTGTTTTGAACAATATTCCGAGATAAATAGTAGCAGTTCTCACTATGTGTTAAATATCTTTGCCTTCAATACATTAAATTAGAAAGCTGACAAAATCATATTGCTTGTTAACATCTAAATGTAACTTTTTGCACAGAAAAAACCCTCAACTTCACTGGTGTGTAGGTGATCTAGTATTGTTTAATGGAATGTATATCAGTGTATTAAAGTCAATACTTAATTCATTTAAACCAATATCTTTCTTGATTATTTGTACAGTGTGAAAAATAGAGTCTTTGTACCTGTGCTGAAGTTCACTGCTGTGAGGAGTCCAGTTCTGTCTCTCACTCTCTGGTCCAGCCTGTCTGCATCACCTGGACACCTTAAACCAGGGGTCGGCAACCTTTTTGATATGAAGTGCCATTTAAAAAAAAAATTGTTATCAGCGTGCCAACGATCGAGAATTATCAACGGGGGGGGGGGGGGTTGAGGAGCTTGACGCTCGTCAACTATCAGCAGGAGGGCGGGGGGAGCCTCGCTGCGGGGAAGCAGTGTGTGGACCTGTCAACGCAACTTATGATGCCGAATTTAACAAACACATTTCAATAGTTGGTTTAAACGGCATAATAATAAGGACGATCGTCCGTTCTGTGATTCTCCAGAGCACACATGTTATGATATTAGGGTCATGCAGAGTGAGATGATATCGCTGTCCCTTTAAGAGAGAGAGAAAGAGGGGTGTGGCTTGTGCATGTGTGTTTGTGGATGGTAGAGCGACAGTGAGGGAACGTGTGTATGTTTCTGGAAGTGAAACGAGGAAGCAGAAAAACAGAGGTCTGTGATGTATTTTGTGAAACAGAAGAACAGCTAAATAAATGCAACGGCCTCCCAAGAAGAGCTCGCCTCTCTCCAGTCATTTAAGCTAAAGTGGGTTATTGAACCTGAAGCTTGTTGCTTCTGCCCTCCTCGACTACGGTCTGGGAGCCGACAGGAAAGTTCAACACACAGATGGCCAGTCCGCCCCTTTGTAGCATATTATTTCGATGAGAGATGAGCAGATCGCCACTGGGCTTTCAACTAAATACACAGCCACGCAAAAACTGCGGAATTTGTACAGCTCCTTATGGGTACTGCAATTAGTGAAGTGCTTTCCTCCGTGGTGAAACGATCAGCAGTGCACCACGGAGGAAAGCGGCAGAAAGTCACCTGGATTCAAGGAGAGCGGGGCTGCGTTGCGTGCATGGCTTCCTTCTGCAGGTAACGGGGAGACGCGCTCTGGCGGGGGTCTCGTTCAGGATCCGAAAATACGATTTAAATATGTTGCACTCTTATTCCACTTATTCCTAGTGTGCCACTGGTTACGGTGCCGCGTGCCAATGCTGGGACGCGTGCCGACCCCTGCCTTAAACAAACAGATATATATGTAAAGTACCATGTGTACAAACAATATAACTGATTCTCTTCTGTTGAACATGTTGGATTGTGTATTGTCCGAGTCAGGGTCCTTTTTATTTTACTGTAACTTTGGAAGTTGTGTTACCAATGCTTACTGTTTATTTGATACCCATTTGGTAATGCAATTCATAAAAACAACAAGGTTTGGGTTCGTTCTTCAGATGACTGTGACTTTAACGTGTAAGCTCAATAATGAACTCAAGCTCAACCAACCATATTATAATATCTAAGTTATCATCTTGAAATATGACATTAATAATTGTAATATACACACATCTTATTGTGAGGTTGATTTCGCATACACTACTACTTCGACATTAGCTTGTATACATACTTGAACATAGCCAATTTAAATTAACCTTAGCGATGCATACAGTTCCAACCTAAAATATCTCTCTAAGTTACAAAGATGACCTTATTTTATCAACCTCAAACAGAAACTGTTTGTTCAATAGTATTATCCCACTTTACACTTAACACTTCTCTATTTTGTTTTAACCTTTATATATACAGTCTATATGATTTTAACTTGGAGGCTACGATAAGCATCGTTAGCACCGATGTAGCTACCACTCGCTTACACGCTAACCCAAGCCTTAACATTCATTACGTAGATTAAAATCATTAACACATAAATAAAGCACTCAAATTTAACTTACCGCAAAACCGCATTCATGCACCGTCTGTTTTAACCGCAGAGCGAGTCACAATAGCCCGATATATAAGCATGAAGAACAAACAACCACGGCCTGCTTCAAGTTGTGTTTCCTGGATGAACTGACCAGGCAGAGTCCCTGTAGCTAGCTTCACGGAGCAGCTAGCAGAGAGACAAGAAGCTAGCAGCAGCAGTCACTTGACAGAGCCGTCACTCAATGTGACCACGCCCTAATTTATGAAAACACTTTAAGACCTAATACAAATAAAAGGGTCGTGTTAGAAAACAATTCACTCACAGATCCATAATCATGAAGGTGGAATCTAACTATATCGATAATAAAATGTAGGGAGCCAGGGGTAGAAAACATGTTTTTTTCTGCTGTAAAATTGGGCATTTTAACATGGGTTCTATGGAAATTGCTCCTTTCTGCAGCCATCGCCTATCGGCCAATATATGAACTGCAGTGTGTAGCACTTCCTATTGGCGTCCCGGCTCTTCCCCAGAGTTTGCCGCTTGGTCGGACTCAGAGTTTTTGAAGATGGACATAAGCACATTTTTTTTTTTAAAAGACGACAATTCTCAAGTGGTGGCTCACACAACAACCCCAGAGCCACCACTTGAGCCAGGTAAACAAGGTATGTAAATGTCAGTAAACTTCCAAGCTATGCGAACATGTAAGCAAAGCATAAATTAGCTCTACGTTGACGTTACTTTGAATCGCGGGGGTAAGCTAAACCGTTAGCAAGTAGCTATAGCTAGCCAGAGATATTAAATAAACACTTTGTCATACAATCTAAATGTAATGTTTTTTAGCGTTACCTGGTGATTTCAAAGAAAGCTCTCTGGGAAATGTTGACTAACGGCCCATCTACACTACAGGCATCAAAAAATCTTGAAGCTGGGCGTGTCTGAAGCTTGGCGATTCGGCGAGATTTTTAATCTTCGCCGAACTGCATTGTGGGGAGCATGGCATGGCTTTGCAAGCATCACGAGCATCTATCGGCATTAAAAGTTGAACAGGCTCGATGCTTGGCATCAGCCAATCAAATCCCGTTTATGCAAATCCCGCCAGTGCAAGCGCAGCCAATCAAACCGCGTGCAAGCTGGGAGAGCCAGACCACAGTTCATTTCCTCATATTCCAAACGAGATATTACGGTAGCAAATCACCCGGTTCTTTACGACCGGAACTATTTACCGGGATACAAACCGGAGGAACCAGGCATGGAGGGAGGTGTCAGAGACAGTGGGTGAAACTGATAGTTTTTTCGCCTGTTTGGAGAGTTTATATCCAGTTTACTTCGTTTTAACATTGCTATTGCTTTGTATCTCGGGGGCGGGAGATTCATGTGATTGGTTGCTCGCAAAAAATCGCCAAGCTTCAGACACGCCCAGCTTCAAGATTTTTTCATGCCTGTAGTGTAGACGGGCCGTTACAGTACACAGTTGATCCGGAGTCGTGTCAGTTAAAGTGTTTCATAGTTAGCTTAGCATCAACCTAGCACTGAAATATATGGATGTTATGTGACAGTATTTCTGAGAAAAAGTCAGCTGAAATGGTGGCATAGTTACCACTGCGTGTCAACAGCAAGTTTGAACCAAGCGGCAAACTCTGGGGAACAGCCGGGACGCCAATACGGAAGTGCAACACACTGCAGTTCATACATGGGCCGCTAGGGACTGACTGCAGAAAGGAGCAATTTCCATAGACCCCCATGTTAAAATACCCAACTTTACAGCAGAAAAAAACATGTTTCTAACCATGGATGCAATAAATATTATTATCGATATAGTTAGATTCCACCTTCATGATTATGAATCTGTGAGTGAATTGTTTTCTAACACGACCCTTTTATTTATATTAGGTCTTAAAGTTTTTGCATAAATTAGGGCGTGGTCACTTTGATGGACATGTACATGCCTCACTGTCAGCTAACAGAAACTTGTCCACTCTGCTAGGCTACAACCATAGAGGCTACAACGTTAGTTAGTCATAGTACTGTACTTGACCCTTTAGCTTTAGCCGTGTTCGTGGTGATTGTGCCTTTTAGGGAATATTGTTACAAATACCAGACAATTAAAATGTGGTGCTGTGCGCTTGAATGTACTAACAGAACTTCCAAGAAGTCTGAAATGATAATATTATACATGTTAATCCCTTTCGCAGGTGTTTGTGTGCTTGGTAGCTTAGCTTGTTACTTATTAGCCAGCTAAGGACGTAACCCTTTATACATACATATACATTTTAGTTTATGATTCAGCCTTGGGTAAGACTTTTATAGTCTATGGCTATGACGCCCATAATGCTAAACGGGAGCAAATGTTAATAGGGGACCCAATTATCCCAGTGGTGGCCGCCGGAGCTAACGGAGCCGCAGGGGGCTAGCTCCAGCCGGCATACCGGAGCTAGCCCACTGCGGCTCCGTTAGGTCCGGGCGATGGAGTCCGTCGTTATAACTGGAGATCAAGGAATGCAGCGAAACGCAGACTTGGTTCGTCAGCTGTAGTATTAGCTAAATAAATTATGTTGAACAAGGCTTATTAAGCTGAACATCACCACAACTGTTCTGCTATGTATCGGTACTTCTTTTCTTAACGTGTGAATGACAAGCATTAAGAATAACAAAATATAGCTAGTTCTCTTGCAGATTGTCTCATTTGATTATGAATGTAACGTTTATATATGGGGACTACACTGTTAGCAGTAACTTGGTATGCATGTATTTCATGTTAGCTTAGCTTCTTAGCCTGAGCTAGCTCTGTTTACTTCCAGTTCGGAGGAAGCAGGTCCCGCCTCGGCTCCGCCTCTTTGCCCTTATTTGGAGCAGGCGGGATTAGACTCTGACGTCGCTGTCGAGCCTTTAGTGGCCGACTCCGCCTACTAAGGGCTTCACGGCAACTCTGCAGAATCCTATGGGTGACGTCACGGACACTACGTCCATTTATATATACAGTCTATGGTTTGAACGTATTATTTGCAGCAGTAAATGTGGCTGTTTGTCCACTGACAGTGCCATAACAACACCTGAATTTAAATGTACAACCTCTTTTTGTGACAGATTTTCGCAAGAAATTATCATTCTTCTGAATGATATTCCTGTTGACAGCTAGTTTCTATGTGAACATTATGAGATGGACAGCCAGAGAGAATACATGAAAAACAGTTATGAAATACTGTATGACAAAACAAGAATACAGTTTAAAAGGGGAGTGATTTGTAAAATATCCATAAAGAAATATCTGTTTACAGTTCTGTTTCATATGGGTGTTGAGAGATGTATCCTCAGAGATGGAGTACTCGAGTCCCGGACTCGGACTCGATTTTCGGGACTCGTGACTCTACTCGGACTCGCGCACTGATTGACGCGACTCGGACTTGGACTCGTGGATTCTCGCGTATGCTGACTTGGACTCAGACTCGTGAATTTTTCCCCCCACGATGACTCGGACTCGACTTGTACATTGACGCTCTGACTTGGACTCAGACTGAGTCTGATGTCCTCTATCCTGGCATGTGCACCTGTGAGGCGAGTTTACGAACTGGGCCCCGCTGTTCCAGTCTAGAGATGTCTAGAGACACATCCGGCATCGTGCTGTATGCTTTCACACATTCTGCTTCCACATTGGAAAAGAGCAGCGCAAAATGCTCGTTATGTGGAAACAATACTGAAGAGAAGGCTCCGTAACACATTACTCTAAGGATCGAGTTCAGACATGGCTGTCTTGAACACTATCGTCAGAGTAACGTGATATAATCAATAAATAAAGATTCAGCTGATAACACGAAAGCACATGGCTACTTAACATGCAGAATGACTGAGTACACCTCCCCACACTTATCATTGGCTGCAAGACAACTGATTTCCGATGGAAGCATATTCATCTCCAAGGGGATGTGGCTCTACATAAGTCTCACAAGTTTACCTCACTATAAAGTAGGAATATCTTCTTCAAGTTTCGCTAACTTTAAAGTATTAGTACTCCACAAATGTATTACAAATTCACAATTTACAGTTATAAATAACAGGATAAAAGAAAAACAATAATAGAGGTAGACTCCAGATGCACCGAATGTTCTTACCATCCAAATACATTCTTTCACAGACGTGCTGAATGATAATCCCTTGATCATAATTTGGAGGCATATGGCTGGTTTGCATTTTTTGGAGAGATGACCCCAAAAAACTCAGTTAGTAAAAAAAGAACGTCAGCAGTAGTGGAATATCCACTATACTGTTAATTAAACTTAGAGAAAGAAAAAGTTATTTTCCACACCATATTAAAGGAAAATAAAAGAATATCTTAGAGCAGTTGCATTTAGGATTCAGATCAGGGGGGAGGTAGTAATCCAATAGTTTTCTGTTGCTCTGCACGGGGAATTGAGCTGCCTTTACAAACTGTTCGCAATGCTTCACAACAGCATGTTACATTGTTGATCCGTGCTGATACTCATTAAATCTCCCACAGACCTACCACCATCCCATGGGCGTGGATAGTAAAACAAATTGCAGCACATTGCAGCTCTTTAGCAATGGATAAATTCAAGTTGCATTTAAGAAGGAAGATTAAACAAAATAAAACAATGGATGTTTTCCATCCATTTTATCACCTGAATCTCCTCCTAGAGCACCATTGTGTTCTTTCTAACCAAATCTCTCTCAGAGGGGCGTGGGGAGTGGCTCCTTATTTTCATCTAAAGTAACAGACAGAGAATCAGCACTTTTGAAACAGGGCTGAAACAGAGGGGATTATGGGATGCTGCAATGATCTGTTTGGTATTTCGAGCCAAACACTTCAGAGACATGTTTGTATATATCTGAGACCTATAATATATTGATGTAAAACAGTATAATAGGGGACCTTTAAGTTCAGAATTGGTGGTTCTCTTTCAGTCTTAACACCCGGTAATTTAACTATTCAGGAGAAAGCCAAGCTAAAGCTGCATTCATGATATGCGATTTTTGTAGGTTGAGCCTGGGGCCTTGCAGTTATGTCCCCTGCGGGCTATGCTTCACACAGCGGATTGGTTGCTAACAACAACTTACTGCGTTGTGTGATGCAGAGGTGTTGCTCTTCCGCCTAGTCAGGAGGCACCGCTCTCTCGTTTTACCGCTTGCCATGTGAATGCAGCTTGAGTGATTGTTGAGCTGCCAATGGGTTCAGAATGTTGTCATTCTCAATCAATGTTTATTGTTCACAAGGAAATAATGTGAGGTGCTGTTTCTGTGTCTACAGCTTCCAATCACGCAATAGACAAATGTTTTACTTGTTTTCTTCCAAGCAGAACAGCCAAAAATATTATATGACAGACCCAATTTCACTCCAAATTAGAGAGTGAATCGATCTTTTTGGACACGTCTCATTCCAATTTACAATGAGAAATTGAAATTTGCAAAAACAAATGTGAGAAATGTGTTTGTATACTGGTAATAGAGTAATTTAAAACCTGATGAATGTTTTTGCTGGCCACTGGATTCACTTTGTGAATGTTCTCTCCTGGTTAAAAATGCAACAAAGCCCACTTCATACCAAACCACATTACTCCATCTTTAATTAACTGGTTGATCCTAACTTTGTTTAGCAAATGAAACAACTTCTTTCACAAAATTAGCTAGCGGCTGTGTCATAGGTTGATGAAATTAAGAGGTAACAGGAGGGTATCCTGCTGAAACACAGGCACAGTCCTTAAACAAGTCTCAAGTTCCAACCCAGGAGAGGCTAATTATTCGATTTCATCTGCCTTGATGAAGTTGTTTATTCAGAGTTGAGCTCGTTCATCCTTATGGAGTTCCAGGCTGCATGAAAACGTCAAGTCACTGAGAGCAGCAGCCTGTTGATTCTTCTTAGCTTCAGTTTTAAGTGTCTGGCCTCTGGCTGTAGCTGGCAATGTTTTATCCCAGAGCTACTCCAAATACTCATCAAAGTAAAACAAAAAGTAAGGTTAATTTTTTTAAATGAATTTTCATCGCCCATCAAAATATTCAGCTTCCTCAGGCATGAGATGAAATGAAAGGTTGCAGTAATAACAAGATTATAAAACTTTTTATTGATCCCCTCTGAAGATGAATTTATAAAGCAAATTCCACACATATCTCAGGTTCACATTTCATTTTTTTTACGCAAATTTATGGCACCATTACTTTCTTTAATTTCACCAGAAAAAAATATTGATGTGGCTGTGGCCAATGTTTTATTTTATACAAATGATGAGGAAGTACATGTAGACCCACTGTAAAATAGCAATTACACTATATCAACATTCCCCAAGAAAAAAATAATTAGCCGGGCCAGTAAGATGTTGAAGCCAGTGATTTCGGATGCAAGGAAAAATATACATTCCACTGACAGGTTACCTGACACCATGGTAAAACTCCGGCAGACACAACAGTCGAGGAAGCACAATTGGTTTCCCCTTTGGAAGCAACACAGTGGTAAACAACTGATGGACAATATTAAACCCAAGGGGGAGAAGCTGAGTATGACAAACAGATTTATGCATGGGTGAACTCCAATGTGCCAGAGCCATCAATTCTCCATCTTTAAAAGTTTCTTTAGCCTCCGTCTCACCGCGCCTGTCATAACATTGATCCCTGCTAAGTGCTAATACATTTACATTTGTAGTGCTGCTCAGTAATAAAAGAGGTTGGATGAGTGGAGGCCTTTTACCATTGCTAAAACAAACATCAATGAACTCATCCACGGAGGAGCCACCCCGCCTTCAAGAGTCCCCCGACAGTCCATCCACCCACTCTCAGCTGGGCCACCGCTCCACAGTGCCGGTCAACAGTGTTGCGGTTTGAGTCTCCTCAGTTTCACTCACAATTCTCGCCATCATTTCAGGGTTCACTCACAAGAGTCTGTTTCGCACATTTGTCCAGACTGGATTCACTGTGCATGCTGTTCTCGCTTTAGGTGTGTGGAGGAAACATTTTGTCACCAAAAGTTATCAACTGGAGTCACAGGTTAAGCACACAGGCACAACATGGGAAAAAAGGGATACAGGCTGGTCTCTACCGTCTCAGATGACTTACATGCTTTGCTTTTTGTCAAATTACATTTTATAAACATTCTGAATCAAGAATTAACTATGCTGCATTTCATTAAACATTAACCTGCAATTCGCCTTCATGTTATTTTCTTCACATCTCTTATTTTGTTGATTTAAATCCACTGTCTTCAAAGCTGGGTTTCATCAGTTACATGAGTGCAAAAATTAAAAGCAATTTTAATAAAGACAAAAAGCATCACATACGGGACAAAATAAATAAATAAAGAGAGCTGTGCAGGTTTTGATTACTTAACAAACCATGGATAAAAATAGCAAAGCATTTTCCAAATACAGCCCAGTCAGTACCTCAGTGAATTATCTACACGCTTGTGCAGCACCTCATCTGACGCAACACTAAAATACTGATCTTAGGTGAATGATCTGGAGAGGTATAACCAAGGCTGACCAGCCATGATAAGATCTTCACTCTGCCAACTACTGAATAAGGTAATAACAAGCCTACTTTAAGACAAGTGGTTATTGGGTTGTTTGAAATAGAACAATTCACAGCTTTACAAATCCCTTTCCTTGGATAGCTGGTAGGGAACATCAATATAGTTGAGGCATTTTGAAAAATGACTTTATACGACTACATACTGTGTATGACCAGTGAGCAGGAAAATACTACCAAATATGTTAGGTCATCATTTCCTAATCCATTTTGAATTGCCTGCTGTAGCGCCTGTGTGTGAGAGGAACTCTACCTGCACATATGCTAAGTTTGACCTTTCTACAGTGTATACATTCTTTGCTTACATATCACATGGAAAGAGCAGAAAAGAAAGCATACACAGGCCTTTACTAAGATGGTAAGGAAACAGTCAGCTGTGCATTCACACCTGGGACTCTGGCTGCTGCTTCCTGCAGTGATCTGTTCCCACACGGTTTCAGTTCCAGTTAATCACATACAGTACTCTCAGTGCAGTGAACAGCAGGTATTTTGGAATGGGATACCAGTAGAAGAAGGCACAGAGGGGTGCTTCATAAGTGTCCATGCTAACGGAAATTGTGCATCCATACAGTTTACCAATAACACTGTGAACTGGATATATAGTACATCATGTGTAACAGTAGTCTATATCTGGGATCCCTCCTTCTCTATAGCCGCGGTTGGTGCCATGACCTGCATCAGAAACATGGTTGTCTCCTTTGTACAGGCCAGTGCCATTAGAGGGGTATATGGTATGAATGATGTAATCCTCTCGTAGGGGTTTAGGCTGCATTGGCTGGCCGGCTGCCAGTGGCGTCATCTGGAACCCTGGACTGCGGATCTCCAAAATGGTATTGTCCTTCTTGGTGCCTGACTCAATGTAGTCATCACAGCTCTTCTTTTTTCGCGAGTGTTTGCGAGTGTAGTGGTCACGGGTGCACAAATGCCCAGTCCTATGTCCATACCAGCAGAAGATACCAAAAATAAGAGCCAAGGACACAATGGCGGTAGCCCCACCAACAATCCCTGCCAAGGGCAGAACTGTCATCTGCTTTGAGTCTTCATTCTCATCCTCCTCCAAAGGGGTGGGGTCAGACGTTTCAGCTTTTGCGCACACAAGAGCTTCATCGGGGTCAGCATCTCCAGAAATTGCTCCCTTGCTTTCAGAACTTGCAGCCAGGGGCACCATGCAAATAATGTAACTGGAGCGTGGTTGGAGGGAGGTAAGCAGGTACTCACGACGGTCCCCCCGGACCAGAGTCTCTGTAATTGATCCCATTGCATTCCCAGTTCCCAGTCGGAGCCAGCTCAGCCTAAAGGACGAGCTGGGTTGGGCCACGCTCCAGGTAACACGGACACTGTTGTGCGAGAGAGGCTTCACATTGAGGGCCAGGCTCTTCCCCACTCCGCTGCTGCTGAGAGTGTAGTCTAAGCCAGAGTCAGGAAGCCCCAGGCCAGGTCGCTTTGATCGAAGGGTGAAGAGAGAGCCCTGTGGAGGGGTGTGAGTGGTAGAGGTATCGACTCCACCTCCGCCCACTCTGTCTCTGGTCCCCGCAGTCCTCACCACCTCACACTCCTCCATCTCGCTGGCCAGGTCTTTCAAAGCCATGTCTCGCACCCTGTCAGGTCCATGGCAGTTGAGGCCTCTGACAGTGATGGTGTTACCGCGGGCATGCAGCCAGTCATACAGCCAACGCAGGTTGCAGCCACAGTGCCAGGGATTGCCTCGCACCAGCAACTGGCCCAGGCTATCTAGGTCTTTGAACAGTCCCCTCGGTAGGGTTGTCAGGTTGTTTCCTGACAGGTCCAATCTAAGCAGCCCGTGCATACCATCCAAGGAACCACGTGGCATATGAGTCAGGGCATTTTCCTGTAGAGACAGGCGCTGCAGATGGGCACTGGGCAGGTTGACCGGTGGGGTCTGGAGGGAGTTACGGACTAGGGACAACTCAGTCAAGTTGGCAAGGCGGGAGAACGTGTCATCGGCAATGCGCTGGTTTGCCAAAAGGTTTCCGTCCAGGACGAGGCACCTAAGTGAGGAAAGCCCTCTGAAGGCGTGGGTAGGGATTGTGGAGATTCGGTTGTCATCTAGACGGAGTTCTTCCAGGGAGGCAGGCAGTCCTGAAGGGATACTGGACAGGTGGTTGCGTGAAAGGAAAAGTAGGCGCAACCGTGGGTTGTCAGCGAAGGCCTGGTCCTCGATGCTAACAGTGGAAATTGAATTGTCATCCAGGTGGAGCTTCTCTAGCAAGGGCATCCTAGCCAGTGCACTACGAGGAATAGTGCGTATGTTGTTGTCCTGCAAATGCAGTTCACGGATGGATGGTGGCAGGTGTACAGGGAATTCGTCCAGTTCATTATCATACAAGTAGACCACACGGATGGCAAGCTGGCGCTCCAAGGACGTGGGCAAACCCGGGTTGTTTATCTGGTTGTTCTGAAGGTAGAGGACGGACGCCGAAGGAGGAAGTGATGGGATGGAGCTCAGACCACGGTCATTACAGTAGATAAAGTCCTCATCGCACCTGCATACGGATGGGCATATCATGTCCCTGTCTCCAATGTACCCTTGTATCGTGGCTGAGGCAAACTGAAGCATGCCAGCGCGTAGTGTCAAGCAAAGAAACAGCAGGAAGAGCCGAGCCCGAAGCTTAGCCACACCTACAGGTGCCATTATGGTGAACATAAGCACTGTCTCACTTTTCCAGGTGTGTTTTCAATCCTCAAATTCTTGCAGTGAGCTGGATTCCTGTGAGCTCCATCCTGTGAGAGAAAGGGAAATTAGAGTCAGCATTGAGGTACAAATGAATAAGTTAATAAGTATAGGTGACTAGGCATGTGAGGGGATTTCAGCTAAACTCTGATTAGTTTCAGACAGCACCTTTATCCTTGTCTGTCTTAACAATATAAGAGCCTAAGAAAATGCTACAACTCTCTTATCTTAACAGAACACAAATCTTGCACTCATAACAAGGTTGCTTGCTCTACAATTACTGGTCATAGCATCAAAGAGTTGTTCACACATGGCGAGGTCTTTGCAGAATCCCCTCAGCTTCTCAAAACATTTATTCAAAGCAGAAAATAAACAAAAATTAGAGAACTGCGCAGTCCATCATAATGAGGAATTAGCCACAGTAATCCAAGATAACAGACAGTTAGACTAAACTTGAACATGTCCTGTAACAAAAAGTTTGGAAAAGCAAATCTGTATTGACAAATCAAATCCCACATTTAGAATTAAGCCTTGTGCATAAATATGATGAGAATATTCTCCCCTGCTGAATTATTTAAATAGATCTGGAGAGGCTCTATAACTCCATTAGGAGTTTCCAGCAGATGGCTGCATTAGCCAGACAGAGCTGAAGATACGTTTCATTATCAAGACAGAACAACATGTTTTAGCTATGAGCCGTCATCTTCAATAGCTGAAGTCACATCAAAATCATGTCTTCCTAATGTAGTTGCATCAAATTAAGTACCATAAAACAGTAAAGGAAATATTTAATATGTAGTGAAATGCACATGATTAGACGACTAATGAACTATTTGTAATGACCACAACTCATTTGGGAGTGTTCATGAGCTCGACTCAGAACTTGATTGGCATCACAGTTTGCTGCTGTTATTAATTAAAGGGGACCTATCATTCAAAATGCACTCTTGTACGTCTTTTAAACATGAATATGTCCCGGTGTGTCAGGGAGCTCACCAAGTGTCAGAAAACACAACTGTCTCTCTTTTCCTCAATACCCAAATCTCTAAAAACGGGGTTTTAACGGATCTGATACAGATTTGAAAATAGTGTGACGTCAGTGACGAGAAGCTCCGCCTATATGGCCAACTTTCCACCAATCAGGGGAACGAGAAGTTGCCGTGGCATGGTAACAGCATGGTAACAGCATGGTAACAGCATGGTAACAGCATGGTAACATGACGCTCATAACTCGGCCCCTCCTTTGCAGGGGGGCGTGTACAGCTGCAGCGCATGCAAAGACAGGGGTGGAGGAGAGCAAAATAGAGCAATATGAGGCATGGCTAAAATGCATGATCTGTTTGGTATTTTGAAAAAAAAAACGTATAAATATATCTTATATAGGTATGGCCCTACAATATATTATTCAAATATAGCATGATAGGTCTCCTTTAAACTAAGACGTCATAACAGTAAGAACATTATTGAATACAGAGATTTTAAAACTGGTAAATTGCAACAGAGTGACAACATGAGCCCATTCCAGTCTTCAATAACCAGAGCCATTAGTCAAACCATTAAGGCCCACACAGCAGCAAACATGGTCAGGCTGTTTTATTGATTTCCTCACGAATCAGAGGTGATCTGCCACAGCCAGTCGGCTCTCATATAAATTACAGGATTCCCAGGAGTGTAGGTCACGATAATTAACCAAATGAATGACAATTCTGCTGGAGGTTGACTTTGCTGAATATATATTTGCAAACCTTTATCTGTGTTTAATCGTTATCACAATATTGAAAACGATGAGAGAAATTATCGTTGACCTTGCAATCATTTTCAAGAGTAAAGAATCGCTGTTCAAGTACCGAACCCTCTAACAGTTGTTCTACAGTTCTAAAATAATTATTGTCTTTGTTTGTTTGTTTGTTTGATTTAATTTGCCTTTTAAGAAATTGTTTGGTTACAGGGCACACTTTAATACACTAAATAAATACATAAGAATCAACAATTGAGAAAAAGAGAAGAAATAAAAAAGAAGAAAAGGAAAAAGTGAAAAAAGATACAGATAAGATAAGATAAGATAAGATAAGATGAACCTTTATTAATCCCAGAGGGGAAATTCAGTTGTACAAAGCAGCAACAGGGTAAGCGTGAAAAAACAGGACAGCAAAGATTCACACAGATTAATAAAATCAAAAATAAATAAAATCAAGAATTTTTTTTTAAATAATAATAAAAGACTATGAAATAGGAGATGAGTAAAAATAAGAGTAAAAATAACTGTAAAACAACTGTCAGCATGTGTACATTTGGTCATCTAAGTTATAAAGTACGGAATAAGTTAAAGTGACAAGTGAAAAAATACAGGTGTTCTATAACTAACCCATTTTTCCCATCTTTCATAAAGATATGAACTTGGTTTTTTGTTCTTAGGGCTATTGTTTCCATTCCATTAATTTCACTTACTAGATTCTTCAATTGGTCACGTCAAATTCTGATCTTTTTTTGTCAGCTAAAACTTACAAATAAGAGGATTGTATTTTATTTTCCAGGGAGAATGGGTATCAGAAAGACTGTGTCATCCACTATTATAGTATATTTCAAAGTACCGGTAAATTAAGCCTATTGATGTGCCAGTATGCTAAAGTCGTTGGATATCGCAGTAAATGCAGTCTCGTGCTTAGATTTATATTTTGGAAATTGTTGGTTTTAACCATTTCAAGAAAAAAATAATATAAGGTTTATGAAAAACTATATTTTGGTTCAGTGGTATTCTTTGTAGTTGGATAACATATTTGTGACTTATAATTTGGGTCCAATGTACACGCTTCTTTCCTCTGTTCTTCTGTAGGATATTGTAATACAGTACACTTTTCATTGGATTTGAGGCTTTGGACTGCATAAACATAGCTTTGTTATTAAATAAATAATTGTTATTAACAACATTGTCACTGAAGCTCAAGCCTTACTATTACAAATTTCTTCTTCGATTTATGGTCGTCTCCACCATTTCCCGACTCAGTGCTCACTGATCATGAAACTCAATTGCCTCTCTACTCCAATCCTTTCCAAGATACTGAAGTTGGGTCAGTGCACTCTCATTGGAGCTTGAGGAGTACCATAATTAATTAAATATAAAAAGATAATGTTGTTTATAAACTTTTCTTGCAGTTTCACATTTTATGGCGTATATGTCTATGCATCAAATTCTGTGGTGCATTTTCACCCTTGTGTATATGTGTTTGGCTGAGTAGTGCTAAAGAATGGATGACTTTTGATTCCCAGGAGCTTCAGCAGAGTCTCTTGAACAGTGGAGTATTTGGGTCAGACCTTTAAAAACAACATAGATGTGGTGTGAGATTGAAGTGGTGCAGACCAGAGCCTGAGGGATTAATAGAGCATATTGAGCCGCGATTCTCTGGATTAATCAGGTGCTACGAAGAATGGCAGACGGTCATTTCAGGATGTGTTTGCCCTATGGTTGCTCATTTTTCTTCCTCAATCAGAAAATGAAAAGTATAAAAAGCTTCTCAGTACTCTTTGTGTTTGTGGATGTTTCTGCTTTGGATGTGCTGTGTGTTTGTCTGTCCATGCATGCTCAAATTGCAAAACATTAACCCATATGGGAACAATCTATAAGGTCGCAGTCTACATTTCAGTTATCTTTAGAGGGGAGTGAAGCGGGGATGTGGGGCAATGTGTTAGCTAGACAGCCAGCCGCCTCAGGCACAGTACGACAACCCCCCGAGCGAATACTGGAACCCAAGACTGGATCAATTTACATAAAAGAAAAAAACAGGGAGGGAGAGAGAGGGACAGAAAGCAGCTTTGAGCAAGACCTTTTAATCCCATCTCACCATTAAGTCACCCACAGAGGACTGGGAAATCTGGAAGAAGCAGAATGCGGATTGACCAAATGGGCTGCTGATGTATCAGGAAATCCATTTTACTGATGGCTCGGAAAAGATAATAGTGGCCCACAGCTTATCTTACATGGCATGCCCATGGATCGCATTTTAGATCTAAAGATTGCACATGTGGAAGGGATGATGCAATACATGATGGTTATGGTGATGACAGAAAAAATTGATCTGAGAGAGAAAAAAAAGAGGCCAGATTAGCATGGCCTATTCATTTTGGTATATCGTAGAGGGTTTTATTTCTGTAATAGTTCTTGAAATAATCTAATTTAGATACAACGTCTTGTACTATCATTTCAAGCTATTAAAACATGGAGATATAAATGCCCTGAAATAAACAAATAAGGCAAAAATATGCACAGCTCCATGCCCAAAACTTTTTCGCTTCCTTCAAAAATGCAAAAACATGAGCTTCATTGTCACTTTTGTGTCAAATAAACCAACTACTACAAACTACGGTCATTATCACAAATGACCTTCAAGTGTTTTGAATACACAATCCATAATCAGCGCCTCGCATAACACATGAAACAAAATGAGTTCCTGCGTTAGTGGCTCACAACACATTTGAATTCTGAATTATTTGAAGTGCAAACGCATTACAATCCTTTTGAAATCTCTTTTTATCTTCTATTCATTGAAAATATGCTCTGTGAGTATGCTATAGTATAGAGGCAGATTGAATGACATGTTAAAGGCTAAATATGAAATAAATTCATCCCGACCACACTAAGTCATTTCTTCTTGGTTTCAGCACCAATTTCCTGCCATGTGGGAGAGATTGGATTTGTGCTAAGCAGTTTCTCATCTAAACTGCTGACGCACAGACCCAGGGTATGTGACATATGTGACATACATAGAGATTTGTGTTTCCGGATGAAATAAGTTTTCCTATTTTTGTCATAAAGTCTATACAGTATAACGCAAGTGAAGAGCGCTGTATTTTCTCTTGTGTGAAAATGGATTAAGATTTGAATGAAAAACTCCACCAAGAGCTTAAATTCTTCAATAACATGTACAAAAAACAACAGTTTAATTCCATTTATAATAAAATAACACATTACACATTTAAAATTGGCTATGGCTCGCAACCGTTAAACCAAATATTTGGATATTTACGATTATGAGAAGGCAAAGCACTTTGAGAGAGCATATTTTCAATCAATTGCCATATTAACATGAAAAACAGAACAATACTAATCAATATTGGTCCTAAAAAGTGTTCATAGTGCTTCATTTTAATCAATATTGCTTTGAATGTCCTGTAGCAGAGTGATAGAGATAGTAAAGCAGCAAAGGAGTTCTTCACATAATTCATATAAGCGGATGTACTGTTCTTTCAGCTTTCCTTTTGTTTGCTGTTCGGTATGCGGCTCACAGGGCCTTGAAGTGACTTGATATATATAGCGCTTCAGCACTATAACATGTTTTATTTGTACAGCACTGTTATGTGTTCTGTCGTGGTACCAGTCTTATTCCCTGTCCTCTCCTCTGCCGCTGCTGCATCCGGAATTATTTTAGTTTGGTGTTTCTTCCTCCAGACAGCCAGATTACAGGCAGGTTTGGTGAGTAACAAATCACATGTAAGGGGAAAGAAATGCAGCTGTATCCACTTAGTTACACAGAAAAGTTACTGATACCAAAAAACTAAGACGAGCATAATGTGTTTGTTGTAAAAGGATTGAATTTTTAATTTCTTCTCCCATAGGGCCTTTTTAAGGGAGCTGCATGCATTTCATTGTGCAATCCCGTATTATATAACGACAATAAAGCTACAACCTTAAACATTCCTTTCTCATATCAAATGACTTCCCCTTCCGTATGCCGATTAAGGAAACGAAACAACAGGATTTCTTTGGAGCTATTTAAAATAAAGGTCTTGATATTTAATGGGAGACTTGCTGCTGTGCCACATTGCTGGATGGTTCAGTGTGATAGCCTAGCTGTAAAATAAACCTCAGATGTGTCAGTCTGTGTCAGTGATCATAATGCAGTCTTTGATCAATGCCGCGCTGACTTCTTAAATCATCTCCACTGCTTTTAATGTTGCTGCTTCTTCCAGTAATGTTGGTGCAGCACTAAATAGAGGAAAAGGTTTATTCCTAAGAAGAGTCTTCTCCATTTTGAGAAACATACTTGATCATTTTAAATGGGACTTTAAAGGCAAATTGATCTTCTGCCTTTGAGTCAAGGAGTCGGATGTGGGTGTCACACTTAAAGGTGGGGTAGGTAAGTTTCAGAAACCGGCTCGAGATACACTTTTTGTTATATTCCATGGAATGCTCTTAACATCCCGATAGCAATGAATATCTTAAGTGCTTTGACAAAAAATCCATACAAAAATGTCATCTGTGGAAGCTGTAATACTGTAAAAACTACAACCAATCCGTTTAGCCGGGCGGCTAAACGGATTGGATTGCCGCCCTATCTGTCAGCCTTCCATCTCGTGCACGCATTGGGCGTGCCGTCATTGGGCGTGCATTGCAGCAGTACTTCAATGACTCGCCAGCAACAGGCGGCCACTTTCACCATGGCAGAGTTAGGTTCAACATCGTCTACTGGTCGCAAAAGAAAAAATGTAACGGAGCAAATTAAGAACAAAAAGAAAGTGGAAACTAGGAGAAGTCAAACCAGAGTCAATATCGGAGTTGCTTTGGCTGTGTAGTATTGCTAACCTAGATGTGTTTAGCTTTGCCTGATATGTAACGTTACTGCAGCCTGCTCTCGCGGAGGAGGTGCTCTGTAAGGAAGTCTGAAGGAAGGGGCGGATTCTTTTTGGCTGTGTACTTTTAAATTTTAGTGCACTCGAGCCGGTTTCTGAAACTTACCTACCCCAACTTTAAGCTAGGGCTCGGATTCTTATTTTGAGAAGGAGAGAGGGAGGTTTGTTAGCTTAATTGGTTGAATTTAAATGAAATCCTGACGACTTGTTATATAAATGCAGGGTTCTGGGAGGCACCAGTGGCTGACTCACATGACAAGGCTGTGCTTCCAGGGTTTCAAATGTACCCACATCAGAAAAAGCATCACGAGCAAGAAAAATATAGCAGTGCTGTCAGGTTATGTCTGCCAGCCATACTGGAGATTAGAACAGCTGTAATCTCACCACTGCTAAAATGGTGTGTAGTGTAAACTGATCACTTCACTGCTGCTAAATCCCCCTGTCATGTAGTGGAAACACCTTCACACATCGACAGCAGCAACTGAGGAAACTTTGAAATATTAACAACTGCATCTTTCCTCTTTGTTTGAATGCAATTCAATCATTCATTCTAAATGTAATCAGATGTGGCTGTATTATTCAAAAATAATTAAAAATAATCGTGAGGAACTCGCATTGTGCTTTTTATCAGCAGGTCTGTGTTTCTGTGTCTAACTAAAAGTAATGTTCCCATTAAAAGTACATTTGACCTTCAATGGACTGTTTTTCTATTTAAAGAGCCACATCATTATTTTGTTTTCATTTATGTCAAAGGAAAGGTTTTTTGTTATATTCCAGCAAAGGAAGATTGAACAATTTTCCAATACAGATTTTCACAGTAAAGCTGTGTGTTAAAGAAATAGGACGATACATCAGTTTATATTATATTATTGCAGATTTATCAGTATATTTAGTTTTGTGTTAGATTTCTCTGCAATGTGTTGCAATGCCATTTCCACTGCCTTGTTTCAATTGTAATTTGTACGTACATTTCTCTTTTCTCTACAGAAAACAGTACAAATTCTTCTAACCTGAAACACTTAGGCAACATGGAGAATTTATATCAAATTCACATTCACATCCTACAACCCCATCTACCAAAATAGAAAGTACAAGCAGATCTGTTTCCATCACATGTTGCTGCCATGATCTCAGACTCAGCCTGCTGCTCCCAATCAACTGTATTACTCACCTCCCTGCCGGCTCATTCATATTCTCATCTACACCCTCCACAGCACAATTTACACTTACTGCCAATCCCACACTGTACTCCCCAAAATCAAAACATGTTGGTGCACGTTTCCATGCGTGCAGTGTGGATGTCTGAGGAACCAATCTCATCCTGCCTTGATTGAAAAAAGTACTTGTGTATCTCAAGATGTGTCTTCTCACTCTTTCTTGTATTTGTGACATGTGGGAACAATGAGGATGCTGACTGAGAGCAACTCATCCTTCATCCTCACACCATCCCTTAAAATCATGTTTTTTCACTGTTGCCTTAAAGAGGCCCTTTTATGCTAATTTTCAGGTTTCAAAGTTGTATTTTGTGCCTCCATGTCTCCATGCTTTAATGTTCAAAAAGCTCTTTATTTTTCCATACTGCCTGTGCTGCAGCGCCTCTTTTCACCCTCTGTCTGAAACCAGAGCCCAGTCTGCTCTGATTAGTTAGCTGGCCGGCTCTGTTGTGATTGGTCAACCGCTTAGAGATGTCTCGCCCCTTAGCACATCACATACGCTGGCTATAAATGTGAGTGTTACATAGTGTTGTAGAAACTCAGGCCTTTGCAGACCATTTACATGCACAGAAACCAATATAACACACCACAGAAAAGGGAAACCCATGAAGCATAATATAGCCCCTTTAATGTTTCCATCTTCCATGTTTCTCTGCATATTCTATTCCAGAGCATTGAATCTGTTGCAGCTTCTCTATCTCTTTCCCTTTCCCTCTACCTAACTCCTGTCGATGCAACATTTGCTTAATCCCATTTTATACAGTCTTTATATCGCCACAAGAGAAATCTAAAAAGGCAAACTAATGCTTGCCTTTCACTGATTAAATAACAAATGTTGGCAAATCCCATCTTGTTAAAACCCCACTTCTCTTATCAAATCTTCGTTTCTGTAGCAATTCAACTTTGCAAAATGAATTACAGAACCAATAAATTAAGGAATTGAAGAAAATGTGCGCAGGTATTTCTCTGAGCTGGAGATGTGTATTAAAAGCAATCACGCTCCTTTTGTTTGTGTTTGAAGCTGTTTAAGTTTGTCTCTCACAATATGAAAAATAACAGTGGATTGATAGATACAGGCCGCCTCCAGGGCTCAGAAAAGATCTTCCACTTGGGCTCCTCGATGTGTGTGTGTGTGTGTGTGTGTGTGTGTGTGTGTGTGTGTGTGTGTGTGCGTGCGTGCGTGCGTGCGTGCGTGCGTGCGTGCGTGCGTGCGTGTGTGCGTGTGTTGTGTGTATGTATGTCAGTGTGGGTTTCTACTGCATGAAACATCAGCTGTGGGAGTGTTCAGATCTTAAGACACCTCATACATTCATTGAAAACTCTTCACACTCTTATGACTTCACAGTGTCACTTTTACCCCAGAAAGCTGGTCGGACTGGACTCCAAAACAAGTATTATTGTTGATAAATCTTTTTTAAAGATTCAAATATTATTGCTTCAGAATTATTGGTTATTTTTGCATGGTTTATATACGAAAATCAGAACTGGGATGTCACAAAGTACATTAACTCAAGTATGCTACTTAAGTACAATTGTAAGGTACTATGTAACAGGTCTAACTTAATAATGTGCAATCTCCCTGTTAATTAACTAATAAATAAACATAACATTACATAATACTGAGTACTTACACCTTTAAGTAAACTTTCATGTCAATGCCTTTGTACTTTTACTTAAGGTAGATCACAAGCGCGGGATTTTTACTTGTAACAAGAGTGGTTTTACTATTTGGAAGTGCTTCTTTAATTTAAAATAAGAGTACTTCTTCCACCAATGTCGAAAACAAATAAATCCTGTCCTTGTAAACCAATATGTGTTGGCTTTGGAACTAAAAAACAAATTGAGGTATCATGGAGTTAGTATATTTCGTTTCGTTACTGATTGTTTTTGGCCCCCTGCCCAAAAGGAGAAAATGAGCTTTATTGGCCACTGTTTAACCGTTGATAAGTGATAGTTTGTTTAACGGCTTCATTTATCTCTTGTTTAATTACTGGCACCATTAAGAAAGGTGCAACAGCCAAGGTGCTCCTCTGGCTTTGTTTCTATTGGCTTTAGATTTAAGGTCTCGTAACTTTTGGAGTTGAACCAGAGGAACTTCCTTTATTTCAGAGAAGAAAGGAAATTGCCGGTACAGAGACAGTTGTCTTATTTCAGAGCAGAAATTATATTGCATTTTGGGGGTTTCATAGAAGTCTGTTGTAGGCTAATGCTTTAGAAATCTTGATCCTAAAACAAAGGTTCATTGAGTTAGCTTAACAATAGATGGTGTTTAAATAGCGGGAGCACATTCATTCCAGACACAGCACTAAGCTTTCATTACTCTGAAACATAATAATTTCTGATTTTAAAAAACCCAGATTCTAAAGAGACTTCACTTATGGACTGAATGACATTCCTTTTGCAGTGAAAATATATTTTCTAACAATAATTGTTCAACCGTTTCCCCAGTTGTGAATTTCCCTAGTTGCGAGTTTCTTTTGCAATATTTTCGTAAAAACATTATATTAAAGGCATTATAAGGCATGAAAATATAAAATATAGGACAGAAAAATCAGTATAACTGTTTATAAGATGTTGAATTTTGGTCCAAATGTACCTTTTGTTGAATAAGAATAAAATAGTAAGGCATACTTAGTTATGAGAATATAAAATATAGAAAAGAAACATCGGTATAACTATTCATAAAATATTGAATTTTGGTCAAAATGTAACTTTTGTAAAACAGAAGCAAAAATACTAGGTATGACAATATAAAATATAGGAAAGAAACATCAGTATAACTGAGTTCTGCTCCAAAGAAATGTCATTACCAGCAACCATGTTGTTTGGATTGGAGAAAAATAAACAGCTTAATTTTTTTTGCAGTAGAAAATTCATTGCAGGTTGTGGAAAAATATTCTTATTTGTTGAGGATTGCCTTTCTAGGATTTCCAGCTGACTCCAGGTATTTATTTTTTAAAGAAACAGATGCCTAGCACTCTTAAATGTTCTGTTACTTCATGTTGGGCTATAGGGTTTAAATAGCACAAGGTGACAATACATACAGCACAGATGAGCATTTCAAATTCAAAATACTTTGCTATGGTTTGATCACAGAAAAAGGTATAAACTCTTGATATTTCACAGGAGGGGTACCTGAATACATGCTTACTTTTTGTGAGGTTTCCAGGGGAGGAGGTGCTCTGACACCATTTGCACAAACTTTCCAACACGGCTCCTTCAAAGTCAGCGGGCTGTATTTTCTCCGGATTTTGTTGACATGCAGTCCATAAACTCTGGTGCGTAGGGGTGCTTTTTCAGACACAGCTCCTTCTTCTGTGTTTTTATGTTCAGCCTTGGTGTCGATCAGTTGTCTCCACCGGCTTCAGATCAGTTCTCTGTGCAGAAAGAGAGTGACAGAAAAATCATAAGGGGACGCAGATGACCGTCAGTGCCACTCACATGTCAACTGGTTCTGATGAATATTTAATGGCATTACACTTTCTTTCTTTTTGCGTAACTGCCATGCATGTCCTTACTGTATGTCACTGTATGTAGTGTTGCACTTTTTTATCTTTATTACTTTTCTTAATCTACTCTTGGTTAGAGGATTAAATGATGTGATTTTTATTTGCCAAACTTTCATTACATTTATTTAAGAAAGAAAAAAATCAGATGTGTATTTGCGATCACAGAGATTACATTTATTAGAAAGAAACCCAAAAAACGGTTTGAAAAAGTGGTTTTCATCGCCAAATATAAAGCAAAAAATCTGCCAATAGATTTTTTTTTCTTAGAATTTAATGGCATCCTCGTTTATGCTAAATCAATACCTTTATTAGCATGAAAGTCATAAGGTTATAAAGTAAAGATTTCCCAGTTTTTGCTTCTAGCCTTTTGGAAACGGGGGGTTACGTATTGTAACCCTAATATTGTAACCCTTGTTATATAAGCACAGGCAGAGCCCTCTACTGGACTCTATGGGTACTACTCTCTATCATGCTATGCGGGCATTCACCTACTGAGTTGCATAAACGTAGCCGGCCAATCGGGGCGAGCCTACCTGAATGCGCGCGCAGGCCCACAGTATATACGTCGGCTACGCCTCCCGACTGTCATCCTACACCTTCTTCAGCGAGCGGCATAGGAAAGACAGGGCCCACAGTTCGAGGGCTCCACCTGTGCTTATATAACTAGTTATATATCACACAGGCTCCGCCCTCTACTGGACTCTATGGAGTCGGGTGGAGACCCGATGTATAAACGCCCTGTCGTCCAACAACATCGACCCATCACACTGCCCCTGACCAGTCTAGCCACCGCACAGCCACCGCACAGCCACCGCACAGCCACCGCACAGCCACCGCACAGCCACCGCACCCCCACTTCCTCCAATCCGGTTGTGACCGTGGAGAAGTCGGGGCCGCAGCTTGGATAAGGCACACTCACACACGCTTACCTCGTGTAGAGTGTGCATTGGAAAAATAGTGCGGAAGACTCTGCATGGAGCTTACTGCGCATCATGTTCCCCAGGTCCCTAAGGAGCATGGTAAAAACATAAGTGCACTCTATCCCAGGGGGGGGTCAGCCACCTACTGACCCACAGCCCCCCCCCCCCTCTCACCAGTAATGTGTTGCCCTGGCAAGCACAGGCGAAGAGAAGGAGCCAGACATGTCCAAGACATAAAACGTTATGAAGGGGCCTGGCGTAGACCAAGACGCCGCCGTGCATATATCTTCCACACTCAAGCCGTTGAATAAGGCTGTTGACACAGCCATAGCCCGCATAGAGTGCTAATAAAAGTATGTTAAATTAACTATTAGCCATTTCTATTTGTACCCAGACAGCTGTCACTGGATTACTTTTCTACTGAAGAAAACTGAAAAAAACAAAAAACAAGGGGCAAGTCAGGGCAAGTTCTAATGAAATTAGTCTTGTTTGTTGATTAAGGAAAATTATTAGATATGAACATTGTCGTTTTTTATATTTCTCTGAAATGGTAAGTCAAGCTGAATCTAGAGTTAGGGTAGTAGCTTGATTTGATCTGAGTTATGACTCAGAGAATGAGTGCAATTTGTGAAGCTAATTGCAAAGAGTTTTTATGTTCCTTACAGTTTTTCTCAATTGCTAACACACAAAAATTATACATAAAGCACAATTATTTTAACTGACACTCAAAGAGCAAAACATCGCCTCAAATCTCCAAAACTCTAAACACGTTTTCAGCTTTTCACACAATTTGCAAATCAACATTGCACTTTTTCCAAAGCACTGCGCACGTTTCTCCACGTAAGACACAGAAATCTGACATAAAGTCACGTGTTAGCTGGTTTAAAACAATGATATTCAAAATGCCTCACACATGGAACAATGATCAAGAAACACGTTCCACCTGACCAAACACCTGATCGCATAATTGTTGACTCATCAATCAGGATGTTAGCACTATAAAAAGACCACAGGTGAGTACTTTCTTACAGCAACAATGGAAGCCAACATGGAAGTAAGAGGAAGAGCTGAGCTGAGAGTGAGAGGAGGAGGAAGAGGTGGGTGAGAGTGAGAGGAGGAAGAATGAGAGGTAGAGGTAGAGCTGGAGGGAGACGAAGTGGACAACGAAGAATACTCTCTAATGAAATTAAATGTTATCAACCATGGTTTGACGATGAGAGAGGCTGGACACAGGGTTCAGCCTAATCTAAGCCGATTTACTGCCGCCTCTGTAATCCGGACACTTAGACTTGAAAACAGGTTAGTTACCAGTTTTTAGCTCTGCATAATTCATGATAAATCAGTGCTTATATCTGTTGTGTGAAACGTATTTACTTCATTACTGTTACTGAATTGTTGGCATGTTGCATACTATAACTGTACACAAATCCTGCACACTTTACTGTGGTAAACTTACTTTTATGCAACGCAGACACTGACCAACCACTATATATTTGTTGTTTATCGGAAGGACTGAAAAAAAAGAGGTGCAGGTGGAAGGATAAGGATTTTCAATGAGACACAGGAAGCAGCAGCTACAAACTTGGTGTTGGCAATCAATGCCATCACACTTAGAGAAATCCGAAGCATAGTAACTATGTGCTGACATGCATGTTGCACAATGTTATTTTTGAATACAATGTAATTTTTTTCAACAACTCATTTGTATTTCTTCATTTACTGTATTTCTGTATACTCAAGCAATCTTTATCTGCAGAAACCTCTATGTACAGAGCATAGCCCATAAAAGATGAAAGTGCTTTAGATGATGCTCAGCAGTGTGTAGTTGGGTGGTCAAACAATCTAGTATTATGAATGAAGTGTGTTGTATTTGGTGCTAAAGTTTGCATTTGGCAAGTGTTTATGTAGTTTTGAGTGCAGTTCTTCACTTAGAAGGAGAAATGAGGTGTTTTCCACTTTGGGTGTGTGGTTTTGTGAATTGTGTTTAGTGTTCTGAGAAATAAAAATAAAAAGTGTGTTAGCGAACGAGAAAAACTGTAATTGACTTTGTGGGCTGTGTGTCACAACAGTTGCTGCAAAATTGTTGATTGTGTTGGTGATTGGGACAAATCAGTGAGATAAACTGCAATAACTATTTACCATTGTTTTCTGAACACCTGTTGATTTTACCTCCAACTTATCTTTCTTCTTTCAAATCTCCCACTACCCCCTGGGAACCTCTAACGAGGACATGGAGTTGTATGTGATATTGTACCTAAATTGGAACTGAAACAACAGCTGCATAATATTTTCCTGTTGAGGATCTCGCCTATGATTTAATTCCACTATACTATCATTAAAACAATGTGCTGTGATTAAACATCTTCTATGCCAGGTGGCAGAGCAGCAAACTGAGCCAAATTAAAGCGACAAACAAGGGCATTACAAGGGTGTGGTTAGATGGTGCTTATGTTCAACGTAGATGTCAGAGGAAAGGGCAACTTGTAACACCTGTTTCAGCTACAAACGAACACATTCTGAGGACATCAACCGATTTATAATCATAGCTAGAACTTCACTCGGAGAGCGCCCAACTCCCAAATCTGCATTCACATGCTCCTCGGACGGGTTTGACTTGGGTTTGTTTATGATCAAAGAAGATGTTTTGCTTTTTACGTAGGTGTGGACAATGAGAAAGAGCAGTCGTGACCAATGGGAGGGTTCCCTCACCAGACCCTGCAATCAACACGTCAAAGTGTCCTTTTGCAAGAGGCCACATGATGGCTGATGCATGTGAAAGTGGTCTCCCTTGATAAGAAGGTTGTATGGTAGACTCTAACTATGTATAAATGTGTGCGAATTATGACTTGTGTTATTGTAAAGTGCTTGAGTGGTTGCATTCCATTTACCATATTATTGAGAAAGTCATTATTTTTGACATTACATGAATGAAGCACAAATATTCTATCTGGAAATGTTAACAACAGTGAAACTTAAGGGGTGTTTCCGCCAAGTGATTCAGATCCACTGAATGAGTAGGTTCTTCCATGGCCAATTACATATCCTTCAAACATGTTTCATGAAAATCTGGCCATTAGTTTTTTATGTCACTCTGTTGACAAAAAGACCAACAAGCTTCCTTGGCGTCGGTAATAACGTTGTAACTCACTATGACCTGTAAGAGGACTAACTCAAGTAAACACAGTGGCATTTTGTAGGAGATGACACTATACGCAGAGATTGAGGAGGAGCATGAAAAGGGTCCGCATCTTCCTCTCCAAGGAGGTCCAATGGGGACAAACGGTCTCTTTGACTACACTAAGTCCCTTGGCACTGTCACCACATCCCATAATTCCTCCTATCTTTGCCATGACACTTAACTGACCTTTAGATTCCCAGCTCTGACACACAGGTTGGGTTGCGTATCTCACATTTTCTAGCTGAAATCTCAAATTGGATTCCTGCCAAACACCTCCCGATTGACCTTGACGAGCCTGAGCTGCTGTTCCCCCCCTTCCGAAATCCCACCCTTAACAAGAGCCGTCAATCACAATGACACCCGCACAGTCCCACCTTCCCAGACGGATGTTTAGTTTGATCTTAGACAACCAATTGCTAAAGCTGCTGTAGCAGATTTGCTGTGTGTAAAATCTGCTGACTCAGACGCAGCTTGTAACAACAGTCTTTGTCTTCCATCTGGACTGCTGTGGCTCCGATCTGGCTGAGCAACCTGAAAATAACTGCAACAAAACAGTTGTCAAACTCCACTTAAAAATGTGCTCGAGCTTGCTATTGAAACAGACTTCACGTCAACATATTTACACTGCATTACCCACATCCAACTTTGAGGCTTCAGATATATTCTTCTCAAATGAGGAATTTAAAAGCACATTTCTAAAGTGCTGATAAAAGGCATTTGGTTCTGTTGATGTTCAAGGTATCAAATGATGAAGAATGCATGTGAAAGTGCTCTCCCTTTATAGGCAGGTTGTATGGTAGACTCTAAATATGTATAAGTGTTTGGGAATGATGACTCATTTTAAAGAGCGTTGACTTGTTGCAAAGACTAGAAAAATATAAATGCATTCTTTTTACCATTTTATTACTCACACACAGGAATACATTTTTCTGATAATTATGATATAACTTGAATGTAGCACAAAGATCCTATCCTGAAATGTTAACAAAAGTGAAACCTAAGGAGTGAATCGGCCGAGTGATTCAGATCCACTCCGAGTTTAATGGGTTCTTCCATGGCCAAATGATACATCCTTCAAACAATTTTCACGAAAGTCTGGCTATTCGTTTTTATTTAATCCTGCTGACAAACAAAATAATATAATATTAACTTTTGTAACTACGGCCTGTAAGAGGAGTACCTCAAGTGGCACAGTGGCATTTTGTAGGAGGTGACAGCATAAGAGAGAGGAGGTACATGAAAAGGGTCTGCATTTCCCTTTCAACAGAGTTCCAATGGGGCAAAACCATCTTCTTTGACTACACTAAGTCCCTTGGCACTAGGGCTGCTCGACTGTCAATAATTGATATCACGATTATTAAAAACGATTATCCATTTACTTTGAAAACATCAATTTATTGGAGAAAAAAAATGTGAACAGTATGTTTTTAACAGTTGATCACCCTGAACTTTAAGTGTAATTCAACTGAAAAACCGATTTGAAAAAAAAATGTATTTGAAAAAAAAAGAAAAAAGTTATAATAATAATAGAAAGATAATCGATTTATTTCGATTACGTTTTTTTCATAATCGTTGCAAGCCATAATCGTAATTGCGATTAAAATATGATTAATTGAGCAGCCCTACTTGGCACTGCCACCAGATCTTATAATTACTCCTATATTGCCATGCTGACTTCCTGTCAACATATTTAATCTTAACCAACTCAAATTTTGGATTAGTCTTTCTCAAATGAGGAATAAACAGCATTTCTAAAGTGCTAATAAAGGGCTTCTTTGTAAATTTGCTAGGCAGGAATTCCTGCCAGTTTATCCACCCTTTTGTTTAGTGAATGTTTATAAATCCATAGTGGGGGGCGGGGGGGAATAGAATATTTTCTACTCATAAATCTATCGATTAGATTTATGATTAAAAAATTATAAAAGTCACTGCACCACTCTATATGCTGCTATACCATGAGTTATAAAAGAACAGAAGGACAATTCCTTCATTGAAAGAACAGAATGTATCTTAAAGCTTTTTGTAACGGAAAATATGTTGTGCTCTTCTTCCTTCATCCTATCAGCTGCCAAGAGTTTTTTTGCAAACAGTTTCTAAAGACGGCTGATCAAGTGGTTCTTCAATTTCCCTTTTATCTTGTAA
Source organism: Notothenia rossii (assembly GCF_949606895.1). NCBI lineage: Eukaryota > Metazoa > Chordata > Actinopteri > Perciformes > Nototheniidae > Notothenia > Notothenia rossii. The sequence continues at coordinate 23,777,775 of NC_136907.1, read as the reverse complement.
AAGCACTTAAAATCGTACTTCTCTTTGCATACAATCATTTCTCTGAAATGTAGGGTATAGATTCAATAAGAAAATCGACCTGCGAGTTTCTTTTTAACAAACAGGACATGTACTCTTCTCAGCTTACTTCCAGGAAGTAAGCACACAAGGATATCTCCCAAACATTATCTATTATTCAAAGTCTAGAGTGTTCGATTGTAAGATATTGCACAGTGTTCGTGTGTGTGTGTGTGTGTGTGTGTGTGTGTGTGTGTGTGTGTGTGTGTGTGTGTGTGTGTGTGTGTGTGTGTGTGTGTGTGTGTGTGTGTGTGTGTGTGTGGTCTGTGTCAGTGTGTGTGTGTGTGTGTGTGTGCATGTGTGCGTGCGTGCGTGCGTGCGTGCGTGCGTGCGTGCGTGCGTGCGTGCGTGCGTGCGTGCGTGTGTGTGTGTGTGTGTGTGTGTGTGTGTGTGTAGACAAAGAGGAAAGGTTGCAATAAAAAAACAGCTTATGACCAATCATGGAGTGAACACAATCGGGATCAGCCGAGGTTATATTTCTCTGTTGCTATGAACCCTTTAGTCATTGATTCCGTGTGGGTACAAATAAAATATTAAAATGTGTGTGTTTTTACCCCAATGTGATTTAATTGTGAGAGACAGCAGAGGTGCAAAATCTGCCAGGGAAATTATTTGAAGCACACACACACACACACACACACACACACACACACACACACACACACACACACACACACACACACACACACACACACACACACACACACACACACACACACACACACACACACACACAGATACCCTGCGATGTGATCTGACTTTCAATGCAGCTGAGCATAATGTCTATTCACCGACAAGGAGGTGGCGGAGGGCGGAGTACGCTGGGATGACAAAGATGACAGATAATTGAGACAAAGCTCGCTAAGTGAGATGATTTCACATGAACAGTTAGCGCAGACCTTTTTCTCCATCATTGTCCTGAAGTTGTACTCGTTCTTTCACATTCAGTAGTTTCACTATTCCCTCTGAGGCCCGTCTCAATGATGACTGGAAGAGCATTCTCTCTCTCGTTAACTGAGGACTGCATCAGTCCTAATAAGAAAGCTTTTACACGGTTAATTAAGAGACCCTGTAATGCTCAATTTACTCATCTCATTCTCCCTCTTGTCTTCTTTAATTTCAATCATTATTAATCTCTCTTTTTTCCCTTATTATGTTGTGCGCATGTCCACTTTGCTCACTCCGGCTTCATTCTGAGCCTTTCCAGAGAGGAGATGGTGGGGAGAAAATGTGGAAAAATGGACATAGGGAGACAAATTACCCGGTTGGAAAAGATATTAAGATGATAAAAAGCTGGAAATAGGGGCCACAAAACAAATATTGGCAGGGATTGAGCAGTGGATTATACACAGGAGTAATATACACGAATATAGAGAGGAAAATAAGGGCTGTTGAAACATAGTGGGACGGTGTTAAGTGAAACACAGATGAGTAAATAGACCTACCAGCATTAAAGGAAAGAGAGGAAAAATAAAAGGAAGAGGTGTGCATGTTAGGAGAATAAAACAGAGGTGGAGGTCGAGCCGAGGTTGCCGTTTTAAAGGTCTGCACGTTGGAACGTTAATTTAAATGTATCCACTGATTAATTGCCCCGTGATGAATTGTGGCCCTTACCATAAAAACTGTGTATGCATCCCAGAGGGAGAGAAGCAAGCCCCTAAATCTGTCACCCATGTTTTTCCTGCTCTCTGCTTTTGACAGTAATGAGTCGGGCCGGTATGATTGGCTGCTCAGCGCCTGATTAAAAGAAGTTTTCTCTAATACATGGATTAACTTTGGCATTTCTAACACAGGGAATCTAATGGTTTCATAACAGTATAGGAAATAATTATTATTTTCTTTGGCATTTCGTCTTTTAGCTGTTGTCCTGATTATTAAAAGAACTGTTTCATCTTTCAAAGGTTAAAGAACTGTAAAAAGGATACCAAGGTGACGGAGCTTATATTTTAATTTGAAGAATGAGAATCAATGTGAAAATAAAATGGGTCGCTTGTTGTGATGAACCGAGAGGAAATAATCGCCTGGATCTGCAGCTCATGGTTTGGCAGTCCGGCCCACAACTTTAATGTTTTAGTTCACTCTCACTGTTTATATCTTGTTTTAGCTCCAGCAGGCAGTTGTTTTGGGAGAAAAAGTTCAGATAAAACCACTGCACACTTCCTGCTTAGCATCAAAAAGCAGATGACACATAGAGGCTAGCGAATACAGCGAGCGTTTAGCAGCTAGAGCCAGATAGAGCCAGATAGAGCCAGATAGAGCCATATATTTCCCTCAGGAGATGGTGGAGACCAAAAACAGAGCTAATAGAGAGCTTTTGAGAAGCTGGAGGCAATGAAACTCTGGCTTCTTTAATTGCAAAATAACTTTCGATTATTATTTGGCTATCATAGTTTTAGCTGAATATTCTGATGCTATAGTCAAGTCATCTATTAGCCGATAGACTAATTTGTATAATTTAATTAATTAATTAAACAGGTCCAGCTTCTCCAATCTGAAGACTTTATACCTTTTAGAATCTTTAATAATACTAGATTAGATATCTTTGGGTTTTGGATTATTGGACAAAGCAAGACATTATTGGAGATGACACCTGTGAGGAATTGCAACAAACATTTTTCTGACAGTTTACAGACTAGAAGAAAAATCGAGAATACAATTGTCAGGTTGATCAATAATGAAAATCATCCTAAATTGCAGCCCCACAAATTGGCTTATTGATTCACCGACAATTTGTTTCAGCACTTCTTCATAATGTCTTTAAAGGACAAAAAGATCTCCTGCAACCCTTCTATAGCCCACAGAAGAACTGAAGTACACTATTAAACATTTTTTATTAAGAGGAATACTGTACTATACATCTTCCTGTAGTAAACTCCTTGTCGTAACACCGTTCATGAATTCAAATATACCTATAGGAGGCCAATCAGAAATGCTCAAGTCACGGCACACTGAATGTTGCAAACGCTCACAAGCGAGCCGCCTTTGAGGCTGTTATATGACGCGTAGTGGGAGACAAATTGCAGCGTTGCAGACCGAAATGGTTCATGGCCTTGGCTGAGTCTGATAAATTCTGCCCGCCGAGCTCCACTAATCACTGCAGCCTGTCACAGACACGCCCCCCTTCCCCAGAGAGACGAGGAGCACACTCCTGATCTCAGGCCGGCCCAATAACACACACTCGCATCCATGAATCTAACTAATTTCCTCCTGTTTCTTTCCCTGGTAACAGCCCCCCATATTTTGGGGACTCACATGAAACCAGAAAAATGCAGAGTACAGCACAAAAATATCCATATCTATCTACCATTCTTAATTGTTTCTCTAGTCCACCCCTGTTTCACATTTACACACAAACACACTCGGCTCGGCCGTTTGTAAGCTGTATGGTGTAATTGATGCAATGACTGGAAATAAACAGGCAATTTAAGTGCTGGACACCTCACTGCTCTCTCCCTCTCCACTGCTCTCCTCAACCTTTCCTCTTTGTCTCCTCACACACACGCACACAAGCACTGTGCAATATCGCACAATCGAACAAGCTGGAATAAGGGACAAGGTCAACATGCTGGGGGAAAGAAAAAAACGCGTGAGATGGGGAGGAAATTAGAAAGGATAAGAATAGAGAGGGACAGAGGGCATGCAGTAAAACAAAGACTAATCTCACAGATGACTCATGTCTGGATGGCCTGTTTAATGACAAATTAACAGCCCAGTGAGAGAGAGAGCAACAGAGTGTGTTATAACCAAACTACCATATCCAGTTTCTTCTGCTCACTTGCTAGCTTCAGAGGCCTGCAGCTTACAGGAGGTGCAGTTCAGTGAGAGCTTTCACCTTCCAAAATGTATCCGGCAAAAAAGTCTTCCCTCTTTGTGTGATGGGTCGCCCTCACTGGACCACTCAGCCAAGCGGACAGTGTTCAACCTCTCCTGCCTGCAGCGACACCAACTAAAAAAGACAGAAATAGCCCAAACTGATCCAACTGGCCATGTCAACCTGACCTGACTGCAGCACAGAGCAGACTCCATCTTTTTAAAGGTCCTCATTATGGTCATTGTGTGTATCTTTATCCTGACCCGTAGCAGTAGTTATAATAAAAAAGCTATATCATTTGATTCTGTGTGGTCCTGTTAGCATCACGTTGTGCTGCATGAATATTAAGCAGCCAGTTCACAATAAACAAGGTCTAATCATTTAATACGTCCTCATGTTGACAGATCCCATGAGCGGCCATACTGTCTGCACCTGAGGTAATGGGAAAAGAGAGTCAAGCATAAAATGATAGAGCAGGTCTTGACAAATGTATAGCGGCAGAAAGCACATGGCTCTGGTTTCAGACAGAGGGTGAAAAGAGGTGCTGCAGAACAGGCAGTATGAGAAAAATAAATACCTTTTTTGAACATTAAAGCATGGAGACATGTCAGAGTATAGGCACTAAATACGAATATTAACATGACAATGAGCATAATAAGTCCTCTGTGGAGTTATACACAAATATTGATTCATCTAATTAATAAGATAAGATAAGATAAGATAAGACTTTATTCATCCCGAAGGAAATTGTTGTGCCAGAGTAACAAAATACAATAAACACAATAAAAACAGCAGCAAAACTGTACACTAAAAGTGCAGCAAAAAGATCAATTAAACATCCACAATAAACATGAAACGTAGAAACATAGAAAGTCAAACAATCAATGCAATTATTATTAGCAGTATTTAGTAGTTAGTAGTGCAAAAAAATTCAAACGTAGTGGCAGTTACGTAATTGCACGTTATCATAGCATTATTAATAATACTAATAATAATAATATAATATAATATTGCACATAGTTATATATATATATATATATATATATATATATATAGCAGCGAGTGTATTGCAATGATGTTAATTATATTGATAAGTATATTGCACATAGTGTTGGTGTTGAAGTTCTCAGTGCCCTTTACTTAGGGGTGAAGAGTTAAAGAGTTTGATTGCCACTGGGAGGAAAGACCTCCTGTGGCGCTGTGTGGTGGTTATCGGTGATCTCAGTCTGTGGCTGAAAGTGCTCCGATAGGAAACCAGTGTGGTATGCAGGGGGTGAGACCCGTTGTCCAGAATACTGAGAAGTTTCCTCAGCATTCTCCCTCCGACACCACTGCCAACGACTCCCTGATCCACTCCAGGACAGAGCCTGCTCTCCTGATGAGCTTGTTGAGTCTGTTGGCATCAGCTGTCTTCACCCCGCTTGCCCCAACACACTACAGCAAAGAATATCACACTGGAGACCACCGAGTCATAAATCATCTGCAACATAGTGCTGCAGACGTTGAAGGACCTGAGTCTCCTGAGGAAATACAACTTCTGTAGATTTTTTTTAACCCAAAACCATTCATCTTTTCCAAATATCACAAAGCAGTTTGACTGTATGAATTAAAGTCATGCTATATTTGAATAATATATTGTAGGGCGATACCTATATAAAACATGTCTGTGAAGTTTTTTTTTTTAAATACCGAACAGATCATGCATTTTAGTCATGCCTCATTTCACTCTATTTACTCTTTTCCAGCCCTGTCTTCACAAGGGCTGATTCTGTGGCAAATGAGCTGCAGCTGACCACGCCCCCCTGCAAAGGAGGGGGGCGAGGCACGAGCGTCATGTTACCATGCTGTTACCATGCTGTTACATGCTGTTAGCATGCTGTTACCATGCCACACAACCTCTCATTCCCCTGATAGGTGGAGAGTTGCCCATATAGGCGGAACACCCGTTTGTCAGAGCAATTTGAAATCTGTATCATTTTGTATCAGATCCGTTGCAGTCCCGCTTTTATAGAACCAGGTATGGAGAAAAGGAGAGAGGGTTCTGTTTTCTGACACTTGGTGAGTTCCCTGACACACCGGGGACACATATTCATGTATAAAAGACAAAAGTGCATTTTGCATGATAGGTCCCCTTTAACTAAGCAGAAAATGACACATGTTGCTGTGAATTCATAGGAGAACGCAAGAAAAATGTGTATTTCTTGCGTATCATATCATATAACAGTTATGTGATGATACAACGCGCAAAAAAACATAATCTAAAATTAAATTAACAATATATACATTTCCATGACATTTTAAAAATCATATTTTGGAGGTTTCATATCATTGTTGTATTTGGATGGTAAGGTTTTCACTATTTATGGGGAGTTCTTTGAGAGTTCAATGTCTGAGCTCAATCTATAAAGTCCAACAAGTGTTTATGTCTACCATTAAACCTGTTGACCTCGATATAATCATCATTTGGTTTCTGGGGGGGAAAAAAATTCTATGTGTGAAGTTGAACACTGTCTCTCTCATGACACAACACTGCGGCTCTGCCATATTTCCAGGACTGATGACATTTCCTCTCCTGCTATGGGAAATGTAGTCGTCATCCTTCAAAATGCCTGCCCTTGACTCAGCCTACAGAGCAACTCAACCTTGACTTTGTGTCTGAACATCACACCGACAGCAATTTTTCAGGACTAAATAAAAATGCAATTCTTTCACAAGATGAATCATTTCAGCATAGCCATGTTCTTGTTTTTAAATCCTTTATTTTTCCATTTTGACGTCTGTTCTTGAACGATATACCTGTGAGCAGATCTCCTGTGAGAAGTGTGTAATCTCAATGATTTCAGAATATCTGGATCTTTTTTTTAATGGAGATAAAAAAAGTTGGTTTAACCTCTGATTCACGGAGTTAAAGCACCTGTCACCTCATTTTTGACACATCACAAAGGACATAACAGTGCAAACTCTGGCGCAACACTTTTACGTAAATTGTGCTTTTGTAAAAAACCTGGGATGAAGATTTTAAGGGACACATTTTCTGTGTCCAAAAATGCCGGTTAAGCATGGATGAGAGACCAAAACGCATAAGAATCTGTCTTTGTTTGGACTTATTGCATTAACTTTAGTACAGCAAATATATTTTACCCAAAACAATCAGTGTCCAACAGTATGGATGAAAATGTGAAGAGATAGGTTTAAATTCAGTTGAATAAATAAATATTTGAGTCTGAAAGGCAGGTTTGCCTTCATTTCTGTAAGAAAAGCAAAGGGCTTGAAAGTCGTGTAATCATTCAAGGTTAAACCTGAAATAACACCCGTTTTCTTTTGGATAGGGACTTAAAGAAGTCCAGTTTTAGTAGTTTTGTCTCCACCACATCCTTAGGTAAATATTTAAAATCAAGCAAAATACTACTATATTTACCATTTACTGCAGTTTCTAAGTCTAGGTTTTGGTGCTCAGCAGGTGTGGGTTATTCTTCATTAAAACAGCTTCCTGAAGCTGCAAAAAAAACCAACCAGTAACAGTTTTGTTGCAGGCTAAAAAAAACAAAAAATGAGCTGAAAGGCGCTAAAAAGCTCTGTAGAGTTAAGGAGACTTGGCTATAAATCTATATTATTTTGCATACAAGCAATCTTGTCACATTGTAGATATATTTATTATAGTCGCTTCAAGTCTGTATTGATTGAATCTAGCGGTTCAGAGGCATCATGGTGTGCCAGGATGCGATGAATGAGGTAACCAGGGGCAGGAACAGTTCAAATACACGAACATGGTGAATAAGGCTGAGAAAAAGGAAAGAAATATTATAAAATATAAAATGTTTTTGACCAAATCCCTCCAAATAGATATTGATGAAAATATTGTTGGGATGACCACTTTCACAAAATTTGAATTTTGATAAATAATCATCAGCCATGTGGGTATAATAACTAAGCCGGTAAAAGCAAATAATCGAACAGCTAGAGGAGGGGTGCAGATTTTTCAAGAAAATCTGCAGTAAATTGCATTTAACACTGACAGTGGAATATTAATGTCAAGATACTGTATGGTTTTTTTTCATTGCCTTCTGCTTCCAATTTTGCTCGTACACTCCCTTGAAAGACTTCACTTCCCTATTGCAGCATTATCACTGCAGCCCCCTGAAAAACAACCCCCCCACTCATACAACAAAGCACACACACACACACACTCATGCATAGGCTTTCTGCAGTGCCTCTACCTCATTGACCACAGTATAATACTTCATTAGCTATATGGCAGATTTTACCGTCTAAGTGAGATTAGCTTCCTTTGTCTCCCTTTATCCTCTGAAAAGCTCCCTGCCATAAAGCTTCTCTCCAGTCACAAAGCCAATAACCTCAAAGTCAAGAAATGTTATGTATTCCTGGCCTGTTTTTGTATACCCTTTTCATTCCTTTATTCTCAGATAGTGTGCTTTCTGGAAGAGATCCATGGCCATATGACTGTAAAGCACGTGAAACACTCCCAGAGGGGTCAGACGCTCCAAATGTTATTAGTTTAAAAGTAAAGAAAGTAGACACTTGTATAAAAAAGGTCTGATGTAATTTTGTAAAAAGCTCATAAATTATAAGTGTAATGTGTTTAGATATTTAACACCTACAGTATTAACAATCAAACTGCTCAAGGCTGTTCCATAAAGGGCAGCCATTTGTCTTTCTGTGTGGAGGAAAGTTAAAAGATTCAGGAGGCAGACCGGGACCACAGAACTCCATTTTAAACCTTCTGAGAAATGTTCAGCGCAATTGATCATCGCACTTCATTTCACAAGGCACAAAGCCTGGAGTGTGGAGAGAGGAGAGCTGGATGGCAGGAGGAGGGAAGGAAATCAGACACAGTAAACCTGTCCATCTGGGCGCCGTGTGTGTGGGCTGCTGGTTATTGCACCCTGGCGGGGCTTCACACGGATGTGTTGCTGTAATCTGACCCGATGTGGGCGTTGTGACAAGCCATGATTGCTTCCGTTCGCGTGAAACTACGAAGTTTAGAAATGGCGAGTTATTAATGTTTCTACGCTGCTTTACCATAGCATTGACCATAGCATTGACCATAGCATTGACCATAGCATTGACCATAGCCGACTGCACGCGAGCACTAAATGAGAAGCATCAATCTGAAATGACAGATAGAAAAACTTCAAAAGAGCTGTGAACAAATAAATGGTCACTTTTATAATGAACAGTAACGGTTTTATGTGAAGACTATGAGTGTTAAAAGAAAAGTTGTTCGCCAAGTCGAAATGCCTCTTTTGTAGAGTACAAAGTGAAAACTACAGTTGCACACCCAAATTAAGCTACAGTACAATTTAGAAGCAATGCAACATCTCTTACTTTCAACTTTTTTTTGCATCCGTCTAAATTGTTCTTATTTATTATATTTGTATTCTTTTATTCATCTTTTTCACAGTAGTTTTTTCTTTTGTTTAAACTCTAATGTTCTTACTTTGCTTGTTTACAGCCACATTAAATATTCATGAGTAAATACGGAACAATCAAGTAAAAAAAGGGTTAGAATGTTTTTTATTTTTTCTAAGAGTTAAAAAAAACAACTAACGAATCAGCCCTAATTACGACTCTACTGGTGTTCGTTTGTTTCAGATTGAATCGACAGTAACCAAACAAGTCAACATCACAATCCTGATTGGTGCACAGAAGTACAGGATATTGCCATTTTGTGTATGAGTCCTGCTTACTTCAAAACAGTGAGGAAAAAAAGTGGAGGATCCCATCACATTTTAGTCAAAGGAAAATAGATTTTCAGGGCCTTTAACATTTCTGTTCTATTGAAGCGTAAGAAGAGTAACCGCATACATCTTTTATTTTTCATTTTCATCTTAAACCACAATTTTTTTGTAATGATTCCTTGCAGGTCTCCTTGCAGTGTAAGGGCAGTGCCTTTGCTTGTGAGCCATTTCTGTCACAGTTTGTAAATTATTAATTTAAAAATGATTGACCAGGGGATTGAATTACGGGATTGATTGATCAGTGGGCTCGTAAAAAGGAATTCCAATGACCACTGGAACCTAAGTATTACTAAAGGACTGAGGGGCGGAGCAGCAATCCTGCAGGCCACCGTGCTCAACCAGAGGGGGTTGAAAATGCATCCTCTCTGGAATGGGTTCACAACAACCCTCATTCCTTTTACTTTGTCAGTGAGAAAAAAGAAAAGTGGTAGGAACAGTTGGATATTTGCTGGAGGCACAAAAAAAGAAGAAAGGAACAACGCTGAAAAATGTGGTAATGCGCCCAATGGATCTGGAAATACTTAAAAAAAAGGGTTTTCTGTCACTTTAATGGAGAGGGTAAAGGTTAGGGCTGCAACGAGCAGTTATTTCATTATCTACTGAGTAGTTTCTTGTTCAATATACTAATGGATTGTGTTAAAATGTCAGTAAATTGAGAAAAAATGCATTTCCCAAAACCAAAGATATTCATTCAAGAAAAGCAGAAAAGAAGCTGGAAGCTGTTCATTTAGACATTTTGACAGAAATCTAGACACATAGGTGTAAAGGACCTGTAGGCGTTTTTATGATCTAATGAGACCCAGGGTTTAGCCCAGCCTGAAAATCATACTACTAGAATATATATATATACATGACTATATGACCACTATCAATAGAGTTTCCAAAGAATACAAAAATATAAAGAATACAAAATATAAAGAATAAAGAATAAATAACAACTCTGTATAATACACCAATACCACAAAAACAGAAATATAACGACATAGTTTACTATATACATAAAAAAAAGTGTGCAAATGTATTAAGTATCCTACATCCATGTTTTCAATTGGGGGGTGGACTCCATATACTCTAGGGCAGGGGTAGCCAACACGGTCCCGCAGGGGCAACGTGAATCGCCCGCGGGGATTGTTCTAAAAATAGCTTGCCAAGCAAATACAAAAAGTAAAAAATACACAAAACAAAAAAGAAAATGTAATTAAAATAATCTACCCTATGCATAAACGAAACCTCAAATAGAAAATGCATATTTGATTGCAAACTGTATGGAAGGTGGGGGCTCTCCATCTCCAGCTGCAGTGTTTGCTCCCAGCTGGGAACACGGAATGGGTAGGTTGTGTTTCAGGTGCAGTTTAAGGTTGGTTGTATTGCTAGCTTTTGTTGCTACCTTTTTTAAACAAATGCGACAAACCGCCCGGCTCATTCAAGTCCGTAGGTTCGCCTCGTTGATTTGGCTTAAATCCAAAATATTCCCACACTGGTTTTGCAACTACTTCCATTTAACTTCAAATTCCCCTCGAGCAAGTCTCCTGCTTGTCTCTATATTATTAATTAGGCTGCTACACTGCTGCATGCGGAGTGTCCTGACCTGGCTGTGTCATGGGCTGTGTCATGAACTGTGTGTGAGCCCCAACATATTATATATATTGGTAACATAATTTTGAGGACTTTATTGTATGCTCTGTATGACGATGGATCCTAGCTGTTTTCTTTTATATTAGGGATGCTCCGATCGTTATCTGCCGATATTCACTCTCGGCCGATATTCACTCTCGGCCGATCGATCGGTGCTCTCTATAAAGGCCGATCAGGAGAGCCGATCACATGACGTAAAATACATGACACTTCTCTCTGTGCGCGGCAAAACAAGCTTGCCAAAATGGCTTCACCGGTCTGGCAGTATTTTAAGGTGTCCGAAAAACAGTAAAATAGCGGTATCCCAGCTAGTGGGGAACGTTCTCACAACTTTGGCTAACATTACCTACATGTAGGTCATGTTCTAATAAGGTTTTAAAGAAACGTTTTAATCTGATGTTCAAAGAATGTTTTCAGAATGTTTATTTTTTCAAATAATGTTCCTATAAGGTTTAAAGTTAACTAAGACATAATGTTTTAACTGCAACATTCAGAGGATGTTTTCAGGATGTTATTGAGGCCTGAGATGAAAGAAAGTTTTTTTATAAAATGTTCCTTTAATGTGATATGTTAACAAAGGTGGAACGTTTTGCCTGCAACATTCTAAGGATGTGTTTTGGACGTTGTTGGGTAACTAAGTAAAGATGTTCTTTATAAAACGTTCCCTCAATGTTACATGATAACAAATGAAGAACATTCTCCAAGCAACATTCTGAAAATGTTTTCAGGATGTTATTAAGGCCTGAGATGACAAAGTGTTTAATAAAATGTTCCTTTAATGTGATATGTTAACAAAGGTGGAACGTTTTGCCTCCAACATTCTAAGGATGTGTTTTGGACGTTGTTGGGTAACTAATTAAAGATGTTCTTTATAAAACATTCCCTCAATGTTACATGATAACCAAAAAAGAACATTTTGAAAGCAACATTTGGATAATGTTTTCAGGAGGTTATTCTTTTTTTATAAAACGTTCCTGTGATGCGAAATATTAACATGGTCATGGTCAACGTCAGATTTATTTGTAGTGCGCTTTAAAAAAACAAACTTGTTGCATTTGTTTAAAAAATATCTGATGTCACCACATTTTCCTTTTTTTTTTTAAATAAGCACGTAATTCATGATATTGCATGTTTGCGTAGGCATGTCTGAGTTCCCAGCTAGACATTGTTGGTTCTAAAAACATTCTGAGAATGTTACCATTCATTGTTCTAGGAATGGTTTCATCGAGACGTTTTATTTTGGTTCCTAGAATGTACTTCTGAAAGGTAGGATAACGTTCTCTAAAAACATTCTTAAAATGTTTGGTGATAACATTGTTCGAACATTATACCCCAAGTGTTTTTGTTGTTTATGCACATATCTCTATTGTCATATGGATCGAATAACACTTAGAAAACCAAAGACTGACATATAGAAGAACGGACCGACTATCACTGCCCGTCCCTTAAACCCCTGTTAGTGTTTGTATGTGTTTGTTTCTACTGTGTGTGTCTCTCTCCCCCACCTGCCTGCTGGTCTGCTCTACACGGCTGGGAGCAATCTCCAAACAACCACACCTGCAACCTGCTCATCAGCCACACTATGAAAGCCTGCAGCCTGCACTCATTCCCTGCCGGATTGTTGCCGTGAACGGTTTGTTGCGTGCCGCTTTAGCTTTTTGCCAGCATATTCTTTGACAACTTTGCCTGCTTTTGCCTCACACTAATTTTTGTGTCTCTCCCAGGAGGAATCCAAGGCCTTCCACACTCCCAAGATCAGACTCTCCACTCTGACAAATGTTACAAATGTTACTTACACCAGCTGATTCCGAGTCATCCTTGTACATGTGTTAATAGTCAAATTCCAATAGTTAAGTAAACTATCCAAATCATCTTAATGACTACAGTGGTCAGTCCAGTTACCCAGGAATTTTGAGTTGAACAATTACAGAAATATTATGTCTTTATGTTCTAATAATGTAAAAATATTTTAGTAAATTGTTACCACAGAACATTTGCATAATGTTTTAAACATAAAGCATGTTATCCTTCTCTAAAATAATAACATTCTGGCAACATAAAAAAATCTAACTTGCAGCTGAAAATAATGTTCTAACAATGTTATCAAAAACATTTTAAGAATGTTTTTAGAGACCGTTATCCTACCTTTCAGAAGAACATTCTGGGAACCAAAATAAAAGCTTCTGCTGAAAACGTTTTAAGAATAGTAGGGCATAATGTTCTGACAATGTTATCAAAAACATTTTAGGAAGGTTATCACCAAACATTTTAAGAATGTTTTTAAAGAACGTTATCCTACCTTTCAGAAGAACATTCTGGGAACCAAAATAAAAGCTTCTGCTGAAAACGTTTTAAGAATAGTAGGGCATAATGTTCTGACAATGTTATCAAAAATATTTTAGGAAGGTTATCACCAAACATTTTAAGAATGTTTTTAGAGAACGTTATCCTACCTTTCAGAAGAACATTCTAGGAACCAAAAGAAAACTTCCCGCTGAAAACATTCCTAGAACAATGAATGTAACATTCTCAGAATGTTTTTAGAACCAAAAATGTCTAGCTGGGATGCAAGTGGCTGAACGATTAATCGATTTTAAATCGAAATCGCGATTTTAAATGATGCGATTATCAAATGATGCGATTATCAAATCGCAAAGCCTGCGATTTTTTTTTATTCCATTTTTTTGTTTTTTTCTTGTGTGTCAGTCATCCACACCAATCAGAAGTGCTGTGCTCCACATGTACCAGCCATTGTTAGTCAATCAGAAGTGGCCCATGATAGAAGGTGATAAGGCAGATTGATCCAATCACCTGCCAAGTATTTTTGAAAGTGCCTGCCCTTTCCAAATGGCTTCCAATGGAGCTTTCCTAGATGGTTTGGTGAAACAAACCATCTGAGTCAGGTTAGTAATGCTCCATCACATGTTTTACATCTATTAAACGGTGAATCTTAAAATGAAGCTTGACTTTAAAGCAACCCAACGGAAGTTTCATGTAAGTTTAGTTCTTTCACTCGTAGCTCGGGCTGCGGGGGTGCTATAGAAGGGAGCATGTTGATGTGACCTTTCTAGCCGGAGATATGGCTACATTTTACAATAAACTTCCGTTGGGTCGCTTAAAAACAAATATCGCAAAATGAATCGCAATATTTGTCAGAAAAATCGCAATTAGATTTTTCCCCAAAATCCTGCAGCAGAAATCCTGCAGCTCGCTGTGACGGACCGGTGAACGGAGCAAAACACACACTAAGAGTTACTGTAGACCTAACACACTTAGCTATTTTATCTAGCCTACCTCTGGAACTAGCTAAACTATTAATAAATATGTTTATTCTTCACTGTCGGGTCACTCGTCATTACTGGATCAGCGAGCTGCATGAGACGGGTACTGACGAACTGTCAGGAGAGGGAGAGAGGAAAATAGAGCGCTTCCGCTCATTTCTCCCGTGTTATTATCCAGAGTTAATGTAAACTTGAATAATGTAGCCTACTTCATTTGAATGTAATAATTATGTTGTTTGTTGTTTGTGGAAGCGCATCATGTATTGGAAAATGGGAACTTTTCGATCCATTACGATTATAAACTGAAGCAATATAAAAATGAGCCCCATTAACTGAGTTGTAAACATCACTTTAAATGGAAGATCCCCATAGGCCCCGCCCACCCGATCGGATCGGCGATCGGTATCGGCCGATACTGATTCCGGCGATCGGCCCCAAAATGCCCGATCGGAACATCCCCAGTGCATGACATGTGGGCCATCTAAGCTAATTTACAGATGGCCCTGAGCCCAATAGAGATTGCCCTGAAAAATGCGCACGGACGAAATGACACACGAAGGGTTTGGGGGGCCTCCCCCTAGAACATTTCGATTTTTTTTGCAGGCCTTAGATGCTGTCTGGTGCATTCTCTGGACTGAATTATAAGATGAACCACCACAATATTATATTGTACAATTTCAATGTTATTCTTCATTTCACTTGTTTGTTTGTTCTTGTTTGTGTTTGCTCTCTTGCATGTCCTGCATAGCTATAAGAAATACTTAAGTTGTTGTTCAAGACACTTTCCACCTGATTAAGGCAAATGCCTTCCCAGATGTAAAAAAGTAGAAAACATTACATTCAGTTGTAACTGCCAAAACAAACATTATTTACACTATTATGGCCCCTGTTAAAAATGTTTGTAATGTTATCTACTGTAAGTTGGTCGAACGAATGCCTCCTCATCCGGAAGCTGACCGAGCAGACCCGAGCAGCAGTCGAGAGGAGCCGAGCGCACACAAAATGGCGACGTCAGAGTTCCCGTTAGCAGGCAAATCTAAATCTCTTCGGTCAAAATAATTTCCCTTTAGCGCAATACCGCTTCAGTTGCGCCACTTATGTGACAGACAAGAATAGTCAATTCTAATGTCTAACACTTAATGTGGAGAAAGAGATGTGCTGTATGGGTTGATTGTGCGTTGATCTGTTGGTAATGCCTCGGGGTTCCGGTGGGCATGTAAACAAATGCATAATGCTGCGCTATACACAAGTTATTGAGCCGTTTCCGCTCTACATCCTGAACTCCTCCCTTCGATGCAATGCACTTCCGTTTTGGCGGACTGGGTTTGTTTTGCTAGCTAGCTCCGTTGTGCCGACAAAGCACTGATATCGCAGAGACAAAGAGGATATAACAATTACAACATGAAGAAAAGTGGTTCGGGAACTACGTGTGCGGTAGTTGGTTGCAATCACTCGAGAAAGCACCTGAACGAGTGGTTAGATAGAGAGTGCTACGACCACAAACCAGCACCCAGCACCCAGCCATGTTGTTCATTAAATACAGATAAACACAACAAATACTGCATGCATTGTATTTTTTAATATTATATATGAATATTTTCATAGTGATGTAATTGTGTGGGCTGCTTTTATATTTTAATTTGTAATACCTGTTAGGATTAAACATGTGATCTTTCTTGTTGAAGCCATTTCTTTAGTTTCCTCTCAACAATTAATTCATTCAGTGTTATTTATGTACAGTATGAGCTTAATATGAATGATGAACTGTGTTAAAAGAAATTGTAGCACTCTAAGGAACATATGAAATGCAATAATGCAATAACAGTGCAATAATGAAATGAAATTACATCAAACTTTATTTTCACTCAAACAGTACAGGCACATATGATATATTGCACAGCATAAAGAGATCATGTAAATTGTGCATTATGTAAACAACAGACAACTGTTGGCTCCTGTGGGCATGACCTAAATAAGGCAGTTTATTTTGGTTTTAAAATGCTGAGATATTTACTGCAGAACTGTAACCTTCCCTCAACAAAATCGTCAACAATTTTCGGGAGCATGTGGGCAAAGTAGAATGTGCGCAGCCTTATGATATGCCTTCAGACTGTCCATTGCTTTTCCATCTATTGCCATGGATTGAACGAAGTAGGAGCAAATTTTGCTGTACGTTATGCTGGGCCACGTCGTCATGTTATCCTCCCAGTTTTGCACTGAATTCGGGTGGGGGAGAGTAACGCCATCTCCAGTCAAAGAAGTAGAATCGTGTTCCCAAGCTAGCATCACTGTTAGCATCGAAATCGCTGTGTTTACACCAGTGCCCGTCTGACTGTTTACACCGGTTTACACCGACAGACGCTGTGCAAAATACTTCCGGCGGAAATGAAGTGCATTTGTGTAGGGTTATGGCGCTACCCGTGTTTTGGCGCGTAAACTTGTCTATACTGTGTGGCCTGACCCAGTTGCATAGCGACGGTTATTGTTTAGGTGTCTTTTAATAAGCAGGTAGTCATATCATTAGCTAGAACTAGCTGGATCTGATCGATATGGACATAAACGCGAGTGAAGTCTAATCTGACGGGAGAGAGAGTCAGCTGCTGCTGACGAGTCGACACGCAGCTCTGCATGATCACATGCAGCGGTGAGCGGACAAAACACACACTTCAGGTTAGAATATCACACGTAGCTATTTTAATTACCTCTCAAACTACCTAAACTAGTTATAGATATGTTTAGTTTCACTGTCGGGTCACTCATTACTGGATCCGCAAGCTGCATGACACTGGCATAATAGATTGCCCGATCGGGCAACCAGCAGGTGAGGCTTCATTGCCCGAGCTAAATACTAGATGGCCCCGGGCCATCGGGCAGCCCTTAATGTCGAGCCCTGCTTATTTTATATTCTTTATATGTTGGGGGAAAAAAGAAGATCTTGAGATCCAGGGCTACATATAAAATGTCCGAGGCCAACGACGATCCTGGTAGCTAGGACTTGTTAGATTGCTGCTGGATGTGTACACCTTTAACTGGCACCAAAAGCAACTTTCACTCTGATATCAGATGTTATGTTTCCAGGAGATTATCACTGCTGCTGTTTCTGTCTCAGTCTCTGATTCTGCATGTTTCTGTCTCCTCCATCAAAGCAGAACAACAAATCCCTGTATTTCTGTTTTTCATCAGCGCCACTCCTGCTTTATCCCTTAAAGTTTAAGCCTTGTGTTTCATTTATTTTTTATTTTGCGCATTTTTGCGTTGCATGAAGTGCTGGACATGCTCTCCTTCTGCACAACAGTAATCCCAGATTACACGTTGGGATATTTAGTGTGTGTATAAGCACTCCATTAAATGGCACACAGATTCTTAAACTCTGTGTACTTTATGTAATCTTGTGTCTTGTCATTTTCTCTCTGCAACCAGTGCCCTCCGCACCGCCATAAATTGTTGTAAAATTCTGCAATCGGGCCTCCACAAAGCACTAATCAAATCCTGTGTTTTTCCAAAGCCGCAGTCTACATCAACCAGAGAACCTGACCCAAATGCCACTTTCCATTTAGAGTGCTGCAATGAAAAGAAAGAGAGGTTTGGCATTGGGGAATTCATGAAAACTAGGAAATTGTGGGAATTATTAAAGAATCACTGAATCAGCTGTGCTCTCTGTAGTGTGAAGCTGCGTTTTCTATATATGTGCGTTTCTGAAAAAGAAGGCCGCACATGCTGTTTGTATAATAAAAGGTGCTGTTTGCATATTGCGGAGTCATAACAGGAGAGGTTTTCCTTTAGCTTTGTTATATGAAACTCCTTAATTTAAAACAGCAATGCTTTTTAATAGAAAAAGGAAAGAATAAAGCTGTAGCGGGAACAAAACAGATCTTAATTATTGCTCCAGTCAAAACAGAAAAGGAACTATTCATAGCAGCCTTCCTGAAAGAATGCACATCCTCATCATATAAGGAATCGATTTTAAGGTGTCAATCTAACTTTTTCTTTAATCAATTCTTCTCCACGCACTGCTGCCTTCAATGGTTGATTTTATGGCGTCTTCCAGCGTGGACTCTGCCTGCATCCCGTCCCCGCTGGATTCTTATACTGGCCTTTTGTGGATGAACTGTTGCATGTTTCAATGGCCGCACAGCTCTGCGGGCAGGAGGAACAGTAAAGTGTTCTTCATGTGTTTAAGCTTTCCACAGAAGAGCAGCAAAAGGAGATCCAGAGCTACAGCAGGCAGGAGTCCCGTTCAAATGTGTATTTTCTCAAGTCAGTTGGCAAATATCTGCACTTGTGTTGGCATGCCCGCTGTACCCTACCGGCTGCCAGCTGTCACTCAGGAAGACAGAGAGATGGAGGATGGAGAACAAGAGGAAGGAGGGGGGGATAAAGGGAGTTGGTGATGATGTGAGGACATGAGCCCCACGGCTTTCTTTCTCTCTTGTTTCTCATTTGTCTCTCTGATGATAACCAAAAACATGGCAGCCTGAAATAAGAGAGGTAGACATCAGAGAGAGAGAGGAGGTAATAATGCTGAGGAGAAGGAGTGAGCGTGGTATAGAAAGGAAATAAAATTAGCTTTTTTCATGTTAATGGTGAAAAAGAATCACCACAAAGAAAGCGATTTTTCATGCATTATTCCGGATAAGTGCACGAACAACAACATTAAGCCTATACATGTATATACAGATGTGTTATTTGTGAATGCTTTTATTTGAATACATGAAAGATTATGTGAGAGGTCTCGCCTTTATGTCAATTTGGCATTGCAAAATTATGAAATTCTATCTCTGTTTATATCTCCACACTATGTCTATTTTCTGTTATTGTGAAAGCATTTTGCATTTTGGATTTCTTGTATAAAAGCTGCTATACAAATAAATGTGTATCATTATTCTAATTGCACTCCAGTAAAGAAATCCGGCCGCATGCTGGTGGAGTCATTCCCATTGTGATGCTGTTCCCATTATGTTCCAAACACAAGTACATTGCTTAACAGCTAAACTAATTGTACAGTTGTTGAGCCTTATGTAGTCATTTTAAACACAAAAAATTGAAGAAAAAGCTGTTTTAAGATTCTGAAATATTGAGATTACTTGCTTTTCACTGTTTTATATATTTTGAAGTGATTTTATTATGGTTTTAGATGGACAAAAAAGGACATTTAAAGACATTACCTTAGATTTTGAGAGACAGGAAAAGCCTTTTTTCTTCTCTTTGACAATGGCTCCATCAATAAATTATACAATCACGCGCTGCACAGACATTTTTTGTCTCTTTTGAAGAGTGTCCACATCATGTGTGGGTGGAATATACTCTATTTCATCACATACTGTACATTGGATTTGACATGATGTTATTTGATATTCTTCGCTCTGCTGCAGCAGATTTGCAGATTAATAGATTTCCTGAAGCCTTTCATGTTACATGCCCGGCCATGACACACACATACAACTTTCTCATATTCCATCCCATGGGAATTATTAATATTTAATAATACATTTGGCTCATACAAAGCAAACTGTGCGTCAATCTGCAGCTAGAGTGAGCGGACAGTGTTTGTGGGTTTTCGTCGACACATGTCAGATACAGCTTTATTACGAATAAACTGAACCGAGCATGAATGCTTCGGCTCTTCATAAGACGCTGATTTCCGTGATTTACAGAGTACAAGGGGGTTTAACAGATCACTAAATCACTGCGAGACACATTCTGTGACTTGTGCTGGATTTAAACGCTTTAGTGTCGACAAATGTCAATACTATATCGGGCCAGAGGAAGCTTCCTCCATGTCTCATTTAGAGCCTCGACATAGGGACAGAATAAACACTGTTTGCTGCTGTTCTTTTGGAGATTAGGATTGAAATGTCATTAATTATTACTATTGTGACTTTTCATTTAAGTTGACCTCAACTTCCAGCAGTCTCTCTCCTGTGTTACACAATATAATTATATTAACATATGAAAAATGTTTCACTATTTTTCAAGGCTGCATACATGAGACTGCATTGTGAAAGAGGTATTGTTATTTTATACTCAGATAAAACCACCTTTTTATATTCAGTTGGTCTTTTGTATTGAAATCCAGTTATGAGATGCATATCTAAAAGATGTCAGTGTGGGCATAAAGGAGTGCGTAGGACAGAGCAAATTAAGACCAAATGCCAGAACAACATATTTCCAATGGGAAAAGCCAGCAGAAGGTTTGATTTGCCGCGTTGATGCATCATGCCTCTCCTGCATCAAAGTAGCCATAGCCTGTTTCTAAAAATGAAGGACAAATTCAAATGGAGTGAGGATGTAATTTGCTTTTTCCCACTCTCTCAACATGGCAGTGTTATGTATGAAGGAGTAAATAATATTGCCTGTGGTCGAGCAGCACAGAGGCTCTTTTGAGACAGAAGAATTGCGATTTAATTCCAGCTCAGTACGCAGTACAAGCAGCTGCAAGCTATTGATGATTGTTCCCACAACTATTGTTATTGCACTTTCAATTTGCAGAGCAGGATACCACTTTTAAACCCCATATTGCAAAACGTCAATGCAACGGCGACCGCCACCCCCTCACCCCCGCTCTCACACAGCTTTTATCTGGGCAGAGCTTTCATCTGAGGATGAACCGGTCACTCTGCATGCACAGCCCCAGTATCGCTGCACACAGCGTCACATCGCCTGTTTTCGGAGGGACAGCAAGAGTTTTTTTTCCTTATTTAGAAATGGGAGACATTCAAAATAGTCAAAAAGACAAATGAATGCAGGAAGCTGTGTTTCTTTAGCCTGGAACCACAGTAAATGGTTATATCAGCGCCACAGCTGATGTAATAAGGGAGAGATATGCACAGCACACACAGCCCGAGCACAGCAGAGAGGGGGGCAGTTCCTGTCTACTCTTTCTACTCATATCATGACACTGTCTGTGATTCACTTTCACAATGTGAGCCTGAACATCACAACTTCCTTTACTTATTTACTAGTGGTAGGCCAATTCATCAGGCCAATTATAGCCATTTAGAGCTAATTGGCATCAGCCTTTAACAGCTCTCAAGAGGTTAATGATTTATTCATTCTAGTATTTCATCGAGCCAATACCAGGAAAGGCCGCTACACACACACATTATTGTTTATTTATTTTATTTATGTAATTTCGTGTCTCAGAAATAAAGTAGTGATGCTATTTTCTGTTGTTGTTTGTTGTATCAAATCAGTAATCAGTACGCATAATGGATATTTTGCCAGTGTTGTATTATTATAGAATATTAATCATGTTAATGAATATTAATCATGTTAATGTTTTTATCATTAACATATATATTTGAATGTTGTAAATTGTCAATGTTGAGAAAACACTGGGTAGTAGTAAAGCGCTGCATGATATTACAAAAGCATATCATGAGTAAAAAGGACAATATTTTCTTCTAAAAACGTAACGATTAGAAGTTGCATACTACAATTATGTGTAAATAGTACTTAAGTAGAATACTTGAGTAAATGTACTTAGTGACTTTTCACCACTGATAGATTCTAGATTTCATTTATTTATACCAGCTTTTTAGTGTATTACACTTCTATATAACTGTTTATAGTGTTTATACACTTACTATACTGTAGGACTACTATACTGTTCAGAATGTACATACTTTTGCGTTACTTGTATTATATTTAAACTTATATGATACTACATGACACTGCACTACTGCTTCTACTGCACTTTATAGAGAGATGCTAACTGCACCTTGTTGTCTCAGTACTTGTACAATGTGCATTGACAATAAAGTTAAACCTAATAACTGCGAACTACTTCAATATCTATTCATTAATTCCAATTTAACAGCATCAACACCTCTGCAAAGCTTGTTGTACATTTTTGCATATATTGCTAAATTAAAACCTTATGTTTTTTCGAGCCACTTCACAATCTTTCCATGCTCTCTAACTAGAAGTTGGGACTCACTGATCTATGCCCTGCCATCACTCATATTTTGGCGAGCTACTTTTCCGTGGAAGCCTGATGTGAGCCGGACGAATTTGGAGTCAAGTCATGTTTAGAGTAGGGGAGTTATTATGTTGACATGCTTTGGTATTTACTGCTCTTCACGGTGACATCGTACTGATAATAAAATAAAGATAATGTTTATGAACATCCATGTTGGTCTGTTGAAATTAAGATTGACTGTGTTTTTCTCTCAGTTGTGCACGTACAATATGTGACGGTTGACTAAAAAAGACATAACCTGTCTCTTCTCATGTCAAAACTGACACTGAGTGTGACTCATAAGCGTGTCAGCACTATTAAACACCTTGCACTGTGTAATGTACCTTGCACTGTGTATGTTATGCTTATGGTCATTATGGTCTATTTGCATGCTTTCAGTATTTGAATTAATTAATTAACATTATGATACTTGGAAATGACATATAAAGTGATATGTTCGCATGTCCATTTCAAGCATGAAAGCATCTGAAAAGATGTATTTTAGTGGCCTCTAAATTAAATGGTAAATGAACTGTACTTATATAGCACTTTATCCAGTCTTTAAGACCCCTCAAAGCGCTTTACATACTACATGTCATTCACCCATTCACACCCATTCATACAGAGCAGTGTACCTTACTCTAGGGCAGTGGTTCTCAAACTTTTTCTGTCAGGCCCCCCATTTGGAGAAAAAAAAATGTCGGGACCCCCCAACACAAATAGTCAGGCTCAGTGGCCAACACAAATAGTCGGGGTGCTGTGGGGTAGCTTGACGTTTCATAGAGGGTGCTCAAACATTTAGGGTTTCCCATTAATGTAGCCTACCGGTCGCCACAGTTGAATTTGAAACTACAACAATCCCCACGCATATACACAGTGTACCCACGGCTGTTACAATTAAGGCTTGATAATCAGCTCACGGCATATAGGTGTAAGAAGGGGTAAAGTGCTATTTTTATAGGTGGTGCGTGGACCTCACACCACCTAGACCGGGGGGTCCGGGGGCATGCTCAACACCCATTTGAAACAGAACTGTAAACAGATTTACTTTTTCTTTATGGATATTTTACAAATCACCCTTTTAAACTTTGTTATTTTTTTACTGTCATATAGTATTTCATACCTGTTTTTAATTTAATCTCTTATTTTTTTATAACTATAATGATCATATAAAGGTGTGCCTCGGAAATAATTGTTTACATTAATGGTGACCAAAACGTTTGAGACCCACTGAGATAACACTGAGAGAGTCCTTTAGCTCACTGAGTCTCTCAGTCTGACAGGAGAGGACTCTCCTCCACCTTGTTGTTGAAAAAACTCCTTATATCCGTTAGCGTAGCTCGCTAGCACCAGAAGCTAACAACAACGATCTCCGGTACCGGTGCGCTCTCTCTCTCTCGCTCGTGCACGCACACAAAATGGCTCGTTCCACACACACACAGAGCTGAGCTTTAATGAAACACAGAGACCCAGACGTAATAGTACTGTACTGTATCATATTATTTTCGAATAAATAATTTTTCAAATTATGATTTTAAAAAATAATAATTTTATAACCATTTTTCCTCCTGGTCTCTCGCGCCCCCCCTGTCATGCCTCTGCGCCCCCCAGGGGGGGCCCGCCCCCCACTTTGAGAACCACTGCTCTAGGGCCTAACATTCACACACATTCACACACCGTTGGCCATGCCATCGGGAACAACTCAGGGTTAAGTATCTTGCCCAAGGATACATCGACATGTTGACTGCATGGGCTGGGATCGAACCCACAACCTTCTGGTTGAAAGACGACCACACTCCCTCACAGCCACAGTCGCCCTGAAATTACATGCAGAATTGAAGCTGGTATAGAAAACATGTTTACATTTTTATTTTACTAAACCTCCAATTAATTTGATCCAAAGTGACCACAATGTCTGTTGAAAATGTACTCCTTTTCTGTTGATTGGTATTGGTTCATTTGTATATCATATTTCATTCTCATTTGCAAACAGCATTACAGCTATCAACAGCAATTAGAATACAATTGGAACAGTATTCATGTCCACTAGTGTTTTATTTGCCTTGGAAGGATTAGGGTTTTGGAGCGCATGTGCTGATATCGCCATTCCCGCTCTGCCAAATAAATAGCACTCGTAAAACTCAGGCGTCTGCTGCACAGGATGGCAGGAAGTTTACAATAAATGTCTGGATAAATCCACAAAAGACAGTGTTGCCAACTTTTCTCAAATGAAATACACTAATGGCTGCTCAAAAATTCTCACAAAGAAGATGATGCAATACCAGCATTTACATATAAATTAATAGGTATTTATCATCAGAATGGAAGGATTCACTACATGATAAAGAGAGAGCTGGATTAGTGAGCTAAGACTGAGCCACAGAGACGCTTCATTAGCTGGTGGTAGAGAGACACATCCTGTCACAAGCTGCCTCCTTTTCCTGTCTCCCAGCCAGCTGACTAACGCTGCGAGAATGAGCCTCAGTTTTGTCAGCAGTGCTTCATCGTGCTGTTTACCCTGCAAATGTAATGTAACTAATTATTTTGTGGACGTGGCCAAAGAAAGAGGCTGTCCAGCTCAGCGCAGGCCTGTGGCAAGGGCATAAACACCCAAAAAAAGACCTCACTGGTTCCAAAAAGACATTCCTTCCAATTCCTTTCCTTCATTTTCTGTTTCCTATAGTGCTCTCCCTGGAGAAGAGAGGGACTGTGTTTGTCCCTGCTCCTGCAAGAAGCACAAGAACGGCTTTTTTTTTTTTAAACAACAAAAACAGTTGGATGCAAAGAGCAGTTAAAAGATGACAAATAACTTAAGATGTGGAGCTTTGCCACAGGCATTTTGCAAGAATTTAATTCAATGCCAACGCATTAGTAACCGTACAGGCAGCGAGTGGTACTGCAACACGGGAGAAAAAGAAAACATAGTTGTCCCATAGTGGCCGTTAGCGATGCGGCGGCGTTGTTGTGTGGATTATGATGCGCATCTATAGCAGATGCGCTAACCAAATTCTCTACAAAACCGCTGATCCAAATAAATTGGAGCTTGGCACTTTACTGACTTCGCTTGTCAGCAACACAAACACCAAACTAAATATAACACCCTGATAAGCTATTAGGAAGCTAGCGAACAGGGGCCCAGACTGGTCATAAAGACACACACACACACACACACACACACACACACAATGAGTTAACACTGGTGCTTTCCATCCTAATCAATCTGAACTTTATTTTTCACGAGCTGTTTTAATCCTGCTTCTCAGTCCACCTCCAGTCTGTTCTGACAGGTTTCCACTGACTGCCCACCACAGACACTGCAAACCATCAATTGTTCAGCTGTAATGGCAACAATGGGTAGCGGGAAGGCTGTCGCTCCTATAATGACTGTGCTGTCATGAATATAATGGGTACGCCGTTATGTTTTATGGACAGAGAGTTCACATATTTCCTGTATGAGCAAAAAGTGCTGCAGCTGAGGGCAGCTAGCTTGGTCATCAGTGCTATCTGAATCAGTTTTGTAACAAGAAGGAAAAAGGTGAAACAAAGCCAGTAGGGATCATTTCATTTGTGTCTTTCTGTTAAATCTTTGATGCATGTTTTAATGTTAACTTGCTTTAACAACCAATTGCAAGTAGCCCTAATGATTTGAGACTAGATTACCACTGGCAGCAACAACATGAGTCTCTGATCTGCTACAGTCACAGCGAGGTGGCCATTATCCAAAGACACAATAATGAATGGCTGCCTATATATTATGCCGCCTATTACATAGCTGCTTACCAAATACATTATTAAATCTGACAATTTTCTTTAACCCATCTGTTTTTTCCCTTTGATGGAATGAAGCCTAGTTCAATGCATTCATTCATTCTCTTTTCTCCCTCTTACTACTGCAGCTGCACCTAATCAGCTGATTACGGGCTTTCACTCCTTTAGTTAACCAATTACATTTAGCCATGATCTCCAATATCCAATCGTGTCTCTGCTGTTATATCTATTCTTCTATAAGCTCCCATCAGCTGTCATTAAAAGCTGATATTGCATCATATCCAAGGCCCAGGTTGAACTCATCCACTTCTCGTCAAATCCAGATCTTCATCATTGTCTTCATTTCATAGCGGTCGATCACCATCAGTGTAGACATAATGGGGGGTTTCCTAGTCTACTTACAGCTTCACCTCCCACTTAAAATATATTGTATGATGGGGCCAAATCGCAATCACCTTGTGCACGTGTCAATACATATTCGTTGCCTCAGAAATAAGTCTCTCCTGATTGAATTTAAGTAATTAAAAAGACAGCGGTAGTGCAGTCACTGTGAAAGAGCCGGAACAACAGCAACGCAACAAATCCAACAGGACCGCCATGTACTCTGTCCAGATGAATCCATACCCCCATGCTCGAATGGGGTCTCGCAGTATCTACGGATAACTTCAAATGAGCAAATAACACGCAGCCAACCCACACAAAGACCCTTACATCACGAATACCTTGCACTTAATTGTGCCTGATGGGACTACAAACAAATGGATAAGAAAACCACACTATTTAATGATCGTGCTGGATTATATGGCGTATAATCTTCCATGCTATAGGTCATTTGATATCTCAATAACGATATACAGCACAAAATACATTTTCGGAAATACTGCTAAAACCTATATAATATGTACTCCAGTCAGTGTGAATTCAATATTTTTCAATTTTCTCATAATGTTTCTCATTCGACTAAAAACGTTAGTGTAAAATTACAGGACAATTTCAAGTGAAATTACAGAGAAATATTGAAAATATATTTCCAAATATGCACTTTATGTTCATTGCATTGAACTGAGTGGCTATTCAGATTTTCTAAGAAATTTGTAAATTGCTTTCTTTTTTGTGTTTTTAACATTATCTCTATCTGGATATAAAATTTCAGCACAATACATATAATAGCATTTTGAATTATTGCTCAGGCCTCTTCAATAACTGTGTTATTGCCTAATACAACTTGAAGAGGCTGCATTGTGCCTGAGATAGACAACCAATTGCAAATCACAATTTCTGCACATGTATTGATAGATGATGAAGCCATGCAAATGAATTCAGCAACCCTCTGCAGCAGCAGCATCAGTTACAATGCAACTACAGTGATTTTTACTTTTGTTTTAAAAGGTACGGTCAGGTCTTAAAAGTGAGCAATGTAATCAGTGAGGCCATTCAACATGAATGCCATCATTACTGCCAGACCCGGGGCTCTGTGCCAGCGAGTCAGAGGGCAGTCCATCCAAGAATATCTCTTCCAACTTTCACAAGATGAATTCCTCTGGAGATGCCATCTGTTTGTCTATCGCCCGCGTGCCATGTGCACAGGTTAGATCAAGTCTCTGCAGTTCCTTATTCATACGATTCATAATCAGTCTTAGGTTTTGCTTCTGTGAAGTGCCCCTCTTAGATTTCTCAAGACACATCTACCTTCATCCTGATCTTCAGCAAAAAGGATTATTAAATGAGTTGCGTTTGAAATGTAGTTGTTGGACGTCAAAATCCTGTCATAATCAGACACTTATGTGTGAAATTTGGGATTGAAAGAGCTATTGATTATATTGATGGAACATTGCTTTGTTTGCACACATAACAATATGCTGCAAAACTGTTAAAATAGGACACGTTTTTCATTTAAATTCTGGATCAGATGAAGCATTCTGTGTGGACCTGGTGTGGACACACATGAGCACTTTCCATGGCTGATGCTCTGAAGCACAACATTTCTATGTTACATGTTTAGATTTAGTGCACGTTGTCTTGATTTCAGCCTGCGGCATTATTACATCCAACTGTTTTACCAAGTTAATAGCAATTTAATGGGCATTCATGGTGGGAGGCACTGCTGCAGGAGTAATATATGCAGTCATTCTGTCCACAAGTCAGATAACTCAATGGGAACCCGGCAGTGGGGGTGGGGTGTGTGTGCACGTTCAGGTTATACAGAAGAACTCACCAACTTTACAGTCCTCACCTAAACCAGAATATTGGGCTATAGAGTATTTCAGTACTTACAGAATGGTCAATGAAAGCACTGCTTAGATGGTCCCTCCAATAATTGCAATTAATCCAGACATTAAATACAAAGTACAAATGTAAAATATCACAATAGGAAACTTACATTTTGCTGCTTCAATATGCTGCTTTCTCTCTTTCATACCCCTCACTGCCTATTGTAGACGAATGTAGCCTAATTATTGTCTCTTCTCCTGTTTTTGGATTTATATCCAAACTGGGCCCTGGATCCAGAAACCACTGCCTATATGTGCAGTTGTCGGCCAGTTATTCAATAAAACACGATTCCTCAATCAAGAGGCAATTGCATTGTTTCAATCACAGACCTGATTATCTCTTGCACCGAACCTCAACGAGGAGACAAATACGAGTCAAATACTTGTTGGTGCCATCGTAATCAAACATTGATCGGGTGATCATTATTATTATATATTTTGGACAGATCGGATGATGAACGGCATATTGGCAGTCGGTGCACATCAATCAAAGCTCACCTACCGGATGAAGCTTCGTTCGGATGCCACGCTTTCTCTCGGCTGTGTTTGATGCAAAGTCCCTCAGATTCTGGCCGCCCTTTTCCCCCGTACGGGTCCTCCGGTGTCCTCCAGAAGCAGGTGTGACCACAATCTCGCCTTGTTGTATTCCCATATGTTGTCGCCAGCGCAATTATGAATGCTCCAGTTGATCAGTGACTGGATAGCCTGTGTGATCATGTGCTCCTTTCTCTCTCCCTCTCTCTGTAACTGCTCCCTCCGCCCGATTATCTCCCCGCTGCGGCACTGCTACATGGTAATACGGAGAAATAAATAAAAAACGTGCCCGAGTCGCTGGCGAACTTGCGCGCCTTATTATGACAATTAGTCACCGGACCAGTCCGTGCCTGCTCATCCGTGCACCTCTGATACAAAAAAATCTGCTGGCTCTGAGCTATATCCGCTATTTGCACTGAATAAATTACCACCGAGATGCTGCTTTATTTTCTGAAAAAAAAGAGGGAGAAAAAGCTCAATGTAATGTGCCGGCTGAGGCTGGAGAAGAAGAGACTGAGGCGTAAAGGATGGAGAGGATTAAAGCAGAGGGAGGAGGAGGCTGCACATTTGTGAAAGCCTTTCCTCTATATGTCCTTTGAATAACAGTGAGACACGGTGCATATCTTCCCAAGTCTCTCTGTCTCTCTTTCACTCAGCTGCTTCCTGTGTTCCAACTGAAGTGTGAACTTGTGCATAAAAGGCTGCACAGATCATTGATAATGCTGCAAATGTAAAGTCATCCATATATGTATCCATCTATCCATCTATCTATATATCCATCTATCTATGTATCCATCTACCTATCTATCTCTACCTGCAGTGTCTAGAAATCAATCCTTGTGAATAAATAATATCACTGGGAGTCTCACTTGCATTTTGGGAATGTTTTTGGCTCTTGCTCGTCTCAGTCTCACTCCCTCTCTGTCAGACTGATGGATGTTTTTAGTGATGGTTTTTAATTAGACCTCCACTCTGATCTGCGCAGCATGTTGGGCAGGTTATGATTCCGCCTAATCAAGGCACTGTTAGCCCGAGCTTTGACAGCGAGTGTTTGCAAAGTGGTCCACAAATTGGTCAGACATCTGCTGCTCAGGTCCCCAGAGTGGATGTGGACCCCTGCTCGCTGTGGGATAGGGACCTGGGCCATGTTGTGAAACCCATCGCCGAGATTAAACCAGCTGCTTACATTTCAGTTGTGCATCAAAAACAATAATAGTTTGCTTTAGAGCTCTCCACGAATATTCTGGTGTGTGCAGGTCTGCCACGACTTTAACCTAGAATTGTATACATAAAAGACAGAAATGTAAGCAAAGATCAGTGTCTCCTATAATTACAATGCAGAGCGTCAGCATATAACATCAATGATTCAATAGGACCTTGAAACGTGAAAAATGCAACTATACTCAAATGATTCTCCTGTGCTTGCGTTGCATTTAATGTTATCTTGTAAGCTTCGGATTGATGCATGTGTTTTCCCAGCGAAACAATTACTGCAACATCTGAGAGTGCTATAGCCTGGAAAATGATGATGATAACCTTAGCCCTTTGAACAGAGAGCACAAGGGAGTTTGGAGTAAATAACTTACAAGTGCCTGGCTCTCCTCCCTGAGAGATGAAGTTCCACAGAAAGTCAAGGAGGCATAAAATAATCTGTTTGAGAAAATGGTTTGCCAGATCGTTGACAGGACTTGTCTTTCTGCTTGAAGTCTAGGATGCAGTTTAATAACCCCTTCTAATAATACCTTTTTATTAAAAAAGGTAGTTATGAAATGGGGTTGTTTAAGGTACTTATCCCTAGTCTGTGTACTCTCGGTGGTCTCCACTTCCACGTCCCTCATTTTGGAGGAACAGACTAGAGTTGAGGCACAGGAGCAAAGCAATGTAATGAAGCGGACACAGCGGCGGCAAAATGTATTTTAGCAGCCCAAAGGAATCGTCTTTAGTTTAACACTTCAATGCTTTACCTTGCTGTCAGTCAGCACCTAAGTGAACACACTTTATCCATCCAGACGTAGACGAGTACAAGGTAGAATAACTGTGTTTGTCAAACGCTGGCTCGATCCGTTAGTTGGTTGGCGTTTTGTGTGACCTTGGCGAATTCGAACTAGCCCTTTAAAAACACCAAAGACACACATTAACTCAAACAAACGTAATTATTCAGGCATTTCAACAACCCCTTTGGTTTGCGAAGTAAAATGCATGTTTTTGGCAAAGAGGTCTGGTTTCTTTCGAAGTTAATAAAGTAATCAAGGCTTCAATAGTTGGAATGGCTGCTGTTGCCCGTACTCAGCCATACACTGCTTAGTTTCCGTGATCGCCACCTCTTCAGGTAAAACACCAAATATGGATCTCATACAACTTCAAAACATCTAAACTATCCCTATCGGCTGCCAAAATCTTCATTAAAATGTAACAACTTTTTATGTTTTGGTTGGTGGGTGAGAAGGCTTGTTTGTGTGTTTATAAAAAGTACATGCCCCTGGCAGACTGTTAGTTAAATGTTCACGCTCCAGTGCTACTAGATATTATACTACATCGGCTGTGAGAAAAGCTACCTGACATTTTGTGCAGGCAACTCACCGATAGTCCAATCACTGTCATGCTGGCAGGTCCAGACATTTCAGGGGCTCTGCAGGCTGACTGTTGATTTTAACCGCTGCTGTGCAATCGTAAGGTGAGCTGAGCATTATGGACTCTCCTTCATTTATCTGGTCTGCATGCATGAGACCTGAGAGGACGAATACGCCAGTTGTTTCTTACTGGCTAATGTCCACAATCTGGTTTGAGTTCACTGCTCGTCAGCATTCGATGTGGACATACATACTGTAAGCTTGCACGTTCTCAAATGTGCTAATGAAATACCTGGTTCTCAGAATAAAGGCTATGATGATGATGATGGCTGATGACGTGTCGTGTGTATCTGGCTTTTGTTTGCTTGTTGCTAAATGTGATTTGCCATAACCATGGCCATATTGTAATTAGACTGCAGATTGAATGAGAGCTTCAGTCTTGGGATGGAATTTAACACATTATTCTTTAGAAGGAAACGCAAAAAGTCCAAGGGCAATATGTAAAACATCCATAAACTTGGACAATAGTGTCCAGCTGCAGAGATCAAGGCCCAGGACTCATGTACATCACCATGGTGGAGAATCACTTGTTTTCCTTATCACAAAATAACATATATGACACTGTATTATTAAGCAGTTTAGTGTCTTATCACGCTTATTATAAATAATAAATAAATTGGCAAACTGCGCATATACTTAACGGATTGAATAGGTCCATTGTTATTACATTATTACATTGTACAAGTGCAATCAACAATGAAGAACTGAAAAATAAAAAAAGAATGCTGCAAGTAAATGAGCTTGTAATACCATTGTAAGTACTACTGCATTGGCTTCAAATATGTCAAACATTGAGTACTGAATAGAGATTTATTTTAAACATTTAAGGCTAGGTGCGGGCGAAAAAGGTTGTTTTTTTGACACCAACTGGTAGAAAGAGAGTTGAAGAGTGATATTGCATACTGGATGAGCTGCAGAGGTCTGATGGCACTGGCAGGTAGACCAGCCATGAGAGAGATGCACAAGTCAAGGTATGAGGTGACAAGAGCCTGGGCCAGAACCTGCACGGCTCTGGATGAGTAGAGACGTGTCCTTCTGATATTGTATGGAGTGTATTTGTCTCATAATTGTATCACGTCCATGTGACACAACCTCCATCAATAACACAAATGTTAAGAATATAATCCTAATATTTTGATATATCTGTGTACTGGTTAGATAATGTTAAAAAGCAACATGTTCTTACCTAGGTTTTCCAATGTGCTTCTAAAATGTACCTGATTGTCATAATAGAAGCTAACTCTGTTGAAAGCTGTATCTTGTTTATACTGTAGCTAGCTGCTAAGAGATTTGGAAAATGTTAAGCTGCAACACTTAAAACATTTTCTTAGTTTAGCTTAGCTACCATTAGCTAGTTGCTAATGTCAATAACTAATTGCAACACTAGCACAACAACCCAGTCTCACGGCATTTCGTGTTATAGTCACGACATTTAATCTATTGATTCGTGTTCATCAACACGATTTTCCCCTTTTTTTGTGTGTCACAGAACGATTTTAAAAGCAATGTATTTCTATTGGTAGTGTGCTGTTTCGTGCCTGCACCACGTCTTTTTGTCCGGTCGGTCTTGGAAGACCGGAAGCTGTGGGGCTCATAAAAACATTTTCTTACTCAATATCAAGCCACGATTATTGTTATTTTAAATTGTATAATGCCGGACTTATTTTGCTGTCCGCGCGGAAAAGAAATGGGGCTCATAATGAAATCTGTATTTTTTAAATCCTTTTTTCCTTCTAATTTGTTATTCTTTTCTAAATAACACACTGTTATTTACTCCACAACAACACACAATTATCCTTGTTTTTATTTATTTGTTTCATTCTATAATCTTGGGCTTTTTTGGCGTCCGTCAGGAACTGAATTTCCAAATAAAGTAACAGGAAACAGACGTAGGCGCCAGGCGACATATTTGATAGTTGGTGCTTGAGAAGACTAAAGCATATTCATTACTCGTTATTCTCTACTAATAGTTAATTAAAAACTGTATATAATGGTTATTATGCACATCCCTTTCAAGATTTCAAGATTTTCTAAGGTTTATTGACATATCATATACACAACTACGGTGTAGTTATGCAATGAATGAAAAACTTGGCACAAGACATCTATCAATATGTGTGTATACCTCCACCATTAAACTGTCAAATTCTGCACATTTCTTATACATCTTAAAGGAGTATAATTAATATGTATAATATCAGTTAAAATAAGTGCTTCAACACGGTAGATACCCCCAAAGCTTTTCTCTTGTTTAAAAGAAGACCTTAACCTAAAGTATTCTTTAATGTTTAAATAAAGGTTAATTCGTTTTTCTGTTTTACACATCCTCCTATTAATATCTTTGGACATCCAGCACTAAACTGTTTTATTGTAGAGATCACTTACAGTATCTTCTTGATTATTTATATTCTATATTTCTATCATTGACCTTCTACTTTCACCCTATTTTTTGTATGTAAAAATAATTCAATAATGTGCTTTAACCACTAGACGGTGCACACAATGTACACACAGCATAGAATGCCATAATAACTTTGTATTATTAGTGTAGGACACTTATGTATGTATAATATCTGAAGATGTGTAGTTTTATTCATGTTTTCACATAATTTTACAGCATATTGCTATACTATTTATCATGTTTTACTTCTACACATTAATATCTGATTTGTAAAACATCACAGACAGAAATCCGTCATTTAATGGTAAGCTAATGAAATTGTGATTACATAGATGCGTCTCCCATCACCCAAATCCCCTGACTATTCTCTCAACTCAGTATTTACATTCTTATATTCAAAGAAAATCAGTAATATCTTTAAAAACTACAAGTCCTTTTCTATCAGCTGTGCACCGTTATGGGGTAGATATAACCTATCTACCAATTGGATCAAATATAAAAGTCAGCCGAATTAATGTTGATACTGCAAGGAGACGTACAGTATTTTGTGAAGAGAAATTGAAAATGTTGTTTAATTGCTGATATATTTATGATTCACGTCACATATTCAGTTTCGGTGCAGTTCTTCCAGTTTCTCCAAAGGTATTCTAATCAGGGCTCTATAAATAAAGAACTACGGCAGATGTGTTATATTTAATGTAGTCAAACCGTGTATTACAATGCCATTATGTGATGACTTCCAAAGAGAAAAGCAAGTACACTCGGATTAAAGTATCATTTATTTATTTTTTAAATGTTTTTCGGTTTTCATATCGCATAAACACCACATCCCAACGTGCATTGCGGCTAAACAATCCAATCACTTATTCTAAACAATAGCTGAGGATCTTGGGTAATCAATTCAGTGTGTGCATCTATTTCCGGTTATTTTATTTTGAAATTCAGTTCCTGACGGACGCCAAAAAAGTCTGAGTTTATAGAATTAAACAAATAAATAAAAACAAGGATAATTGTGTGTTATTGGTGAGTAAATAACAGTGTGTTATTTAGAAAAGAATAACAAATTAGAAGGAAAAAAAGATTTCAGTATTCTGAGGCTCTGAGCCCCATTTCTTTTCCTCACAGACGGCAAAAAAAGTCAGACATTATACGATTTAAAATAAAAACAATAATCGTGGCTTGATATTGAGTAAGAACATGTTTTTATGAACCAAACAGCTTCTGGTCTTCCAAGACCCGACCGGACAAAAAGACGTGGTGCAGGCACGAAACATACAACCGATAGAAATACATTTTTTAAATCGTTCTGTGTTACACGGAAAAAAAAGGGGGAAATTGTGTTGATGAACACGAATCAATAGATTAAATGTTGTGACTATAATACAAAATGCTGTGAGGCTGGGTTGAGCACAACAACAACAACAACAACAGGAAGAAAGAACAGATAACATTATTGCAAACAGCATTACAATGCAGAGCGTGTACAAGTAACGTTTTATATCCATAATTTAGGTTATTTTTGCACCTGTGTATTAGAGGTCATTTAAAATAATGATCAGGTTCTCGTATTCTGATGGTGGTGTCTGTCGTACACATTTTGAGATATAGACTTCAGTTTTCTCCAGAGAAAACTGCAGTTGTTCAGGTTTATGTCACGGTTTGTGAAACAAGCAGGACCCAAATGCAGATATAAACTGAAACTTCCTTTATTTCAAGGCTATGAGATATATGTACAATGACAAAAACAGAACACTCACCGCAGAACTAGTCAGGGAACAAGACGAACCGAACAAGACAGACAGACAACCCAGAACTTAAATACACACAAGACTCAATCACACAACAAGACACAGGTGAGGTGGGAGGAGAAAACACAGGGGCCCAGGTGAACATAATCAGACAATTAGACAAACCAGGGAAACTAATGACAAGAGGAAAACACAGGGAAAAGGACCAGACAATAACCCAAAGGAAAACATGACATGGAAAACAGCAAAAACACCCAAACCTACAAAACTATAAACGTGACATAACATGAGAATCGTGACATAACCCCCCCCTTAAGGGACGGATTCCAGACGTCCCAAAAAAACAAAAATCCAGCAGGGTGGGTGGAGGGGTTCTGGAGGACGGGTCTCTGGCGAACGGCCCGGGGGCAAGGCAGAGTTAAAAAAAGGGGAATTCGGGCGGACGGCCCGGGGGCAAGGCAGAGTCCATGGAGGGAATCTCGGGCGGACGGCCCGGGGGCAAGGCAGAGTCCGAGAAGGGGTGAAGACCAGACAGCTCCGGAGGCCGGTCAGGAGCCGGTGTCGGCAAGATCCTCCATGGAAGAGGACACAGGACCGGCAGGACCCCCGGCAGGAGAGCAGTCGGTGGAATCCCCAACGCGACAGGACATGGAGTTGGCAGGACCCCCAGCGGAAGAATAGTCGGCGGGACCTCCAACGTGGCAAAGCAATGTAATGAATGAGGAGTTGGCAGGACCCCCGGCAGAAGAGCAGTCTGCGGGACCTCCAACGGCTCAGGACATGGGGTTGGCAGGATCCCCGGCAGAAGAGCAGTCTGCGGGACCTCCAACGGCTCAGGACATGGGGTTGGCAGGACCCCCGGCAGAAAAGTAGTCTGCGGGACCTCCAACGGCACAGGACATGGGGTTGGCAGGACCCCCGGCAGAAGAGTAGTCTGCGGGACCTCCAACGGGACCAGACATGGAGTTGGCAGGACCCTCGGCAGAAGCGCAGTCTGCGGGACCTCCAACGGCTCAGGACATTGGGTTGGCAGGACCCCCGGCAGAAGGGCAGTCTGCGGGACCTCCAACGACACTTGAGTGGGTTGGTTCGCCAACAGAACCCGGGGAGCTGGCGTCGGACGGACAGCCAACAGGAGACGAGGTGCTGGAGTCGGCCGGTATGCCGACAAGACACGGGGAGCTGGCGTCGGATGGACAGCCAACCGGAGACGAGGTGCTGGAGTCGGCCGGTACGCCGACAGGACTCGGGGAGCTGGCGTCGGACAGACAGCCAACCGGAGACGAGGTGCTGGAGTCGGCCGGTACGCCGACAGGACTCGAGGAGCTGGCGTCGGGACCATGGTTACTGGAGCTGGCACTGAAGCCGGGACCATGGCTGTAAGGTCCGGTTCTGGAGCCGGAAACATGGCTGTAAGGTCCGGTTCTGGAGCCGGAAACATGGCTGTAAGGTCCGGTTCTGGAGCCGGAACCATGGCTCTTGGGGCTTGAGCTGCTATCTTGGCCTTGTGACTCCTCTTCTTAGCAGCCGCCTGAATACTCCGTGGACCTCCGTAAGCCAGACGAGTTCCAGAATATGACTCCTGGACAGGAGCAGGAACTGGGGCAGAAGCACGGGTTGACTTCAGACGGAAACCACCAAGGCGTATGGTGCCAGGTTGGGAATTGGGAGACATGGAGCTAGCATGCCTGGGGCTAGCAGGCCGGGAATCACACACTGAGAGGAAGTCCAAAATCCAGCCAGGTAAGAATTTAACTAAACCTGGTTTCTCCATTGCCCTCTGGTGTGCCTCAGCCCAAACAGCCTCTCGCTGCTGACCCCTGGACGCTCCCAACCATCGACTAGAGCAGACAGCCAAAGCAACGGTTAACTCCAATATCTCCTGCTCGAAAGGATCTGCTGGGCCCATATTTCAGGTCGGTTCGTACTGTCACGGTTTGTGAAACAAGCAGGACCCAAATGCAGATATAAACTGAAACTTCCTTTATTTCAAGGCTATGAGATATATGTACAATGACAAAAACCGAACACTCACCGCAGAACTAGTCAGGGAACAAGACGAACCGAACAAGACAGACAGACAACCCAGAACTTAAATACACACCAGACTCAATCACACAACAAGACACAGGTGAGGAGGGAGGAGAAAACACAGGGGCCCAGGTGAACATAATCAGACAATTAGACACACCAGGGAAACTAATGACAAGAGGAAAACACAGGGAAAAGGACCAGACAATAACCCAAAGGAAAACATGACATGGAAAACAGCAAAAACACCCAAACCTACAAAACTATAAACGTGACATAACATGAGAATCGTGACAGTTTATGCATCTTAAGTATTTTGCAGTATTTTCTTTAAGATGTAGTGAGCAATACGGTGATTGAGATCATGATGTTCAAAGTCACCTTTGCCCCCTTAATCTTTCAGAGTGCCCAACCGGCCCCCAGGAACAACCCCCCCCCCCCTCCCCCCCCGCCCCCTTGTGACATTTTGTTCATCTTTCCCTGATCCAATGCCACTGCTCTCAAGCTATGCTGCATTTATTTCCTTATCCTCACTCTCCACGGCGTCTCAGTGGGAGTGGGAGTATAATTACGCAGTCAGACAGTGTTTACAGACGCAAAAGCTCCTTAATTTATTCCAACAGTTAGCAGTAATTCCCCACTTTAATTTATAGCTCCTCCACCCAGTGGGAAAATGAGAGAGGCTGATAGTGAGAAGAAGGGGGGAGAGGGAAGGAGCATATGGACGTTATATTACAGAATACAATGTACTTCTACTTACACATGTTAAAGCCATCATCATTCGTTTTACTGCACATTTAAGTTGTTTCCCTCTCCCAATCTATTGAGGGTTTTAGCCCACTCTGTAATAAAAAATATACAAACATAAAATATGTTCATGGATGTGTTATTTGTAAATGTGACTGGATGGCAATTTAGTTTTACCAATGTGATACACGTCTTCCCTTGTAATGCTTTTCAGCCCTGGTTTTGGTGTTATTCACCACAAACGGGGAGTCTTTTCCGGCCAGCAGTCGATTACACCTGTGTTTTCTTAACATCTAAGCCTCTCTAAAGCTGTGAACACTGGTGTGAAAACTGGCATTGATTACATTCATACTGCCGCCTCGGACCAGCTTACAAAGGTTCTCATTGACTTTTTAGAAACCTTTTGAGGCAAGGTACAAAACCCTAAGGAAGGCACCCAAAGACTTCTGTCAAGACACCCAAGAAAAACAGCCTGCTGGACTGCAGCAGCTGGTACATAAAAACGCCTCTCCATCCCAAGCATGAAAGTCTAGCAGCGATGCAGCTGAGGATTTCAGAGAATTAGGAATGGGCTAAATGTCTGCATTTGAAGGCTGTCGGTCAAATTTTAGACATCTCCACAAAAGTGTATTCACAAAACCTATATAACACACTACAGGAAAGAAAAGAAAAAAACCCAAAAGCATAAAATGGCCTCTTTAACATTAAGTCATTGTTCAGGAGGTTTTTCCAGGGAGCCGATTATCCAAAGAGATCTCATCTTCTCAAAAAAAACAGACTGTTAAGCATTTCATGTTAAAAATCATCGTTTCCCTGGCAGGCACACGGTATGCAAGCTCACTGCTAATGTTTGTATTTTAAGTTATCAGAAAAATAAGCTGAGCAGACATCCAATGACTTAAAACATTCACCATTAAAAATATAGGGTTAATACAAACAGCCTCAAAAAGTTATATTACACAAATGTTGCTGTAAACTATATAAAAATGTAATATATGACATATTTTGGCATACAACCACAACTCTGACAGTGCACGAAAAGGGAACCATCTCCATAGCAGGTAAACATATACAAAAACATAGGTCTATTACATTTTTGATATTTAAGCCCGGCTATTCTAAATTATGGTTGCACAATATGGGCACATTGCATTTATTGTAATTCTAGAATTTCTGAATAGATAACATTAGAGGGGAGCATTAGTAAGACCATTAGTAGAAGTGCAGGAGTCAAAGCCACAGGGCCATGACAATGAGTTTAACAAATCTGTGTGGCTAGAATGCTCATTTATAGTAGAGAATCACCAGACTAATTAATGAAACAAGGAATATTGAGTGCAAGAGTTAGAAAGGAGATTATGTAAAGGGGAATGAGGGTTGCTTCAGAGGCCAGAGGGCTGTTGCAAAATTGGAACATGAAGATATTACTTTTTAGGAAAAAACACAGACGCTGATTGCCGTGTTGACTGAATTCACCGATGATGAACCACCAGGGAGTAGTTGGCGCGATGTTGGGTGTAGCCACAGTTCCGTCGCCACAGGGAATGAAATGATCCTGTGCACTTCAGTAAATAAGCTGCATCTGTCACTGGTCACACATGTCAGCAGTAAAACCTAACAAATTTGGCAGAGAGTTGTCTCATCTGGCAAGTCTCTTCAGTAATTACAGCAGACTAAATTATATCACTGGGTCGTCCTGATGAGCCAGACACTATGTCACTGTGACCTGGTTTCAGCCTCGCTATAGAAACTTGAAAGCCAAAGACGTCTCACTTGGATGGATGTGAGTACAGGCAATCTGCAGTCAAATATTTACTTTATACTTCATGAAAACTATTGGCATGTTGCCCATTAACTGGGGCAAGGTCCCCAAGCGGAGGATTCAGGTTCATAGTGTCATCCCCACTGTCTCCCCATTTTTTGTATTGCCATGGTATTTTGTATTGCCGTGGTCAAGGTCTTATTTAACCATTTATTACTACATGCAGAAAACACCTCGAAACAGTTTACCGATTCTGCATTGTTCTCATTTATTATTGTCAGATTGAGTAAAATAAGAAAATACATTAGATTTTCTGCTTCTTCAGGAGCGTAAGGGTGTTGTTTGACTTTATGTGATTGACAACACAAACAAACCACCAATAAGTGTCTGATTCTAATATTGCTTAAATCTGATTGGTGCATGGAAATGCGTGACAACAGCTACAACAGCCCAGATAGAAAGGGAAAGCTGCATTGCCACATTTTAAACAAAAATGTTTAACATCATAAAAATCTTTCCAACCATTTACATCTTTGACCATTTAAGATGCTGTTAAAAAAAATGCAATCTACTGGGATAAACATTGCAGCAATAACTTTTTTGTCATTTCAGTGCACGATCATAACCTTGCACATGGTTCAGTTTAAAACCTTTTCTCATGCGACAAAGAATGACATGACTTAAGTCAGTCAGTTATGTAGTCAGAGTGTAATTTAGGTATTAAATGGGAACATTAGATAGAAGACCGTGAGACTGTAAGGAGGAGGATCAATCAATCTTCTATTAAGTTTTTGGATCCTGTGTTTCTAGAGGTTTTTTTACACCCTATAAGTGAACAAAGGTATAAATCATTGAAGTAAATTACCACAAAAACCCTCAAGACCTTATACAAGTACCTCATAAAACACAATCTCAGAACAATTTGTGGATTCAATGTAGTGTACAGGAAGCCTACAGTGGGCCATTTCATAGTTGGCTCAAGGCTTTCTTCATTTTAAACACATTTACATATTCACAATTGCTACAGTAAAAAGATTAAAAACTGAAGTTTAAATTTCCCTTCCTTTCACATCATCCAATTTTAAACAGCGAGATAAAACTGAGAAAATCATGTAACATTTAAAGGACTGCTTATGAACGTGGGATTTCACAGTCGTGTAAAAGTAATAATGGGTTTTGTGAGAACAATTTGTCAGATTTCCATCCGTATCATGGTGCTATGAGGCCTCACACTATAAACCACGTTTCCTCTCCGTCATTTACAAAGACATTTCCATTTTCATTCTGCCTTTAAACCATTCATCCGGCTGCCTTTTCTATACATTAAAGACACATAAAATGAGCTATGGATGGATAAACCACGTCAATCAGCACTTAAGCAGGAGGAAAAAGAAATAGGTACAAAAACAGGTGATAAACAAGAGTGGGAGGTAGGAATTAAAACATTCATTTCAGACTTTAATATCCCTTTTTCCCTTTCATGCGATCAACAATCCATCCCACCGTGCTGCAAAGGGTAGTGATCCATTACAGCATGATAACAGTCGAGATGAAATGAGTCAGACCACTCCATTAAACCTGAAGCAGCTGTCATATTCCTGCAAACTAATAAATCCTTACTGCTCTGTATAGTGTCCTTGTGGGTCATTTTAATAAATGTAAACGTGATATTGGTCTAATCTATTACGACTACCCTTGTTTCCCTTGCTTTACTAAATATTTCTGGTTCCCTCTTCCTGCAGTTGTGGCTGTTCTCCTTCAGACTGCAGTGTTAAATGGCCATAGTTTGTGGAATTGCCCCGCGGGACTCACCAAGGCACAACCAAATATTTACAGAGGAGCACATTCTTTAATCCACATCCCAGCCATCATTTGTCCCCTGCAGAGGCAAATGCGAAATATTCTTGGCACAGAGCACAGCAGAACGGGCGCAGA
Source organism: Notothenia rossii (assembly GCF_949606895.1). NCBI lineage: Eukaryota > Metazoa > Chordata > Actinopteri > Perciformes > Nototheniidae > Notothenia > Notothenia rossii. The sequence continues at coordinate 23,735,446 of NC_136907.1, read as the reverse complement.
AGAGAGGTAGTGGAAGTCAGAGTTAAAGAGGCCCAGCATTACCAAATGTTGGAGTTTAAGCATCGTAATAAGACTGTCAATATTTAGCATTATTTATTTTAAACCAATTCCAAACAAAGTCCATATCCAACAAGTATTGTGATGTTGATCCTGATGTTTTATTTCTCTCTGCCCTAGAACTTCATTCTTTTTTGGAGTATTTAGCAATATCGTGAATATTCTGAACAGCCAATGGGAGGATTTTCCAACTTCAGCATGTAATACTATATATCCTCCATTTCAGATTCCCGTAACTTCAGGAGAATCTTAACCCTGATAAGCCTTCGAGACACAATGTCAGGGGATCTTTTTTAACTCAAATTGAGGCAATATCAAATTGATATAGCCGTCTATTCACGTCGCCTGCTTTGAATTATGTAATATCGTCAAACATCCCCTTCACATTTGAACAAACCTTGAGTCAATCCCTCATTCAATGTCTTGCTGCTGGAAATCCTTGTGAGTGCACGAATTGTCTATTAATTTGCTCCTGAAAATAGTAATTTCACACAGAACTATATGTATTCCTTTTGCTATGAACTTAAGTACAGAGTAACATCTTCAGTAGGAATGAATAAGCATGGGGCTCGGTTGGGGATTCAACGTAATGAGAGACTGACTATGGCATTGTTGTTGTTTTTTGGGCGCGATCTCTTGACAATAACAAAATTATAAAAAATGACAACCCTTATCCTTTAATAGGTTATCAAGGGTGAGTAATTACCAATATAAAGCTCATCCCCGCTGGGGACTGTCTGAATTACTTCAGACTCTCAAAGATTCATTGTTGATGAATCCCAATTAAAGAGTTAATTTTCCACACCACTGAGCTAACTTACCCTGTCCAACAACATACGGGACGGAAATACTAGAGGCTAGCAAGGGAGACAAAATCCCCCGAGAGGCATATGGTTGGGGGGTGGGGTGTATTCCTTTAGTACTATACCTTCCTCACGGACAACATACATGTGTATAGGCCTATCACAAGGTGTCCCAGGAGAGAGCAGTTGTCTATGAAATGGTTAAAACATAAAAAATTGAATTATAGATAGTATAAGCACAAGGCTGTTCGAGCTCCTTCCAGTTAAAACTAAAGCCACTACTTTCAGTTTTTATTAATACTCTGCATACCCTAACCCTATAGAATACATTTCAATGGAAAAATGAACTGCCGGCATAAAAAAACAAACCAATGATATTGATGCAATCTGGAACCCATTTATTTAGTGGGAATGCTGTTAACAGCATTCCAACTAAGTGTTCTTCTACGGACGAAAAGTTTATTATTATTCCGCCTAACTTATTTTGCCGCGCTTCTCCTCCCGCATTGAACATCTCAGAAACTCCGTTCAAACATCAAAACGTTCAGCTCGGTCGGGAATCGATTGCTATTACTTTTCTCATTCATAACTTTCATAATTCCAGAGATACATCCCATAATACATCACATGTTTAACATTGAAGTCAATGGAGGAAATCTTCAGACTTCAACAAATCTTCATGCGACTTCAACTGCTAACTGTTCATTCATACTTTCACTCAGAAACCTCATTCTAACTTTAAAATGTTACACATCTTTCTGACATTATTCGTGTAAAACAACTTTTAAATCTGATTCTTACTTTTAGAGATATTAAACATTGTTCAGACCTTGTTTTCGAGGTTTTCTTCACATTTTAACATTAACTAGAGTGCGTGATGTCACAGCTAGAGGGTAGAAAATCTTGAAATTTGCCTTAATATATTTTTTTAAAACTGCCATAATTCCCAAACCCTACATTCCTGAGACATAATTTATCATGACAAACGTAGGAAAACATCTCGTAGCTTGAAAAATGACAAATAACTAAGCCAAATAATTAAACAAATTTCTTTTTGAGGGCATGAAGTGACAAAAACGTTCAACATTCCTCCATTAAACCTCATTGTAATTTCAGGCAGATATTTCCTCACGGTAGCAGCTGCACACCTTTAGTTAAACTGCCAAAAAGGCCACATTATTAACCCGAAACTACACAAACATTACACTTCAGATACTCAACTTCCTTGACATGCTTCACGTTTTGAAATTTCACAGATATCTGTTACAGTTCTTCCACAAAACGTTCACATGTAAGAGGTTTATCTCTCATTCAGAACAATGAAGCCTTTGATCTCTACAGAGCTCGTTAGCTCAACTATAAACACCTTTGTAATGGAACACGATGAGGTCATCACTCCAACTGATATGCTCAGAGCAGCAGACTTCAGATAGCAGTCTGCTAACAGTCCAGCCGTGAAGACATCTACGGGACAGTTTTGAGATTTCTTCAAATGCCGTTGCCATGGCAACACAATGCTCGCCTTGAAACACGGTTTTCTCATAACTTCAGTGAAAATACTCCAAACGCCCCAAAACTTCACAGGTTTGGTAACGATGCAGCCATCAACGCATCTAAGCGTATTATGGGGTGTCATCAAATGCCCTTGCCATGGCGACAGACAACTCGCAATGAAACATGATGTCGCTGGTCCATGCCTCAACAGCTCTACGCCAAATCTGAAATCTCACCATATGCCGTTTCCATGGAAACGCCATAAAACATGATGTCGCTATAACTCCTATGAAAATGTTCAAAAAGTGCTCAAACTTCACAAGTGTGCTAACAGTCCAGCCGTGAAGACATCTACGGGACAGTTTTTAGATTTTTTCAAATGCTGTTGCCATGGCGACAGATCATTCGCCATCAAGTTAGTTCAGAAGTTTGCAGTTCAAATATTCTGCTGCTTTTCCAAGCCTTTTTACTTTTTTTTCTTCTCTCATCACACATTCAAGCCCCCAGTGTTCATGTATCATTTCAATCTAAATTCTTCACTTTCTTCTTACACATTACATTTCAGCATAGCAGTTTAGCGTCAGCCTTTCAGCATAAAGCATTCCCATTAGCAATTTCTTCAGGAATTGCATTCTCTAGTTTTAATTATAATTTTGTCATTTATTACTCTCTTTTTGTCCAATCCCCCAGACGCACGCAGGCACACACACTGTTTTTCTTTTCTTTTTTTGTCTCCATGTATATTTTGCTATTTGTCTTAAATACTTGTAAATGCTCCTCATTAAAAAATTCAAATAAAATTCAAATACTCTGCATCAGAGACCAAAGCCATGACACCCTGGGGTGTCTTAAGACCGGGCCCAAGGGTGCTGCAAACTTTATCATTGTTTACTGTTTTTAAGAATGTTTTACAGAAATCTGTAGGCAACATTTACATACGTTTAATGTTCCAAAACATATCACAACAGAAACAAAAACCAATAACAATCTAACTCGGCTTCTATTGGCTAGTCCTCCAACACATTGCACATGATAGGCTAAAGGGCGAGACGCTTCCAACATATCTCTAAGTGGTTGACCAATCACAACAGAGCCGGCCAGCTAATCAATCAGAGCAGACTGGGCTCTGGTTTCAGACAGAGGGTGAAAAGAGGTGCTGCAGTACAGGCAGTATGAGAAAAATAAAGAGCTTTTTGAACATTAAAGCCAAGTAAATCACAGTAGAGGCACAAAACACAAATATGAACCTGAAGATAAGCATAACATGTTCTCTTTCAACTGCATGCACCCTTTTGTTTGTTTCAATTGGTTGTCCTTAAATATAAGCTCATTTTAAAATGTGAAGAAAATGTAAAAAAACATTAGCATATGAGTGTGGGTGTGGTTTCAATTTAAGACTTGACCTTAAAAATCCAAAGAGATTTGGACGGCCTTGAATTTAAACACGAATAACTTGTGACTTCATTGGACCTACATTTTGACCTGGAAATATTTAAAACCTTCCCCCAAGCTCAAATATTAAACAAGTGTTTTTTGTGTGTCACAAATCAGCACATTTCTCTTAATTTTCAAATCAACTTTTTAATCAAAATGTGTGGGTCAACATTTTTAGAGAGCATATTATGACTTACTTGACACTGAAATGAAGGACTTTTCAGCATTGACTTTGGACTTGAGTGTAAAGGCTTGAGGAGTAATTGTGAGGTGCAAAAGAATGGCAATTCAAACTTTTTTAATGTATTTGTATATTTTACTTGAATTTGATACAAAATACGATATATTGTATGATGAAAGTGTCTGAAGTTGATGAGACCCATCAGGGTGATATATTAGTTGCTCAGGGTGCCATGAAAACATATTTCCTTTGAATGGGGTGCTTTTTTTTCTGGTGCAGTTATTGTGTCTCACAGAAGTAGACCTTTGGGGTAGTGCTTAAACCATAAATTGTTCAACATGTTATTCTGTCATTAACAAACCAATAAAATTGCCAGCTTCTCCATTTTGTATTACTCGATATTGAATATGTTGAGTGTGTTGACTGATGTAGCAATTTCTCAAATATCTCTCTGGACTCTTATAACTTGCAATTAGCATTTATTTCAAGATAACTTTCAATCAACACCCTTTTAGAGTTGTGGGTTGTTTTGAAGCTCACCAAGGATCCAATTATTCTCATTATGGCCTTTCACATAAGTTATATTAGAGTATAAAGCACATACTGAGATAATAAAACGTTTCATTTCATAAAATGATTAAAAGAAGAGAAAATCACACCCCGACATAAAAATGTATGTAATCTGACCTGAAGCCTTAAGGTAATAATTAGTTTTTGTTATAATGATATAAACACTGTAAATGTTTGCGCAGATCGATTATTTCCTATTTCTAAGTCTTCATCTGGTTGTGTGGTTCCTTTTATATCCTGTAAGCCTGTTCTTTACCTCCGTGCTTTACACCTACTCGTTGGCCTTTGGACTTGAATAATAAGAAGCAGAGCACTATCCAGGGTATTTGTATGAATTAAGAAATGATGAAATGCTGAAATAGCCTCAGCCTTAAGCGAAGAGGGTGGCAATAACCGAACAGCAGATAATAAATGCGAGTTAAGCTGACAGAAATGAGAAGGGTGCATGCATAGCAATATCGTTATCTGTAATTTAACGGTGAAAACGGTTATTGGGCTGTGGGAGATTGAAATGTTAGGTACCTTTGAAACTGGGTTATTTAAGGAGAGAGCTTCAGTGGCAGTGACGGCCCTCGCTCTCCCAGCAGGAGCCACTGGGGAGGGAACCTGAGGGCAGCTATCGATCCAGGCATCTGCTCTGCATGTGGGCAGCGAGCCTCTAGTGCCATAAACTCCTTTATTTCCCTCTAACCTTCGTGAAATGGTTTTATGGCAGAAGGAGGCAGAACATCTCCAGAGTTTTCGCGGAGGTCAGAGCTCCGTTCATCTCCCTGGTGCTGTAAATGGCTTACTGCCAAGCTGAGAGAAAAGAGCTGGATGTTGCTGTCGTGGATTTTTCTGTCATATCTTTCTCAACAGTCCCTCAAAGGGCAGCAACATCTGCCAGGGCAACATCTGCCAGGAACTCAACGGGATCAAAAAAGGTCACAAGGGACAGATGTTGTCCCTTTTATACCTGACCATTAACAGTAAATTAGCTTTGGCTAAAATTTTCTAGCTAGACATTTGAAAATAAATTAAACCTTACAATTTAAATTAGACAAGAAGGCCATTTAATTATTTAAATGTAAACTTTTCTGAAACACCTGGACACTGTAGTTTTGAGCTGACCTCTCTCAAATAGCAGTGTAAAGTGATTTTTAGAAGGGACTATCTTGAGCCGCGAATACAAGTGTGATGCCCTAAAAGTATGTTAGTATATCCAGCAGTGGGACCGTGACTGGGGTATTTAAAAATGAAACTGCAGTGCCCATGTTGATTGTAATGAATAAATCCCACCCAACCATCGCCCCCCTCTGCAGCATCATTTCCCAAGTCCTCCTGGGGGATCCCGAGGCGGTCCCAAGCCAGATGTGTTGTATAATCTCTCCAGCGTGTTACGAGTCCACCCGGGGTCTCCTAATGAATAAATTGCATTCCTAAAATGTGTTTTATCATATGACTACACCATGTTCTTTTCCATGTTTGTCAAGCAAAGAGAACTACTAAACATGTATTTTTGGGAGGGAAATTTGCCACACGAGCACAGTGTATCTGTTTGTGCCTCTGTGCAAGGGAGGAAAAATACATGAAATAACTGAGGCGACTCACGAGGAGGAACTAAATTAATAATGAAGATGCCACAACAGAGATCTCTTTCTTCATCACACACACACACACACACACACACACACACACACACACACACACACACACACACACACACACACACACACACACACACACACACACACACACACACACACACACACACACACACACACACACACACACACACACACACACACACACACACACACACACACACACACACACACACACACACACACACACCAACTCCTCCTGCACCCTGCATATGAATCCTCTTGTTGGTAATTATTATGCTTTGCTGTTTCCGCACAAGGGCAAGAATGCATTTCATGTGTCCTTCAGCAGCTTATTGTGCCAGTTTCAGCACAAATGTGTCCCATGCATGCATTGCCGCTGAGAGGCTTGAGTGATAGCTTTAGGCGCTCTGATAGCCACACTGCACACACACATCGGCTAAGAGCAATTTAGTGCCTGTTAATAAGAGCGGTGCGGAGCCCACAATAGAGTTGATTGTATTTCCTCTGAAACGGTGGTCCTGTATGCTGCATGTGGGCCTTGTGCGTGCCTGTAAATGCACTCATGCATTACAAGGGCTTGACCCAGATCACAGATAGACATAATAACGCATGACAGGTTGTCCTTTTGAAAGCCCTGTGCCCTAAAAGGCAGACTGGCCATTCACAGTCTCCATTTCTAATACCCTTGTGAATAAAGGAGCAGTCTGCTACCAACGTCAGAGTTTCCCTTTCAATATCACCGTGTGTTCATCTGAATCTTTTATTACCACATGTACTATGAACTCTAACTGGTTGTTCCGACATTTCTTAGAAGCTATATGATACATTATTTTTGTGAAATATTTAAACAATGTTTGTTGTTGCATCAAATGGAGGTATTCTATTTGTGTTGTGCATCATGTTATACATATTATCCTCAAATTCAGAATGTCTGTAACGCTTTAAGATGTCACTACACCAAAATAATGAACAATAACATTATGTTTGTGCTATAGGCTATGTAGAAATATATTTTTTAAATCCTATCAGTCAAAAGTATCTTTTACTTTGTTTATTGTGTGTCTTGTCTTTTGATAAATGGATTGCCGTTGGGGCATGAGACAAAGTGAAAACGGACAGAAACAGAAATGCTTTAATGTTGGATAATGTACTTTATATTATCATACGTGTTTTATTAACATGGTATCAATATTTCATTTTTGTTTAATTTGTCAGACACAGTTGTTGGCAATGCCACCCCTAGTCAGCAACTTAAAGATCCCTACTGTAATTAGAAGCAAACGTAGATAAGTGTGGGCAGAGTTCAAGAGATCATTTATGAAAATGTCTTCCGATTGAGCATCCTCATGAGTGCCGGAGACCTGGTGCCAAGCCAAGATCCCATTACAGTTGCAAGAAGAGCTAAAATTACTCCGAAGATGTGCTCACATGCCAGGACGTCAACTTAAGTACAGTTTCCATGGCATCTGTGAGTATATCCAGATTATATGTATTCATTATACATGGGGACGTGTGAGCACAACATTAAAGATGCATTGGAACAGCTTATCCCAAAGACTTTAAAGGTGCTCCTCACCAAACAGACAATACAACTGTATTATTAAACAATCTTGTGTTTGGAAGTGTACCACACATTCCTCTACTTTGGGTTATTCAGAGCTGATTTATCCACTGAGTGGTTTCATCTGAAGGGCATATAGGAGGGAAAGTGACAGTCTCTCCTGGTAGAGCATTAATATTGTATAGTTCATGAACCAACAGAGTGAATGGAAATCCGAAAATCTGTCTGATTCTTAGTCAACAGGATTTTGTGCAGTTATTAATGTTGAGGGTTTCTGGAGGAGAAAGAGTAGCAGGAACAGCAGGCCTGCAGAGCAGCCGATACTGTAGGCTAGACTTCTCCTAAAACTCTCTGGAGGAACAGTGAGCATGCTGGGTAAAGAAAAGTGTTCTGGGAAAAGATAAATCATTCAAAATGCAGCTCTGTGAAATTTTGAATGCCAACGGTGGTTTTTAGAGATCAGTTCACTATAACTTAAAGCAGCATGATTCTGTATTTTGGGTTTATCACCCCTACAGTTTCAGATTGCAGTCCACTTTTACACCGCTGTTGCCATTAAAGCCGCTGTTAAATTAGATGTGCATTTGTTGTGATGAGATTAACATGTCGACACTTTAGCTAACACAGCCACACTTCAAACAACCAAAAACAGTGTGTTGCCATGCACACGCTGTTTTTGGTTTTGAAATAAATGGTTTTCAAAGCAATAACTTTGTCGTTATTGGAGAGTGCAAGCGCCTAGTTAATCACAGTTTAGCAATCCCTCTGTGATATTGAGTGGCAATCATCACAGCAACAACACAAGACATAGCAACCAAGCTACTATTACTAAACCGGTTCTGGCACGACACTGCTGTACCTTTCTGCACCCCCCCCCCCCCCCTTCCAGCGGCACAAAACTCACATGCTAGCAGTGTGAACTCGCACACCCCTATTGCTGAAAGTTCCCAGTCCTGGCAGCATGGCTAACTGAGCTAACAGCTAACTAGCAGAAGAGAGTCAAAGTTAGCAGCAATTAGCAGCTAGTGTTACTTTAGCAAAATCCAAATCATTTCTGTCCATTAGAATAGTCCACAAATCTCTGGGATTTGAGGCAGTGGACTTCAAGGAGAAACAAAAATATCTCAATACAATATAATCCAGTTTCACCTAAATCAATGTTTAGCTGTAAACGTTACGCACTTCTGGTGGGATATCATACCAACTCACCAAGTCACATTGTGCAAAAAAAGGTGTTGGGTGCCCAGATAGGAACTCACAAAGGTACCACTCTCCCTAAAGTTAATGTTATTTTTTAGTCAAATAGTTACAAAATGTTCCTTTAGTAAAGTAAGAAACAGATTAATATCAGTACATTTTTTGGTCCAATGTAATAATGGTACAATTCCAGAACACGTAATCCCAAATAGACTTCAGTGTATGCCTTAGCTTAAAGAACAGTTTAAATACAGTAGGAATATGAATCAATCAATCAATGTTTATTTATATAGCCCAATATCACAAATGTTAAATTTGTCTCAGTGGACTTCACAGTTTGTACAGAATATCAGTATGACAATACGACACCCTCTGTCCTTAGACCAGTGGTTCTCAAAGTGTGGGGTTCGCCATCCCAGGGGGGCGCAGAGGCATGACAGGGGGGGCGCGAGAGACCAGAAGGAAAAATGGTTATTTAAATTTTTTTTTTTGAAAAATCATATTTTGAAAAATTATATGATACAGTACTATTACGTCTGGGTCTCTGTGTTTCATTAACGCTCGGCTCTGTGTGTGTGTGTGGAACGAGCCATTTTGTGAGCGTGCGCGAGCGAGAGAGAGAGAGAGCGCACCGGTACCGGAGATCGTTGATGTTAGCTTCTGGTACTAGCGAGCTACGCTAACGGATATAAGGAGTTTTTTCAACAACAAAGTGGAGGAGAGTCCTTTCCTGTCAGACTGAGAGGCTCAGTGAGCTAAAGGACTCTCTCACGGTACGTCCACACAGCAGCTTAAAAAAAATCTTCCAACGCTTCTCTGCCCATTGACTTTGAATGGGAGTGACATCACTTTGCTTCGCTTTTCGCCGAACTGCATTGTGGGGAAGCGAAGCGAAGATTTACAGGATTTACAGGATTTTCAGGATTCAAAAGTTGAGCAATGTTCAACTTTTGAAGCTGAGCTGGAAGCGTCAGCCAATCAAATCCCGTTTATGCAAATCTGACAGTACAAGCGCTAGCCATAGTAGCCAATCAAAGCGCGTGCAAGCCGGGAGAGCCAGACCGCAGTTCATTTCCTCATATTCCAAACGAGAAATTACGGTAGCAAATCACCCGGTTCTTTACGACCACAACTATTTACCGGGATACAAACCGGAGGAACCAGGCATGGAGGGAGGTGGCAGAGACAGTGGGGGAAACTGGTAGGTTTTCGCCTGTTTGGGGAGTTTATATATATACAGTGGGACAAAAAAGTATTTAGTCAGCCACCAATTGTGCAAGTTCTCCCACTTAAAAAGATGAGAGAGGCCTGTAATTGTCATCCTAGGTACACTTCAAGTATGAGAGACAGAATGGGGGGAAAGAATCCAGGAAATCACATTGTAGGATTTTTAATGAATTAATTGGTAAATTCCTCGGTAAAATAAGTATTTGGTCACCTACAAACAAACAAGATTTCTGGCTCTCACAGACCTGTAACTTCTTCTTTAAGAGCCTCCTCCGTCCTCCACTTGTTAACTGTATTAATGGCACCTGTTTGAATTCGTTAGCAGTATAAAAGACACCTATCCACAACCTCAAACAGTCACACTCCAAACTCCACTATGGCCAAGACCAAAGAGCTGTCAAAGGACACCAGAAACAAAATTGTAGACCTGCACCAGGCTGGGAAGACTGAATCTGCAATAGGTAAGCAGCTTGGTGTGAAGAAATCAACTGTGGGAGCAATTATTAGAAAATTGAAGACATACAAGACCACTTATAATCTCCCTCGATCTGGGGGTCCACGCAAGATCTCACCCCGTGGGGTCAAAATGATCACAAGAACGGTGAGCAAAAATCCCAGAACCACACGGGGGGACCTAGTCAATGCCCTGCAGAGAGCTGGGACCAAAGTAACAAAGGCTACCATCAGTAACACACTACGCCGCCAGGGACTCAAATCCTGCAGTGCCAGACGTGTCCCCCTGCTTAAGCCAGTACATGTCCAGGCCCGTCTGAAGTTTGCTAGAGAGCATTTAGATGATCCAGAAGAGGATTGGGAGAATGTCATATGATCAGATGAAACCAAAATAGAACTTTTTGGTAAAAACTCAACTAGAAGTGTTTGGAGGGGAAAGAATGCTGAGTTGCATCCAAAGAACACCATACCTACTGTGAAACATGAGGGTGGAAACATCATGCTTTGGGGCTGTTTTTCTGCAAAGGGACCAGGACAACTGATCTGTGTAAAGGAAAAAATGAATGGGGCCATGTATCGTGAGATTTTGAGTGACAACCTCCTTCCATCAGCAAGGGCATTGAAGATGAAACGTGGCTGGGTCTTTCAGCATGACAATGATCCCAAACACACCGCCCGGGCAACGAAGGAGTGACTTCGTAAGAAGCATTTTAAGGTCCTGGAGTGGCCTAGCCAGTCTCCAGATCTCAACACCATAGAAAATCTTTGGAGGGAGTTGAAAGTCCGTGTTGCCCAGCGACAGCCCCAAAACATCACTGATCTAGAGGAGATCTGCATGGAGGAATGGGCCAAAATACCAGCAACAGTGTGTGAAAAGTAAACCTTGTGAAGACTTACAGAAAACGTTTGACCTCTTTCATTGCCAACAAAGGGTATATAACAAAGTATTGAGATGAACTTTTGTTATTGACCAAATACTTATTTTCCACCATAATTTGCAAAAAAAGTCTTTAAAAATCAGACAATGTGATTCTCTGGATTTTCTTTTCTCATGTTGTCTCTCATAGTTGAGGTATACCTAGGATGAAAATTACAGGCCTCCCTCATCTTTTTAAGTGGGAGAACTTGCACAATTGGTAGCTGACTAAATACTTTTTGCCCCACTATATATATATATATATATATATTGCTCGCATAAAATCCCCGGGGTTTTTTGCTTTGTATGCCGGGGGCGGGGGATTCATGTGATTGGTTGTTGGTCGCGTTGCTCGCGAAAAATCCCCAAGCTCTCAGACACGCCCAGCTCCAAGATTTTCAAGATTGTTTCAAAGCTGCTGTGTGGACGTACCGTCAGTGTTATCTCAGTGTGTCTCAAACGTTTTGGTCACCATTAATGTAAACAATTATTTCCGAGGCGCACGTTTATATGATCATTATAGTTATAAAAAAATAAGAGAATATATTAAAAACAGGTATGAAATACTATATGACATTAAAAAATGAATAAAATTTAAAAGGGGAGTGATTTGTAAAATATCCATAAAGAAATAGTAAATCTGTTTACAGTTCTGTGTTGAGAGATGTATCCATAGATCTCTTCATTTTGCTCTCAAAGTGCACCAGATTGATGCTTTTAACTTCAATATTTAAAAATCTTCCCGGGGGAGCTTGCCCCCGGACCCCCCTATGTGAGGTCCATGACACCACCTATAAAAATAGCACTTTAACCCTGCTTACACCTATATGCCGTGAGCTGATTATCGAGCCTTCATTGTAACAGTCGCGGGTACATTGTGTATATGCGTGGGGATTGTTGCAGTAGAAAATTCCACTGTAGCGACATTAATGGGAAACCCTAAATGTTTGAGCACCCTCTATGAAACGTCAAGCTACCCCACAGCACCCCCAAAATAAATCTGAGCCTGACTATTTGTGTTGGGGGGGCCCGACTTTTTTTTTCTCCAAAGGGGGGGCCTGACAGAAAAAGTTTGAGAACCACTGCCTTAGACCCTCACATCGTACAAGGAAAAACTTCCAGAGAAACCCACAGTTTAAAGGGGAAAATGGGAGAAATCTCAGGGAGAACAACAGAGGAGGGATCCCTCTCCCAGGACGGACAGACGTGCAATAGATGCCGTGTGTAAATCGAAAAGATAATACATTTTACAGCGTAGTTAGACCGAATGTTTGGAAATGCATTTGTCTATAATAAGAAGATGAATCCACGAGGATGTCAACAATCCTGGGGGAGCCATCAGGGAAGTATGATGAGAGTCAGGCAGGAACGCAGAGACAGGTTCAGTCACGACTCGAAGTCCAGGACTCAGGATCCAGGACCCAGGACTCAGGATCCAGGACTCAGGATCCAGGACTCAGGATCCAGGACACATGACTCCGTATCCCGGCGTAGATAGACACCAAAAAGACATTTGGGGGAAGCTGGGTTATTCGGAACATGAGAGTACACAGGTACAGACAGACAAAAGGTAGAAGTAAGGTGTCCCCCGGCAGTCTAAGCCTATAGCAGCAAAACTAACGTGTCTACGTACACTCTAAAAACAAATGACTTGGCTCAACAAAGAAAATCAACGCAACAGTTTGCAACGATGTTTATTGAGTTAAGACAACTTCTAATGAAATTTTCTTAAAGCAACAAAGTTATTTGAGTTAGGGGAGAAGGCTTTTCCTCTACAATCAGAGTTGTTTTTAATTGCCACTTACTTAATAATTGGTAACATAAACACAAGTTTTGAAGTTGATTACTCAAAAGATTAAGTTGTTCCGACTAGTTTTACCACATGATTTAAAAGGGTTTTAAAGTTGTATGTACTTAATTGCCCTCATTCGGGATACAAGTTGTTAAGTTGATTACTCCAAACATTAAGTTATTCCAACTTGTTTTACCGTATGATTTAAAAGGAATTTTAAGTTGTATGTACTTAATTACCATCATTGTGAACACACATTTTTAAGTTGACAACCATTTATAAATTAAGTTGATCCAAATATTTTTATTTTGAAACTGCAGTTATTTATTTCAACACATGATGTTTCAATCAGGAGAGAATTCATTTAGTTTGAACATTTATTGACACATGCCATATGATAAGGTGAACACCTGAAATCACAGCTGACTGCAGAAAAGAGGAGAACCATTTTATATTTTGGCTGCAGCACGTTGATTGGCTGCTGGAGAATGAGGTGAAATGTAATAGGTTAAAGAGAACGCCTGTGATGAGCTGATTACATGCAGCTGCGGAGTGAATGTATATAAACCCAGTCTTCCTGAAAGAACTTGCGCTGATCTTCATTTAAATCTTGAAAAAAAAGATAAATAACACAAATTTAAATGTCCCCACAAATAATAAATAAACACATTAGCCATATTACCATGGGAAATGGGGACACAGCAAATGCTGCCATCACATCGAAGTTAGAGGCCTTTGCATATTTAAAACCAGTGCCAAATATGTAAAATCTGTAAAGTTTTTCACACATCAATTTTACAAAAGATGTGACAAAGATGTTTACACTGCCGACAGTCATTATTTCAAACAGTATGAACACATTTAACGCAGAATGCTTGCTCATTCATTTGTTTCCCTCGACCACGATGGTTGCCATCGTATGGTCAGATCCTGGGGTGGACCGGTCACTGATGAAGGGGATATTCATGTCCTTTTGAAGCACATTAAATAATAGGTTAGCGCATAAGAGATAATGAATTAGGTAATTGCATACTTTTTAAACTGTCACTCTTAGCGAATTCAGAGCCATTACGCTAAAGCAACGCTGGTATTGTTTTCACCTTGAGTCTGCATGTGTGTGTCATCATGGCAATGTGGTCCTGAAGACACACAGAGGTGGTTTTGAGTACTTTGCCTAGTGTTTTAATGCATGTGGACAGATTTTGACAATCACAACCGTGCAAGTTTTAGTGTATCTTCTCATCTTTTTTGCAGGTTCCATACAATATTTGAACTGGTTAAGTGCAGAGCAGAAGCCACTTTTCAAATTTTACACAATCCTTTTCCCATGCCATTGCTGTCAACACCTATCCATGCTGAACGTTGCTAAGATATTATTGTTTGGGGTGTGGCCAAAAGTGCAATATGCTTCAAAATGTAACTGACAGAGAGCAGTGCTTTTGTCCTGTGCCCATGGATTTTTAATTACGTCGCTAAACTCCTTGAAAAGGTCCTCTTCCTTTTCTCCAAGGCACACGATAAGGCAGCGGATGGCTATAGTTCTCTGCGTACTTCAATTGTATTGTGCTATTTTTGAAAAAGGAAAAAAAGAGAAGTTACCTAAATGAATATGTTCTGAATGGGAGACTGCCAACAACTTGCATTTCAATGAAAACTCTAAATAACGATCCAAGAAGCATGTCCTTGATCTGCTTCACCGAGATTCATTTTTAATAAAAAGTTATATCACAATAGTAACCAAAGTATTTTTAATCTCACAGTGGCCTCTACTACTTTGTATCCTCTTATATAACTATTCACAGTTCAAAGGCTGCTAATTTTGGTCAAACAGCAATTTGCCTATACAGTGCAATTACAAGGCTATCTACTGTATTTGAATGACAAAAGATGACACTCACCTTAAAATGTCCTTTGTATATTTCTATTTGTCTTAACTGTTGGTACTTGTCCAGGCATGTTAAGTGGGAGTGGACTTGAAATCCTTAACTCAAGGTGAAGAACAATTAATTTATCAAGCCAATTGCATTACTTGAACTTGAATTGAATTTTAAATCAATTAACGCAGAAATCAGAGTTCAAATTACACACAATATTAAGTTGATGTAATTACCAACATTATTACGTCAACACAACTTATAAATTAATGTTTGCAACTTAAAATGTTTATCTGAATCAATTAACTCACATTTTTATCTTGCAACCATGCATTTAATTAAGTGGAGGTGAAAGGTCGCCTGAATTCTTTTTTAGAGTGTACATGCACTCCCTTAGGATAGGGTGAGGGGGAAGAGTAGGAACTAAGATGTATGCGCCACATCTATACCATGAGCGCATTGCTCCTAAAAAGTTGTTTGGCACTGACACAAATCATCAGTTGTACGTCGACTCGGCAGGGATCAAGGCACGTGTATGCCTCTCCTTGCTTCCACCGTCTACACACACAAACAAATTACATCTATACCATTAGTGAGGGAAAAGAGTAAGAACTAAGAGGTACGGGTGAAGAGGCACAACGTGTCTACATCAATGCACTCTTATTCGATTATTTTATCAACTATACGTTTTATCAAAAAGGAAGGTCTTGACCGTACTCTTAAAAACGGATAGGCTGGCTGCCGCCCGAATACAAACTGGAAGCTGATTCCACAAATGTGGAGCTTGATAAGAAAAGGGTCTGGCTCCCATTGTACTTTTAGAGACTCTAGGAACAACCAACAACCCTGCATTCTTGGAACGCAATGCCCTAGTTCAGGGGTCGGGCCGCATGCGGCCCTTTAAGCCCTCTGCTCTGGCTCCCTTGAGCTTAGACAAAAATAAGAAGGAAATAAAATAAAAGTATTTGTAGGACTATTTATATTTTGTTGCATGGTTGAAAATGTTTCGTATCTTGTATTTTGAGGTGATACTGTGACACATAAATAAAAAACAAAACGGTTTTAGGTCAACTAAAATATGCGTCACATCCTGCTACGGTCCCGCGCGAGCGCCTTTTCCTGCGGGTGAATAACTGGACCCCCGGCTCGATGAGCGAACTATGGATAAATCAAAGAAAAGTACCGGAGGACCACAGGAATTAAATTCTGTGTGGACAGTTATATGCTTTCACAGCAAACGATGCTGGTTTACCGGTATGTTTGATGTGTAGAGAGAAGTTGTCAACGGTGCTGCAGCCTTTACGTATCGAGGAACAACAAGGGAGAGGAAGACAGCTGACAATCTTCAGTCATAATTCAATGGGGTATGTAATTTAGTTCAGAAAACACTTTTTGTTATATTCCATGGAATGATCTTAACGTCCCGATAGCAATGAATATATTAAATGCTTTGACAATAAATACATACAAAAATTAATCTCTGGAAGCCGTAGCGCTGTAAAAAGCACGGCATTTTAGCCGGCCCGGCTAAAATGATTGGATGGCCTACCTGCCTGTCAGCCTTCCATCTGTGCACAAATGTATATCGTGGCCTCATTGATGATGCGCGTTCGTGTGTGTTGGAGGAGGGACTCTTTAAGAAAGTCTGAAGGAAGAAGCATATTTTTTCCGGTTGTGTATTTTCAAATTCTAGCGCACTCGAGCTGGTTTCTCCATTCTTACCTACCCTACCTTTAACTCTTTTTAGGGTGCAGCTATATGTTTTATTTATTTCAAAGTGGGCCCATTTTAATAATATTTTGTTTTCCTTCAAATGTGCAGAGGACTCCCCAAGTGCTGTGTTTAATTTATTTTAAAGTAGGCCTGTGTATTATTTTTAATTCTCCTTATAGGAGTTCTTTGTTTCTTATTAGAGGTTAACAGTTTTATATAATGTAATAAATAGCCTAATACATGCAAAAAAAACGTAGTTTTTGTCTGATATAACAATAAATACAACTTTATTAGCTATCAGGCTATGAAATATGTTTTGCGGCTCCAGACAAAAAAATGTTTTGGAAAAAGGAGCAAAATTGCTCTTTTGGTCAAAAAGGTTGCAGACCCCTGCCCTAGTTGGACAGTAGGGTATAATGAGTTCTTTAAGGTAAGATGGCGCCTGCCCATTAAGGGCTTTGTAGGCGAGAAGAAGAATTTTAAATTCTATCCTGTGTTCTATAGGGAGCCAGTGTAAGGCAGCCAGAACAGGAGTAATGTGGTCCCAACACGGCACCCAGACCCCACGCAGTATTCTCATCTATTTGTCATTGCTGGTCTCATGTTCTGGTTGCTAACGCCATTGTAACAAGTAATCACTGATGAACTGCTGTAACGGTGGTGTGGGGGGGGGGGGGGCAGGAGCTCCAACAAGCCGTTTAGGACAGAGAGTGAATACACATACTATACAGAGATGATGTATGAGAAACCAATGTGAGTTTGGAAAATTGCACAATGTAAATCTATTCTAGTAGACCTCAATAACAATCGAATTATGATCATAAGAAATTGCCTTTAAATTTGGCTATAGCACTAACAGATTTCTGCTGCAGGAACTTTTGACTAATGGTTTGTAGTCTAGTAACAGTACTTCAAAAGTTACAAAAAAATTGTCGGATAAAGCAGGATTATGCGGTTCGACTAATAGTTGCTCAATTTCAATACCATAAGTCAGAACAAGGTAGAGAGTGATTATAACAGTGATTGTGGGGGCTGCAACAGTTGCAGTTAGTTCAGCTCTCTGGTTTGCAAGAGAAGTTTCATTGAGGTTTTATGTCAGATATTTCAGGGCAATAAATATATCATTCACAACATGAAGTCAACATATTCTTTATCCAGCGCTATCTGGAATACCTGATGCATGTTAACAAACTCACTGCATTTATTCATGGCACCGTCTAATGTTCCATCCAAATCTGTGTGCTGGTTAGTATTCATCTCTCTCCATAATCTAGTCTGTTAACGTTTCTCGCTGTCTCCTCAAGCGCTTAACCTTGTCAGAGATAGGCTTGGATCCATTAAGATTTCTTGAAAGGGTTGAGCATTACGGGGCTCATTTAGAATGACTTCCATTTTTAATAAACCGCAGATCAGATACCGAGGAGGTGCACTTAACAATGCCGGAGAGATATGCCTCATAATTTATATTGTACAAAACCTAAGGAAAATCATACAATGATTTCTACCCTCTTTCATTGTGGGAGCTCTTTTCATGCCACGCGCTCTTAGTTTGACGTATTCGACAAATATAAAAGCTGCCTCGTCATCCTTTCATGATTGCCCCGCTGAAGGGATTTTTTTTTATATGCTGCAATAATGTTTACCTTTTTGTTAACAGACTTGGGTTATTTGTTTGTACACGGCATCACCGCTGCCAACTGAAGCTATAACAGCCTGAAAGGGCTTGTTAAAGTGGATGTTACTGTCTTGCCGGTGATTTTTTTACAACACTTATTAGACTGGTGTTTGTATCACTGCACAATCCTGCCTAAAGGTGGACATGCGCTGAAAGTTAATGATCATATCTCAGCTGAACCAGAAATGATGGAATGAGAATAAAGCGGGCAGGGTTAACAGACAGTGAGAGGGGTGATGGGTGCCAGAGGGCAGGGTGAGGTTAATGGAATTGGTGGCATAAAAAAGGGAGGCAGGGAAGGCTGTTCAAATGGTATGTGAATTGAAAATGCATTTTAAGCCGCTGAATCAATACTTAGTTTCTCTGTTCTGATTCCGTTATTCAGGGAGAGGGTGGGGGCAGAGAGAAACTCAAAGTAAAGACCTTTCCATCTAATACGTGCCTCTAATACTCTCATAAGAGAAATCCCATTTTGTCGACATTGTCATATCGCTATTTGTTCCCCCTCTCTGAGCTTCAATGCTATCCTCCCAGTCATTAAAGCGAAGTATGCTGCTGGAGAAATATATATATGTCTTCATCCTCTCTGTTTCTCCAGGGTCGACCTGCATGATTAAGTGGAAGCAGCTCTGTGCACATTGCATGAGTCACTTTTCTGACATCTATCCACAGATGTTAGCTACTGCAAAATTAAAGTTGCTTGTATAAATGCCACAGAGTCAGAAGAGGACACGATAAGAAGGAGTAAGTAGACGGCAGAGGATCCTTCTGAGTCATTCATCAGAACAAGGATTGTCAGCCATCTGCACTCTGCAGCTCATGGAGCATACAAACACTCAACAATACAGAGAGAAAGAGGTTTCACTCATTAGCTGGAAATTATTATTTTACACACCACTGGTAATTTACAAACTGTCAGTGGCAGGTGAAAAAATCTTAACTGGTTGTTTTTAATTTCCAACTTTAATTAAAGGAAGCTGCAAGCAATGAAAATGTGTTGACCCTTGGGTTAATGAAAGCTTTTCAATGCAATGACATGAACTCTAAAAATGCACAGTCATCCAGCTCAAAACTTCGAACCTGACATTAAGGAGATAATCTGGCACCCATAATTTAAACAAAGCCTGCTTTTAGCATGTTTAGTGTTCCTTCTGGCTTCTTGTTCAGGCTAAATGTTCCATGCTGAAGCAACAACAGCCACCTAAAACTGTGAGAATAGGGCAAAAAGATGACTGTGTTTTTCAAAAACCTAACAATGCATATCAATGAAGTTGGAGGACTTCTGTGACAAACAGCGAAAATAAGAATGCTCAAAAGTGGTACAGTGGAGGCTGAGAAATAATAACTTGTACTTGTATAGATGAAGTTTCAAAATGGCTGTATCCAAGAAGTCCTAGAATGCAAATAAATAGTATTTTTTATCATATGCTTCCTATATGATTAATGTGTTATTTTCTTCTGATAATGTTCTCCATTCATAATACGGTTTTGGTCCAAAAGAATACATTCTCAAGCCTTAACATAACCCTGTTCCCATCACTATGACAATCAATTGGTTATTTTTCTTGAGGCTTTGGAACACCATGAGAATGCATCACAAATACCACTAGAAAACTACTTCTGAAAATATTATTAAAAATACATAAAAAACATGTATAAATGTATAGTAACCGTGTAGTACTGTCCAGTCTCCATCATAAGGCACAAGTGGAGATAGTGTCTTGATGCTTGTGCATTGACCTGTTTAATATAGAAATCTAAGCCCACGTCTGTGTGATCCACTCTGAAGACTGATCAATAAGTAAGGTACTACAGCATGATAGTGCTACTTCAACATGTTTCCGCCTTTTGTGTGTGTGTGCTGCCGACTGAAAGAAGTGCACTCAGTTCTTGGGTTACTTCCAAGACGCACATCCTGTAATTGATGATTTTGATCAAGTGCTCCATTCAGATTTGTCTTTGTCATGCTCAATATATTACATTTATTCTGCAAATCATCCACCCGGGGTTTGATTTGATTAATGACTCAATGACACATTATATTCATGTTATCCACTGCTTCTCAATTGCTCATTGTGGCTCCTGTAGCGGCCAAAATCATATAGAAATAAAACAGATAATTAACTTAAAATAATACAGCCGCTGAGGCACTAGTTAGCAGATCTTACGCAGGGCAATGATCCAGGTCCAGACAAGATTCTCCGTTGTGCATTTATTATGATCCAATATCATTGACAATGAAAAGGTTTCCTATGGTTTGTTCCTTTAAGTCTTTCCGATGGCTTTCCTTTCTTGTGGTTGGAAAACCCTGTGGCTCGAAACACCATGGTAAAAAACCGTTTGCCTACTAGTGCTCTGGCTCCCACCACCCACCTGTCTCCAATATATACAATTACACCAGGTGCTCTAATCACCCAGTGCCCAAAACATGCCTTCAAAATAAAAGCATAGAAACTACACTGAACAAAAATATAAATGGAACACTTTTGTTTTTGCTCCCATTTTTCATGAGATGAACTCAAAGATCTAAAACATTTTCTATATACACAAAATAACCATTTCTCTCAAATATTGTTCACAAATCTGAAAAGATCTGTGATAGTGAGCACTTCTCCTTTGCCGAGATAATCCATCCCACCTCACAGGTGTGACATATCCAGATGCTGATTAGACAGCATGATTATTGCACAGGTGTGCCTTAGGCTGGCCACAAGAAAAGGCCACTCTGAAACGTGCATTTTTGCTTTATTGGGGGGGTCTGGGAGGGTCTGAAAACCAGTCAGTATCTGGTGTGAGGGTTAGGGTTAGGGTAATGTTGTGAATCGAGTGGCCTGTGTTCGTCGTCCATAACATACGCCTGCCCATACCATAACCCCACCACCACCATGGGCCTCTCCGTCCTTCCCTTCATCCAGGGTCCACTTGTATTTGCAATGAAGAACATATCACCTGTTGGAAATTATTTTCTGAGCTTTTTCCACTCGCTCCGTCATTCAAATCCTCTTCATAAGGAGGCTCCTCCGTGTCTCCATCACTGTTCACACTATCTATCTTGAGGTTGGAAAGCATTTCTTCAAGCTGTGTTTCGGTCTGATGTTTATGACTTTGTTGACTCTGATGTCTTGGAGCTGGTCTCCTCTTTGTGGTTTCTTCCCTGCTCCTCACTCTCTGTGTGCTTTTCCCATTGCACTGTTGATGTTTTTTCTTTTGAATCATGATGAATGTGAAGTTTGATGAGCATCTTCTCTTTTTGTTCCACTGCAAGGTGGGAGGTTACTACAACAGGCCAGCCAGAGCTGAATCATTTGCCCTGTCCACCGGCCCCAGTATGAACACTTGTCTCTGACTGTCCAGGTGAAACATGTGCTTTGTTGAAGGATGTGCGTGTATCCTCATCTTCAATGTGAAGGGCTGACAGTTGCTTCTGGTGACACACACACTGCACTTCAAATATCTCCAATAGTCTTTGATTATGTGACCAGCAGGGCAAACAAAACTAGATCCATCCACCTTTATGACATTTATTTCCTCATTTTCTATTTCATATTGAAGCTTGAACATGTATCCTGTGAGTGATGGTTGTGTTGGAGAGAAAAACAGTTGTAGTTTGGGGCAGAAGGAAACTTTATCTTTTCAGATTTCTTTTTGTTACCATTTTTCCACAGATCCTTCCGATCCACGCCTCAAGTGGATTTTCAGTATCTCAATTTTGGCATTGAGTGCAGACAAGTTTTGTCTTTTCTTTTCTAAGCTCCTCCTCTTGGGCTTCCAATGCATGCTTCCTCTTCAATGCAGCCATGCGTTCTTTAAGGACTGCTAAATCAGCTTCAGCTTTGATTATTGCAGATGATCTGTATGATAATCTGAATACTTTCTGTGGTCTGGAATTATTGTCCTTTAAACATAACATGTGTGGTGCAATGTCCTTAGGATTTACCTCGTCAGAAGATCCACTTCTGGCCTGTGATGTAGCGTCTTGCATAATTTTTCTTTGATTGGCGTTATTTAAATATCCAAATAAATTATTTTAATCCACAGGAGAAAACGCTGATGCATGCGCATGCCTGCGCGTCAGAGTGCGTAATCACTGTGTGGATCTGTTCCCACGGTCCGACTATTCTTTAAACTTGTCCCACTGTTCATTCATATGCGGCGAAACAATTACTCCAGCACTCCAATAGTGAGGCCGTTTTCCTATACAGCCACTGGAGAAAATGTTCACATACCGCCCATGTTCCTGTGCCGTTGTTGAAGTCCGTCCAGGGCCCGGTGTGTCTTTTAAAGTGAAATCCAATACTCCACTTCAAACGCGGGCAATCCAAAAATCCACAAAAAAGAACTTCAAAAAACAAGTCCGCTTTCACGGCACGGGTTTTTACTTTGTAGCGGCCACAATCATATAGAAATAAAACGGATAATTAACTTAAATAATACAGCCGCTGAGGCACTAGTTAGCAGATCTTACGCAAGGGGCAATGATCCATGTAATTCCCTCGAAGCACAGGCAGACATAAGTGGCTTTCTCATAACGGGTTTTTCCTCCGAATCCACAGTGAAAACTACACAAACAAACAGTATAAATGACAAACATAGTTTTGTGTTAGGCACACAATAACATGCACAGCATGTGAGATGACTAGCAAGGTAATAAACATAAAAGTAATACAAGCACAACAACATACCTCGTTGGGCTGCATGCTCTGAAAACAGAGGGAAGTATTCTTCAGTTCTCTTCACAACTTATATGTATAAGAATACAAAACTAACAGCGCTGTAAGTATCCGTGAATCTTACTTTGAGGGTGCTTCTCATGTTCTCGATCTCTAACTCACGCGAGAACAGCATAACGAGACGTGAGCTTGGACTTCAAAATAAAAGACTAAATATGGCACGCATGAAATATTACAACATGTAAAGGCTGCACTTACAATCCAGTTCCAGACAAGATTCTCCGCTGTGCATTTATTATGATCCAATATCATTGACAATGAACAGGATAATGAGTCAGATGGTATCCTCCATCACTGCCTCCCTTCGTTTTGATGGTGCCATCAATGTTGATCCGACAGAGTTCCAGACCAACTTGGTGCCCTACCCCCGTATCCACTTCCCTCTGGCCACCTATGCCCCTGTCATCTCCACGGAAAAAGCTTACCGTGAGCAGCTCTCGGAGGCACAAATCACTCATTCCTGTTTCAAGCCACACAAGGGAAAGCCATAGGAAAGGCTTAAGGAAAGAGATGTAGGAAACCTGTTCATTGTATTTTGTTATAGGAATAAAATGCACAACGAAGAACCTTGTCTGGACCTGGATCTTTGCCCTGTGTGACGACCCCTTCTGCCTGGCTGTGCTCCCTGCCTTGCTGTCCTCTGGCAGGTACTGGGAGTGTCGTCCTGTTTGTGCCCGCCCATCTAGAGGCGGAGCCACAAGAAGGTATAAAGGTTGCCCAGCTACAAGGATCACTCCCTGATTCTGATTCTGATCCTGGCAGGCGATACTGACAGTCTGATTCTTACTTACACTATTCCTCAGAGGTGTTTTTTGTTAACATGTTAAATAAACATATATTTGGCATTTAACTCTGTGTGGCCTCCCTATTTGTTCCAGCCTTAAGGCAGGTTGTAACAAGTGGGGTCTCGTCCGGGATATTTTCCGGTGCTGGATAAAGGACTTGGTGACCTATTTCAGTCAGGGAGAGTTCACACAGCTTGTTGGTTGACTCTGAGTTCTGTAGGGGAAAATAGGTCAGGTTGATCTTACTCTATGTTGTGTTTCTGTCCAAGGCAAGCTATGTTTTCCGGTATTGCTGTTTTGTGTTAAAGGCTGTCAAATGTTTGGAACGCTTATTCCTGTTAGGTATAAGCAATGAGAGACACAAGCTGTCTCCATTGAACCTTTTTTTTGTTTTTGTTTGTTATTTTTGTGTAGTAAGTGGCTAGAGCATTTGCTCGGGTGCACTCCATGACTGCCTAGGTGATTTTCAATTGCTGAGAATTAACTGGGCTTTTGTGCTTAAAATCCTCCCACAATTCTACACGAAGACTAGGGTTGAGTGAGTCAGTAAGCATTTGGTAAGGTAGTTAGCCAGAGGAGTGGGGTTTCAATATGTAAAACTGTCTTTCACTATCAGTTACTGCTGGAAAAACCTTGCCTTGGTCGGTAAACAGTTAAATGGCTTCTATTGAAGATTTTGTTGAGTCCCCAAAGGAGGATTTGTTGGGTACTTATAAAAAAGATCAGCTTTTGAGAGTGGCTGACCATTACGGTCTTGATCTTCCCAAAAAGTTGAATAAAGAGGAGTTGTTGGTAGAAATAAAGGCACAGTTAGTGGGAAAAAGTGTTTTGTCTGTCTTTCTGGGGCCTGCCTCCCAACAGTCAATTGAGTCAGGTAATGTTTCAGGTGTGGTTCCAGTCCTGTCTGGACTTGGGGTTGGACTATCATTTAAGGAACAGAAAGAGCTTCTAATGCTACACTTGGAACGTGATGTGGAGGTAGAAAAGTTGAGACAAAATGCCCGTCTTCAGGAAGCGGAGATGGCTCAAGTTCAGGTTAGACAAAAACTAGACTTGGAGCGCTATAGATTAGAGCTGATGAGTGAAGGTAAGCTTCCATCTGAGACCAGGAGAGCTGCAGAGACTGTAGGTCAGGTTCCTGTAAATCAAGCATTTGATGTTGCTGTTAATTTGAGGATAGTTCCGAGGTTCAACGAAAAGGACCCAGACATTTTCTTTGTGTTATTTGAGCGTCTAGCAGAGGCACGAGACTGGTCTGATGTTGAGCGCACCCTTCTGCTTCAGTGTGTCTTCACTGGAAAGGCCCAGGGGGCTTTCACTGCCTTGGCTGCTGAAGACAGTAGAAATTACCAGTTGGTGAAAGCTGCTGTACTTCGGGCATTTGAGTTAGTACCTGAAGCATATCGACAGCACTTTAGGTTACTCAGAAAAGAGAAGCAGTCACACATGGAGTTTGCTCGTGATTTAACCACTAGTTTCAACCGTTGGTGTGTTTCATCACAGGTGAAAACTCTGGAAGATCTGCAGGAGCTTATCTTGCTTGAGCAATTCAAAAGTAACTATCCTGACCGTGTTGTTACCTACATTAATGAGCAGAAAGTAAACAGAGTTTCAGAGGCAGCCAAGCTGGCAGATGAGTTTACTCTGACCCATAAAGTGTTTTTTGGTGACAGCCGTGGTCGTGGAGATGCGGGATACAAAGAGAGTAGTGCGGTGGCTCACTTCAGTAAAGGTGTTTCAGAAGGAAAAGATAAGTTTCCAGTTAGGATTGACCGTGGGAATCGGGGTAAGTTTGACCCCAATCGTATTTGTAATTACTGTTTTAATAAAGGACACTGGAGAAACGATTGTCCTGAGTGGAAGAGAAAGTCCAGGCCTGGGGCTGTGTCGGCAAAAGCGTCTGGGACTGTGGCATCGCTACGTGCAGTGGAAAGGGAAAGTGTCATTGCGGCTTTGCGGAAACACACTCAGTCCTCTTTATCTGAATCGGTAATTCAAGCTCAAGTCAGTGAACACGAGGAGATAGACCCTGGTTATAAAGCTTTTGTGTCTGATGGTTTTGTTTCACTGGTCGGGAGTAAAGAGAAGGTACCGGTAAAGATATTATGGGACTCAGGGGCGTTGGACTCGTTTATTGTTGGTTCTGTGTTACCTTTCTCTCCTAAGACAGACACCGGTTCCAGTGTTGAGGTCCAGGGGATGGGATTAACCGTCTTCTCTGCTCCACAGCATAAACTGACATTAGTCTCCAGTCTGCTGCAAGGGGATGTGGTCATGGGAGTGCGTCCTTCTCTGCCTATTTGGGGCTTACAGATCATCTTGGGAAATGACCTGGCTGGTGATCGAGTATGGCCTGGGTCTCCAATATCCCAGGTAGAAGGTGCTAAATTCCCAAAAAACCCTTCTGTGATGCCTGCCACCGGCGCAGTAACACGTGCTGCCAGCTGTAATGTTTGTGACCTTACAAAAGATAAGAAAAAAGAATCTGTATTTCCTGTGCATACCTTTCCTTTGCCTATTTCTTGTAGCAACCTTGGGAATGAGCAAAAGAACGATCCCACCCTTCAGGCTCTGTACAGCCAAGTTCTACCGGATGAGGAATTCAGAAGTGCAGCCCGTGGTTATTTTCTCCAGGATGGTTTGTTGGTGAGAAAGTGGGTTCCCCAGGGGGAATGTTTTGTGGGTGAGGAAGTTGTGCAAGTTGTGTTACCCAGTAAGTTAAGACTCACTGTTCTTCAGACTGCTCATGATGGCATTGCAGGTCATTTAGGTGTGAAGAAAACATATGATCGGGTTGGCCGTTGTTTTTACTGGCCACTTCTGAAGAAAGACATTGCTGCTTTCATTAAAACTTGCAACACTTGTCAGTTGACTGGCAAACCAAATCAGGTCATTAAACCTGCGCCTCTGTATCCAATTCCAGTTGTTGGTAATCCATTTGAGCATCTGATTGTAGATTGTGTTGGACCATTGCCACGCTCCAAAGCAGGGAACAACTTTTTGCTTACAGTCATGTGTCAGGCTACACGTTATCCTGCTGCCTATCCTCTTAGGAATATCACCACCAGGTCAGTTGTAAAAGCGCTGACACAATTTATAACTATATTTGGTCTCCCAAAGATCATCCAGTCAGATCAGGGGACTAAATTCACTTCAAAGTTGTTTGCCGAGGTGTTACAGCAGTTGAATATCAAACATTCACAGTCAAGTGCCGATCATCCTCAGAGCCAGGGAGCGCTTGAGAGGTTCCACCAATCCTTGAAGTCTCTCCTCCGTTCATATTGTACGGAGTTGGAACGTGACTGGGAAGAAGGGTTACCCTGGTTGATGCTGGCGGCAAGGGAGGTTTTGCAGGAGAGTTTGGGTTTTAGCCCTAATGACCTGGTATTTGGGCACAATGTAAGGGGCCCGTTGGCCACCCTACACGAGGATTGGCAAGCCAAGGAGGCCCCGTGAAGTTTAATAGACTATGTCAATGGTTTCAAACACCGCTTGTATCGGGCTAATCAAATGGCAAGAGAAAAGCTACAGTCTGCTCAAACTAAAATGAAAAGCCTCTATGATGGACGTGCAGAACGTTGTGAGTTGAGTCCTGGGGATCAGGTTTTAGCACTGCTGCCTGTAGTTGGCTCCCCGTTTCAGGCCAAGTTCTCTGGCCCTTATACAGTGTCAAAGAAGTTGTCAGACCTCAACTATTTGATAGCGACCCCTGACCGGAAGAAGTCGGTGCAGTTTTGCCATATAAACTTGCTAAAACCGTATTTTGCCCGTAAACCTGTGCCAGGTGTGGTTTGTTCTGTTTCCTCAGATGCTGCAGTGGTGACAGTGGGTCACCCATCACCATCTCTGGATGTGGGGACAGGGGTTAAGGTTGAAGAAGAGTATTCCCCAGATGATGGTCTGTTGAGAGGACGGCTTAAGAATTCGGAGTCACTGGCTAATCTAGGTGGAATGCTGGGTCCTTTAACCAAACCGCGGCGCACAGAGTTGGTCGATCTAGTTCAAAACTATCCCTGCCTGTTTTGAGACACTCCCTCTCGCACCCACCTTATAGAACACGATATTGAGGTGGGTAATGCTAAACCGGTACGACAGCGTTTTTACCGTATGTCTCCGGACAAACGAGAGCATTTAGAGGCAGAAGTAAGGTATATGCTTGAGAATAACATCGCTGAGCCGTGTGCTTCTAGTTTGTCTTCTCCTTGTTTGCTGGTTACGAAACCAGATGGTACATTTAGGCCATGTACTGATCTCCGCAAGGTGAACTTAGTGACCAAACCTGACTCGTTTCCACTCCCTCGCATGGAGGACTGTGTGGACCAGGTCGGTTCTGCTAAGTTTGTCAGTAAATTTGACCTGCTAAAGGGTTACTGGCAGGTCCCGTTAACTGCAAGAGCTAGGAAGATCGCCTCATTTATTACGTCCAGTGGGCTGTACTCATACACATTAATGCCATTTGGGTTACGAAATGCCCCGACCACGTTCCAACGCCTGATGAACCAGGTGGTGTCAGGTCTTGCTGGCTGCGCTGTGTATCTGGATGATGTTGTTGTATACAGTGACACTTGGGAGGAACATCTCCAACACATTCACGCGCTGTTTGAACGTCTTGCCTGGGCTTGTCTGACCGTTAACTTGGCAAAGTGTGAGTTTGCTAAGGCAACGGTCACCTACCTGGGTAAAGTAGTTGGCCAAGGACAGGTTAAGCCAGTGAGGGCTAAGGTGCTGGCAATTGACCGGTTCCCTGTTTCAACAACCAGAAAAGAACTCTCTCGTTTCCTGGGCATGGTGGGGTACTATCGTGGGTTCTGTCAGAATTTCTCTACGGTGGTTGCGCCCCTCACCTCTCTTCTCAGCCCTGAGGTCAAGTTTGAATGGTCTCCTCGGTGTCAACAGGCTTTAGAGGCTGCGAAAACTGTGTTGTGCTCTGCTCCTGTCCTAGCAGCTCCCCAGATGGACCAGCCCTTCATTCTTCATGTGGATGCTAGTAAGGTTGGAGCTGGGGCTGTACTCGCGCAGGTTGATGAGAGGGGCTCCGAATGCCCGGTGAGTTTCTTCTCTAAGAAATGTAACTCTCATCAATTAAACTATTCGATCATTGAAAAGGAGGCACTGGCACTCATCTGGGCGTTACAACATTTTGAGGTGTATGTTGGGAGTGGAGTTGGGCCCCTGGTGGTCTATACAGATCATAACCCCCTAACCTTTCTGCACTCGCTCCAGAATCCAAATCAACGCCTTATGTGTCTCTTCCTACAGCCTTTTCATCTGGACATCAAGCATGTCAAAGGTGTGGATAATACAGTGGCTGATGCCATGTCCAGGGCTATAACCTCCTAGGTTAACTAGTGTTTTTCTCCCTGCAGGGATGTCTGTTTTTTCTGTTTGCCCTCTCTTAAAATGCTTCCAGGTACCAAAGTTGCTGAGGGGTTGAGCTCGATGCTACAGATGTGCTTTTAGGTTGTATGAACATTTCAAGATTAACCTTGTTTTGTTTATTGTGTTTTGTGTCTGTGTTTTTGTGCCCCAGGTTGGAGGATCCTAGTGGGTCCTCCATTTTAAGGGAGGGGGTGTGACGACCCCTCCCCCCTTCTGCCTGGCTGTGCTCCCTGCCTTGCTGTCCTCTGGCAGGTACTGGGAGTGTCGTCCTGTTTGTGCCCGCCCATCTAGAGGCGGAGCCACAAGAAGGTATAAAGGTTGCCCAGCTGCAAGGATCACTCTCTGATTCTGGCATGCTGCAGGAACCTCAGTCTACAGCCTGTGTTAGGTTTGATGCACCCTCCAACATGCTACAACACCCTTCCACACACCCACACACTGCTGACACTACTGACAGTCTGATTCTTACTTACACTATTCCTCAGAGGTGTTTTTTGTTAACATGTTAAATAAACATATATTTGGCATTTAACTCTGTGTGGCCTCCCTATTTGTTCCAGCCTTAAGGCAGGTTGTAACACCTGCGTAAGATCCGCGATCTAGTGCCTCAGCGGCTGTATTATTTTAAGTTGATTATCTGTTTTAGTTATATGATTTTGGCCGATACAAAGTAAAAAAACGTTTGCCTACTAGTGCTCTGGCTCCCACCACCCACCTGTCTCCAATATATACAATTACACCAGGTGCTCTAATCACCCAGTGCCCAAAACATGCCTTCAAAATAAAAGCATAGAAACTATTTTAACTTATGACGCTAACTAAGAATCAGTGTTGGGACTAACGCGTTACAAACTAACGCGTTACTGTAACGCAACTACCTTTTGCGGTAACTAATAACGTTACTAGTTACCTGGCTATTCCCATTCAGTAACGCCGTTATAGTTACTGTGATTTAAATGGGTGCGTTACTGCGTTACATTATGTGACCGAACCGAATCTCCCTGCGGATGTAACTTACAGGCGAATACAGCGATGTCCTCTCACAGTACCATGGAAAAGTGAAAGTGACCAGAGAGGAGTGATTGGTTAACGCGGGGTAACATTTCAGGGTAAGCCAATCAGAGACAGAGTTGGGCGGGTCTTGCCTTATGGGGAAAATACACAGACTTACAAACACTTGCTAACACAAACACGGCAACGCCCACCACCAGCACACACACACACAATGGCAGATGCAAGTATCAGCGAGAGCAGCAGCGCATTAACAACTTGGAGATTTAACCACTATTTTCAATTTGTGGGGATAAAGGACGCAAAAAATATTACGGTCAAATGTAAACTGTGTGCAGGACAGAAAGCATTGTCCACTTGATTGTTGAGGCTGCAATAATCAAAATTACTGTACTGTCAAAATGTCTAAACATATCTTTTGTGTTTTATTGTTCCACTACATTTCATAATGATATTGCTACAATGATGGGGAGTTGTCTTTTCTCTTACTCTGCCACAGAACAACACCAAAACTTGTATTTGTATTGTTATTATTTTTAAAGTAAAGTAACGTGTTACTAGTTACTTTTACAATTTAGTAACTAATAAAGTAACTAGTTACTTTTGAGAGCAGTAACTATAACTATTACTAGTTACTTTTTTTAAGTAAGTTGCCAAACACTGCTAAGAATACATATAAATAAATGATAATAATAATAAACACTATAAACAGCAAGAAAATAAATGTTAAACTATTAAATAATATAAAGAGATATATATAGCTCCAATATATAGCTCCTGTTGTCAGTGCCAAGCCCCCTACTGACCCCCGGTGGTGCGGAGTTAATGGTGCAGCGCTCAGGACCACGGACAGCGTCAGAGCTCAGGAAACTTATCAGTGAACTAATAGAGCGGTGTGGCTTTTTAATGGGCATCACATTACTACAAACCACATATTTTAATAGCCTGTTAAATATTTGATTCAGCACTCTCATCAGTTAAGACACTTATTGTACAGTTTTTTTATGTGATGCTTACATTGGACAGCTGTTCAGGAGCAGCTTCTCTCCTACATTCAGTTTTTTCATTAACTATTGTGCTCTTGAATTGTCAATGCAACCAGAAATATGTAACAAATCAACTTTATTTCTGACTTATTTAAATGTTGTTAATTTAATTGTATTTTTTAATATAACAAAAATCCGTCATAGTGGCAGGTGACCTTAAAGTTTTACCTGCAACAGCCAACATTGACATTGTATTTGGCAAGTTTCACATGCTTTTCATTTTTCTTCTCTGCCTACAGTACACTGCTGTCTTTAGTGCACTTCTCTCCATTGCTTAGTTTAAGCTGCAAGGCCTCCCGCTACAAGGAACTGTAACACTAACACAGTACACAAGACTGTTGTCCACAGCCGTAAATGTATTGTATCGCAAAGGACATGTATTATTTGCTACATTGCAATTGCTACTAGAAAGATAATAACAGATTTTATGACACTTGCACGGGTGTCTGCGGAACTATGCTTAAAATTACAATTTAATTCTGCCTTGTAATTAATATTTAATTCCACACACAATTTAAATGTGGTTTAATCTGCCATCAGAGCTGTTTTCCCCCCCCAAACAGTTTGTTGGCGTTCATTCTTGTTGTGTATGAAAGTGTGAGTCTTTATGTGTTTATGAACATATGCTTCCTCCTGCAGAGACAAAAGTCCTGCCCTTCAGAAAGTGCAGCTGTTTGTTAGCGAGGTGGTGCCAAGAACAGCGGCCTCTGCCGCAGCACACAGTCTGTAGAAGATGTGGAGGGAAGAGTGTGATTAGCCCAGAGACTCAGCTGGGAATTCTTCTGCTGCCAGCGATCAATGAGCGGCCTGCAAAGCATGCCAATCACATTTATCGGTTTCTCCTTGCTTTTGTGTCATCACATGCATCCTCACCACCAATATGATATCACCTTTGTGGCTCCGTGGCAGTGCCCGTCTGGGTTCAACACAGACTGACGAACAGCAACTGTATGGATTGCGTTGAAATCTAGGACAGATATTCATGGTCTTCAGAGGATAAACCCTTATAACTGGTGATCCCCTGACATTTCATTCGGCTCACATTTATGACCAAATACCTGCTAAACAAATAGCCTTTGTATTGGCTTCAACTGTCCAACACGCTTAGTGCAAATGGTCAAATGAAAGCCGCTAGGATCTTGTATATATTCTTAAAACTTCACCTGCTAAAACAATAATAAAAGAATCAGCATGACAGCATTATCCTTTTGTTGTCATAGTTAGGAAAGTATCTAGCTGAAATCACTGCTGTGATCCGATGTTCTCTTTAGGGCCACAAACCCTTCACAATGTATTTGACGGGTTCCTGACTTGGTGATAAGTTAGAAAAGGTGTGATTTAGTGAGAAGGTGTAATTAAGTGTCTTGTCCTGTGTAATGAAGGTGTTCTATCATAAGGCGGCCAATGCCTCTGCAACGTTTTCTGTCCTGCCCTGTGTCGGCTGTGTCCCTCCTGTCCTGCGCTGTTAATTGCTGTCTAGACCTGAGCAGAGGTGGATAAAGACCTTAGATATTTAAATAAAAGCAGTATTACTACAGTGTAGAAATACACCATTAGAAGTACAAGTTCTGCATTTAAAATGTTACTTTACTAAAAAAGTATCAGCATCAAAATATACTAAGTTAGAAGGTATATATACCAAACTAAAAGAGCTCAAGTTAACAATGCTCTTTTTTTATGTTATATTATTGGACTATAATAAGTGCTTTATAATTGATATTTTATGGTTCATATAAGGAGCTTTTTTTGTGCTTCTTTATATTCTGTATCTTGAAAAATACATCAACAGAGTTTATCTTAACTCACAATGATACATTAAAATATGTTGTATTATTAATCTTAATCTTATTCCTCCTATTTAATGGCCAGCACTGGTTCCTAGAAATGTTTCGACATTTCATGAAGTCTAATGGGGAAACGTAGCCGGTCTGATATTAGGAATTTAAAAGTATCATAGCACTGACTTTAAGTGGGCATAGCAACACAGCAGCCACCTTACATTACACACAATAATGGCTCTCTGCTAGCAATAGAGAACCTTAGAAAAATAATTGTACTCATCTTTAGAAGGGTGAAAAACCACAGCAGTAGGCTATATTGTGCATTACTCAGAACTACCCTTAAAAGCCCACACAATGACCATTTGTGCATCCCTCTATAATCATATATTATTTGCAGAGGAAGGACAAGTACTCAGATATTGTACTTCAGTAAAAGTAGAAGTACCAGAATGTAGGAATACTCTATTACAAGAAAGTCCTATATTCAAAATGTAGAAAGTAGAACAGTTTTAGAATCAAAATACACTTAAAGGTCGCAAAAGTAAAAGTAGTCATTGTGCAGATTGGTCCATTTCAGAATAATATATATGATATGTTTTATACTGATTGAAAGCTCAAAGCTCAAAGCTGGTAAAGGTGCAGCTAGTTTGAATGACTTTGTATACTGCAGGGTAGCTTGTGAATTTACTCCAGGTGGAACTAAAGTCTGATTTAAGACTTTATTATATTTCACATCATTCATTTAAATCTGAAAAGTAACTTACAGTATTAAATAAATGTAGTGGAGTAAAAGTACACGATTTACCTCTGAATTGTAGTGGAGTAGCATAAAATGGAAAATTGTGGCTGTTTTGCATCTAGTTCTTTGTGTGTTCACAGTACCTTTGGGTCAGTCTATGATCATGTTATATCTCTTTAGACGTGTTGTGGTCCTTTGTAGTGGAGTGTATGTTTTAAGTTGTTCTGCATCAATTTGTGATTTGTAATTCATGAAGACTGTCAGGGAATTAGTTTAATTTCATGTAATGGTGGGGTGGCAGTGAAAATTGTTGTTGAATCACACCAAAACTACGATACGATGTCATCAAATGCACAAAAGGGAATAGAATACCTCTAGTTTTGGTTCAGGTGTACTTTGCAAATAAATATTTAATTTCCATGTTGTACATTTATACAGCTATTTACACACATATATATATATATACATCTATTTACAAAATGAAATGAATGGAGGCTGAGGGGGGGCTCTCCTTCTCGTTCAGGTTTCAGCGGGCCTCAGCTGATCAGTTCGGACCCTCTTGCTCGGTGACTCTGACTCAGGAGTGCGGGCTCTCTTGAGACCTCCACTCTTTGATTGGCTGAGAGACACTTCCTCGCTCGGCCCCTCGTCAGATTTAAACTTCTTGCTGGAAGTTTCTGAGGGCTGCGAGTCTTCACTGATAACCCTCCTGCCAGGCCCCTGAGGCAGATCCCAGCTGAAGTCCTTCTGGGACATGTATCGAGCTGAGGTGCTCATCCCCTCTCTGAACATCTGACAGCGACCTGCCACACTGTGGACTGCAACAACACAACATACAAATAAGATTCATAAGTTCACGAGACATTGCTACATTTCTCCTGAGTTTAGAAAAAGAAAACATACCGATGTCACTGAAGCGCTGAAGAGTCAGGTCTATTGACAGGTGTTGGCCCGCCTGTTCATTGAACACAAGTCCAACAATAACAATAACAATAACAAGTTAATAGAAATGAATATTATTGGCTTAAGGGCTGCTGCTTAAGAGAAATTATCAGCCTGTGCTAATTTTCTCTCTGAAACAGGAAGAAGTACACACCAATGAGTGGACAGAGTAAAACATTACTATTACGTTATTTAATATTCCATAAATGAATAATATGCAAGATACCAACACTAATATAACCATAAAACCACTCGTCCTTACCTGGCGTTGCCCGTGCTGCGTTCAGGGTAGGACTGGACATTAATGTGGGCCCGGGTCACCAACATATTTCTCTCCAGATTTACCACCAGGTGTCGGATTCTAGACTCCACCAGGCCAACCCTGACAGATTGAACAAAACATCTGTTTCAGAGAGCACTACAGTTGGTGGAAATAAAATGTTAAACCTGTTTTCTGATTCAGAGAAAAATAAACATTCTCATTGTGGAAAAAAATGCCTAAATCCGTTCCAGTTTTACTTAAAGTGTACTTACCATGCAGGATGCTGCTCCTCTGTAGCTGAAGTAGCATGCAGCAAAACGTAATGCCTTGAAACATAAGAGACATTAGTTGCAATACACATCACAGCATCTTACTACATCAATCATATTCATTTTAATATTAAACCTGTTTGAACAACGGTCATAGTTGAAGGTATTTCTGATATTTAAAACAGGCCAAGCTACAGCACATTGAGTAACATCACTAAAATCAGGTTACTAGTCTTCATTATAAACCGTAACCATTTTTTCTAAAAGGTAAAACCTGTTGACCCTTTGTGGTCGCCAACCAGTCGATCGCGATCGACCGGTCGATCGCGAGTGTGGTGCTGGTAGATCGCGGACCGTTAAAAAAAAAAGTAACAAAAGAAAGACAAATTAAATTAAAATAATAATGTTTGAAAAATACGTTTTTAGATGTAAGCCTATCATCCACCACCCCGTTAGCAGGTGCCACTTGATTGACGTATATTTGAGACACCTCAATAATATAATACATTAACCGTGCTTTACGTGAACCAGGGGCGCCGGAAGCAGGGGGGCCAAGGGGCCATTGGCCCCCCCACTTTTATGGATCAATTCAAAAATATACGTATTTGTGTAAAAAAATATTTTCCGGGGTTCGAGTTTTTTGTTTGATTTTAAATAAGCAAAGTCTTGGCTTTCAGAATATGAAACTTTTATTTCCAAAAACAAACGATAAATACAGTTTTGAAGCTTGTAAAGGGAAGAAGACAGGCACCTCGCTCTCACTCGGCTCCCCCTCAGCGCAGCAGCAGCAGCAGCTCCCCTCCCCCTCCCTCTCACTGAAATTATTAATGTAAACCGTATAGTAATCTAGATAACACGGCAGGGTCCGTGACAGTTTCATCTGATTTCAAATAAACAAAGTCTTGGCTTTCAGAATATTAAAGTTGTTTCGGCAAATCCAGATGATAAATACAACTTTGAAAGCTTGTAACGGCATAATTACAAGAGGAGAACGGAGTAATTTAACGTCACAGGGCATAACAACAGCCGGTGTTTCTCGTCTGTGTGTTTAACACAGACACACTTGCGAGTTTACCCCAGACAAGTAATCCAAACGAAAATATTTTCCCTCCATAGCTACTCTGGTCATTTGCCCCGCTAATAATCAATCAGATCGATGGATTCCAGAGAAGAGGAAACTTTGAACGTCTTTTTCTCAAAATTATGACTCGGTGGCAATCATTATATAATGTGACATTTTGCTTAATATTTGGAGTACAATAACAATCCTGATATCATTAGAAAGCTAGGAATCTCCTCTTTCCAACAGTGTATACAACTCAAAATGTGTCTTTGGGTCAATGCGAGCAGTTCAAATATTGCACTCGGTAAAATAAAGCAGGCAAACATAACAGGAAGAATATGTATATTTTAATCCAATCAAAGAGGACTTTGTCACACCATTCAAATGTATCAAGTAGCCTACATTACAACCAATAAAAAAGCTGAGATTTGTTTATTTGTTACGTTGTTCTGTGTGTGGCAGCCGTTAACCTAGAAAGATAAACTTAGCTCGCAAACATGTCAGAAGAACCAGCGCATAAGAAAATGAAATACAGTCAAACTAAACTTAAATTCAACCACTTCAATGTCACATCCCTGACATCCACCACAACTCCGGAGCCTGGACCTTCAACTATAGAACCAGCGCAGCCAGATAAACCCAAAAGCAGCAGCTCTGCGGCCGCAGAGACTGTCAAAACCGCAGGCCTCGTTGAACCGAAACAGGCTGGTTCCGACTGCGTGGAGGCTTGTTGTCGCGACATCGAGACGGGTAAAGCTGCACAGCTAATTGTTGATAAAAAAGGAGACCGCTAGATCGTTTGGACAAAGAGAAAGGTACTTTAATGCAGAATGGTACAAAAACCGAGAGTGGCTAATTCTTTGTAAAACCACTAAACGGGCCTTCTGTGAAATTTGCAGATTTGCTGCTGTCAAACGGCTGGTAACTTTCTCAAAATGTGGAGATGACAGTTTTGTAAATACCGGATGTAATAACTGTAAAAAAGTGCCCAAGCCTCCTGGACAGCCACGAAAAGTCCAATGTTCACAGAGAGTGTGTTCAAAAAAAGTGTGCTTTCTTCAGTCAAACACCAGTCAACATCCAGCTTGTCCAACAGGAGCGTATTGAGCAGGAAAAAAGAAGAGATGGGATGATGGAGCAGCTGCGCTGTCTGCAGTTTCTAACCCGACAGGGCCTAGCAATCAGGGGGCATGAGGATAAGGAGAGCAATTTCAAAAGGCTAGTAGAACTCGTAGCTGATAAAAACCCCACTCTGAGAAGCTTCATGCTCACCGGGAAATATGCATCACACGAGACAATCAATGAACTCATAAACCAAATGTATCGGGAATCTCTCACCACTTTATTAACAGAAATTAAAAACAATGCAGAACATTATGCAGTTATTGTGGATGAAACTCGCGATTGCTCCGGGCATGAACAATTGTCTCTGACTGTTTGATGGGTATCAGCTGATTATGTTGTCCATGAAGACTTCATAGGAATGTATGACTGTCCTAAGACTGACGCATTATCAATAACGCTTACTATTAAGGACATGTTACTGAGATGCGGCCTGGACATTGGTGACATCATGAGAGGGCAAACCTACGATGGAGCATCTGTTCTACAGGGACAAATGTCAGGTGTGGCCAAACGTTTTAAAGACATCAATCCCAAAGCAATCTCAATGCATTGCACTAATCACAGCTTAAACCTCATACTCCAGGAAGCTGCTTCAAAGTGCAACATGGTACGTGGTGCCTTCAGTTTAGTTCACGACATACATGAGGTCATCAACAACTCACCAAAACGACTTGCCATCTTTAATACCATTAGGGATGCTGCAGCTGCTGCCTCTCCTACTGTCAGTGGCCTCACACCGCTCTGCCCCACTCGCTGGACAGCCAGAGGCAGTGCAATAAAATCCCTGCTTGCGAATTATGAAGCCGTCTACGACACGTTGGATGAAATAATCCGAATGGGGGGGAACACAGAAGCAATTAAGAAGGCACCAGGGCTGCAGGCATTGATGACTCAATTTAGTGTGTTCTTCGGATTGAAAGTGTTTCTTACACTGTTTTCTTCTGCGGAAGAGGTGGCTCGGGTGCTCCAGTCCAAAGACCTCTCAGCAGAGACAGTTAAGTCAGCAGTGCAGATGCTCCAGACACACTACACAAACCTGAGGTCCACAGAGGCATTCCACAGCATCTTTGAAGAGGCCCAAAGAACGAACATGAGCGACCTGGTCCAGGCCCCGGCTCTTCCTCCAAGGCGGCGCGCTCCACGCCGTTATGATGATGGGGATGCGTCTCATCAGTGGGAAAATCCAGAGCACTACTTCAGGAGCCAGTTTTTTGAGGTAGTTGACCTGCTCACTTCTGAGCTGACTCGCAGGTTTAACCAACCCACTTTGCAGCTGCTGATGAGTATGGAGCAGGCACTCCTCACAGCAGTAAACAGTCCCCCTGGTTTCGGCAGCATCAACATCCCCCAAAATCTGGTCGACATGTACACAGGTGATATTGACATGGAACGGCTGTCCACCCAGTTGTCACTGTTTCCAGCAGTTTTGCAGGCACACAACAGTAGTTCCGCCGCTGAAAGACCCATCATGCAGGTGACAAAGGTGTCCACAATCACCGACATGCTGGCGGCACAGGGACGAGGCACGCAATCCCTCTTCAGTGAAGTGGATAAACTTCTACGGCTGTATTTGACTGTGCCAATGTCAAATGCAACAGCTGAGCGGAGCTTCTCCAGCCTCCGTCGGTTGAAGACGTTCCTCCGTTCAACAATGTCCGAGCGCCGCTTAAATCACCTTCTCTTCCTCCACATCCACAAAGATTTGACCGACGGCCTGGACCTCAAAAAAGTGCTCCGGAGCTTCTGCTTTGCCAGTGAGCGAAGGGAGGTTTACTTCGGCAAAATCTAGGAAGATTGTGTAGATTTAGCCACGTGGAAATGTTCTTTAGCTTTAGCCTAATGTCGGACATTTGTTTGAAGGGTGCTCCGCCTCCACCCTCACCTGTGATTGGACATTTGAGTCATGTGATTTTGATTACATGACATCACAGCTTGTGTTAGGTGTTATTAACCAATAGTTTAATTGGAAGACCTATTTTATTATACAGTTAATATTACGCCCCAGCCAGGCCAGTTCGAGTGGCTCTTCGTCCTTTTCGTAACTGTATTACAACTATTGTTCATCGGTTGAATAAATAATTTATGTCAATTTCTTGAATTTCTTTAAATAAGTTTCATGAATTGCATTACCTCCTGTAGCCAGAGAGGCGGAGTGATTACCACTCCGCCCTGGCGGAGGCACTGGCGGACTGATTACCACTGTAGATTAAGCATTTCTTTCACATACACACACACACACTTTTTGGCCCCCCCACTTCTGAAATGAATCCGGCGCCGCTGACGTGAACCTCATCATGACACAAGAGACAACGGCAGGACTGTAATTTCCCGTGTTC
Organism: Notothenia rossii; assembly: GCF_949606895.1. Taxonomy (NCBI): domain Eukaryota; kingdom Metazoa; phylum Chordata; class Actinopteri; order Perciformes; family Nototheniidae; genus Notothenia; species Notothenia rossii. The sequence goes on along the minus strand of NC_136907.1, from coordinate 23,695,424 downwards.
AGTGAACGCAACAGAGGCAAGACACCAGACCAATCAGAGATTGCATGGAAATACACGTGTGCTTGTGTCATTCAAGCTCGGCTCTGTGTGTGTGTGGCAATAGCGCATTTAGTGTGATAGAGAGGGAGAGTGGGAGAGAGGGACCGGTGCTAGCGGGGACCGTGATGTTAGCATCTGGTTAGCTAGCTGCACTAACGGACATAAGGAGCTGTTTCCACAACAAGCTGGAGGAGAGTCCTCTCCTGTCAGACTGAGGGGCTCAGGTGAGCTAAAGGACTGAGTGTTTAGAACGGTTTTGTCACAAATTATTCAAAAGATTATTTCCGCGGCACACCTTCATATGATCATTATAGTTATACAAACAATAAGAGAATAAATGAAAAACAGGTATGAAATAGCCTACTATATGGCAGTAAAACAAGAATACAGTTTAAAAGTAATGTAATGTAGGCCTAATGTAAAAAGGAGAGTGATTTATAAAATATCCATAAAGAAAAAGAAAATCTGTTTACAGTTCTGTTTCATCTGGGTGTTGAGAGAGGTATCCATAAATCTCTTCATGTTGCTCTCAAAGTGCACCAGATTGATGCTTTCAACTTCAATATTTAAAAAAAAATCTTCCCGGGGGAGCATCCCCCCGGACCCCCCTAGAGGAGGTGAGGTCCGCCCCCCAATAGCACTTTACCCCTGCCTATATGCCGTGAACTGATTATGGAGCCTTCATTGTAACAGTAATTCAGATGCAATTAGCCTATATAAAAGGCCTCAAATTGGAAGCATTGTCTGGGCCGTCTTTTTCACTCAATTCTGCAATAGGTAGATCTCGCCTTTCACCTAGGCCGAGGTCGGTGATCTTGGGCTTAAAAAGGTTGGTGACCACTGCTTTAGAAAGTGAAGTGGTACTGTGTTGAATTTGTCATTAATGTTAAATCTCAACAGCACAACTGCTCACTTCTTATTAAAGCTGCACTCTAAAAACGAATTCAGGCGAGATTTCACCTCCACTTAATTAAATGCATGCTTGCAAGATAAAACTGTGAGTTAATTGATTTAGATAAACATTTTAAGTTGCAAACATTAATTTATAAGTTTTGTTGACGTAATAATGTTGGTAATTACATCAACTTAATTTTGTGTGTAATCTGAACTCTGATTTCTGCATTAATTGACTTAAAACAAAATTCAAGTTGTAGTAAGTAATGCAATTGGCTTGATAACTTAATTGTTCTACACCTTAAGTTAAGGATTTCAAGTCCACTACCACTTAACATGCCTGGACAAGTTCCGACAGTTAAGACAAATATAAATATACAAAGGACATTTTAATGTGAGTGTCATCTTTTGTCATTCAAATACAGTAGATAGCCTTGTAGTTGCACTGTATAGGCAAATTGCTGTTTGACCAAAATTAGCAGCCTTTGGACTGTGAATAGCTATATAAGAGGATACAAAGTAGTAGAGGCTACTGTGAGAGTACAAATACTTTGGTTACTATTGTGATATCGCTTTTTATTAAAAATGAATCTCGGTGAAGCAGATCAAGGACATGCTTCTTGAGGTAGGATCGTTATTTAGAGTTGTCATTGAAATGCAAGTTGCTGGCAGTCACCCATTAGGAATATATTAATTTAGGTAACTTCTCTTTTTTTCCTTTTTTCAAAAATAGCACAATAAAATTGAAGTACGCAGAGAACTATAGCCATCCGCTGCCTTGTCGTGTGCCTTGGAGAAAAGGAAGAGGACCTTTTCAAAATCTTGAAATAAAATAAAATCCATGGGCACAGTGTAAAAACACAGGACAAAAGCACTGCTCTCTGTCAGTTACATTTTGAAGCATATTGCACTTTAGGCCACGCCCCAATCAATAATATCTTCAATAGCATGGGAAAAGGATTGTGTAAAATTTGAAAAGTGGCTTCTGCTCTGCACTTAACCAGTTCAAATATTGTATGGAACCTGCAAAAAAGAAGAGAAGATACACTAAAACTTGCACGGTTGTGATTGACAAAATCTATCCACACGCATTAAAACACTAGGCAAAGTACTCGAAACCACCTCTGTGTGTCTTCAGGACCACATTGCCATGATGACACACACATGCAGACTCAATAGATGAAAACAATACCAGCGTTGCTTTAGCAGCTGGTAATAATGGCTCTGAATTCGCTAAGAGTGACAGTTTAAAAAGTATGCAATTACCTAATTCATTATCTCTTATGCGCTAACCTATTATTTAATGTGCTTCAAAAGGACATGAATATCGCCTTCATCAGTGACCGGTCCACCCCAGGATCTGACCATACGATGGCAACCATCGTGGTCGAGGGAAAAAAATGAATGAGCAAGCATTCTGCGTTAAATGTGTTCATACTGTTTGAAATAATGACTGTCGGCAGTGTAAACATCTTTGTTACATATTTTGTTAAATTGATGTGTGTGATCTGCAGATTGGGGCCATTGAGAGTTTGTTTCTGTAGTTTTACAAAAACTTTACAGATTTTATATATTTGGCACTGGTTTTAAATATGCAAAGGCCTCTAAGTTCGTTGTGATGGCAGCATTTATTTGCTGTGTCCCCATTTCCCATGGTAATATGGCTAATGTGTTTTTATTATTTGTGGGGCAATTTAAATGTGTTATTTATCTTTTTTTTTCAAGATTGAAATGAAGCTCAGCGCAAGTTCTTTCAGGAAGACTGGGTTTATATACATTCACTCCGCAGCTGCATGTAATCAGCTCATCACAGGCGTTCTCTTTAACCTATTACATTTCACCTCATTCTCCAGCAGCCAATCAACGTGCTGCAGCCAAACTATAAAATGGTTCTCCTCTTTTCTGCAGTCAGCTGTGATTTCAGGTGTTCACCTTATCATATGGCATGTGTCAATAAATGTTCAAACTAAATGAATTCTTTCCTGATTGAAACATCATGTATTGAAATAAACAACTGCTGTTCAAAATAAAAAGTGAATTGCCCAATACTTTTGTTGTGGAATCAATTAATTTCTTTCTTTAAAAGGCAAAAACATGAAAAAGCTAAGAAAAAAAACTATTGAATACAATATATTTGGATCAACTTCATTTATAAATGTTTGTCAACTTAAAAACGTGTGTTCACAATGATGGTAATTAAGTACATACAACTTAAAATTCCTTTTAAATCATACGGTAAAATAAGTTGGAATAACTTAATGTTTGGAGTAATCAACTTAACAACTTGTATCCCGAATGAGAGCAATTAAGTACATACAACTTAAAAACCCTTTTAAATCATGTGGTAAAACTAGTCGGAACAACTTAATCTTTTGAGTAATCAACTTCAAAACTTGTGTTTATGTTACCAATTATTAAGTAAGTGGTAATTAAAAACAACTCTGATTGTAGAGGAAAACCTAGAAGGAAAGGTCCAAATTTGTCCAAATAAAACAAGACGGATCAAAACACAAGTAGCTTTATTTAAACTGGACAATATTACAAATGCAGTAAAATAAGGAACTCCAGGAACAACTAATCCATGTCAGACCGAACACGTTAACAGCTTCTTAAATCAGCTTTGGTCCACATTTTGAATGAATAACAACAAACAGCACAACCTGGTCTGCACATAAAACAATCAGCATTCAACTATTAAATAAAGGTCTAATATTTCTTATAGGTTAAAACTATTATCCACGCAAAGAAACACATGATCTAATTCTTAAACCTACTTTACTACTTCTACTAACAACATTCTGTCTAAATGTTCAGTTAATAACAGTAAACAACAAAACCACAAATACACCCTCATTAAGAAAGTGGGATTCAACAATTCAAATCAAGTACAAATTGAAAGCAGTCGCACATTACAAAGAAAAAACTGCAAATTACAAACATTTGCACGTTCATTTACAGAAGTCATTGAAGAGTTTGGGTTTAGGTCAAAAGAGAGTCAGTTATAAACAACAAATCCATCAGTTACGGTATGCAATATATAAAGAGTCTGCCTTAAGTAGCTCACATTAATATAAACTCAAATACCAATTCACGCACTATAAAGCACAACGTGTGAAAACAAATACATCATTCAGATGAAAATAAGCAGAGCAGTATTTTATGCAGTGTGAATTTTAACACTGTTCCATCTTCATTAAGAAAAAACACAACGTGACAAAACATCAGATATAAAGATCTGCCTTCTTTGAAAGCATAATTATACTATTAGAAAAAGCATCAAGACAGATACAAAAATGTATAAAATATAAGAGCTAAGAATGACTAATAAACTTGGTGGAGATGTCAATATTTAAGAAAGTATATGTTTTGAATGCTGATACACATGTTCATATTTGGGCAGATTATTACATACTTGTACTTCCTGAGGAAATTGGGCTTCTCAAAGAGTTGGGACCAGCGGGTGATAGTGTGGCCTGTGAGAGAGGAAGGGAAAGCTTGTTAAAAATGAATCTCCTCTGTGCGTATGATTTCCTGTAATATTCTTAAAGATGTGAGTTAAACATTGCTAAATCGTGCTAACCTAATCAAAGTACAGTGCAGTGATTGAAGTTGAAATGCTTATTTCTGACCAACTGATTGTAAATCACAGGACAGCTCTTAGACTGTGCTCTGTGAGCATCTGATGGATGTCTGAGTGGAGACATACCGCGCTGGATCTCCTCCTTCATGATGGCCAGGGTGGAGGGAGTCACGTTGAAAGCAGTGTTCTGCATTGGGTATGCCGGCGTGATGATCGGCATAGAGTGGGAGCGGTCTGCCAGATTAACCTGGAAAATGCAGAAGAACACAACATCAGCTTTCAGTTGCTTTTGGGCTAATTGTTAGTTAACTGACATATTTTATATTTATAGTTTAAATTTTGCCGTGGCCTTACCCTTGCATCCCACACAGGAAGGTTGAAATGACAATCCTTCAACTCCCTCAACATGATGGGGTTTGGCCACTTCCTGTCACAAAACAAGATTTATACAAAATATGGTTTCGTGGATTTTTTATTGGAAAGATGGCATTTACTGAAGAAATGGGAAAACTCACCACACGTTGTACTCCTTGAAAAACTTTTTGACGAGAGTGGAGGCTGAGGCGTTTGGGTACTCCTGGCAGATTCTGGCTACCAGAATGGCCCAGGAAACACCGCCCAGGAAACCCAGAGAGCTTGAGTATATGTTTCTTTCTGAAGAGAAAGGATGAGAGAACAGATTAAGACCTCCACTTCACAATGTTACCTCATGATAACACTGGCATGATCGAATCTGCTCTAACCCACTGCAGATTGAGTAAATTAGGTTTATGGCTGTTTTAGTATTTTCTGATTAATTTAGTCAAACAAGAAGATATCTCAACTCACGTTTGGCCCAGAGCTTTATGGTCCTCAGAGCGAGTCTGAAGTTCTGAACATTCGGCACGAGCCTGAGGATCTCCTCTGTTACTCTGTAGCCTACAAAAAACAAACAAGAGAAATATTAATATCAAAAAAGTTACTGTAAAAAAGGCAGACCAAAATACATCACAAAAACGTTCCTGACGGGTTCAGCTGTCAGGTACTAATGCTGCAGGATGTCCCCGCAGGTCTCTAACGTGATGCTTACCGTTCAGACTCCTCACAGAGTGGATGTCCGTCCCCTGTAGCCAATCCTCTCTGAGCAGGTCCATTTCCTGTGGGACTCTGTACCTGGCCACCCTGGCAAAGACTAAGTCTATCTTGGATGTAACAGGAGCACACGAACAAAGATGAATACACATGCTGACAAACCTTTGATTGAAGAATACTGAAGACTGCAGAGACAACATTTCTTCTTAGGTCAAATTACCTCAATTCCTTCAAAGGTCAGTTTAACGACAGGGACGAATGCCTCTTCAATGACCTGAAGACAACAACAGTCAGTAACTTGCAACAGGGTAAAAAAAGTAACTTGTCTTAATGAATGTCTTATAGACGTACCCGTATGTCTTTGACCTCTCTCTGCCTCTTCAGTTTTCTAACGAAAGAGGAGAAGAAGTCCTTCCTCTGGAGGAAACCCGGTCCCACACAGAGGACGTCGATGTCAGCGCCTTTCGAGGCGACCCCCAGGTGATGGGAGCCGAAAGGGACGAGCTTCCCTCCAACCGTTATTTTTATTTTTTATTGATATCAGACAATGATACTACAGATTATTCAATTATTAATTAAATGTTTTGTTTTGTTATTACATTCATTTGTATAGTACTGTATCATGTCTGTATCACTTGTTTCATTTGTATTTTCTTTAGTTTTACACGCTCGAAAAAAATAAAAGATAAACTAAACCTTCTGCGGGACAATGTCTGGGAAATTTTACAATAACAATAAGAAATAAAAACGATGTTACCAAAGCAATAACACATTTCAAAAATAATTTGAGGGCTTACTTTTGGAACAACAATATTTTATAAAGATAGATGTCTTACCATTTGCCAACACATCTCTATGAGCCACTCTTTGAACAGTGACTCCAGTCTCTGGACCACATTCTCTCTGCAAACAAGACACAAAGAGCATTTTCAGACTTTGTAAGTCCCCCCCGGGTACCCTTAAAATCATAAGCCTACCTCTCAAAGCTGTATTAATGACATCTTAATGAAGAAATATATAAATATGCATCTCACCTGTGTCTCAGCTCCACGTAGCTCTCAAAGCATCCGAATGACTCGAGAATCTCGATCAAGTCATTTTCTTGGGCACTTTCCTCCTCACGTGTTGGTGGGGGGGGGGGGGGGGGGGGGCATACACCTTTTGTTTAGGTCTGGATGGAGCTGTCCTCCTTCTTCGTCTGAAAAGGTACATATGGATGTTAGTGCACTATTAATACAACAGTCATGACAAATAAATATAAATGGAGATAAACTATATCACGAAACATTGGTTGAGTGGAAAATAAGGTGACTCAACCCCCCCCACAAGAAATCTGAAAGTAATGATGTCAACTGCATATATTACTGCTAGCATATGGTATGGTATGTATCAATACAAGTCCAAAACATTACAAAACACAAGTTTAAGCAAATTAAACAAACAAGTTGACTTGCGAAATGTAAAAAAAATGTAAAAAACAATGAAAAAACCAGACTCAAGTAGGCTACTTACCGAGGCATTGTAGCAACAGTTGAGCTCACCAAGGTTGATATATTTATCAGGTTTTGGAAACTAGTTAAAAAGGTCTCTCTCTGCAAACAACAGGTGCTCTGCGTGTGTTTGTGTGTGTTTGTGACTGAGATGAGTTTAGGAACACTGACTGGATTCGTATTGAGCGCTCACCATATGACGTCTTCTTCTCGAACGGAATTTAAGAACCATGGCACGTGAGCCCAGAAAAAACGCCACGTGACTCCGAACTATTCATGTTTTAATGCCGCGGCAACTATGTTTTCTTTAAATAAAACATATCATCTTACAAAGTTAAATGTTTAGTCGAAATATAAATCTTAATATAGTGTTCTTTGCAATAAGTATGAATAAAAACCCATATATTTTGAAGTGATTCAATGAACTTTTTCTTTTATAAAAACGTGTTTCTACAAGTAGGCTACTACATTTTGAAATGTACTTTCGAATTATTAGATATCAGCTAAGTAGGTATTAGTAACTTAAGGTAGCCTACTACGTTAATGTAGTGTAGTAAAAGTTAAATATTTACCTCTGAATTTTAGTGGAGTAGAATTACTAATGAGCATAAAATGGAAAAGCGCAAGGCTACATTAAAATTGTACTTAGTAGGCTACAGTACTTGAGTAAATGTATTGGACTGGATATATTTTTCGGTATTTTAATTCCTTGTTGACACTTAAGGCAGCATAGATTGAGATATTAATACACAAACGACTGTTTTGTGGGCGAAGTAATAATTTATTGCGGTAATTATCTGTTAAGAAGCTCCATTGTAGAAACTGAAATAACAGCAGATAGGTGGGGTAGTTTGACTGAAATGAAACACTGTTAAAGAGGTTGAAATTACTCCACTTACTGCTTGTGGCTATAACTGAGATACTGCCACTACAAAATCCACACAACCCCTTTTCTTACCTGTCCTTCGTGCAATATGCCAAACGTGGTGCTTATAGTCCAGACTTTCCCTCTCTCTGTTATGAAATATGTACGCTTTTTGAATGATTATCAAACTCTGTGCACTAGGTATCAAACATCTGTCCTTTATTAATCACAAACATTAGACCAATAACATCAGTAAAAAGACAAGTCACACCATTTATTTAAAAGTTATGTTTATTTTTGCACCAACCAAAAATATTGGCGCAAAAGTACAATTCCCAGTTACAACATCAGTGACAGTGCATCTCAGTAAAATGATAAAGCTCAAAAAAAGGAAGAGAAATAAAGACAAATATCATTTACTACAACAGAATATAAACACCAAATAAAGCAGTGTCTTAAGTAAAAATGTCAAATACAAACAACCAGTTACCTTTAAACAGACAAAGGCGGCAAGCAACATGAAAATAATACAGTCAATTGTAATAATGCATATCTGGTACAGAAACATAGGTACAACTAACCTCCCAGCACCATTCATGCCATTCATTCACACATACTGTATGTACCAATGTATGTTCATTTGCACTAATTGGCAAATTGTGAATGAAATCGACACACACACACAAACTCACAGCTGGTAAACAACAATATCCAATTTAATTATCAATCCCATTACCACGGCAATAAATCAATTACATGTAATAAATATTAACAGAAGCACCTTTAAAGCTGAAATGTGTTTTAATTGATCAACTGACTGTGCAACATGTAAAAAACAAAAGCCAACAACATTACATCAGATAACTAATATACCATTAAAATAATTCAAATTTTAAATCATTACATACATTTGTTTTGCTCTAAATCAAGAAAGAGTATGTACAAAAGTTGTATGAAGGTCTCGTCAGAACCATATTAAAGTCATAATTAATTCTCATTATGTAACATTATTCGTGTTTCAAAGCCATACAATGTTTTAAAACCACATGTGTAAAAAGACCCTTAAGCTGAGCGTGATTCAGGGGCCACAACTTTCCCTGTATCAAATCAAATTGTATTTGTGATGGTCTCATAGGGAAAACTGTAACACCTTTTAAAAATTCAAAAGCCCAAGGCGATGAACAAGGGATTTTGCTCCAATTTACGTGCAAACACTTAAGCTGCAATTGTTATCATAGAAAACATTGTGAGTGACATTTCCATAGTAAGCCAGAGCTACCAAAATAAAGATCTTACAGTTTATCATCATCACAACAGATTAGCATGCTAGAAATGTTCAGAGCGGCACAAAAATGCGAGTAATTTACAGCAGGTAATGAGGAAAAACTATTCCATGACTACTGTTGAACACTTACTGCGACCTGTTCAAGCTCTACAAATTGCTTGCAAATACTTTATTAGAACCATCGATCAAGAGATGTGGCCCACGATTTGTTCAATGAGATCTGTGGAGACTGACTGCATCCAATAGAGACGATTTATACAACAAAGTGTTGGATAGTTTATACAAATCATATCCTTTTCCCTCTGCGCTCAGTCCTTCCAGCAATTAGCCTTTATTTTTTAACATTTAAATTCTTTGCAAATAGCGCAAGAGGAAACCATTTAGATATTTACAGAGCACAGGGCCTATATGTGGCACAGCACTTGGGGCCACATTTTGCAGATTTCTGCCAATCATATGTGTGGCAACATTCAAAATAACTAAATACAATCAGAGGATAAAGCCTGTGAATTCCTGGAAGGACTTTTAATTTGCTTTTATGCACATTTGTGTGTACTCACAACGGCTCAATAGATATTTTCCATGTGTTGCTGTATATATATATGTATATATATATGGCTTCTGCTCATTTATGGCTCCTTTTCCCTTTATCCCTATATAGCCAGGCACTGTTTCTGACCCACAGTGAAACAGGTACATTTCTCATATTTAACTTTTAGTGTGTAATATCACCCCATTATAGTAAGTGAATACTGAATACGAATAGTTTTCTCAAGGCCATACATGACTGTGCAATCTTAAAGATGCCAAAATTCCTTTCTCTTCCACCCATTCCAGAGAAAATACACTTTGTTTCAGGGAGAAAATGGCATGGTGAATGAAGTTGCTGTTAAAACATGGAATTCAATGTTGTATTGAAAACTTCACACTAATTCAAACCAGTCTTTTGGTTTGTCAGAATGTTTTTTGGACACTGGAGGATGTTGTGTTGCCAGTATAAGCACATACCTCTTCCCTTTCCCTGTGATCTCTCCTCTGCCAGTGAGGCTAGCTCTGCTTTGGGTTCACAGTTTGCTTCGGGCTCACAGTTTCCTTTGGGCTCACAGTTAGCTTTGGCTGTGCTTTCGATGCTGTTGCAGAGGCAGAGGAGGTGGAAGATGAGGAGGAAGAAGAGGATGAACTCCACCGGGTCTCAACGCCTGTACTTGTCATCTTCAGCTTTCTGCGTTTTGCAAGGGGAGCATTGTCAACACTTTTCAGAAAGAAGCCCTCTCTCTTGCCACGGTTGAAAGCCTGGTGAGGGAGCGAAACAAACAAAGAAAAGTAAGATGAAGTTCAGGCGATCTTTTATTTTAGGAACTTTACTAAATTGTCAACACAATGCTTTTACCTTGTAGGTGGCGTTTACATAGGTGCGGACAGTAGGTCCACTAGACTCCAGCACATCTGGAGTGCACAGAGGAGTGGTGGACATGGAGGCTCCGCCCTGCAGCCAGCTGTTCTCCTTCAGATCAGAGAGTTTGAGACGCATCTCCGGGTCCACTGTCAGCAGGCCTTTAAGGATAGAGGATGGTTTAATACACTGATGTATCGACTCCTTTAAAGCAATACAACAATATATATTATCTATTGTATAACAATAATGAATATATAAAGTTTAGACATATTGTTGACTGATATACATGATAGGGAAATTCTGACCAGGGCAGAGAAATCACTATTTCTTTCGTTGGAGAAAAAAGAAATACATTTTTTGTTTTAGTTAACAACAGTAGAGTTTTTGGTCATTTTCAGGTTCATATTTGTATTTTGTGTCTCTACTGTGACATGTCTCCATGCTTTAATGTTCAAAAAGCTCTTTCTTTTTCTCATACTGCCTGTGGTGCAGCACCTCTTTTCACCCTCTGTCTGAAACCAGAGCCCACTCTGCTCTGATTGGTTATCTTGGCAGCTCTCTTGTGATTGGCCGATCACTTAGAGATGTCTCGCCCCTTAGCCTATCATATACAATGTGCTGGAATGTTAGCCAATAAAATTGTTACGTAGGGATTTCCTATGTCACACAGGTAAACAAAGGAGTCCAATAGGGCCCTTTTAATAACTATAACATTGTATTGTAGCCCTACATTTTCAAGAATGTATTTTATTTCCCTTTTTAAGTGAATTAGACAAAACAATCCGATATGGAAAAGAAAATGTTGACAGCTGATGAGCCCTAAAAAACCTCCATCTCACCCAACGGGCAGGCTACAACAAAGCACATTCTGTTCAAGTTATGTTATGTGGCCCTAATAAATGTGTCACCTACTCACTATATCACATACCTTTAACAAGCTCTTTGGCATCCTCCGACACGCCCTTCCAGGCCTCCCCTTCCAATGAGAAATCACCCTCCTTAATCTTTTGCATGATGTCTGCAGCATATGACGAGGTCATCCCCCGCTGCTCACTCTGAAATGGCACCTGGCCTGACAGCATGGTGTACTGCAGAAAACACACACAGCGAGTCATTAGTACTTCAGTTAACCTTACTGATGGGACAGAATCAGCAATTTTTTTGGTTTAAATTACCAGGATGACCCCGAGACTCCAGAGGTCACAGGCTTTGTCGTATCCTGCACTCTCAAAAAGTTCAGGAGCAGCGTACTGCAGCGTGAAGCAGGGGGTCTGCAGGGGGGCACTGCCTGCAGGGCACAGGCGGGCAAATCCAAAATCTATTACTTTCAGCACAGATTCCTCCCCCTCATCTGCAAACAGCACGTTCTGCAAGGGAAACAAATTAGAAGTCTATGATCATCCCCTTTTTCTTTACTTTTTAACACTCTGAAAAAGCAAAAACTGATCAATATTTTGAGTAAATCCTAGTACTACCACTATATACTGCATATTGGTATGTTCCTGAACGTACTGTTTGCCTTACTTAGTGTTTTGTTTGGTATTTTCAAGCCCAGTGCATTACATATGGTGCAAAGGTGTGAGTAGAGGGCAAACAGATGGGGGTTTCATTCAAACGAGGCAATGCCAAATTAATTGGTGAAAATGAGTTTAGATGCTGTAAGACAACAGCTCTTTAAACATCACCCATCTGACAGAGACTCATCATTTGATGATTCTGTCAACAAAGTCAACACTTAAGAAGAAATGTGAAGCAATTATGGAATAATGTAGATAAACAGTTTTAATTAAACACCCTCCAGCCTGTAAACGCATTTAGATTGGCATCAAAACTAAAAGTTTATGCGTTTACGACAGGCATCTCCGTAAAACACTCTTCGCGGAGCTAGAAGTTAATGGGTGATTCCTACCACTATCTGTCATTCACAGCTGCTTTATACTATATGAAAGCCTTTCCCCTTTAGTTAATTAAATCCCACAGCCATCTGAAGACGGCCGCATGCGTGTGTGATAAATCTGCAGCCTTCATTTTGAAAAGTGCTTCACCGCAGTAGAGATATTATGCACTGCTGTCCACTGTGTTTGCCTCGATTAAATGTTCAAATGATGCTGCCAAAAATAACAACATGCTTACATCGAGATATCCTCAGGGCACACAGAACACATGCAGCTCACAGTGGAAAAAATAGAGACAATTAAACTTCACTCTGTGTCGACTAATTCTCTCTCACCAAATATCCCTGGCCAATAATCCCACCTGCCATGGCTTCCTTTCTAATATGTAACTTCCCTGGAAACATTTACATTTTTAATCACTGAAATGTATTTTTAATTATGGATGCAATGACTTCAGACTGAATAATTTAGGAATGAATCAAATCATCAAAGTCCAGCCCACCTCCGGTTTGAGGTCTCTGTGCACGACTCCGGCCTCGTGCATGAAGCTGACAGCTGAGAACAGGCTCTGTAGCAGCTGACTGGCCTCGGCCTCTCCGAACAGTTTCTTCCTCTTGATCCTCTCCAGCAGCTCCCCACCTCGCAAAAGCTCCATCACTAAATATGTGTGGTACTGAGAGAGAAAACGAAGGAAGAGTTCATACGCTTTCCATAATTTAAAGTTCATGCAATAGGGATGCAAAGTTAAAAATGAAATGTGCAATATTTGTTTTAAATTAAATACTTTGGTGCTGCAGAGATCTCCAAGGCTACAAACAGACTTTTAAAAAAACACAATGATCCTTTTTACATATTACGCTCATTTTCAGCTTCATACTGTATCTGTATTTGTTCCTTCACTGTGACATGTCTCCATGCTTTAATGTTCAAAAAGCTCTTTATTTTTCTCATACTGCCTGTGCTGCAGCACCTCTTTTCACCCTCTGTCTGAAACCAGAGCCCTGAGCCTGCTCTGATTGGTTAGCTGACCGGCTCTGTTGTGATTGGTCAACTGCTTAGTGATGTCCTGCCGATTAGTAGAACAATGTGTCGACGCACTAGCACCAATAGAAGCGCAAGGGTTACATAGTGATGTCACTATGTAACTTAAGTAAACAAAGATATCCAATGGAGGGCAGGGGGGAGGGGGAGGGAACTTTAGGAATTTAGCCTTTGCAGACCATTTCCAAGCACTAAAACCTACACGATAGAGAAAAAAAAGCATAATAGGCTTTTAATATATATTTCAATAACAATGTGAAAATGTTTTAAAAGTTACCATTACCTGTTATTTTATTAATCATATCGCAATTGAAATATCTGCCATTAATAGTTATGTTTTCCAAATCAAATGCCGTATATTAAATATTTCACGTTATATCATGTCATTGGTTTCCTCCACTGTACCTGATCAGTGTAGACTTCTTGCAGCTTGACGATGTTTGGGTGACTCTCACATTGCCGCAAAGCAGCCACCTCCCTCTGGGTGTTTGCTTCCATCCTAACACAGTTCGCACGTGTTAAAAAGGACATGCTCAGACCTAAACCGTCAGACTGTACATCATTACTGTAAGAGATAGTTACACACAAAAACTTGAAGCTGTAACTAAGACGGTGTAGCAGCATCACATCTCCACTCACCTGCGGCTGACGATCTTGACCGCATACTCGTGTCCGGTTTGCTTGTGTCGGCATTTCCTGCACACAGAGAAGCTACCCTCACCCAGGGGGGGGCCATGGAGACACAGCTCATAGTGCTGAAAGAAATGGGACTCCTGAACAAAGAAGGGATGTAATGAGTCACAGTGAACTATAAGTGCTGTTTGTTTCCTTCATGTGTGCATAGCAGTGTTAACGAGACCTGAAAAGTCAAATTGGAAAAGGTTTGCTATATAAATAATATGACTCATAATTTGCAGTTTTAATAACATTACAGATGTTCTTTTCTCTACCAAACTGTGATGCATTTTGGGTTATTAAAATAAAGTAGTACAAAGATGATCCACTCAAAATCTGACCCTAGTTTATCCAGTCCTAAACAGAGACTGTAAAAGCACCTAATACTTGTGACATTTCTTTCATATTGCCTAACCGTTAAGAAAACATGACAAAACATGTAGTGAAATCATGTAGGCAAACTTTTGTAAATAAACTAGCTTCTCTTCCTTCCTGTCCTCATTATCAAATACTACCGAGCCTAGTTTTTCAATTCTTTTTTTAAATCAGCATAGATTTTACAAAACCGACTTTCTACAGTAGTGCAAAGAAAAACAACTAACACTAAATCCTTTAAAAACATAACCCAAAATGTATTTATACGATAAGAACCACTGGTTTAAGTTAGGCACCTCTAACATGGCACTGCGTTGGACAGATGCTGAAGCTGGACGATCCGCACCGATCTGGGATTGCACAAAGTCTCCCATCACCGCATTCTTGTTGAACAGGATGGAGGGAGCAATAAAAGAGTAACCCTAAAAAGCACAGAGAAGCAATGTTAGGTGTATGACCAAGAAGTCAACTTTGAGAGAGAAAGAGAGAATCGTTTTAACCCAACCAATTTTACATATGCAGTTCTAGTTGCTTCACTTGTGGTTTGGACTTTGGTGCATCGCAGTGTTTGTTGATTGTTGTCTAATGCTTTAATAATTCTCATCAAATTATTATTAGTTGCTGACATATGCCAGTCACCCTCATGATGTATTACACAGCTTTGTAGAAACTTTGTAATGACGCTTCCTGTATATATATATATATATATATATTGTCGCTTAGTAGACAAAGTAAACAAAATGTACTTTAAAAAAAAAAAGGTTCGACCCCAACTGTTATAGTGACTTGCTTCACCTACGTCATCATTTAGTTGCTAAATCTGTTTCCATTCCACTTTGTCGCATTTTATTTCAATGGTACAACTAATTCAATATCATCAACGCGTGCAAAAAAAACGTAAGCGATATTTGAAAAAAATCAATGTTTTACGTTTCAACCAATTTTCTATTTTCCAAAAAAAACTGGTGAATAGAATTGCGAAGCGGGAGAGAAAGGGCAGACTATATAAAATCCTAAACAATTTAAAAATATATATAAAATGCATAAGACATCTCATCACACAATATGATTTAATATTCAACAAGAACAGCAAGCACTGACCTGGAACAGGCGGTCGGTGCTTGGCGGCGTGCTCGCAGGAGAGTAGACCGGATCCATCCCAGTGAACTCCTCAGCAAAGTTCCCCGTGTCCAGTTCACTCTTCAGCTCCGGCTTGAATGGACTTGGTAACTTCTTCTCTGCTAGGTCCGCCCAGTTCAGTCCCTGTTAGGAAAGACAGAGCAGATGAGGAGGGTTGTGAATGAATGAAAGGAGGTGACAGGGGAAGGGAGATATACGAGAAACAGTCTGGTGGATGGGACCTTGAAGAAGGAATGTGCTTTGATGTCTTCAGACCCCCGGGGTCCTGAGCCCAGCCTCCTGTGGGGATCTTTCACCAACAACTTCCTCAGCAGGTCCTGAGCGATGGAGCCGATCATAGAGGGGAACGGTGGGTCACAGCGCAAAATCCGTCTGACAGTAGAATGGTGGTGGGGAGGGACAGGGAAATCAAATAATTACCATTTAGAGACAACAAATTCTAGATTAGCTTTGATATTTCCGCTGTTTTAATGATAACCACCTGTATGTGTTAGGAAGGTTGATTATCTAAAAACATTTTTTATGGAGATGGAGCACTCACTTTGACACCTCACTTTGAGAGTTCCTCTCTCCCTCCAAGGTAAAAGGTGAAGCCCCCGTCAGAAGCTCAAACATCAGGATCCCAAGGCTCCACCAATCCACTGACTGAAGGAGAAAACAGTTTAAAATGTATAAAATAATGGAAATAGGGTGAAATAGGGGCAGATAAGAGAACCATTGTGTATTTATTGAGCAGAACCTGGGTTGTCTGTTATGATACTGACTGCCTTCAACCACAAAAGTGAATCTTATCTTTGAGTGTTTGACAATTTATCATAGCCCTGCAAATGCACCAACGTTTTCACGACTCAGCATTCGGCTATTTATTTTTAAAGGGGTCTGCAAAGGCTAATATCCCAAAGTTCCCTCCAGACGTCTCCTACAACCTGCCTGAAATGCCTCCATTGGACTCCTTTGTTTACTTACATAACATGGTGACACTACGTAACACTTGCGCTTCTATTGGCTAGCATTCCCATACATTTTACGTGATAGAGATGTCCCGCCCCTTAGCCTCAGTGGATGACCAATCACAAAAGCCGGCCAGCTGACCAATCAGACTGGGCTCTGGTTTTAGACAGAGGGTGAAAAGAGATTATCTAAACGTGTCCCAGGAGAGGCACAAAATAATATTATGAAACCTGAAAATGAGCATAATAGGGCCCTCTAACTGCAATCTCTTTACTGATTAATGTTCAACTCATGTGGATCTCAATAGAATAATTACTTACCAGTTACTACTACTCTTCAATCTTCAACGTGACCAAAAAAACGCGAACAACATGTTTGATTTACCTTGCCATGCCCAGATTTCCCCCTGATGATTTCAGGTGCCATGTACTCAATGGTGCCACAGAAAGAGTATGTCCTTCCCTTCTGTACAGAGGAGAAAGGGAAGATATAGTATAAGTATTAAAAACAATCTTGTATAAATAAAATATTGTTCAGATTGCAACAACAGAGGTTTTACCTTCCATGTATCACTGTGCACCTGTTTAGGTATCATGTTTACATACTAGGGATGCCAGTGATTATTCGATTATTCGTTACAGTCTCCATAATCGAATATTATTTTTAAAAATCGATTTTATTTATATATTTTTTTATTATTATTAATGTCTTTTTTTTTTTTT
Source organism: Notothenia rossii (assembly GCF_949606895.1). NCBI lineage: Eukaryota > Metazoa > Chordata > Actinopteri > Perciformes > Nototheniidae > Notothenia > Notothenia rossii. Next base: position 23,678,005 of record NC_136907.1, on the reverse strand, counting down.
CTGGCTTAGTTTCAACCAAAATATAGACTAATGCTAATAATAGTAATAGTATTAATAATTGTAAATGGCCATTGGTCACACCACCAGTTTGTTTTACTGTAAACTTGGAGGAGCCTGCGTGCAGAGCAGACTGCTGCTGCAGCACGCTACACGCTACACACCGACCCCGCCCCCACCCCCACCCCCTCACACGTGCGACTAAAGATGAACAAAGCGGCAGGTAAAAAGAGTTCAAGGAGCTGCATCATGTTGATGTTGGTTTATTTGTCGTTTATTTTGTTTGTACTGTTAAACATGTTCCAGTAAAGAAAACAACGGAAATCCTTTTGTCTTGAGTTTTTTTTTTTCTCTCCCGCCAGGGCTGCCGAATAATCGATCTATTTCGTATAGCCCTCTAAGGCTATCGCTATTGGGTAATCCCCCTGCGCCCCCGCGGAGCGCTGAAACACTTGTAGTCCACGCCCACCCGCAAGGTGGGCCCCAACCTCGGGCCTCCTTCTGGTATAAATAGGAAGGAGGCCCTGCAATCTGCTCCCTCTTTTTTTCAACAAACCAGCACAGTTACTGAAGCACAGCAATTGAGAATCATCATGAGCAACAACTGCGTCCGTGGTTGTCCCTCATGTGGCTCTGGGTTCATAATGAGTTATGACCTGCAGAGATAAAAGCAGTATGCGAATCCTGCCGGGGGTCAGAGCACGCGTACGCGGCTCTAAACCAGCAGGTAGCATGCACTGCGCTCGTCTCCCCTCGGGCGACAGGAAGCGGAGAGCGGACACTCTTGCTGCTGTGGCCGAGGAGGACGATTGGCCCGTCCAGGCTTACGAGCCCGCGGACGGGGCCTCTTGTCCCTGGGGCAGATTGCCGGGCAGGAGTCCGAAGCAACTCCTGCCCCGCCTCCCTCCACGGTTCACCGTTCGGTTTACCCCTCCCTCCTCTCCCCCGGACGGGGGAGACAGAGTCGGAGCAGGGTGCCAGCTTGGCGGCCGAACATGCTTTCCCCCTCTCCGTCACCACAGCGCGGCGGCGTCTGTTACGGAAACGGCCAGAAAAGTGCTACTGGACGCTCCAATCAGCCCGGACGGGCTGTTCGGACCCCAGTTCCACGCCATGGTGGAGTCCATGGAGACGGCCGCGGAACAGGTGGACGGCATTCGCCAGCATGTACAGCTGGCTCCAGTCGGCTGAGCTGCCACAGTGGCACCAACGCCCGCAGCAGACGCGGCGTCCACGCCGGCCACAGGAGGCCGCAAGCGGAGAGACGCCCACAGCAACCGCCCCGGCGGCTGCAGGGGCCCCGTCCCACGTCTCCGCTCCCCCGCCACCCCAGAGACAGGGTCTCCCGGCGGCGAGTCAAATGGGAGTGAGGCTCCCCCGCTCCTGGTCGGCTCCGCGAGAGCCTCCGAGGAAGCGGAGCCGGTAATTAAGCCGGCTGCCACTAATCTGTCGACAGCAGGGCTCCCTGCAGAATTAAGGTTATTAACCTCGGTTAATAACCTGCAGAGCTCGCGGCATTCCTCTGTCCGAGATACGCCTCCTGCACACGGTCATAACAAACCCATGAGCGCTGTTATAACGCCTCGTGTGGACAGCACTGCACACACCTCCATTCATCCCCTGAGCGTGTACACGCCTCATGATGAGAGCCGGAGTGAAACGCAGCGTGTGGAGACTCCCTGGCGTGGCTCGTTGCCATGACGACCACAGAACATCTCGAGCATGTGCGCCCGCTCTTAGAGTGTTTCTCAGAGTGGCAGCGCGTGTGTCTGATGGACAGATGGATGAGCAGGCTGATCAGCAGAGGATACGTCCTGCAGTTACGGCACTTCACAGAGAAGCCTCTCCCCCCAGCAGTTCCATGGGATACAAGAAACACTCCTGTCATCCCAGGAACAGTGTCTTGCGCGGTTTTTACCCCCGCTATTTTTCTAAATCTCCTCTGTCCTGTGCGCGCGCTGTCCTGCTATGTGGCGCGCACGGCTGCCTTGCGCCATTCTCAGCGCCTGTTTGTGCATTATAGAGAGCGCTCGATCGGGCAACCTCTGTCTGCACAGCGGCTGTCACACAGGTTGTGTGAGGCTGTGTCACAGGCATATATCTCCTCTGGGGTGGAGCTCCCGGAGAACATTAATGCGCACTCCACCAGAGGAATTTCCTCCTCCACGGCTTTGCACGGAGGAATGTGGAGTGGAAGATATTTGCACTGCTGCATCTTGGTCTTCCCCCTGTTCGTTTAATCAATTTTATTGGAGGGATGTCTCCCATTCCTCTCTGACACACCCTGTACTGGGTGTCCTGTCGGAGTGAGTGACGTCAGGGAGCCAGCTGTGCGCCTCTCTCCTGCCTCTCGGCACGCGGAGAGCGGCCCTTTTTCCCTCTTATAGGAGGGATGTTCCTTTTTCCTCTGACACACTTTGTACGGAGTGCCTGGTCAGAGTGAGTGACGTCAGGGATCCAGCTGGGCGCTCTCCTACCTGTCTGACACGCAGAGAGCTGCTGTTCCCCCTCTATGATCGCTGCGCAAGGTGGGACCTTCGTCTCTACTTTCTCACAGCGGCCGGTATGTATTGTTCCCAGCCTTCACCCCGTCAGGAAGATAGGCATGTTTTGCTATGTTCCAGGGACGGTGATGCGCCATTACGCATGGCACAACAGGCATGGGGTGTTATTTAGCAGGTGTGTCTGTGCTTATAGTGCCGGGCGGACCCAGTGGGGCGCAGACTACATCATGCTTCGCCCTTAAAACAATAGCGATAGCCTTAGAGGGCGAAGCCATATACGAAATAGAACTGAGGTTACCTACTGTAACCCCAGCTTCTATGAGTAAATGGCGCAGCCCTCTAAGCGCTGGGCCCCACTGGCTCTACGAATAGCTAAAGAAAAGTTATTTGGTATGGGAGCAGATTGCCGGGCCTCCTTCCTATTTATACCGGAAGGAGGCACGAGGGTGGGGCCCACCTTGTGGGTGGGCGTGGACTACAAGTGTTTCAGTGCTGCGCGGGGGCGCAGGGGGATTACCCAATAGCGATAGCCTTAGAGGGCTGCGCCATTTACTCATAGAAACTGGGGTTACAGTAGGTGACCTCAGATTTTGATCATGGTCAGTTTCTGGCAACCCTATTACATACCTCTTCTTCCAGAAACTCCTTGCTGAGCCCGAAGTCTGTCAACACCACATGGCCTTCATTGTCGAGAAGAATATTTTCCAATTTGATGTCTCGGTACACAATCCCAAGCTAAACAAAAAACAGTCAAATAATGAATCATCTTCATTTCTACAGTGAGTCACAAAAGAACCTAGTAAACCTTTTTAAAAACAATGAAGACAGAATGAGCCATTATCAACTGGTTATTGTCAGTAATTGCAGCATTTCAAAACTATGTTAAGCAATTCAAAATGAGGATATGAGTCACTGACACTTTTGCTTAGATTGCTTTATTTGAAGCTATGCAAAGGAACAACTCATAAAAGTCAAAAATCTACTATGTCAGTGTTTTTGCGATGTCAAGGTTTTTATTTCTTTGAATGCACTGTCTTGCATCAAGGTCATAACTTAGAAAGTTAGAGACAGCTGTTAATATTTAAAAACAGTGAATATGTTCATAATGTTGTCAAAGTAAACTTTAAAGTAAACTACATTCCTTTTATCCAGAACCAAATGACAGATAGTTCTAGAAAATCTGGTAAATAGTCAGGGAGTTGGTGGCTACCGAGTCATCGATAAAAGACCACCAACAATGAGACTTGAATGATAATGTGAATATCTGCTAAATGTGTGTGATTAGGCAACAGTTTGTGAATTTTTAGGGCTTCACCAAATATAAAAAAGATACGTTGGTGTCTCTGTAAGTGTGCTTTCTCTGTCTTCGGCATCTTTGTATCCAAAGAACTATCCAAAAACTACTCCGATCTATAAATATAGCTTAAAATCACAGAGCTGGAGGGACAAACACCCACCTTGTGCAGGTGCTCCAGAGCCAGGATTATTTCCCCAATATAAATCCGCACAGCTTCTTCAGGAAAGTGGTCCCGCTGGTATAAATGAGTGAACATCTCCCCGCCGCTCACATAGTCTGTACCCAAACACAGTCAAATACACAGAGAGCTTCAATAGACAATTTACGAAAATTACCCAAACACAAATTATGCCAACAAACAGACAAACAGAAAACAGAAACAAGAAGAAAACATCTATTCAGCGCTTCAAGACTGACGATCAGGAGTTCTTCATGTTTGGCTGCAGTGTGTGTCATCACTCACTCACCCAGGATTAGGTGTAGTTTGCTTTGCGTCTGAAAGGCATAGTGGAGCGTGACCAGGAAGGGAGACTGGCGGATGTGCTCCAGCACCTGCCTCTCAGTGCGAGTATGCTCTGTGGTCTTTGCCTTTTGAACAATCGCTGCTTTCTTTAACACCTAGAGTAGAGACCAAAATCAAGTTGACATGCCAAATAAGCATGAGCTGTGCAAGTATTCTAAATACATTTTGTGTAAAAGCAAAATGAGTCAAAGATTTACAATATAATAAATTGTTTTCCGGCCTTGATTAGTATTTTAAAGTTGTGTCTCAGAAAGAACTGTTTTGTCATCTTATTTAGGTGAATATTTTTAGACAAATTGTCTTACCTTCATTGCATATAGCTGGCCCACATCGTGGCCGGTGTTCTTCCTGACCAAAAACACTTTTCCATAAGCTAGACAAAGACAAGCAAATACACCATTAAGGCATTATATAATAACTGGAATAGATTCATAAAGCATTCCTGCACATTAACTTTATTAAGGTGTTGCTGTGTTGATTAAAACAGCCTTTTACTTTTCTCATTGGGATTCATAATGAATCAGATTTAATAACGGAGACATCAACAGCACATGGTATACCTTCAAACACACTGATACATCTTATGCTGTGATGATGATTTGCAATCTTCATATCAGGATATGAATGTTAAGAACAGTTTCACCAGAGCATCAAGTCATCAGGGATGCTTTCTCATACAAGCTACAAAAAAAATCATTAAAAACACTACCCTTAACATAATTAATGACGGAAGGAAAATACCTCCCGTCTGCTTTATATATTCCTCCTACATCTAATCAAGTTTTAACTCAGGTACAATAACAACTGCTTCTATATTTAATGCTTCATGTAGACACTTACCTCCAGTGCCCAAAACTTTAAGCAGCTCAAAGTTCTCCATGCCGACCTTCTCAGTGTGACCTGTGAGGTTAGCTAATGGCAGAATTGTGTAATTGTTGTTTTTAATAAAGAACAAGCAGACACATTTAAAAAAGGCATTTGCATCTCTAAAAATATGCAAAAAGACCCATAATCTTTTAAGACATAGCATGTTTAAATTGTGAGGGACTGAATTTAACACAAAGTAATCCCTGATTTTGACATTCAGAAGTGGACAAAAAAATACCATGTAGTGGCAAAAATATCACAATATAAGAAGAAAAAGACACACATATAATTTGAATAAGGATTCAATGTGTTGTTACTTTTTTGCAATGACCATATTATAAAATGTTTTCTTTCTTGGCAGATTTACATCTATCTAGGGATACAAATGTTTATATGCAAACTATAAATCAACAATTGGCCCTTTTTATATTTCGCCTCTCCTCAGGTCTGACACACTGATGCTCTGAAAACATGACCAAGTGGGTAAGATCTTTCCAAATAAATTAAAAACGTCTTCTATTATACAACACCATAAAGAATTAAGTCATTAATGTATTTAAAATTGAGAATATGTTTTTTTGTATTGACCGAATCAGATAGTGTAAGTTGTTTCTAACTATGCTTGCTTCTCTAAGTATCATGCAATCCAATAAAACATTACCATAAGATCCATTATCAGAAGATACTAAGTGTATTCATTTCTAACTCTGCAGAGTTTAATCGACAAAAATACAACAATATAAAACATGTATATATGTTACACGTGTGTTGAATACATGGAATGATGGAATAAACTACAGTGTTTTGGGGTTTCTATAGGTAGGGTTACATACAGTAGCGTATAACGTGTTGATTACAAACAGTTGCCTTGACTTACCATTGGTGATTTGATGCTTGACGGTGCAGGCCTTTTCATTTGTTTTTGTATCGGAGTCATCACTACTATCAGATGCGTCCCCAGACATAACTTAAATCAGGGTATGCTATAGCCTATACAGACTGTTAAAGGTAAACTTGATAGCTAAATATTGATTGGTGTATACAGGATTTTTACTTTATCGTTCAGCAATTAAAAACATCTATTGTAGCTGCATTACGAAGAAAACGGGGATTACCGAAATGACCGGACAGCTGTGTTTTCTAGAAAATACTGCTGTCCAAATGTTAATCCCCAAGCGTTCGACATCCTAATGTTTTGAATTATTTATCTCGTGATTGGATGAAATGAATTACAAAACACAGACGCGTAGCTTTAAAAAAGCATCCTACTGGCTGCTGTTCGCTTTATTTCACTATTAACTATGAGAAATATAATCACAGCGGCAATTGAGTATGTTAGTTACAATGAAGTTTAAGTCGCTAGCGTTAGCATTAGCTGCTTCACATAAGTCATTATTGATAAGTTAGCTCACGTTATTTAGTAATAACGTTAACGCCAGTTTTACATAAACGTCTGTTCAAAATCACCTTTTGTTCGGTGCGTAAACACCTACGTCGCTAGATAGTTAGCATAATTGCTACAACAACAAGATATGTTACCTGGCTAACTAGGATGGTCGTAGTAATTTGGCAGACTAGCAGCTAGCTAACGAATTGCTGCTCTTGCCCGTCAAAGTGTGGACGTTAGCTTACGCTAATGTTTAGTTAGCAATGTCAGCTGGCTTCTTCAGATATCATCTATCAGGGCCAGTTAAGGTAAATCCGTGTCGTCTTGGACACCGTTAAAGCCAAGTTAATAATTCGCATATACAAATATTAACACCTCACTTTATATTTTTCATCAGAGGGTAGCTAACTGCTAAAACCAGGATGCTTTCGACACAACCTGGGCGACGGTCAGTCACGTGAGCCGCCTGTGTGGGCGGAGCAACGTTCGAGTCCTCAGGAGAACCAGTTAGATCAGATCCTGTCTCAACGATACATTTGATCTGAGGGACAGGTCCTTCAACTCTGAAAGATTTGCCATATATCTCTCAACAGGAAGCATATCCATTTACACTGATATTTGTAAATACAATAATTTCTAATTGAAATTTTTATTTATGTATTGTAATGTTTTAAAATCACACAGAATTAGACCTTAGAATGTAGGTCTCCTACTGCATTGAGTCATTGTTGGTCTTATAGTACAACAAGCCACCTTTAAATTACATGAAGTAACTGTATATTTCACTGTACATCTGATGTAACATAAGTAAGTTTCACCTGCAATGACAGTTTCATAAACACCATCCACCACATAGTAACTTGGTCGTTGTGTGTAGTTTTATCACAATGGGACTTTAATGTAGACATGGCCCACACCTTTTTTTCTGCTGTGTCGTTGGCTTGTGTCATTTGAAGCAGACAAACAAGATTTATCATAAAGTGAGATAATTGTGACCCCTGTTACTCAACCAATAGCTGATAGTTTAGAAAGGTAAATCCACCCTTTGAGACCAGTCAAAAGCATCTTTAACATGAATCAACACACTTCCTACTGCCTGCGCTAAGGTAAACTTGGTCACCAAATCACAACACCGTGAGGACTGTTATGCTAGATCAACACATCACAATCTTTCTACAGTATTCTTGCAGACTGCAACTGGCACAAGAGCTTTGCCTCCAACATTTTAATTTTTGACTAACAGTATAACAGTACAAAAACAATAACATGGCTGCCTTAATTACTGTATCAACCTCAATCTTAAAATCACTCATCAGTTTCCCTACACTCTTAATGGCATCATGAAATGCCATTCCAGTCCAAGTTATGTTTCAACATCCTCAAGCTCTTAAATCATGGAAACACAAAGCACATTTCTGATATTATTTCTGATTAGCTGTACACACATAATACATTCAACCAAAGACCGCAAGGCGGAAAAACTAACCTGGAATATTTCAGATAGGTACAAAAATAATACCAAACATGTGAATGGCCAATAGATTCAACTTTCTACCTGCGGCAGGAGATCAACCAGGAAGGAGCTGAACAAACCTGAGCGTTCAGCTTTAAAGCACCATGTTTAGTCAAACTTAAAAAAAACAAGAGTTAACAATGACTTATGTTGACAATTTCTTTGTTATCTTCATTAGTTTTTTTTTTTTTATATTGTTTATTTCCTTAAACCCTGATTCAATAGGAATATAGCATTATCTGCTTATGGGTGCATCTCCCCTTTAAACACGGTGTGTGCTGCTGCACTAAATTGTGCCGTTTTATTTTATGTAATAGAGCATCTGTACACATGAATCCAGATTTTTTCCACCAAGTCTTCCAGATGACATACAAGATGCTTTCTTTAATACATTGAAAAAGTGAAACTGATTTTAAAAAAAAAAACATACCATACACACAGTCTCAGGGAGACTAATGACAATATAATTTTGAATTTGAAGGCAAGAAAGGAGGATGTCATATTTTGAATGGATTTGCACGTTGTCTTGGAGTCTCTTGGTTATCATCAACGAATGGCTATCAGTCCGACATCAATGAGTTTCTGAATCTTCTGAGCAATCACTGGATTCTTTAAGTGTCTGAGGAACGAAAAAAGAGACATTAACTTATCTGTGCTGAGAAACAGGAAGTGACTTGAAAACATTTCCTGGACTTACTCGCTAAGCGCCTGAGGGTCCTTCTGCATCTGCTCAAGGATCATGCGCATGGCGGGGTCACTCATAATCTGCTGCACCTCGGGGTCAGACATGGCCCTCTTCTTCACGTCCTCGGGACTGTCAGTCCTTATAGACGTCTGACTGAACATACAGCGCTGTATTCCCTCTGTGGCCTCCTGAATGAGGAGTAATGGAAGAAAAACAATTGATCATTAGCAAGCATATATGAATAAGTCTCCATCGTCAGAGTAGTTGTTTTATAGATTTAGGTGTTGAGCATTTGCTTAGATTTGATGGTCCCCAAATCAATTCCTACAGATAACAATGAATTACCATGTTCCTGTTTTTGAGAAAGATGACAGAATATTGAATCTATTATTCTGAGTCACACTACACCTGAAAATGGAATTCAGGTAATGACTTATCATTCAAAAAAAAGACTAAGTACTTAAATATGTATATTGTTGGGTAACTTGTGTGTCTTAACACGTGGCTTGTGTGGTCATTTAATCTTTTAATGCTTTGTCAAGCACTTTGTGACTATGTCTGGGAAAAGCACTTTATAAATAAATGTTACTTACATTCATGTAAATTATTATTATTTTCCCAGGATTACGGAGTTAGCAACCTGTGAAATACCTTTGAATTAGATTCGAGATCCAGAGCCTTCTGGTAGACCTCCATAGCTTTAGTGAAGTCTTTCATGGCCTCCAAGGCAGCACCTTTACGCGTGTAGCCTTTGACTGTGGAAAGATGTAGTTGAATTAGGTGTAAAATCAAAAAGGATTTTTTATAAACTGTTAAGAGTAAAACAAATACAAATAAAATAACACTTTTATTAAAGTAAAATGTTAAGTGTTTCTACTTACTGAAACTGGGCTCAAGTTTGATGCACTCTTCACAATCCTGATTAACAAAAATAATATCATAAGGTCATTTCTTTGCTACAATCTCTTTTAACTGACTAATGAAGAAGCAGGGTGAGGATATGGTGTACCTTCAGGGCAAGTTGAAACTCCAACAGCTTTGTGTAGCAGGCAGCTCGGTTACTGAACAGTTTGGCGTCCTTGGGGTTTCTCCTGATGGCCTCGGAGTACTGTTTCATGGCTAAGGGGTAGTCTCCTGTGGAAAAGTATGAGTTCATCTTTAAAGAAGTTCTTAAAAGAAGAATTAAATGATTATCCAACGAGCATTACAACAATTACATACCTTTTTGGAAGGACTCATTGCCCCTGCTCTTCGATTCCAGGGCTAAATCGGGGTTGATATAGGCTACTTTTGCCTCCTCCTTTAATATCTTCTCCGCCTGCAGATCCAATCACAATATCAAGGTATAAGTCAAATGCCCAGTTATGTTTTTATTCCCGCTAGACTTTTCCTTTTTCCCCCCCCAATCAGACTGAAACTTTACCAATACTGTCTAATGTTCTGAGTCACAATAACGTTTATTTCGGTTAGAAATCAGCTTTCACTGCACCTGTTGGCACTTCTTCAAGACATCCGGAGTACGGTGCTCCGTCAAACTCTTGTTGAAATACTGAACTGCTTCTTTGTATTGTTCCTGCTTGAAGTACGAGTTACCAATCCTAGCCAAGGCCCTATACAAAGAGAAGGAGGAGACGGAACAAGATAAACATGTCATTACATCAGAGAGCTGGAGCGCTTGCTTTCTTACCCGAAGACTCAAAAGCAAACCAAAGAGAATGAGGGAGCTTTTCTTTCGAGTAGTGGACAGTTCAGAAATAAATAATTCTTATGAAACTACTGGCTAAAACAATGGTCCTAATTCCACCTTAGAGCTTGTGACCACAATTAAAAGGTTAAGTAGCAGTAACATCACTATGTCCTCTTTGGCCAGTATGAAGTGTGGAATAATAGAGCAACACTGACACATCATAGTTTCCTATACAACACACATTTTCTCGTCAAATGCTGCCCAAATCCCAACCTGGGGCCTCATTTAGAAACGGTGCGTAAGCTCAAAAGATGGCGAACGCCAGTTTCCACACAATGTTTGCGATTTATAAAAAACAAACTTGACGGGAAAATGTGCGGTCCTCCACACAAACTCTGACCCATGCGTACGGCACAAAAATGGGAGAGACGAGAAACTGTGACACCGTTGGCAGAAGGAAGAATGGAGAGAAACATGTGGAAATAATACCATAAATAAAATGTTACCTCTCATTTATAATTTATGAAGAATACATTTCCACAAATTGATTAAAGCCAATTTTAAAATGATTTAACAAACACCTGTTTGAGACTCCTAAATGCACAAAAACATAACTTGGAGAAATAAATAAATAAATGTATTCTCATAAATTATGCGGTAAGATGAAGGACAGAATTACTTTTAAAAAGTACACCTATCATGCTATATTTAACTGATATATGGTATTGTTTCTGTTTTAAAATTACCAAACAGATCATGCATTTTAGCCATGCCTCATTTCGCTCTATTTGCTGTTCTCCAGCCCTGTTTTTGCAGGGGGCTGATTCTGTGAGCTGCAGCTGACCCACGCCCCCCTGCAGGAGAGGGGAGCGTGCTCTGATCAAGTCAGAGAGGGGGAGAAAAATAGATCTCCGTCCTCCGTGTTTTATTATATAGAGTCGTTGTTAATTTGTTTTAAAGCTCAATAAATAACAAAGAAGACCTTTGACCGGCACTTTTCTAATTTTGTCCGGAAGATTTAAACTTTAACGGACATCTACTGGAACTCTGGCGCACGGTCCCCTCGTTCCTTGGAAGAGGCGGAGAGGTGGGTGTTTGTCATCTGCTGGTGGACTAACCAGAGAGAATTACAGTGCTTGCCTTGACGGGGAGGGATTGCATTGAATTACAGCAGCGGGACCAAACGCTTGAAGGGCAGAAGGGCAACCATGGCAACCATGCGCGTGAAGCAGCGTTTCCGCCAGGGGGCCGTCTTGCCATCATTTGACGCCCTTATTCAGCTCGGGACGCCCTGAACGCGAGCCGAGGGCGTCCAAAAAATATTAATAATTCGTGAGAAGATATCGCTTGAAATGACGAAAAGGAAAAAGGACAAGGACATCCCGCTGTTGGAGGGGCAAAGGAGTCTGGTGGGATTATTTTCGGAGTATTGAAGACCGTTTCCCCGACATCGAAGGTGCCTGCTACAGGACAACACGGAACGTGCGCGATTTGGACACGCTGAGCGGGGGGGTTTTAGTGGAGCGCGTGAGCTGCGAGCGCCAGAGCCTCGCAGCAGCGAAACTGAGGCTCTGTGTTAAACTGATAACATGAAGAGCTGTTTGGAAACAGCCGGCGCTTTAAGAGAGCCGAGCCAAATTATCCGGTTCACTAACGTAAAAAGATAGTAGGCCTATCTATAAGGGACGGCTCAAGTCAAAATTCAAAACAACCTCCCCCCCCCCCCCCCGCTCTCGGGGTGGACGCCCTCTCAGCCCTGGTCTGGCGGAAACACTGGCGGGAAGTCTTCTTCGCTGCTTTTGTGGCAAACAACAGCGCCACTTACAGGCCTCGCATATGTACTACAGCGTCTCCAGAACTTTCGAGCGACAATGGCCGGCCGTGGCCCACATTCCCTGATAGCTGGAGAGTTGGCCCAATAGCCGTAGCGCCACTTTACTGACGTCAGTAAAGTGTTCAAATCTGGATCAGTTTTTATCAGATCCGTTGCAGCCCCTTTTTTAGAGATTTGGGTATGGAGGAAAATAGAGAGGGTTGTCTTTTCTGACACTTTGTGAGTTCCTTGGAAGACATATTCATGTATAAAAAGACGTACAAAAGTGCATTTTGCATGATTTTTAAACTGACCCTGTTTTGCATTTCTATAGGTTGTATAGGAGCATGGTTTTATATACACTATCATGTTTAATCGTGTTTTATGCCGTTCGCCAATGGCCTACTTGATAAGTCGCTCGTAAAACAAAGGAGGTATGGAAACTAAGAACACCATATGTGGTAAATTGTACAGCTAATATAACACAACACATTAGTTGTATTTCCTTTAACTGGTGGATTATGGATATATAGTTGCTGATCGAAGGCTGGAACACAAACAAATAATTCAGATCCAGTCGTCATGAATCCACTCCGGAGGGATTCCCTGATAATTTTCTTTATTAAGGGGGTGTCTCCTGTCCCCGGTACGAACACACTGCCTGAGGAAGGTTAGGGTATGTGTATTTTTTTGTCATTAACCTTTTTCGGACCACTTATTTATTTATTTTGTTGACGATCCGACCTCCATGCTGCTACTCTGGTTCAAACTGCATCCACCAAACAACATGATTTATCTCGACCTCCCCAAAATAACCAAAATCTGACACGGTGTGAGATTTTTTTTTAAGCTGTTCTGTCGCCATATCCTGCGATCAGTCAAAAATGAATGAATGGGCGTTTCTTTGAATATTTATAGGCAAATATGGGCATCACGTGAAGCCCGCAAAAGCTGCGCCGTATTTCGAGTCGATTGTGATTTATAAAAAAGGGAAACGGGCATAGGATGTGCCGTACGCAAGTCCTGCGCCGGTACGCAGTCTTTTATGAATCGAAAATGTCTGTACGTATTTATTTGCTTGGTCCTACGTAAGCAACCTTCCCACGTTAATCCTACGCAAGGCTTTATAAATGAGGCCCCTGAAAAGACCGTTTATAAATTAATGAAGACATTTTGTCGTACAAGACCCACAAAATACATATCCTGCCCTCTATGTTATGAGGCAGTATGTGGGTACATTCACTCAAGTAAAGACATAAAATAAATAAAAAGACATGCTTTTTACAGAACTCACTTTGCAATTTGTCTGTAGTCTTCCCGGTTCTCTCTGCCAACATCGATGGCCTTCTCACACAGCTCTCGGCACTTCTCAAAATCTCCCTTCTCAAAGTAGACAGCTGAAGGGACAACGAAACAAAACGGAGTACACATTTAACAGTGGTGGAAATTATAAGCTCATAATAATCATGGCAGTTCCTACATTTTGGTTGAACTGAGGCTCAACTGTTGGCAAGTTTAATGGGTCAATATTTCAAGAACCAATCCTAAAGTGTGATTGAAACATTTTCCCATTTTATATCCAATATGTGAGAAATTCGGAATAGTCAGTTTTAGGCACGTTATGGGTAAGTGAGCTCAAGTGTGAAGCCACCTAAGGTGTAAGAATAATTACCTCCTTGATTCGATATATACGTCATGTTGGAGGGGTCATGTTTGACTGCTTCTTCGTAATGTTTCAGCGCCGCTTCAAAGTCCTTATTCTTATATGCAGTATTCCCAAGTTCCTTCTCCCTCACGGCCTGTTAAAAAATAGGTAATTAGAAAGAGGCAAAAAGGCTTGAAACTTAAATGTGAAAAACATGATGTATCGGTTCATCATACTTTACCTTTCTCTTGTTTTCAGGAAGGTCTTCGTCTCTGGGAGGAGGGGGCTGAGTGTCTTTGGGTTTGGGGGGAGGAGGGGGAGTGGTCTCCTCTTCTTCATCCATCTCAGAGAGGTTCAGTCCCAGCAGCACAGACAGAGTGGTCATCACTCTGGGATCCTGCAGCTTCCTGCAAAACAGTCCACAGTATTCAGGGCTACCGCATCTTTTATTTAAACTTAACTTCAGTTTCTGATTTATTAAGATTGATTTAAAAAGGCTCCTTGAGTATAATTGATTTTGGAGCTCCAACATAGAAGATGATCTTCCACAAAAATCAATACAATAAATGTAAAGAAAGTGGGCTTACAATTACCAAGTAACGTGGTACTGCTTTTCCAGAATTGTGTACAATTCTACCTAAACTAAGCATCTTTTTGTTTCTCTGTACTGCCTCAAGACATCATTTGTTAGTCATTAATCAAAGAAAGTTGTTAAAGTTACACATTTCTGAAAATACACATACGTGCCAAGCTCCGATGGTTTGCTCCTGAGCTGCTCCAGCAGTTCTCTGTAGCTGGGGTCGGACAGAAGTTCACGGGTCCTTGAGTCAGTCTCCAGCTTCTGATACAAGTTGGGCATGGCGAAGGGGTTCATCATTGATTTCTCTGGTAGAGCAAAAATGTATTAGTGTAATTGATATGGTCATACAAACCAGTCACTGCTCCATAGTTTCTCTTTTGTTAGCTGTACTAAGTGGGCACACAGTACATTTATATCAAATGTAATATGCCCTTCAATAGTGTTTTATTTGTCAAATAGTCTACATATGTATATATTCATGTTTTGCCTTGTATGATGCGAGGGTCTAAGGACAGAGGGTGTCGTATTGTCATACTGATATTCTGTACAAACTATGAAGTCCACTGAGAAAAATGTAACATTTGTGATATTGGGCTGTATAAATAAACATTGATTGATGGTCAACTTTAATATTTTCACTCTTCCGTTAAATATTCTATTTTAAGATGTTTATATTGTATAGGATGCCAACATATTTTGCACTGAGTCAGGATTAAATACAGCAGAGCTTCCTCCGTCACCCCTACTACTCGTCTATTGTCTGAATGAATCACAATGCTCCAAACACAAGTGGACTGCCGACTCTGCTTTGGAGCACCCACAATGCTATTAAAGCAGCCATCTTTCAGGGTATATGCAGGAATCCTGAAGTCAAATGTAATACCTTTTTGAAGACCCTTTCCGTACATTTTAAGACCTCATCGCCACTTCAAGTTTTAACCGGTTATATTGGCGACACACTTTACTATATACAGTATTGATTGTCCTTCCTCCTTATCTTCCAACCATTTGGACGCAAACTTGCATTTCCTCATAACGATGTTGTTTAACAACCGGCGTAAACGGACTTTCGCGCGCTATCAAGCAGTGAACGTGTGATGTCCCGTTCAGATGACGTCAAATCCAACGGGATGCCATAAATAAACCACAATGAATCACACTACACACCTACGCAATGGTTACATTCAGGCACACTTTAGAATACAGCCTCATTGGACAATTTATATACTTATTGAAAACAAGCTACAAACTGTAATACCTTGGAAAATGCCGTTTAATAGCCTTAATTTTCGCGAAATGTATTTATCAACTTGTAATACTTTTTAAGACCCCGCGGACAGCCTGTCTTTATATCGACCCACTCACAAGGGAAAAGTGACTCACATCATAATACAATTTTTTCTGTAGAATATAGAACATCAGAAATACGACAGTTAGTACCTGCAAGCCGGGCCTCAATGTTCTGTAAACCCTCCTTTAGCTGCTGGTTGGTTGGCTCTTGCCGGAGTCCCTCCTGGTAAGTTGCTTTTGCGTCTTCCAATCGGCCAAGAAATTCCAATGCTGCAGCTTTGCGGGAGTAGCCCTGGTTGATTGGAAATGCAAAGGATATAGATTGCATTCAAAATTGTATTTGCTATGTATTTTGTCAATAGAATAATTGCAAAACAATTGACATCTCACCTTGCCCCAGTCAGACTTGATCTTGATGGTCTGACAGGCGTCCTGGAGAGCATTCTCGTAGTTGCCTTTCTTGGCGTAGGCAGCGGAGCGGTTACTGAACAGGACATGGTTTGAGGGGTCAAGGGCCAAGGCCTCGGTGTAGCAGCGCACAGCCTCATCAATATTCCCTGCACTTAGCGCCTTGTTGCCCTGGTCTTTCAATGCTGAAACCTAACGAGCCATGCAAAAAAAGAAAAATTGAATTAAGCAATGAGATAATATACAATACACCAGGATGCATTCCGCTTTGGATCACTTTGCAGGGAAATATGTTACAAGCTTCTAAACTTTATCTGAAGTGTTTCTTCCGATTGAGTCTCCCTGTAAGCGGAGCGCTGCGGCCTGTGCCGTCAAAAGAAATGTACCCCATCCCGGCAGAGAAATAGTCTGTCCGAGACAAAAACACAAACCTCTTAAATTGCACTTTTCATATGTAACTGCGCAGGCCCAATTGCAGCAGTGTTTTTAAACTGTCATCGGCTCTCACTGCAGCAGGAAAATAATCTCATCTGCTCTTTGTGTTGACCATAGAATGTAGCTATATATAAAGTGTTCATGTTTACATGAAGAGTGAGCATGCACTGGTTTCATTTTCTTAAGATGGCCCTACATTTAAAAAATGTCTGTTCCAGAGTATAAACACTGCCACACTTTCGTTCAGATCTAAAACCAGTTAGGATAAAGGACAGCAAAGCATTCTGATGATGCTCTAGAGAGCGGGAGATATTGAATATTTAAAGTGGACCTATCATGCTATATTTGAAAAATATATTGTAGGGCCATACCTATATAAAAACATGTCTATGAAGTTTTTTTTTCAAAATACCAAACAGATCACCCATCGTAGCCATGCCTCATATTGCTCAAACCCCTCTTTTGCAGCCCTGTTAGAGAAATGCAGATTTTGGGACCTTAGCTTGAACAAAAATAAATAAGGAGGCGGAGCTAATGCCAGAGATAGTTAAATTCGGTTGTGATAAAACGCCATCATGTTTAAACCACGTCAAGGATTATTTCTGAAATAGTATGGAGCTCAAATGCTTTTTCTCTTGCAGGTTTATCACAAGGCGAGTTCTTTATTTATTTCCTGCTTTAAAAAAAACAAATGTGCTCTTCAGTACAGGGTGTTAGCGATGCTTGCTAATGTAAACAAAGACGTCCAAAACACGTCAGGCATTGTTTCTGATAGCTACTTTCTGTGGGTCCGCCAACATCACAGCGGATGGAATCTGTATCTGCTAGTTGTACACCCGTTTTTAAAAGATTTGGGTACGGAGGAAAAGAGAGGGTTTTATTTTCTGACGCTGCGTGAGTTCCCCGGGGACACATATTTGATTATAAAAGACATCACAAAGAGCATTTTGCATGATAGGTCCCCTTTAAGCAAGATTGTTCCCAACAAATCGTCACTAATACTACTTATCACACTGCATCTCCAGAGTATGTGACGAAATGAATTACACACTAGCTGTTACTCTGATCGGAAAACAAAAGTATTTCTATTTGGTTTATTGTTTGTTTATCATTATTATTTTATTAATGTATGTTTATGTATGCACCAAAAACACCAAGACAAATTCTTCACATGTGTTAACCTACTTGGTACCTACCTGTTTCTAATGTATGTTACTGATTATATTTGACAAATCTAGTTTCACAATTCTTTACCTAATTTTTAAACCAGTCGCAACTATGACAAAATATAAAATCTGTAGAATTAGCCAAAATGATGATAAACCAAGCACTACTAGCAGCATCAATACATAATTGTTCACAGAATAGTTCATGGAAGGAACAGATACGAATGTGTATCTCAGTGTGGTCTGGTTATTCATGATTATGCTTTATTTTGGATTGTGTCATATGTGTATAATGAATTCCAAGTATACTTCATTTATCCATAATTTAAATGGGGGCTGGAATGATATTATAGTATAGTTTTGACGAGAGAAAGCAGGTAATTCAAGGGTATTTGATGGAGACACTGTGGGTTTGCAAAAAGTATTGCTTTATTTTGATCTATAATGTAAAGTGGAACATTTACATTTTCGATGACTTACCAGGTAAGGCATTACAATATAACTGTGGTGGAAATTAAGTACATTTACTCAAGTACTGTATATATAACTAAGAGGCTCCTGTGCTTTACTTGAGTATTTTAATTTTCTGCTAATTTAAACTTCTATCCCACAATAATTCTGATTGTTGAGCTTCAGACTTTTAATAATAATAATAATAATAATAATAATTATATATAAATAGGTTAAGTTTAATTTACTAATTTATACCCAATAGTACAGTTTTTCAAATTAGCTTAAGATGTATCAGATGCAATATATATTAACTTCTTCCACCACAGTATATTTATTTGTAGGACGATGTAGCTGAACTGTGAAAACGACAAACTGCGGCTGTAGCCATGACAGCGGCGCCGTGTGCATCTAGAATAATCCCCGGTCTGAGAGCAGGCTGCTGAGGAGCCGATCCAAAAATACTCTGCAGCATGTGCTACTGGCGGACCGCCGCAGTAGCTGTCGGCATCCTGACACAATCTTTCAACAGATATACATCTACTGGCCCAATTATGATTTTCATTTGTCCGTCACCTTATCAATGATAGAGTTCACATGGTGAGCTTTGACACAATGATTCAGTAACTCAGGAGTTATTCAAAGCCATTATGCCGGTGATTTGCTAGGAGTTAGCAAGACATAGACAATGGCTACAGAGGCAGGCAAACCTCAGTGTGATATTTTTCAACGATAGAGCAGCCGTAAGAAGTGTAAGTCATATGTGCTAGCTTAATGTTAGCTAACCTTATAGCGTGCAATTGCAAATTAGCAAGAACCGCACGCAGATGCACGTTCAGTTAATCTTGTTGAATTAGCACACTTTGAATTCCGTTTAAGCTATATTGCAGAGTCGCATTGTCAAAATATGTTGTGTTGGTTTGATTACAACCTTAATCGAAAACATCAGCCAAACAGCTAATACACATTACTACCGGATTGACGCTAAGCTAACGAGCTAACTAGCCGACTGGTAAAGGCAAACAGTGAAGTCAAGGTGTAGAAAGGTGTCTACATTGCACTACTTAAGTATTTAACTTAATGAATCTCTACTCTATTCTAAGTTCTATTGTAAAGATATGTAAAATTGAAGGAAATAAACCAAAAAATTAAGATAGTTCTATGCCACTCACTTTCTCCATGGTGCAAGCATGAGGTTCCTTCCAGAAACTACTGCGTACAAGCGCCTCCCCCGGAACACGCAGGTTGCCAGTTTGGGATGTAGGAAATACGCGATCAACGCTGAGATTTATGTCTCACCAGGAAACTTACTGAAACTTCTGGAAGATCATGGAACAAAACAACAATGTGTGGTGTTTTTCATGGTATATTCTAAGGGGAATTGGCTGACTGATAATAATTTAGGGACAGATCAGTTGGTTGATGATCATGGCTGGACATTAGAGGGCAAACCTCGACGCATAATAACATAAAAGTCAATCATTAGGACTTTTCAATGACATGTGGAAGGAGTACACAAATATACTAGGCTATCTTAATACCTTCATGAGTGAAAGATAACGTGTGGAGATTTATGGCATCAAATATGATAGTCATTAATCGATACTCATTATTTATGGCAAGATTATATTACACAATATGATATTACAGTTTCATATGATGTATAGAAGATCACCTTTAAACATATGGTGCTATGGCCAGTTATCACTGATATGTTTTTAAATAGTTTTAAATACAAGAACTGACGGTTTTACCATTTATCTTAATCATTAGCAGAATCAGAAAATATACCCAACGTAGACAATGGCCCTGTCTCAGGTCGACTATTTTCATTTCCTCGTTCCTCGGTCCTCGGTCTCACCGGAAGTTGATTTGTCTGCGCCATCTTGAGTACCGTCCCATGGCTCTTATTTCTGCCGGAGGATCGAGGAGCGAGGAGCGATAATGGAGGAGCGATAATCGAGGAACCACCGATCCATCCTCCGATGAAATCCTCAGATACTTGCCCCGCCCCCTTACTGTGTATCGCTCACTGATTGGACGATGCAGTGAATGCACTGATCTCATGCTTCTTGACATGAGAGCAGTTTCCCAGCGGAGTGAAGAAAACACATGAAACTCACGGGACTCACTCCTCAGTTTATACCGTGTTTTGTTTCAATTCATGTATCATTTAGTTACAAATATGTGATATATCTGAACAACAAAGTGGTCAAAAATCATTGTATTCATTTATTGGAAACATTTTCATGATCGCTTTTTTCGTTTTACATTTTCATTTATTGTCATTTCCATTCAGTCAGTCATTAAGTGCTATTAAAATGTTAATGTGCTACATATCCACACAAACAAACAAAGTGTGCAATCCAATGAATTTTAATCTAACTGGGTTTTGATAGATAATATATCTCTTTTTCTTCTCTCAATTATTTTATTTCTATTGTGCACTCTAATCAATATTAATCAGAATCAGAATCAAACTATTGTTCGTTTATACATTTTAAGAATGGCGTTTATCTTTTTTGAGAATGAGTTCTTATTTTATTTTATTTATTGGGGTCTACAACAGATGATACAAATGTTTGTGTCAGTAAATGTGTGGCGGGGGTGTTTGTGAAAATAACGGGGACAGAGCTGCTGTCAGACGAACAGCTGTGCGGCGTCATCACAAACGGACGTCGCTTCACGTGACGCTCCGGAGGAAAGGACGTCCCATTGCTCTTAAAATTCATTTTCCTGCTTCTCGTGGTTTCCTTGCGTCCCTCCATGCTTCCCTGGTGGGAGGGACTAGACGCAGGGAAACGACGCAAGTGAGGGAAGCAAGGATTTCATTTAACCGACCTGAGACGGGGCCAATGTCCTATTCAAAATCTTGTCAAGACAAAGACCGGACATCGCAATTATACTAAAGAAATAATAACTGGGTTTTACCCTACAATAACATTGTTTGCGGATCTAGTACCGCCCTTTTATTACTTTCCTTATGACTACAAGATGCTGCATATCAGACAAGTTTCTTTGTCAAAGCATATTCTTCTTCTGGAATATACTTTCAAAATAAACTCCATGAAGACATCCTATTTTGTATCTTTTAAAAAAAAACTTGAATTTCACATCACACCTTGTTTGCTGATTCATTTGCAAATTATGTAATGGAGTCCATCCTGAATAGAGCATTCATCTGTTGCCATGGATTCACAGACCAAGGAAACACAAGACAGAGAAGCGATGTGTGTCATGTTCAGAGAGCGGCCTTTGGGCTTTCAGCAAGGATGCCACACAGACACACTGCATCTGAGGTTTGCCTCAGGCTCAGTGTGCAACGAAAAGCAGAACTGAGTCGCCCTTGCCCTTGTCTTTCCCTATAGACCTTCTAATGAGTTGCCCATCTGATGTCAATATGTTCAATCTGTTCTCAGGGCCTGGCTCAGTAAATGTCACCTGGTACATTGGATTATGAAGGCTTAAAATATAGGATGACTAATCTAAACTAGAGTAGGCTACGTCAAAATACAGCACACTTTACGTAGACTACATTTCCCATTTTGCATGCGGATTCAGGGTGAGGCAATTAGTAGAGGAACTAGGGCCCCTAAAAGTTGAGGTACCCCTACCCGAGGTAGAACAAAGCACAACCATGTTTTTTCATTACTTGAATATGTCTATGAAACGGATGGTTGTATACAAATATTTTACTGCAAAATGATTAATTTTGGTTAATGTTTGGAACTTTCCCATAACCGAAAATAGTGAAAATGTGGGCTCCTCTGAAGGGGGCCGTGCTGGCGTTATCCCATGTATGTATCCCTGGAGATAATGATCAGGATGTCACCAAATTTGGCCTAGATGTTCACAGTTCATGTTGTTCATATGTTTATATACACTGGGGTCCTTTCTATTTGTATGTGTGTTATATAGCCTAAATGTAATATAGCCTAATAGCCTAAATGTATGGAATACAAATAATGCATCCAAAATAAAAAAGAATAAAACACAAAATAATCCAGAAAAATAAACATGAATTATCCTCAATGTGAAACCAAAAGTTAGCATGTTGTCTTGTTAGTACATTACTACATCATGTTATCCTCCCATATACACCTATATCAAAGACATTTTTTAACCCAAAACGCAATCTTTCCTTAAACATAACCAGTTTATGTTATTGCATAATCCCAGTAACATCTTGTTTCGATAAATATTAGCAGGAGGCAGGAGCATAGCACAACATTTGGACCCTGTGTAGAAGCATCCTCTATGGTCCCTTCAAGGCATCAACAGCTGGGTCAACATAAGTAACTTTGGTGTCCCCATCAGAATC